>NC_083563.1:39399206-40071662 GCF_019925205.1 Metopolophium dirhodum | reverse complement strand
ATATGCTTATCATCTCGGACCTACTGCTATTTCATGTTCTAATGACTGTGTAATTGATCTAGGATTTATTCTTAGTGGTGATCTTGATCCTAGACCACACATTGAACATATTTGTTGTTAGGTTTTTAAAACTCTAAGGGTTTGTATTAAGATTATGTAGGGACTTTCGGTTAGGTCTATCATACAAGGTGCTTTATTGTGCACTTATTCGCCCTATTGTTGAGTATGGTGCTGTTATTTGGGATCCTCACGACCTCAATGACTCTCTGAGGCTTGAAAGGGTTCAGCGTACATTTATTAGATATGCTAGTTTTAGATTGAATATCTCCTGTGAACCCCATAACTATGGACCAGTTGCTGCACAACTAGGGCTGGTTTCGGTGGTTGAGCGTAGACCGATCTCGGGCATTAAGTTCCTCAATAGTTTGTTACAAGGCACTATTGACTCTTCCTATTTGCTCTCTTTAGATTTGTTTTAGAGTTCTTCAACGTCATTCCCGATCTGTTGCTCCTTTTTATGTTCCTTTCGCCTCCACTAAATACCTTAAAAATGAGCCTATTACGCGTATGATGTCAAATGCCAATGTTGACCCTTCGTTTCTTCTAAGCATATGATTTACTGTATAGCTATTAATTTATTACTACATCATAATTTGTACAATTAATGTGTAACTATATATGTATAATGTGTATATATGTTCAAAGTGTTTAGCCCGTATATTTAATAAAATAAAATAATATCTAACTATGTATTTTATATACTATAACTACGTAATACCGTAAACAATAATTTTTGTGGTGATTTTGGGTGATGTGGGAATTTTTTTAGGAATAAATACATTGACTTGTAAATTAAAATAATATTAATTATCATAACATACCAATTCCAATAAATTGTATGTCATGTGAATTTTTTTAGAAGAATTCTATAAAAAGTGCCATAATGTGGAAAATACATAAAAATGCATTATTTACTCATCGAATAAAACAAAAATATGAACTATAAATTCCTAATTTCTATGTTTTCTTAATCTATTATTTAATCAAAAATGTTAAGTACTAGTTTCAATGTACATATAATATTTTCATTATTATTTAATGTTCATAGTTGAGAGCCGAAAGGTCTGTGTTCAGAGAAAAAATAAACAATATGATGAATTTATTTTTTTACGCTTTTATGTGTACTTAAATATTAATGTGTACAATATATCATATAATATTAATCATTTAGAAAATTACGCTTGTTATTATTAAATTAGGTTTATAATTTAAGCTAGAAAATATATAACAATATTGTAATGTAATATACCGCTTCAACTTTCAAGTAAGTAATATTTTGCGGTACCCGATAGTGTACGTTTGTTATATCATATAAATTACACAATGAAGAATTTATCAAAATAAATTATAAAATATATTATCTCAATTCTCAAGTATAAAAACTTTTTAGTTCCATCTAAATAATTATATTTTAATAAAACCACATACTGAATTTAGTTCTACATTCACCATCCGTACGAGCAAACTTAAAAGTACAATCATACGGCTCCATCTTACTATAGTATAGACATAAAGTAAAGTACGAATTAAAATATACCTATTAATAATTTTAGAGTTTTAAGCCAAATGTGTTTTTTATTGATAAAAATCTCTTGCAATAGTGCTCAATCCGCTGCTATGGCAACTTATCTATTAGGAATAGACATTTTTTGCTGGTTGACTACTATCGTAATTATAGGTATCCCCCCACCACGTCGTTACACTAGTTAAATGTAAAAAAAGTATCAAATTAAATTTAATGCAAGGGTCAAATTATACTTTGTCGTTTTGAACATTTCATTTAGCATATTTCCACCTGTCCTTCTCCGCCGTTAGAACCGTTTAAGGTATCGTGTTCAATGGCAATCGTCACAAGAAATAATCTGAATTTGTGGGTATAGTGATGGCACGCAGTACTGTGTATTATGCTAAACAACTTAGGGTGGGAATAAAATAGCTTAATACTCAATTGTGTTTGTGCTTATAAGTGAGCTAAAACTATAATATTTCCTGGGTGCAATTTGCGTGCGATTTCAGGAGGGGGGTTACTTGTTGCTGCCTCAACTACTTTAGGCCCCGCTAATATTCGCAGGTTTTACTGAATAATTTCCATGGGGACTATAATATTCTTATTGCCGGAAACAACGACCAGAACTATTCCAATTATACGTATATATTATATTTCCACGCCATCCGGTCTGGTCAGGTTCACTATCAATAATTGCTGTAAAGGAATGTCTGAACCCAAAGTAAATTCCACAGTGCGTTCTTTCAGAAAACTATAGTACCTACCATCGTTTTAATTTCCATATCACCCCATCATTAAACCATACATTGTTTGTAAAAAAATTATATCAACGACACAGAATTTTATTTATTTTCGTGCTTTTGTTGACCTTTTATAATATTATATATAGTATATTCACATTAATATTGATTGTTAATAATAATAATATGTTTTTATTACATTTACGTATTATGTACAGAAAAACAATAAACAATGAACCCATACGCCTAGATCATTTTAAACATAATTTAGTTTATAAATTAAAAATAGCAAAATATAACTAAATTATCTCAGTAATAATAATAGTAAAAATAGCTTTAGCTCTAAAAACCGTAAAAACTATACTATACAATTTAAAAATAGTTTTTTCATGTCCGTTATAGGACATTTAAGTCAAGTGATGAGAAAGAAATTATCATATAAATTATATTATTCATTTATTGCTGGCATAGTTTCATAAGACCATAAAGTTCTTACTCGTTATGAGCAAATAAAGTCAGAATAATAATATTATAAGGATAATAAAAGGATTTTAAATAAATAAAAATCGACTGTTCTTGGAAATCCATTACATTACACGTCTGAAATTAGGTAATTTGTATTACTTATATCAACTATATATTAACGCAATTACATTTTAGTACAGTTTTTTTTGTTGTTATACCGTAGTTCGATAAAATAATATCTAAAAAACTATACCTATTATTATATTATATAGGTAACTCCCACATAAAAATGCATATTATTAGTTGAACCTTTTATTTTGTGAATGGACCATATAAAATCAAAATAATTTTGCTCACTTATAATTTAAACTTAGATAAGTTTTATGTTTTAGATTACTTAATTCCGAAACAATTTAATTTGTGTTGAAATTTTGTGCACAGTTTTAAGCTTGCTGGAAAGTCATATAAAATGTGTGTTAGTAATTTGCTTCTTTATAAATTGATGTGTATGCATATTACGCTATAGGTACACGAGGTTAAATTACAAGCTATCATCGCTTCATATAAATGTATATTTTTGGAACCATTATAATATATAAGAAGAAGATAACATTATAATAAACATATTCAAAACAAGAAGAGTCGGCTTGTGGGTCATTTTGAATATGTTCTACATTATTCTACTTTACAAACAAAACTGTCTCCCTTTTCACTGGCCTGACTATCATTTCGCATTTGAAAGTTCTTTCGTGTATCCATACGATATCTAGTAATAAAATTATATTATACATTTATACGAAATAAGTAAAAATAAATTGAAGAGAGTAAATATACTCGCAATCGTAGATTATCAATGGTTTTGATATTTCCATTTAACAACAAAAACCTGCAGCAGTTGTGTTTGAATAGCCAATTACAAATAATTATTATTTTATTGTATATTTAAAATCTCAGTGTTCACCGAGGTTTAGGAATGATAACACAAATTATAACAGTATTATAATGATAACATATGAGAAAATATGAACGTCACTAAGTTTGATATTTTAAAAATGGCAACCAGCAACG
The DNA here is from genome assembly GCF_019925205.1 of Metopolophium dirhodum. Lineage (NCBI taxonomy): Eukaryota > Metazoa > Arthropoda > Insecta > Hemiptera > Aphididae > Metopolophium > Metopolophium dirhodum. The sequence goes on along the minus strand of NC_083563.1, from coordinate 40,067,822 downwards.
AGAGATGACTGTTAAATACGACCCTTGTGACTAATAACCAATTCACTCACCGTGTCAGCCAAAAATAGCTTTGTTAAGTAAAAGTGACTTATCAGATAATGTGGTTTTTATGTTTTTGGAGAAATGTCTCAAATGCATTTTCAGGGTCTGCCGATATTTCTTTGCCTTTTGTTTACTCACAAAAAGATTTGTTATTTTTCGTACTTTAAACTAATATTGTCCAATAATTTACATGTATCCTCGGATAATAAACTCTCACTACTGAAACAAGGTCAAACAAAATTAACACAGAATACAGTCCCTCTAAAATTTTATTTATTTTAAAAATGGGTTATTATAATATGCAATAATAATATTTTTTCTAGAATCAATGAAAAGACAAAATATTTAGATGGTTACAATGAAGTATATAGACATTTGACATTCTCGTTTTTTTTCGTTTTTTAATATAAATATGTTTTTGAGTACAGATATTTTTTATTTTCTAACCGATTTTGCGTAACGCTTTGTTTATCACTACACAAAAAAATGAAATGTGAAAATTACCTAATTCCCACTAGGTAATAGGTAGGTATATGAATATACAATTAATGGTTACTTATTAATACTTCATAAATTTTCTTCGAAGTGGAAAAAATTGAGTAGCGTGCTCATAGGCACAACTAGGGTTAAAATTCTGGGGGGGGGGGGGATAATAAAACTATTTATTAAAAATAACCTATAGGGGGCTTATATCTAAATCAATAAGAGATATTTTTGTGGGGGCTAAGCCTGATTTTTTTTATAGACATTTGAATTTAAAATTTGAATGAAATTCGATATTCAAACGATGAATCGTTTATTAGTTGTTTAGTTTATATTGCCTAATTAGGTACCTATATGGTTTATACCGTATTACCATTAGTAAAATAAATTACTATAATAATTCAAATTCATATATAATATATTAATAATATGATAATAGGCTGACAAACCGTCTCCGCTCAGAATTATTTTTCGTATGCAATTATTTATTATTGAATTCAAATTTAACACATCCATCACAGTGACCTACTCAATCACGAGGTACACGCTACAACTGTGCAGCCGTACAGCAGGGTTATTACTTATTACCTACTTTCCCTCTTTTTTAATTATGAAGATAATTATTGATTTATTTTAATCATTTGTATGTGAGCTGAATGTTATAAAAATATAACTTATTTTTTTTTAACAAATGGTTTTAGCAAATGAGATTTATCACTATAAGTTCTTACAAGGAAAAGTGTAAATAATAACAAAAAAAATATGTTTATGTTGAGTAATAATATTGAGTGAACCATATAATACTTATTATTTTATGATACCTACACGAATTAAAGTTAGTGAAAACTTTTCTTTTGTTGATTGTTTGCTTTTCGAAATGAATAATAACGGAAGATTCTAAGCTAGAGAGAAACCTCCGATCGAGTTCTCGGTGCATATGAAACTACTGAGTAACATTTACACCTGACATCGGTGGTTACATTGTGTAAAGTAAGTTTTCAAGTAAAGTTTTTGAAAAGATTTCTTTTCAATGTTCCGGTTACTCGATATTGTATTTTAAATGTTAGTTAGAGTGACGTATATTATTTTTTTCTTTTGTTGACACAGTTGAAACTTTGAAGGTTGCTTGCACAATTTTTCATAGCACATAATATACAAAGGTTTTTAAGCTTACCTGTACTTCGAGCGCGTGGTAGGCCATGATCAAACCCAGCAGAATGATGGTGGATACGGATATGAGCGTTTTCAGTGACGTAGAATAGAATGACGTCTGCAACAGAAAGCACGACGGAAATAAGTTTTTGTCGAATATGGTTTTTCATAAATCACATTTAGAATATGCGAGGTGTACGCCGTACGTGTATGAATATTTCTACATTTTCTAGCACGTCTTTACTATACATTTCGCCATAGCGATTATCAAAGGATGTGCGATTTTCATACCAATTTTTTTCTTACCCTGAATACGTCTTATATTTTTATGCTATACACTGAGTGACTGAGTTATTCAAAAGATTGACCTATCTCTTATGCATCTATATAGTATATGGTATATACCATATCAGTTTTTATATAGTATATTCATTGGAAATAATATCAAATTGAAATGGTTTATACACAAAAAAATCAATTTTAAAATACATATCTACGTATTCATTAAGAACTAATTTAAGTTCACATTTTAGTTTTATTTGGTTTAATACCCCTTTCTCATGATCATTACAACTACCTAATGATCAAAAAATGTTTCGAAAAAAGATTGTTTTAACTAATTTTTGTTTTTTGAACAAATTTTGTAATTAATACTTATTAGTTATCTGAATGAAATAGATTTTTATTGATTTTTATACGGTTTGAATAGTACAGAACCAATTAACAGTAAAACATGATCCCACATGGTATATATATATATTAGTTAGTATCTAACAGCTAGAAATATTTTCAAACTTATTACAATAAGTATTACTAAATTTAGTGAAATATTTTAATAAGGGTATGCATATGATCCTTATACTTACCTAAGGCCTATATTATATTGACATTATTTCAAATTATTTAGAATCATAATTATACATTTGTGTTGCATATTTATTACAGTTGTATGTAATTTGTTATATAGGTACCTACATGTGTTGTATGTCATGTTATCATTCATTTTTTATTCTTAACTGTTGTCAAGACAATCTTATTACAGTAGAACCTCGATTATCCGAACCTCCGTTATACGAACCCTCTATAATCCGAACTATAATTAGCGTATACGAACGTTCTGTTATCCGAACATGAAAACTTGTATTTGGCAGGTATTGATAATTACGTCAAAAAAATATAATAAATGTCATGTATTTAATTATGTATTTATTTATTTCTAATAATGTATGCATGTACCTAATGTATTTCTAATAATTTAATGTATTTCTGATAATGTAATGTAATATGTAATGCAATTCTAATAAAATATTTATAAAAACAATAAATATTTAATTTTAAAAATAATAAATAATTAATACATAATATTATAAACATTTTTTATTTTATATTTCCAATATCCGAACTTTTGCGTATCCGAACTAGGTGCGGTCCCAACTAGTTCGGATAATCGAGGTTCTACTGTATCTAGAAAATGAATCCAATTCGTAGAAACAAAATCTATGATTTATTTAAAATGATATGGATATTGATATCATCCAGAAATTGTTTTTAATCGATAAAGTTTTCTACCACTGGTGTTTGATGTTTACATAGTTCATATATGTTGTCAGTTCTCGATGTATATGATCCATCGTATAATTTGTTACCATATATGAGATGCATGTTTTTTTCCATATATCTCGGCCTTGTCATCTCGGTCAAACAATGAGTTATGATCGTCAGCGGACGTATTAATTCGCGTGTATCATCGTTGTTCCTCTGGAAATGGCAGTGGGTTTTTCGAGTGGAGGGGAACAAAGACAACTTTGTCATCCATCATTTCTCTACCGGAGGTCGAAGTTACCGGAAGAAGGGAAAAGAGACGGAAGGAAGAGAGGAAATATATACAATAATAATAATATATAAACTATATATTATAAACTCACGAGTATATGCCGTATAATATATATATAATTCAGAAGATAACTTGTGTGACCATGACAGAATCGATTTGTTTTTTTGGGTACATATTTTGGATGGATCCCAACAATTTTTTATTTCTCAAGCACACAAATGAAAATTGTTTTCTAAGAAAACTGTGATGTCTTTAAGTAGATTCATTATTCGAGATTTCAACCAATATAACTATTATTGTATGGTTTACAGGAATGTTGAAATTGTCCAAATCGAAAAGGACAGGAAAAAAGATACAGACGGTCAAATGTTATTGAGTTAACCGAAACTTTAAAATGGTACTTGGACTTTAAGAGAAAATTGATATCTGTATACTGTCAGCTTGTGTCTATAACACAACAATATGTTTCGTAATAAAGTTTTAAAAATAAGTGTTCTCAATAGTGTTATATAATACAAAAAAATCAACACGTAATTCTAAGTTATTTGTTGAATTATTTATGTTAATCACTTAACGGTACAAAGTAGTATATAGTTTAGTTTTTATTTCTCAAAACTATTTAGTTACTTTTCATATAACTACTTTATTGTGATTAAAACATAATTTGTGCTTATTGTTTTTAATTTTTAAATAATGTTCCTACCTAAAACCACGTACTTGAACATTATAACAGCCTAAGTCCTTAAGTATCCCTTTCATAAATATTCTTTTGACCTTTGAGTTTCATAGATAGTCTTAACAAAAACAGTATGTGGTCTAATGTTGCTTGTTAATTAAATTAAATGGACACAAAATGTAATCATAACAGTTAATGAGAAATTTTTTTTAAAAATTACAGATACTGTATATTCAAATGAAATACTGGTTTTTGAGTTTACACAAGTTATTTGAACTAATGGTATTGCTTATATACTATATTTTGTGAAGCCTGTCATTACGATTCCAGTGGCTTAACCTTCATCACTCATCAGTCATTTTCAAAGTTGTATTCATTACAGTTAACATTTGTGGTGATATTTGGGCACATCTCTGCGCCTTCCACCCAGATATTCTTCACAGAACTATTTTATTTTCTGGTCTAAAGTAGACCATATTTTATTAACTGTAACATTAAATGTGTTCTTATTTTTTAATTTACCATTTGAACTGTCCAGAGTTTATTTTTTAATAAGTTAATGGATATTTTTTATTTTAATTGTTGGACTAAGCATTGTTTAGTTTTTTCTTGAAAACGTATATTTTTCACTGAAATTATATTCCTAAGTTATTAGATGACTGTGAACGAATAAACGCACATAATATTTATTAATTTCCCCTCTCGCAATTATTAAGTATATAGAAATTATAATTTATATGTATGTAATATGTATCTATATTTTAAAATGCACAAATAATAACTATTTTTACTATGTGACATTTTTGTTGGATATTTACCATTCTATTAACCATTCAATATATTAAAATAATATATACAACGTAGGTAGGTACTTATTGTTCTTATTTTAAATAAAATACAATTGTGTCACGATAAAATCTGTAGGTGCAACTCATTTGAAATAATTGATGAGTCCTTATTTATTAGTATATTTGAAACAATAACAATTAGTTTAACTATTAAAGTCGAATTTTAGGAAGAAAAAATATTATGTATATTATCGTGTTTGATTAAATTTTTTTCGGTTTTTAAAAATACCATTTCGATGCCTTACTTTATACATGTACACAGTTTCCACGTGGAAATGTTAATTTGGGTGTTAATATTTTTTTTATAAATGAAAATAATAACCGTTTGGTTATCATACGTATATTATGTGAAAACAAATAATCGGTCAACACACACCGGGGGATTGCCTTCGGACGGGACGTACCTACCTACATATATTACTATAGAGTCGAGCGATCGAGGGGCGTCTGTGGCGATCGTTACGTAGGTTTCCGAACTCCAAAAGCGTAACTGGGAATGTTTATATATATATATATATATAAAAAAAACATCCTATACGTTATTACCGGTGCGAAATATTTACCGTCGACATCGGCGAGAGGGAATTCAGTCCTCGGTGTTCATAAAACATCATCCGAAGTGCTAAAGCCAAGGTTTTATGCGTGAACCTGCAGGTCGGTAGTCCGTATCTGCACGTCCTATATATATATGTTATTATATAGGTACGCATTTCTTGCTCAGACATTTTTATTTTCAGATTTCTTCTTGGATTAGGTGAGATCGGCGTGCAATAAAACTGACCCGGGTCTCCGACCGAATAATCTCTTTTTTTCCTCCCAGCTTCGTGTCTTCTTTCGTTTAATGACTGTCATATTATATAGTCGCGCAGTGCATTTATTTCCGACCCACACGTAAACCCATTTAAACGGCTCCGGTAGGTGATATACGTAATCTCAGTCGCACGCAGAAAAAAAAAATAAAAACATAAGCCCTATTATAATATGCGCATAGACAAATGGGACAGGCTCCAAACGGTACACACTAGTCCAGTAGATCACCATTGCATACGAACTAAATATTATATTTTTTAGTTGACTATGTGAAATGTACTTGTGTGCGTGGTTACCTATATTGCAAAGGAATAGAAAAAAAAAAGTCAATTCAACTACGAATTAAAAGATTTGTTCGCTATTTTTTTTTTTACCACACTAATCCAACCCAATTGGCGGTCGCACTGCTCGTACAGACAACTACCATCTTGTTTTTTTAAAAGTTTTTTGTTAATTATAAAAACTGCCACGACGCACATAATATACACACAAAAAAAACACACTATTTTATGTTATTTTTTACAGTGTATCTAGGGTAAGTTTAAAAACTAAATTATATAGCAAATATAAAAGAAATCAATGTCACCTGAAAAATTCGTTTTAACCAAATTAAAAAAAAGAAATGGGCTACCTGATATTATAGGTAGTTACTATGTGGGTAAAACTTGAGTAGGTCATGACCACATTTTTTTTGCATCAAAATTACCTTGAGCTTAATAAAATTTTTTTTTGTAGATTACTATAGTACTTACAGTGTCTTTTATTTTAATATAGGGTTAATGTGTTAAAAAATGACAAATATTATTTTCATTGTTGGTCGTACGTAGTGGATACCTATGTTCAAGGTTGTTAGTATATTTATAGGTTAATAATGCTTTTGGAATAATGAAGAACGTTTTAACAGTTATAAAATAGTAATAGGAAAAAATATACTTAATTTATTTGTCTGATTTAAATTGTATTAAGAAACATTATGTTTTAAAATTATTCTTTGCATCACATAATTCACAACCCACTTAATATAATATGTCATAACATTTTAATTTGAGATAAACTATTATTTTACTTAATAAAGTATTCAATCATATTTTTAATAATATTTTAACTTCATGTAATATAATATTATAATATAGGTGTATGTGTTAAAATTTGGATTTATTTTAATTTTTAAGATAAGAATAATAATGAGAAATATTAGATAGAAGTAGAAATATTATTGTCTTGTTAAAAATTGAACGAAAATAATAGTAAAAAATAAAAATTGGTTATTGAAAACCCCTTAAAGGAACTGTTCATATTATTTCGTAATTTATATTAAATTAATTATAAATTAAATTTAATATAACATACAAGTATTACCTATGTCACATACTATTAAGCTGGTATCCAAATTAAGTAAAATTATAACTCTTTATAAACTATATTAATAAATAGCCATTTTTGAATTATTTTATACTACTTTTCTGAGATGAAACATATTTTGTATTATGTTTGTATATAAATTGAATATATAAAATTATGTGATAACTTGATAATATGATCAAACCACTATCGATAGGTATGTTTAAAATTGTATTCTCCAGATGACCAGATTCAGTGTTTTATATTTTTCCTATTATGAATATCTTCATTGTTCAATCTTTCATATGACAGACATGTGTATTTGTTTGTGAACCTTAAATATATATGTGATATACGAGAGTTTTTAAGAGATACGAAGATGAACACCAAATATTTTTCATAAAACTAATGCACGCTGCATAATCCCATCTTATGTGATTTAATGTTTCGGGGATATGAAAAATTTATAATTTTATAATGTTTGGCATTTCATGCACCGTATATTATGTTATCTGTAGTTATTCTTAACGATCATTTGAGCACGACCGTTAACCATGATATGTGATAAAAAAATTTATAATATATTATTATATCTCTACGTATTACATATACGCGTATTAGAGAGATGCGTTTTTGTACAATAATACCGCTTTTCGGGGGTGTGTGAACGACAAAAACATACATCACAAACAGGAAGAGACTGGCGAGCTTCCTGAGCCAAAAAACCCCCACCTCCGTAATTTAGTGGGGGCAATAGGGGGTTGGCAATTGTTCAAGTAACAGTCCGTCTGTCGGAGAAATGTCCCCTCGTGTACCCACTTCTACCACACGCATCTATCCACCACCGTTGCTATCATAGCCGCTTTTCTGACAGCCATGCAATTTTTTACCACCACGCCCCTCTCCTCAAAACCGTTTGCTGACATAAATCGTGTCAGATTTCTCGATTGAGCAGACGGATGAAAAAAATTATAATTATAAATACACGAGATTTTACTCTAGTTCACGCTCAACTTAACATTTTTACTAATGCTTTTTTTTTCCGTGTCAAATGCGTAACATATTTTTTGGACCCTTTCTTTAACGATACCCGGCGCTCCCATTGGCGACATTACCTCCCCAACCCTCTATCCCTACAACCCACCCGACTACCATACCTCTATAGCGTTCACGACGACCACTATATGCCATTAATAAATTAACCCAGACCAGTCGCCTGGCTTAGGTCTTTGGTTCATTTATTGATCCTTTACTAGTCGATATAATTGGTGTCGTGCCAGTTGTGTATGCGTTTTATAAAAATTAGTTTGCGTTTTAAAAAAAATTTATATATATGGTTTTTTGCTAAGCTTATTTTATTATAATTGTAGACTGAATTATGTATTTTTCTTATAACTTAAATTAATATTTGGATGAAAATTCAAGAAAGTTAAAAAAAATTATGATATTTGAAAATATTGATGGCAAATTAACATACAAAGTATTTAAAAACTATTTATACATTTATACTTAATTAATCATTTTTTTAAAAGTACTCCTGACCAAATTTTTTGAAAAACAAATACAATGTATGCATGTTCTATTATACTTGAAAAAACTATAAACACCTAAATTTTAATCAATCGTCTAAAATATCCATGATCGAATTATTCGTAGTACCTACGTATTACGTATACCATACGTATTCTGTATAAATAGTAACTTAATATTATTATTTCATGAACATAGTAGATATACACTTACTGTACAAACTATAAACGTTAAATAATATAATGAAAATTATTTTAAAATTGTAAATGATAGTTACTAATAATTTTTTACTATCTCATGATATTAAAAAAATTATTAGATAAGAATGAACACACATTAATGTTTTATGTAATTTTAGATTAACTTTAAAATTTTTATTTTAACTTAGATTTACTCAATTATATATTATTAATTTGTATTTCTTTATAAGACATAATTTTTATTATTTGGAGAAATATTTTATGTCTCACGAATCGTATTTTAAATGTTGGAATTCTCTTAAAATAAAACTGTGAATGAAAAACAATGGATTATTTTAAAACGGAAATTAAAAGATGCTTGATGAATGGTGAATAAATAACATTTTGCGTAATAAAAACAACAAAACCGCAAAAAAAATATAAACAAACTACAAAATTCAACCAATGTCTGTTGCAAAAGGTTAAAGGACAGATAGGACACTTTATGGCGCCAATGCTTTTAAAATTAAATGAAACGTGTTTCTTAAGAAAAAAACCACAATAAACTTAAAAAGTATATTTTTATTATTACTATGTTGGTTAAAATATACGTCTTAGACGTAAGTTAAAGTCTCAAGATTTTTTCTATATAGGTAATAATATCATGCTTTAAAGTGGAAAGAAAGGTGAATAAATTTTTGAATTTGGTTCCTAACATTAATTTATCCAATAAATTTACTATTTATATTCATATTATGATCAGTAAAAAAATTGTTTCATTTATTTTATACTCGGGAAAAAACAAAGTGAGACGTGTCTAAAGTTAATTTTATTTTATAAATAACGTAAGAAGCCTAATAACTCTATAATATTGGATAATTTACTTATTTTCAGTTTTAATGCTATTTATTTTATAATACACATTTTAGGTATACTTTTTAAAGTAGCTATTAGTATCAATTTTTTATGTTTAGCTGAAAATCTAAGAGGTATATTAAAAAAAAATGTAATAATAATAATAATAATAGTAATATTGCTAACACAATTTTTGTGAATAATATATGAAAATATCTCCGAAGACATGTTTAGATTAATAAAATAAAATTATTATTTAAATTCCAAATTAACTTTGTATAAAAACTTAATCGCTTGAAAATATAGTAAAAGTATATAATATGTACAATAGCTACGTACTAACTATTATTTATTCAAAAAGTATCAATAATTTAATTAATAACTTAGAAATTATTAGGTACAAAAAAAAAACACCAAATTTTGTTTTAAATGGCTAGTTTATAAATCACTTTAATGATTTCAAAGAAAAAAATGTATTTTTAGTTTTCACGTTCATAATTACTAGAAAGATAGTATAAAAACATTGGTTTGAATCTAAAAATATACTTTAATTTAAAACTAGGGTAGTTACCAAAAAAGAGGCGTGTAAGCATTATTCTTTTGTTGAATGACTGGTTAAATTTAATAATAATTTGGTGAACATATTACACACTCCATTAAAATTGAGAGTTTTGGAAGAACTTGGCAGTTATTTGTGTTTGATATGAAATTCGATAATAGTTTTCTCACGCCCATTTTGTGCACACATAGTTAAAAATTCGTAAGCATCGTTAATAATAATTGTATAATACTTTGCTTTTTATGTACCTTCTGGACTATTTCCAATAGTATATGAAAAAAAGATCCTGACGTTCAAATGTATTCATCAGAAGAAAAACGAGAAAAATATTATAATGTTATAGTTTATGTCGGTTTATTTATACGGCCATTTATTTTCACTGTAAATTGAACGACATTATGTACGAGCATTTATCAACTTAAACGGTTTTAAATATAATTATTATATGCAGGCAAAGTTCACTTTGAATAATATATTTTCGTTGTTTTAAAGTGAAAAATTGTCAGTGTCATGTGTGCTGAGTGCTAGATGGTGGATGAGATAGGTAGGATAATATTTTATTTTTGTGGTAAAATTAATTTTATACAAAAAAATATGTTGAGTTCAAGAATACAATAACAAGGTATCAAAAAAATAAAATACTGTTTCTTTGAGTTGCTTTTATTTTAGTTTATTCAATTGTTTTTAGTTATGTTTGTAGTTTTTTGTTTAGGTATGATTCGTGTACAAATTAATGTTGAAAAAGTAGTTTTCAATTGATGCAAATACTGAAATACCTATACAATGAATTGTATTTTATTTAGTATTTCAGAATTATTTTAAAACTAAAACCGAAGAAACTGTATATTTGTTTGGTTGTTCTAAATGTATGTTTAATATAATATATATAAATAATATATCGCAATACACGATTAATTTGATTAGGATTGATTAGGATTAATTTGTCCAAAATACGACAGTGAAAAAATGAAATTTTATTGATATAAGTTTATTTCACTTTTATAGGGCCATCAATTCATCATTGGTTAAAACTTTTAACAAAAATCTATTGGCTCGAAGAAAATCTGTTAATGATTACTATTGTTATGATGTCGGTTCATATGGAAAATTAATATAAAATTAACATTACAAAAAATTCTTCATTCAACACAAGCAGGATTGTCATAAAACATGTCATTTGAAATGTTTCATAGTTTTATTTTATTTATGCAACTACTTAAGCCATAACTTAATTAATTAGTTGTTACTTGTTATATAGAAAATACAACAACATTATTAATGAATTTAATTTACTTGAGTAGTTATTATATTGTAGGTTTGAAATTGATAAAAAAAAAATATAATGAGTATATTACGATACTAAGTTTTGTTTTAATGTTTAAAATGTCTTAATATTAATTAATTATTTTCATTGAATATGTAGTAACGTAGTATAATGAAACTTTGTAATTTCGTTTAATGTTAGACACAGATTTTTCAAATAACTGAAACAATAATTAAATTTCGAACGCTATTTGTTTAACTAGAGCCAAAAGAAGAAAATTAAAAAACCACGCACTTAGAAACGATTTCGAGATAATGAAACTGATATTAAAACTCACAACCGAGTCAAAGTAGGTACGAAACTGTGTTGTAACTAACATTAAATTTCTACTCGTATAACAAAAAATTGCAGGCTTTTCGCCGTTTATTTATACTGCCACCGGAACCGTGTTTTATCTTCCACAATATTGCAGTTTTAATAATTTAATCAGTCCAATTTTCTGGAAAACTAATTTAAACTCCTCGCGAAAAACAAAAGTGATAAAAAGCGGAACGCAGTCATCAGGTCGTTATGACATGTACACATCAATCTGGAACCTTGACCCTAAACCGCTGTACGGTAAAAGACCGAAAATTGTCCATTTGTGCATAATGTTACGCATTATTCCACGGCCGTTATGTAGACCTGTAAATTATACAATGTTATAATCATGTGGAATACGGTATAGCCTTCACCCGATTTCCCAGCACGTGGCAACCGAATATTGGAACAACATAAACATAAAAAAAAAATAACATCTGGCTTTTATAAAGCAGAATATAAATATAAATACGTGGTTTGATACATAAACATTACCCGGTGTTTTATTTAGTTCGGTTTTCATTGGTCGAAGTTGTACGTTTCTTTTATCAGCGAATAAAATTATCCAACAATAATTTCAACCTTTTACGCACCGTGTCATTAACTATGTAGGTATTACAGACGTCATACATAATATATATATAGGCTTCACGGAGCGCGTACACGCATAACGTATAACATAATATAGGTATATAGGTATACCTGTACCGCAGTACATAGTATATGCACACGTGATATCACGGACATATATAGCAATAATGGTGTGTTACTCAATATAGTATATGGGCAATACCTACGTTTCCATAATATTATAATATGTTCCACATAATCATTTTTCCCGACGTTTCTTCTCCACTGAAACAGGGGTGGTGCAGGATATAAATCGAATACGTTGTATGGGTGCGGGGCATCGGTACTTATTATGCCGACAGGAACGGATCGAACGGGACGCGGCGGGTAGAGATATATTATAGGCGTTAGGTGCAAATTCAATTTCGATTCCGGTCAATAAAATTACCCTATTATGTACTAAATGAAAATCGGGTATAATTTATTCTTTGGCCGTCCCTATTGATATTGGAATTTATCATAAAAACGTAATACAGATACCTACGTGAATATGTAAACCAACGATGGCCGTCGAAAATGTATCGGACATTATAATAATATTGCATTATTATTATTATTATTATTATTATTATTATAATATAGACTCGCATGTCGGTTTTAATTTCGAATTACGATTTTAATCAATTCATCTATTCCTATACCGAAAAATTATAATAATATGGTAACAAGTTCGATCTTTCCGATAAAATTCTTTTCCTATGAATCGCACCTTTTCATTACCTATAGTTCCTGTGTATCTAAAATATAAAATATTTTAATTTGTATATGTTCGCCTATGATGCATAACACAAATGGATAACGACACAACGATAACTTAGTATTATACATTATATGACTATATTATTATATTATAGAGAAATACTTTCTATAGTGTTCTCGATTATCAAAATGTATATATTACAGGGACGTTTGCTAGGCATTAAAAAATAAATACATTCACAGTAAAAATATGCAATAACTAGATTTATTTTTTAAAATCGCCATAAATCTAATTTTTATACAAGTGTGACGGATTGAATTTCAAAATATATTATTATGTTTGTGGGTTTTCAATTAGTTTAAACAAATTAAAAACTAAGGCCTGTGGATAATTATTATGTTTATGATTGGTCGTAACTCGTAAATAATAAATCAAATAAACGCGTTCGGATAGAGTGCAATACTGAAATTTGATACAAAACATGTTTGCAAAGTTAAAAGTATTTATATGATTTCTAGTATTTAAGTAAAACTTCTGATTATAAAATTTAATCGATTAAATATTAAAATAAAACTATAGTTTGAACAAAAAATTTAATTTATTTTATTGGTGCTCATTGTTTATATTGGTGTATAGTTACAACTTACAATCCAACAATACTAAAAACCTTAAACTATTAAATAATATAATTAATAATACAAATTAGTTAACGGCTTCTAAAATTAAAACTTCTGACTAAAAGTCAGATAATACATAGAATAATAATTGTAAAAATATTTTATATTTCAGTATTTCCTATAAACCAATCTTATGTATTAATATATTATTTAGACTTTGATTATAAATGTATGTACTTCTTTATTATACTTCGTATTTTAATTAAGTTCAATATTACTAATGCTTTGTAATCTGTACTTCGCAATAATATTTTATAATTTTATTTTGGACGATTTTTAATTGTTTTATAAAGTTTTGTTGGTGCATTGCTTTGAACAACATTAACTTGGCTATGACATTACGGTAGATGTTAAACGACGTATTGTGTAGAAATTCTTTGTGATGTAAACTTTTAATAAAGCTTAGAATTAACGTGAATACCAGAGTTCAGAAATAGTCTTGAACTAAGTTTTATTCTTTTCACGATATATTTATTGTATATTCATTAACAAATATTTTGATAACATTGAGAGATTTGATTTTTAAGATTATAAACATATTAATCGGTAAGACTGTTAACAAGCGCCACTGCAGTATGATACTTTTAACATAATCCAGTCCGTATTAATTCTCCGCCCAGTGGTAACACAAATTGTTATAGTAAAATTAACTTATATGTTATAAAAAATATTTTAATTATGATTCTGCAGGATTGTGACTCAGAAAATGATTTAATTATATTATCATAATTGATGGCGGAGGTTAAATCACTCTAGAGTTAATACAGTTAAAGCATTTATGATAAAGATAATGATAGTTATAATTTATAAATTACAAAATGTAAAAATATAATATTAAATGTGGGAAATAAATTAATAAAATCACGATAAGTCTAAGACAATGACACTTTAAAAAAAATAGCCAGCCCAGCCACCTGGGCCAACAGTCCAATGTTGCCTCCCTAAATATGGCCTTAAAAGTTATTATTAGAAATCGAAAATCAATTTTTGATTTTAATTCCTTTTTGTATGTTTTTTTCTCAAAAAATTACGAAATTGCCGTAAACCAATATCAAACAATTGGGTATTGATAAATATTATACTGGTAATGCACGTTTATATTTCTTTTAATTTGTTTTTATAGTTGAAAACAGTTTGTTATTTTTATTTGATTCACCTACATTTATTTTTATTTAGAACAATGTGTCATTATTTGATATTTTCAAATATTTTTATTATTATTTCTTATAAAAACTCTGATGTAGCTTAAAAAAATATTGTTTTAGATTTTTGGGGTAATTTGTGTTAAATATTTTTATAACATAAAAAAGTACGAAAGTAAATATATATTTAATAAGAAAACAAGGAATTCTTTTGTTTATTAATGATATTTTATAATCGGTTTTTAAATTGTGGTTGTACTAGTTTAATAATATTAAAATGAATATGAAGATATGAACATCAAATAGTAGGGTTAAGCAGAACTACATATTATGTAGTGTTATTATTATGTAGTTCTGCGTAACCCTACTATTTGATGTTCATATCTCCATTGTTTTAATTTTAATTTGAACTCTTCTAAAATCATAATAATTGATAATGAAATGCTTTCATCATAATTTTAAAATAAACAAACATAAAATATAATTGGGTCTATTAAATTCTACAAATGTATGTATGTTTTGAACTATATTACAAGCAATCTTTTTTTTAAACAGTTTCAGTTGTTGGACGGTTTGTTGAAATTCATCGGAAATGAGATGTTTTAAAATAAAGAATAAAATATTATATCTGAAGTATAGCTAACTATTTTAATTCATATACATTTTTTTTTACATTTTTTTTTTTGACGAAATTAATAATTATTGTTGGGGGTACTTACATAATGTTTTAGAGAATACACACAATTATTATCTTTGGTTAATAACTTTATACAATATACACATATAGAGTATAAGGAATAAATTATTAATGAATATTCTATGAATTCACTTAACTACAGTTCAATATTAATATGTCATGTAAAATATAAATATTTAGTTCGCTTTGTCGTGAAGCTTATGTTTAATGCTTTAAACTATAGTAAAATTATAATATATAATATATTATTATAATAATGTACCTACAGTTTACATACTTACATTTGTTTTTTTTTTTAATGAATCAAATATAATTGTAAATGTCAAGATTTTATTCTATCCAAAACATAAAGTGGGTCTTCTATTTTGATATATAACTGTTGTAGTATGATGCTCATTTTTTTGGTGAAATATAAAGTACCTAAATATTTAAAGACGATAAGTTCATTGTCAATCAAAACCGTGGAGTTTTATGTTATGTTCTAAATTTTAGAAAATACCTTCTCTATTTCAGTACAACGTTTGATATAGTGCTCTATTTCTGAGATAATAAAGTTCTATGAAATAAATACATTGAAATAATATACTTCCAAGCACGCGCTGTGGGATGGGTGTAAACTGGAAAGCTTTTAACCACAGATTTGTCAAACTTAAGCAGTGTGTTCAGACTTTCAGAAAGCAGTTTTACAGGTTATACCCATCGATATTTAGCGATAGTATTAAATGCGTGTATATGATGGGGGCCGGGAAGCTTTCCAGGTTACGAGCTTTTAAAACTAAGTTTTGACTTTTACGACAAACCGATAAAGTAGGTAGTGTTATTTTTTGTACATAAATATTGGTTGGTGGAAATGTGAGCATAGAAAATAGCAACATAATCTTTGAAAATATTGTAGGTACATAAAAAGTGTGTAAAATAATAATAAAAACAAAAGACTACCGGTTTATTACTTTTATGTCCTACACTATACAACCTTGCATTGTGTAAGTACATTAAATACGTATATAGATTTGATAAAATTGATTTGTACATTATTATATATTTATACATAATAATATCATGCGTGGATAAAGGAATTTGTTTTTTTTCTAACGTCTAAGCACACCAAATATTAAATCATAGTCATGGAGAACAAACTAAATTTATTTTTTTTACCAATCGTTGGACTTTTTATTCAAACATGTACTGTTTTCGAGTATATAATATTAAAAAAAAAATTAATATTAGGTACAACTGTACAAGTTATTTATACGGTAATTTGAAAAGAATTAAAAACTATTTTAACTTCACATAAATTATTGTTTAACATTTTTTTTAGTTTCTATTAACGTAATATACATTTTTATGTTTGATAAATTTACTTGGAAAACTTTTAAAAAATATAGTATGTATAAAAATAAAATAGATAATTTGTAATTCAATTGTTTTTAAATATCTCTTCTATTGTTAAATGTCATATCCACAAAAACAAAAGAAATTTTTAACTGCCCTCATTTTAGTCTTCGGTTGATATATGTACCTATTGTTGTTGTTTGTGCAGTTCCTATAAAACCTCCACATAAATAATGCAGAATTTGGTCAACGGTGCTTGTCAGATATTGACTGAAGTTTCTAGCAAACAGCAGTCTGTTCAGAAAAACTTTAACAACCTTTGTAATGGCAAAAGAGGTAACGTTTGGACAAGAAAATATTTTAAAGGTAAGGACGTTAGGGGGAAATTTTCCAAACAAAAGTTTTACGGTACTATGAATAACAACTATCAAAAGAAAATGATGTTTTTAAAATCTATGCATATTATACTTATAACTTTGTTCAAGCACGCAGATAGAAGTACAAACGTTTCCATTTTAACATAAATATAATAAACAAACTGAATACTTATATAGTTATATGCA
This sequence comes from Metopolophium dirhodum, assembly GCF_019925205.1. Classification (NCBI taxonomy): domain Eukaryota; kingdom Metazoa; phylum Arthropoda; class Insecta; order Hemiptera; family Aphididae; genus Metopolophium; species Metopolophium dirhodum. The sequence continues at coordinate 40,050,148 of NC_083563.1, read as the reverse complement.
AAGTTAATATATTATTATTATATTAAATTATTAAAAATTAAAATAAACAAAGTAAATAGGTATAATTTTTAAGTTAATTGTTATAAATGCTTTAGATTATCTTTTTATTTTTATTTCAGAAGTAGGTAAATTCCTAGGTATAATTTTTTTTTTTAGAGAATTATTAATACCAAGATTATTATTGATACATTGATCAATTTAAGTGTATGAAAATGGTTTTAAAATAAATAAATAATCGAAAACAATGTACGAAAAAAACAACAAAAATATAAAATACACATAGAAAGTTGACAATCTATTAAAAGTCAAAACTTCAAAAATATAAAACCGTATTGTTATTATTGTCTTATTGACCATCAAAAACCATGAAAGATATCAGAAGTTAGATCGTATCTCAAAGGTATCATTAAGCAATTCACCGAAGCATACCAAGATTGTTGAAATATTATATTGGTACCTACTGTAAATATATTATTAAAACTATTCATACATATTTTAGATTCTAAGTGGAATGATGAATATATTGATTTTACATTAATGTGTGTTTTTTTTTGTGTCTGTACACGATAATTAATCGAAATAATGCTTCAATTTTAAACTTCAGTATCTTGTTCGATGGAAAAGTGAATATTGTTGGTGCATCGAGGAGGTTAAAATTTAAAATTCCCAATAGTTTTTAATAGCGCCGGGAAAAACAACAGAACAGTTAAAGAAAAACGGGAATTTTTACGTAAAATCGGTTTTCCACAAAATCGATTTTGGTTTTTGGTGTAACTCTAAAACCAATGAACGTATATACATGAAATTTTCACTGGTCGTTTATATTTGCATTTTCAATACACGATAATATTTTCAAAATATTTTGATTAGTTTCGAACTGTTTAGGAACATTTTCTGTTTCCAATTTTATTAGTCTTTTTTTCTATGAATGTCAATAAAACTTTATTTGTTGGGTAAAAAATCTTGAAAATTTAATACAAGGCTCCTAATACATTGTTACAATGCCATTTGAAAAATATTAAAAATCCTTAGTCACAGTTTTTTTTTTATAAGCATTTAAAAGGAAAAATCACGAAAATTAGCGAATTATTTTGAGTTGAGAATTCATAAACATTTTTCTTTTTAAATCTAAGATTTGAAAATGTAATACAATGTTATTCGTAAGTTTGTCTACCTTCATCAAAACAAATTAAATTTTTATGAGCGTTTGAAGTTCATATTTTTACAATATTGGATATTCACTCGATTTCTCATGTAGCGGTTTTGTTATTTTATTGTTATTCAAAAACGAATAACTGTTGGTACATAACAATTTTACTGAATGTAAAAATTTTATATTTTTATTTTCTATACACCATAAAATTTTGACTCTTTTTGAGCTATTTACGGACATTGTCAGTTTTAAATTTTTTTAGTTTTTTTTTCTATAAATATCAATAAAATTTTATTTGTTGGGTAAAATAGCGCGAAAATTTAATGCAAGGCTCCTTATATATTATTACAATAGCAGTTGAAAAATATTAAAAATACAAAGGCACAATTTCAAGTTCAAATTTTGACAAAATATATGAAATTTAAAATTTAATAATTATTTTGTAGTTAAAAATGTATAAAATGTTCAAATTTTATATCTAAGGTTTGAAAATTTAAAACAATGTTTCACGTAAATAGGTTATATATAAATTACTTTATTCACAATAATATCATCAAATATTTTAGTAATACCATAGGCTGACTGACCGTTTTCGCTCAGAATTGTTTTTCTTATACAATGATATTATATCATTGAATTCAAATTTAACACCATCCATTACAGCGACCCACTTGTAATCTACTGTACAGCAGAGTGACATCCACTTACCCACCTTTGTTTCTTGGTTTTAGAAATTTTTTTTATTAAACGATACCATAAGTATATTATAGTTTATATTCAAAACATATTATTTATTTTCATCCATGTAAATTACCTACTTTTTGAACTTTTTACCTACTTTATTAATTGTTACATAAATAATATATTTTACCTATTGATATTGGGAATGTTATATTTTGGTTAATTTATGATTAACAATAGAAGTTTAGACATAACTGCATACTTTTTAATGCTGTAATAGGAGTGAGTACGTAATAACGATGCAATAACTTAATTTTAATTTTTTGTGTAACTATCTTTTTTGGTTTGCATAGAGTGCTTCAAAAGTTTCATTTGGACATAGGACATAGTACATTTTATACAGATATTTTAATATTTTATATTATATACCTACTTTAGAAATCATTTTAAAATTTATTGTTTTACTATTTACTGACAAGTGTGAAACACGATACAATAACTACGAAATATGGGAAAAGTTATACAGACCGGATGTAAACCACTCGTATCTCTTCGTTTATGTACTTAAGCTCCAGGTATAATAGTGATGTGTTGTGATATTATATTAAAAAAAAAAATATATAAATCATCACATTAAAAAATAAAATTTGCTACACTGCTTCAAAAGTTTTAATCAGATTCACCTACCGATGGAGATTTGATTTTAGTTGGTATATAGGTACTTACCTATAAATAGTTTATTTATTAATTATTTAATTAGATTCTTTAATCAAAAGGAACAACTATTAACGATTGAACTATTTTAAAGAACTATCATCAAGTGTGGTTTTAAATAATGAGTGGAATACCTTATATTTTAAAATTTAATCTCAAACATAATCAATTGATTTTTATAATATAAATAATATAATATAATCTAATAAATTTAATTTCATACATATTTAGCTTGAAAAGATAAATGTGTTTATATCACACTTTAATAATTAGTAGTGTATAAATACAATATCATACATTCACAAATTATTCAACTCAGACAGGACTGAAAATATATTAAAATACTCGAAATCTGTTGTTTTTATTTACTTTAAATTAAGTACATAACAATATATGGTGTCTTTTTAGACAAATTTTGTCTTACATTGATCTAATCGGATTATTTAGGTAGTATTACTATTTAAATTAAGTGATTACATGAATATTATTATTTCTATACAATGATGTCGAATTGGATTTAGTTTGAAGTCGCTGTTATATATTTTCAAAAGTGAACCAATAATCTTTTTTCCCGTTTAGATTTCACTTTCTGTTATTCTATTTTATTTTAAAATTAACGAGAACCGGATGTTTAGGAAAACGTATATTTTATGTGCAGAAGAATTGATGCATTTTTAATTGGCGGTTTTTCCTCAACTCCTCCTGACCGGAAAGAACTTTTACCACATTCGACTACGAGAAGAATCGGAGGAGGAGATAAAGCCACGATTTCGAGTAATAATAAAAACAAGAACCCATAGAGATACATTATTAGATAGATATATGGTATGTATAGTATTATACCCCGGAGGCTGTGAGATGGAAAATATGTGGGTAAAACAAAGCGTGTGTATATTTTTGACCGGTAACGGATCTGCTTTTCCGGGCCAACGAAACTCCGGTTTACAGTAGTAAAATGGGTGAAATAAATGTGCAAGTATCCTGAATCCATCCGGTTATGGTGCGGTTTGACACAGAAATAAAGGGAACTTCCCACCTATAAGAAATAAATTGCTCCCTTTGTATGCATAAAATTCAATGAAAATATTTTTACGCAAAATAAACAATACAGGCGCAGAGCGTAATTTCCCCGTGCTATAGACTATAGAGTTCTATTGAAATACATTTTTGATTGATAAAAAATAGCACATGATTGTTACCATAACGATAGGGTAATACAAAATGTTTCGGTATATTAATATTTCGTACTAAAGCGTGGTTAATTTAAATCAAATAATTTTAGGTTGTATTGATAACATTAGTTTCTATAGTAAAGTAGGCTATAGTTAAAATATTAATCTTACCAAAATTATTTAATTTACCCTGTTTTAAGGCAGTGTTAAGAATGTACGTCTAACGCGGGTGTATAATTTACACGTCTCGTTAGATTCATGGATGCATGACCATGTGTACATTTTGTTTAAAAATTTACGTACTAACTACTGTAATGTTTTTGACGTGTAAAAGTTTCTGAAATATTTTGTTGATACATCAAAATTTCAAAAATTATAGTTCACTGCCAGTTGCATACAAAGTTAATTTATGAACTGAGTCAAGTCTGATGACTGACATAATGACATGAGCAAAATAAATTTGAAAACTGAATGACTAATTATAGGAAATTGACTATTATAACTACCCCTACTTTTAACTCCAATAAATTAATCTTTTTTGTTAAAATGAATTGATTGAAATAGTTTACATTGTTTCAAAAGAAAGTTGAATTCATAAAAAAAAATATTATTGAAAATATATATTTTGTAATATTTTGTTAATTATGTGTTTTTTTTTTCGAATAATGTATAAAATCATTGTGCATCAATATTAATAATATATCATACAAAAAAGTACAATGATATAATATAATGAGGGGAGTGTCTATCCAGTGGTAGAGCCCTAACGTGTTTATGCTATTTTTTTCAAAAATATTTTATTATTAATATGCATAATATGATTTACACAAGCAAAATGGATATTACCTATATAGTATATACATATGCAGCTTATGAAATATAATAAGACCGAGACAATGTATCGTTTTTGTTTTTATTAGTTTTCGTGAATTTAACTTTTTCTGGGATTAAATAAATTGGGCACTTATTTTATTATAATAAAAGAAGACCGATATCGAAAAATTATAAAAGAAATTCCTATCGTTTAAAAGTGTTGTTGAGAATAATAATTATTACTAATTAAATTAATGGATTTTATTGTATACCTAGGTACCTACGTTTAATTGTAATCTAATACAATTTGTAAAAGTGAATCACAAATTACAATGATTGTTATATGTTCAAATTTGAAATGTTCAATATAATATAAGAATAAAACTATCGCAAATTACCTATATTATCTTGTTGCAATTCAGCCGTATATTGTATGAATAAAAAGTTAAATTTTACCAATTGGATACTCAGAGGAAGTTTTCATGGAACTTCAAATATCCTCAAACTCTAATACCACACGCATTAAATAAAAACATGGTTTGAATAAAGTAATTCTACAAATCCAGGAAACAAATTAGTATATTTTTTGTGGATGTATTGAATTCACATACCGGATTCGTTCTGCGCAATGTGAGTTATGTCAATATCAAGAATTAACATAATTTAACAGTATTGAATATATTTTTTCAAACCATTTTAAAGGAACGGATGATTATAATAATATTATGATTCGAAATATTAACCTATATTATGATAGAAATCGTCCCTGATGCAACATTTTTGAAATTTTAGCTTCAACTTAAAAAGTGTATAAAAATTACACGAATAAAGAATTTAAAATTTTCTAAATAAATGCCGAGGATTCTCAAAAGAGTATTTAAGGTATTCCAAGACTTGTTTATTTTATTAAATTAAAAAAAAATATATCATCATATTAATTTATCGATACTAATATTTCAATGTATTAAAAATTATTTATAGGTTTATACTGTAAATCAAAACATTTATAATTCTGCATGTTATTAATGGTTCGTATTTAATGAATAAAAATATAGGTATTAATAATGATTGTATATGGGAATAATAACGAGCTATGGTAATAATGTGTGCATTTATGTCATTGTAGTTACAAATTCATAACCAAAGCAATTAATATATTGATGTTTAAAAGTACCTAATAGCTTATAGTTGTATTTTAATGGATTTGAAAATACATTTTTTTTTCAGTCATTATTAGTAATAACTTATCATATTGATACCTATATTGAATTGTAAGATATAAGTATGTAGCTGTATAAGTAACCTATTATTAAATGTACAAAAACATGTGTACCTAATACAATTCTTTGAATGAAAATAAATATATTATTTTAGTATTAAGCTAATGTTTAATTAGCACAATGTTTGATCAAATAGCTAGGTAGACAATTTAATTTTCTAACATAAGTTATTCATAAAGATACATTTTTATAAGCGTTTAAATTTCATCAAAATAAGAAAAAAACATTCTTAATTTTAATAACTTGGTCTTGACAATTCAATATAATCCTTATCAGTTGTTATTACTACTTGCAGAAGCATAGTAAGACATAATATGCACTACTTTTTTTAGATATTTCAAGTTCAAATTTTTATGAAATTGTATATTTAAACGAATACGATAGAAAAATCAGCTGATTCGTAGACCAGTATGGTGGGAGAGGGGGGGATGGTGTCTCGAAAATCAACTGATTTTAGCGCCTCAGCCACCAACACTAAATGGTTTAAAATAATTAAATTATGTTATAAGAAACTCGGCTGATGAAAATTCAAATTCTAACGTGCAAAAAACAATAAAATTATATAAATATAAAATTGTTTATAAATTGTTTAGTTTATATGATTTATAACTGTTTTTTACACGTTAGTATCGGAATTTTCTACAACATCATATTTTAATTATTTCAGTCAGTTGATTTTTGAGACACTCCCTCCCCTCCGAGCTAGTCTACAAATCAGCCGAATTCTATAAGCTATACAAATTTCAAGGAAGGTAAAAAAGTTGAGGTCAAACCGTCAGTAGCTCCTAGACTATTATTTTGTGAACCAATATAAACTGATAACACAGCCGGTTTTTCTGTGAACAATGGAATGAAACACTCATAATCAAACAAAGCGATATCGGGTAACATGTTCTTATCATAGACCCAAGATCAACTATAACAATAAAGGTCCCAGGTGGGATTAATTTTGACTAATATTTGAACTTAAGAATACAGTAAATTATCATTTAAATTTTAACTAGGTATTATTCTTAGCGAAACTAGCTTTTTGTTTCAATAGCGTCTATTATATTAGAAGAAGGTAGGTAATCAATTAATAATTTTTATTCTATGCACATATATTTATAGCTAACCATTAAATTGTAATGTAAAACTTAAATTGTATAATGTTAATTAATGTCTAATAAAATTTTAGATGATTCTTAGACAGCAAAAATGACTATAATATACTGAGAAAGATTTAAGACCTGCAATAATATTTAAAACGTAATTATTTTAACTCAATATTTTTACCTATGTTTGAGTTAGGTACTCTTTCGTTCGTTATTTTATAATTCAATATTTTATTTTCTAGTGTACTATTTATACACTTATTGTTATAAAAATTCAATTTTCATCAGGATTTAAATGAATAAATATAATTGTTTTACAATATTCAATCTTAACATCTCATAAAAACTAACATTGTTCGTCGAAATGCTAATGCGGTCAAGACGTTTATTGAGTAGCGTAAAACCATAAATAATTGATTTAAATTGATTTTTCTAATGCAATGCGTGTACGTTTCCACACTCTTTTTCTCTTATTATTTATTCATTTCTAAAATACAAAATCGTTAGTTAATTTGGTGATTTATAAAATTCAATAGAAACTAAATAATTAAAAACCAAATAAGGCTTATGTTGAATAGTTCGACTAATACGATTTTTCAAATGTAAATTTAAAAAAAATTTTTTTATTACCTGGTATAGAACCAGTATTTACCCAGTATTTTAACCAGTATTTACCTAGGTAAATGGAAATATACTTATAATTATAATGTTAACATTCTATTGCAGGTTTAATATTTAAAAAAATTTTTATTCATTTTTATAGTATGTTAGGACAATGTATGGTAATTTTTTTCAATCAACTTATTTTAAGTGAGCTATTTTTAATCGTTTTCATTTTGTTTATCTTAATTATACTGAAATATATACAACATTACATTTACTCATTACTGTTATAATATTGTATACTTATTTATTTTTGTAATATTATCACATATATATTAACCTTAAATATACGGTTGGTGTGCAATTATGACAACATCAATAGTACTGATTTGTATGGGATTTAAATTATTATTTTTATTGTGTTTTAATAAAAATAATAATAAATCAATTTATTGGATTTAATATATAGTTAGTAGTTTGGTATACTTAAAACCAAACATTTCCCAATGGAATTTTACTCTAAATAATTGAGTAATAGATGTTTTTTTAATTAAAGTAAACGATAAATCGTTATTGTTATATATTGCGTCATGACTGAAATACGTGTAAGCTTGATTTAAGCAAAAACGATGAGCTATTTATGTAAGATGACAATGTGTCTTAGTTTCCTGGACAGCTACAGCTGCTAAATAAGGTAGGTACCCTGTTCTGCTGTCTTGTGATACGCAATATACTGACAATCGGTTTCTCATGGAAATTCTGTGAGTAAATTTTGATAAATAATACCCAAGGTTTTTGAAAGCCCTAATTAATTTATATTCTTATCATTATTTAAAACGATTTTTCATTGCAGTTTGTATTGAAGTGTTCCGGCAGTATTACACGCGGTATGTGAATCATTAATTACTCTGTACTTTTAATTAAATATTCCGTATTCGCGTAGCTATAAATAAAGTAAAACAAACTTAATCTATAATAATTTCTAGTGTTTAAAAATGGTATGTCCATAATACATGAGTACAAGAAACTCTAAATAATTAACAATACTTATGAACTATGTATTGTTAATTATTTAGAGTTCCTTGTATTCATGTATTATTACAGAACTTGTACCCAATTAAAATAATTTTAATTATTGAAACTATTGGGACCTGAAATACCTATATAATAAATAAATATATTAAAGCCGTACTTAATTAATAGTTTAATATTCAGAAATAATTTTCTAAAGCTATTTTAATGTAAGTTACGTGAGCTAAAATACCTTTGAGCTTGTTCGAGAATATAATAAGTTATTGTATTCATATTTACAGTGTGATCAACATTTAGGAAAAAATTTAAAAACACAAATTGAATCGAGCTTAAGAAAACAACAGTTATTATTATTTATTAGTTAAAAAAAATATATGTTTGTTATAAACGTTTAAAGAAATATTCCGAAGATAATTTGTTTTGCCCTAAATTATTTTATATTTTGAAAATATAATAGTAATTTAAACACTGGGAGGTTGTGTACTTATACTTAATTTTTTTTTTTTATTAAGTTAAGTTTTCTACTCATGTATGGTCATTACTTATTACTTATTAGGCTTGTAGGTTATTTTGAAGTTATTTAACCATGGGGGAGGGCACGGTTGGTTAGAACACGTGTATATATGTAGGATTCGTCATTAAAACACGGGTGATCACCCATCCGGGAACTAGTGACACTACCTGATGCTTGACATCAGAACACGTTTATGACTGAAGCTAACCACCGTGCCACACCAGGCCACTTATAATAAATTCATATTGTGATAATTATTTTATTCTTAGTTGGATTGAGTAATTATATTTATTTTCAATAAAAGTTTAAAAATATTAAACTTTTAGATTTATTGTATATTATCATCTTTATATTGTATAACATATACAATTATACAATATATTATACTAAATGATATTATACATTTAGAGCAAAATTTTTATAATATTATATTTTGTTGTATACAAAATATAAAATAAGATCCTAAATATAACTTATATACTTAATTATACACGAGAAATATTAAAAAAAAATGTATAATATACTATATTGTATAGAATACAAAAATAATCATAACTTAAAAAAAATATTAATTACTTTTTTATTTAATACACATAATATCATAATATCATTATAAGATTAATGATATTATCATAGCATTTTAAGTTTACTACGCACGAGTACCTATGTATATTTTAATTAGTTAATTTTGTTAATAATTTGTATAGCTTCTATTTTTAATCTCGTAAGTGCAATTCCAGGAGATTTTATGCGAAAAGTATTAAAGTCTTTAGTAACGGGTCCTCGCGTGACGTACATAGCGTTGTGTTTTCAAAGATCCATCAATCAGACTCCAGAATGGCTTTTCCGTAGTCCCAACAAAAAATTAAAGGAATGGTATCATAGTACCTGTGGAATATACCTCCCATGTTCAGAAGATATAAATGGTTTTATCCATTTCCTGAATACCTCAGTCGTTAGACGAAGTTGCATTTCAGAAAAGCAAAATTATAATATAAAAACCAAAAAAAGAGATTTGTGACAAATTGGATACTTTAGAAGAGTACAGAAAAACTTCCATTATCGTTAACCAAAGACAAGGTAGTGAAATTACAGTGAAGATTCAAAAGAAATAATATTTCGACCCCCATGGAATAATTACAAATTATAATAATAAACATAAAAAAGATCTCTGATATGAATGTACCTACTTAAAAATAATTAATACTTCAGTGGAAAAAAGTAACAACATAATAATAATTGTAAATAAAAATAAAATTATAATTATTTTAAATTAGATACCTATGTTATGATTTAATAATTAAGGTGAAATGTTAAGCCCGAACATTTTAAGTGTTTAACTATTTTATTACTTGAAATATGTATATTAAATATTGTATTATAACAAATCGTTCTTTATTGAAATCACAATAATTGTTTTCCAGCAAAAAAAAAGTAGTTTTTGAGCATAATATTACCTAACGTCTAACGTACCATAACCATAACGTTGCCATAGGAACTCTACAAAACATAGTAAGATAATTAATTGTGAAATATCTATGAATTCGAGTTCTTGTAACAACAAAAAAAGATCAACATTTAAAGATGCAATAGTTAAATAGCTCAGGTCTATAATATTGAAAACAAATGAAGATTTAACAAAAACCAAAAAAATACGTCATTAGATAATTTTCAAGTTATATATATATTTATCATGTATAATATAAACGAATATATTTATCATATATGAATGTGTATGTATGTATATCCTGCAATAAATATAAATTGTTTTTTTATACAGTATCGAATTTAAACGAAAAACGATAATTCAATGTATTAAAAAAATATTTTTGTTATAAACTTCCTAAACAACTTTAAAACTTCAGGTAATATATTGTTTTAGCAAGCTGCTAACTGTTTTATAAATCAAGATTTATTTTTTTAAAGCTCATTATTTGTAAAGAAAATACAAAGTGAAAATATTTCTAAATATATTATATTTATAATAAATATAATAAGTTTTGCTCTCGGTAAAACATACCGTTCGAAAGTTTTTATTCTTATTTTTATTATTTATTATTATTGAAAAATTTTTGAAAGTGTTGTTCAAAATATACCAAGTATCTTATTTTATATCGAAAGCAATACACTTGACGTCATTTACTACTTTCCGATAGTTCGAAATGCACTAAAAGTAGCACATTGACAGTATTAGGTGAAATAAGAATAGATAACGTTTCAATTTTTTTTTTATCCAAGCTCCCATTTTTATCATTTCAATTTTAAAATACGGTGAACTACAAATTTATTAATGTTGAAATTATATTACTTAAAAAACTGAGCGGGACTATTATACAAACGAAGCTCCTGTAGAAACTCCAGACATAATTCTCATTACTATTTTTTAGGAAAGTCCTTAAAATCTAGCCTAAAAAATAAACTCCTATACTATATAAAATCCTTCTTAAGCCGGTATTCAATGAATACTGATAAAATATAAAGTTTCAAATCAATATCATTACATATTATGGTTACAAATGTTCCATTTTATGACTCAAATCATTCCCTCCACTAGTACTTAAAAATTCAAATAATCTCAGAAGTAGTGACATCTACAAACAAACTGTTTCGCTCCCACGTGAAAATAATTCAAATCCACTGATTGACCAAGCACTTGCTCTTGACAACAAAGTTATCCCAGACAATTCTCCAAGAAAGCTAAAGAAAAACCTGTGTAGAATTTTATTATCATAAAAAAAATTGACCAAACAAATATATTATTTATTTATATATATACATCAAGTCTATTGCTGAGTAATCCCTTAGATCTATTCTTTTTCATGTTGGTGTAAAAATAACTAACTATATGGTCACATATTATACTTATTGTAAATACATTTAATAGATTGTATTTTTTTCTAATAAATGTTAAAAAAAGGAATTCAGTGCCTATAGTGCATAATATGTATTCATATATTTATTTAATTGAAACAACACTGAAGTTGTTTTATATTTTAATTTATATACTATATCTGATAATTAATTAAGTACCAATTATCTTAATATAATACAATTATAAACTATCCGATACTAAATATTTTATTAGTAAAGATTTTTTATCAGTTTATTACTTTAAAATGTTAACTTTCCAAGTTGTGAATACATTAAATTTCATATGTATACGAAATTGCATTAGTTGTAAGAAAACACAAATAGGTAATTCAAATATTAAACTAAATTTACGTGTATTTCTGTTATTTTTTAAGATGTTAATTATTTTAATTTTTAAATATAAGTTTTTGTATTGGTTGGTTTTTTTAATGATACATTTAATATCTAGATGATGTAAGCACATTAAAAGCAAACTTCTTGTTTTCTTATTTTAAAATGTCTTTATATTACCTACCTAAATCTTATAAATAATAAAACTATTTTTATTCTACACGTGTAGTACATATATAACTTAACATTACTTTTTTAAATTGTTATATTATACTTTAAAAAAAAATAAAACTGACACTAGTTCGTGATAAACATGAAGATTTTTTTATGTATATTTACGATAAAAAAAGTAACAAAGAAAGCCATTTAGATAAATTCTACAGTATTTTACTTATGGTTATATGGTATTTAGTATTATTAATGTAAAAATTATATATATATATTTAGACCATGTAATATTATAATACATGAATATTAATATATCATTATTTTATCTGGAAAAAAACCTATATTTCAGCATTATTCTGTAAGCTTTTAAAAATGCACTTATTTATTTAATGGAATATAGATAAATTATTCAAATTAACAGATGGCACCTATAACAAGTAATATAGGCTAAGATCACTTATTTCAATTAGAAATAGGCAACTAATAAGAAGTACTTATGTAAAATACTAAAATGAACTTCGTATTCAGAAATGGGAGAAAGAAGGGTCTAAATATTACTCAAAATATTCACCCGGGAGAGTTTACTATAGTCTTAAAAATCGGAAGAGTTTACCATCCAATCGGGATAGTTTACCGCTACCCTAATTTAGACCCTTCTTTCTCCCATTTCTGAATACGAAGTTCATTTTAGTATTTTGGGCGGTGGTAAATTCTCCCGATTGTATGGTAAACTCTCCTGAATTTTAAGACTAGTGAACTCTCCCGATGGTAAACTCTCCCGGGTCAATATTTTGTTTATCTGAAGGAAATGTGTAAACTCTCCCGAGTCAACTTTGTGTTTACCTGAAGGAAATATGTAAACCCTCCCGGGTCAACATTATGTTTACCTGAAGGAAATGTGTAAACTCTCCCGAGGTTAGGTTTTAAATGTTATTGGTACCCTATAAATTGGCTACACTGCAGAGATTGTGATTATCATTTTAAATTTTTATTATCAATTGTATTACCGTTAACCTGTATTTGTTATAATGTTATTTAAATATTTAAATATTTAATTACCATTAACCTATATTTATTGACCGATATTGACTTTAATGGCTCAACAAAGTTTTATGTATGTTTTAAGTCAACGGAACAAAGAAGTGTTGATTATGTCCTCATTTATTTTTCATTAACAATCAACACTATAATCGAGTATAGTGAAGTCAAATGGAAATGTAGTGTGAATAAATGCACAGCACTTATATATAATATTCACATTATGCGAAGAAATTGAAATTGTCAATGTAGAAGACGTTATTAGTTATACCGATGCAAGCAAAAAGTAGAATAGAGAATAAGTAAAAACAATTACATTATTACACATTTACACATAATCATAATCATATTACACATTAGGTATCAGACATAATATTATTATAACTTAAGAGTAAGCAAGTCTACATTTTTAACAAAACTTACTAATGATAAAATAAATAATAAGTGATAACAACGTATGATAACAGGCGACGGACTGAATTATTTTAGTTTAGTAGTACTGAAGTAGACCCGGGAGAGTTTACCATCGGGAGAGTTTACATGTCATTAAAATCGGGAGAATTTACAATCGCCCCTAAATTAGCTAACAACTTAGAACAAAGTTATGATCTTCATAACGAGTGCCTAGCATACCTAGAAAATATATGAAATGGATTTGAATGGAGCATAGGACGAGAGGGGACTTTGATTATGGTTTAGGTTGAACTTATCTGATATTTATTTTTATTTATATTGTTTTTCAATACCCAAGTATTAATATAAGATATGTATTGAAATATTTTTCTGCTGTAGTTATATTCACAAATACAAATTATGCGAAATATTATTGTACGTAATCAATATAATATTATTTGCAATTTTTTGTATACATTTTATGTTATAGTAAATTTATTAACTGAAGCTTTACTATTTTCGTTTTTTGTAGCTAGGTACATATTGGCAGCAAAGCAACTAAAAAGGCAAAATGTCTCAAATAGTACACCATTACAAACGGAATTTTAGTTTCGTTGAAAAATGTCCCATATTGATCTCCGTCGGCAACTAAACATTTTCCATCATCCCCTATTGTTACTAAAAGATCGATTCGTAAAATGTTGAAATATATTACCTATGTCTACAATCGAGATATCTTGTCACTACTCTAATCGTGTCGCAAGGTGGTAATGCCTAGCTTATTTATAGTGACAGCACCGTGACGAATGTTATGCTCATAGAATCTCAACCAATCGATCTACCTAAACCGACCTTTCGCATTGGTAGTGACATTGAGCTAATTCGCACACGCCTGAATATAAATAATAAATTCACGTATGTAAATACTTTTCTATTCCTGCATTATTTTAAAGAACGAGGGGACTTTTAATCGAACGGTTGTACATGAACTATAATGTAATTTGTTAGCTACCTAATTATTTATTAGTTTAAGTGTTCTAAACACCTATAGAAGATCATTAACATGTTTGTTTATCAACATTTAATATGAAATGAGAAGTAGAACACTCAAAAACATAACTCATTAATTAACCAATATTTAATTACGCGTAGCTGAGTAACAATGTGCTGTGTAATGTACTGTATTATAATAGGTAACTATATTGTATATTTATACAAAAATAACGTGGATATAGATTATATTATTAATCTCTTTGTAATTTTTAAATGTTTCCCCAGAATAACCTACATTAATAAATACCTAATATGTGAAACATCGTATTTACTATTTCGTGAACACTTACATAAAATAATGCATGATATATATTATTAAAATATATTAATATGAATAATACCTAATAACAGAGAACCCGTGGGCAATAGGCATGTTATACAAACATTAAATTAAATTTTGCATTTTAATGTGAGTGTACAATATTTATTTGTGGTATTGTGGTATTAACTATTCAAGAAAAGAAAAATACCAGGAAACTCGCTTTGCTAAGACGGTTAAAAAGAATATTTTATTGATGGTAAAGAATTAAGTCGGTTTTGTAGTAAATAGGTATAATGAATAAAATCCGGAGAACTGCTGTATAATAGTTGTCTAGTGTTCCTATCTCTCCAGTTCCTTGAAAATTAAAAAAAAATTGATTTCTAGAGGACATCGTCTGTTGGTTTCTATTTCTAAGGATATTTGATACTCTATTAATATTTATATCAAGAACTATTAGAAGTGATTTTAAGTCTTAACGAAAATAATTGTTCTATTTATTTTGTTATAGGATAATATATACTATTCATCATGTATTTGTTTATGAGGTTTAACTTATTTAAATTAATAATTTCATAGGCACATCGTACATATTTATCTACCTAATAATTTATTTTGTAGTTAATATTGTATATCACATATTACCCCAAGATTTTAATTTTAAATGCTTATAAAACAAAATAATGAAAACCAGTTATTGATATTTCAGTTTTTAACGTAGCAATGATTTTATTGGTTTTAGAACGATATCAGTTTTTTGTTTGTATATCTATCATCACCTCTGGAGCAGTAAAACGGTAAAAGATGTTCAGCTTTGTCACCTTCTGGTTAGGTACTATGGAGCCAGAAGTAAAAATTTGCCAGTACTTTCCAAAATAATTGAGAAAAACGGGAATTTCCAAGTAAAACAAGTTTCTGCTATTTATTTTTGATTGTATTTCCGAAATGGTAAAGACTTGCAATTTTCATTAAATATTTATATTAGCACCCCGATATCCATCATTTGCAAATTTCCCTTTCATCTGTATCCTTAATAAAATTTGAGTACATTTTATGTGGTACGCTTAAAATCACTATTATTTGTTAGGTAGTTATAGCAATCCTTCATATATCCCTTTTTGTGAGTTGGACATATCACATAGCCTTCTCCAGAAACATTTTCCATTTCTCATACTTTGATAATTATTTTCTATGGGCTTTTCGTTGTATTAATTATTTCCCTCCATTCTTTAACAATTTTTATAGGACTTAGTCTATACAACGTACATATAAACGCATACCTATACATCAAGCATTAAATCTTTGAACTAAAACTGAAAATAGTAACATATTGATTTTAATACAAATATGAAATAAATTTGACTTGAACATTAGTACCTATCAGTGTGGTACTAAGGTTATCATTAAAATATATGCTCAATTATTATGGATGGATAAATAAATTTTAAAATAAAATGACGTAAACAAGATTTCAATCAGCTATATATTATATTGACGTAAATATAATAAAACTAAACGTGAAGGGTGTTAGCAGCAGAAGTAAGCGGAGTGCATGAAAAATTGCTTTACTCCAAAATCCAAATTGAAATAGGAGGCTAATACTGTGTAATAACTGGTGAACTGGAAATATTTCAAGAATTTGATTTAAGTTATTGGAAAGAATATGAAATTGGAAATAAATGGCGTTTACAAGCTAAGTTTTTGTTTTTCACTAACTTATTTTTAAAAGTTTACAGTGCCCAAAATTTAACGAAAATACTTTTATAAAATATGTGAATTGTTTATACTTTATTCCGTGAAACGTATTCCACTATTTTTCATGAGGTTCAACATGTTGCGTTTGAATATTATAATTCTAGTTTTATATTTTAAGTATTATGATTCGTTTGATTACAATTGTATTTACAATCTACATAGGTCGTGCATATTGCATATTATCATAGTACTTTAGCAGTTTAGCGTAGTAAAACGTTTAACTTAAAACAATTATAATTACTTAATTTGATTCGTTTACCGGAGCACAATACTTTTTCAACTATTTGAAACTAAAATAAAAATATTAATGTTTTAAGGAATCAATGCGTTTTTATGTTCAAGTAGGTAATGTGAAGAACTAATTAATTTTACAATTCTATTATCCGTTTAATTTGTTCAATTCTCATTTGAACCGAGTTACCACTCACCCGCTATCATTTTGTCCCTCTTTATCTTTAAAATAAGCTCAGTAGTCTGTATTATGTTACACGGTTTCCCATTCATCAATAGCTGTTGAACTGCAACTTGATTCGTTGTTATATTATTATATTAATAAAGGTCTACTACTGTGCTTTTGGGTTTTCATTGATTTTCCTAACAAGCTTTCATGATTTATGGCTTTAATGTCTCATATAAAATTATTTTATCGATATTTGTCAATAATATTGTCTTACAGTTTAATTATTTACATAACATTGATATTTTTTGTTAACAAGTACTTGTATAACGTTATGCAATTTAGTTACAAATTGTTTGTATACCTAATTCAAAATTAAAGAATGAAACTACGTTTTTAATACTTATTTTGACAAGTGGTTTTAAATAATTATTCTATACCTACAATAAATTTATAAGGCTTTGTATAAAGTGTAGGTACTTGGTATTTACAGTTTTATAATTTTAATTAGATATTTATTGTTTTTGTGATGAGAATATAATAAGACAACTTTACGATTACATTATATAATAAGTAGAATTCGTATTATCAATGTAATTATCAATGTATTTTTATTTTTATCAGATTTTTATGGATTTCATCTATTTCAGAATAGTAAATATATAATCCGATTTTTTACTATAAATTGACTTTGTTGACTTTTAAAATAATTGGTTACATAAATTATAATCATTTTTCCTTTTCATTTAAAATCTTGTATATTTAAAAATGTTTGTTTTGTTTGGTATGGATTATTTTTATAACTATTTTAAGTATAATTATTAGTAATGACTATTATAGAGGTGTTATATTATGTATTTGTCACAACCCTAAAACTAATATTTATACAAAAATATATTATGTAATGGTATTTTGTTATGTACTTATTCATTTTATTGGCAATATTTTATTGTGTTTGCGAAAAAAATTATACATTATATAATATTATGTAGTTTTTCTTTGAATCCGTAGTTGAAACCTTATTAATATATTTTCTTTTTAATTTAGTTTTTGAAATATATGTATAATTGTCAATTGTTACAATTATATAATATGTATAGTTGAAGTATAGGTATTCAGTAAGAATATATATTGTTAGAAGAAGTAATCGTTAATCAAAATATCATTTAAATTTAAGTGTAATAGTATGTATTCATGATAACATAATCAATAACGTTTTCATTAAGCTACAATTTAAAGTTGTTTAAATAATAATAATTTTAGTCGCTATGCCATATACTTATTAGTCATCAGATATATACGAATTAGGCCGTACAGATATTTTTATTGGATAAAACTATATGTATCTATTATTGCTGTTTAATATTCCACTAAATTAAATAACATTAAATAACTAAACAAATAATTTCGATGATTGGATACATAGGTACTAATTATTTGATAAAATATAAAGATTTAATTATAGTTGTAAGTCTTTATTAGTTAACAACTCTTAGTACTTAAATAAATACATTTGAATATAACTCAGAACATTTTTCTACTTACTAATATGAGTACTGTCGTTGATTATAAATTACTTGACCATAAAAGGTATTGGTATTAATTAAATATAATTATTGTAGCTTGAATTGTATATCAAGCTAAATCGTTTATAGATATATTTTATTGGGAAATGTTGACATATTTATAATTTATGTTGTTTTTAATATCAATATTTATGTAAGTATCCAAATAACTCTGAGTAAGTAATCATCAAAATAAACCATTTCATATTCTAAGCTGTGGGAATATTACATATTGTTGATAGACACGTACCTAACGATCACATTATAAATAATAGTATATTATAGACTTACTTTCGAGTATACTCCTGCACTGGCCAACTCATTCTCGATGACCATGATTATAATTCCAAACATTCCCATCACTAGAGCGTAATCACTGATTCTTTTTCGTTTTTCGAAAAGTGCTTTACGCCTACCCAGTCTGTATCCGACGTTTGGTTTGTGTTTACTGCCGGTTATATTACCACTGGAACCTACTAAGCTGGTACCCTGCAAAAAAAAAACCATACTCATACAACTGAATAAATTGAACATTTAACCTTTTGCACTTAATATTTAAATTTAAAATTTATTCCAGTTGTATACTGTAATCTGTAGGTACTTGATACAGAAACCCATAGGTTTTATTATTTAAAAATTATTTTGATATTAGCCTTCACAGGGAGTCACAGGAAGACTGACAGATGAAATAACTTTTGTTCTATTCAATATTCTAAAAGTTTTTTTTTTATACATAATATTTAGTCACTTACGTTACAAGTATAAATAAATAATATAAAAAAAATTTAATACAGAAAATAAAAAATTTAGAAAAATTCAAAATAGCCAATTTGTAAATCTGATTATAAAAACAACTTTAATGGTAAAAACATTTATCGAAATCAAGTAATTTATTTTTTAGAATTTTTTAAAATATCAATATTTTTTTAGTCAATATAATTTAGAACTTAATAACTTTTTCAAAATATTATTTTTGAGAATTTCCTGACATGAGTATATTTCTTGAATTATTTATTTATTATTAAGTATTAACCATATAATTTCCACAATTTTTGTTATACGTTAAAGTAGCATAATTTTTTTTTGTCTGGTCTTCCCATATACATGGTGTATAAATGATATCTATTGTTCAAAGACTTAGCTACCTTTAAAATGATATCACAACTTTTAGCTCATACTTAGCGTTTTTTTACACGGAGTATAGCGGAGTGTTTTTGTTGGGATATCACTAATTTTTATTTGATACCTTATTATTTCGGGAACATAGTTTTACAATGATGTTTTTCTGTTTTTTTGTTTAATGGTTACCTTAGGTGTTGGATAGAGCATTGTAATGCGGGCCGCGGGGAATATTATCTAATAAATTGTTGAAAATACGCTACAATAATTTCTAGTGAAATTGGCTATAACTCTGTTGATAATGTTCAAAATGATTTTAAAACTTCACCACACACTTCTTTGCAAAATGTCCAATTAGATTATTGTATTTTCAAACTTAGTTATTTTACTACGAATTTGCTAAGCTTTCTCTAGAAATTGATTTCCGTAAATCGTGTTTTCTGCTGTTTTATGTTGTGCGGCAGTTAAGTGTGTGTTTTGTCTATGCGCGTATTTTAGGCGCTATTTTCTTATTATTTTATGGTGCTCTTTTTTATACTTAGCGCGACCCTACCGGGTCGTTGGATATAATATATTATAATTAATACAACGAATCGTACGAGTATAATATTTGATTAATGATTTTCCGAATGTATGACGTTTGATAAATATCATTGTCTTATCACAAACGGTTTATCTTTTTTACATGCTATTAAAGCACTTGAGATATTGTCATAAAGAGATTGCTGGCATTAAAATGTATGGTTCGTTTGTTCTAACCGGTGCTATGAGCGAGTCTATCGATTCTACCAAAGGTTTCACTCGGTCTTCCAAGCGATTTCTCGGAGCTTTAGTAAAGCGTCTAAAAATGAGGAGGAGTGTTCAGCTGTGTGGGTGCGTCGTGCGTGGTATTTTATTACACACACACACACACATATACGTATTTGTTAGTATGAGTGGAAGAGCTATGGAAACCGGCGTAAAGCAGATTTCTCGACCTTAATCCAGTATACACACGCGGGATCTTAAGCAAATTGCGAGGAAGTCGAGACGCAAAAAGAAAATCCTCGATACTCCGGTAGTGATTATCTACAGTGGGGCGGAAAAATGTTGAATCAGTTTAAAATGGAATAAGTAAAGATTTTTTTATCCTTTCCGTTCAGGAAAGGTTAAATTTTGCGTAAAAATATAATTTTTTCACTGAACTTTAATGAAGTGCATAATATAGTGCCTATATTATATTATGCAAAGTTGTACCCCGCGCCGTATATTTTAATTTAAGGATGAAATGATGAGTTATATAAACACACAGAGTACGAATATTAATAATATGCATAACATTAAATGGGTTATTTGAATATACAGAGTGGTGCATATAGATATATAACAAAAATGACAAGCATCTCATATGATTATTTTAAAATTCCAACTATTTTTGTAGCTTTAATATCGTATATTCTCGTACAGGAATACAAGATATAATATATTATTTATTATTAAATTAATTTTTACTTATAAGTCAAATAGCTAAATGTCTTAGGGACAGTTGAAATAAATTAGATAATTAATTGGTCAAAGATAAGTATTAATATTGATAAAAACCTTTACACAATTACACCCTTATGGAAAACAGTTTCATATTCCTATAATATATGTAAGTCATAAATAATAAATTTATGTATTTATGACAGTTAAATACAAATAATTAATTTAGATAAAATTAATGTAAATCGTATTAGTACTTATCAACAATCAATTAATTCAATCTCAAAAAGTGTATATTTAAAAAAAAGATGTTTTTGAAAACTACATTTTAGTTTTTATAATCTACTGAAAAATCAGTAATAATATTTGTGAGTGGTGTATCAATAAGTAAAAGGTTATTAAGTGAAATGTTTGAATGATTTCGTATTAAAATATAGTTTTAAATTGTTATTTTTAAAAGTCACAAACCCACAACTTACTATCGATTTTTTTTAAAAATATATTATGTACTACATTTAAAATTATATTTATGTGAGTTTGAATACTAATTTCTGCCAAAACCTACAAAGATATCATATGGAGTGAATGTGTAATAACGGGTATTTGCTTGTAAATATAATTATGTTTGAGTATTTTTATTCACATATTCAATTCAATGAAAGTAAATGCTATTTGTAGATTTTATTAAAAATTAAAGATGAAAAACCTATGTATTTCAATCACGTTTTGAAATAGTTGTAACAAAATTTATTGTAAATTGACACTCAATTTGTATGCTTGAATTGATTATATAGATAGCTTAAATAGTCAATTTCGAATAGAGGATATCACTGGTAATACTGTAAATCATTGTAATAGCATTAATATTTATGTATATGGTGTGGGTTATCGTATGACATGCAGTATAATATAATCGATTGCTTAATGTTCACAAATAAGTAGTGACTCCGGATGTATTTCAAAACTTAATATTATGTGCTGTATGCGTTGTTGTCATTTGTAAACAGTGAAGGGGTAGGGAGAAACCAATAAATATTAAACTTTATTCGGATTACATGACATCGAATGATAGTGCTATATGTATGCTATAATCGAATGTATAAACAACATATTATTTCGTGCCGTGTATTGGACGCGTGGTTTTGTCTGAGTTTCAATTATATAAAGACTTAAACCGAAATTGTGGATGTTTTTGTTCAAATCCAAAAACTATAATACCGTAGCGTTTTCCAAGTCGTCTTTCTCACATCCCACGCTGTACGGCCGTCGGCGACGGAGCCAGAAAGAATATAAAATCTTACACAACGCAGATGATGATTATTTGCGGTTTAATCATAGAACGTTGTCGGAATAACGTTTTCAGGACGGCCGAACGGTCTACATTTGTCTTGCATTGTTTTTCTTTTTTTTTTTTTTTGTTTTTTTTTTTTTTTTTATACTTTCAAGTAGAACATTTTTCATTTTTATGGTTGGATATTTTCGAGTCCATTAATATTGCGCTGGTGGGTTGGAGGAAAATTAGGTTTTTAAATGCGTTAAGAAAAATAATAAAAAGAGGGCCACGCGGAGTTTGCGTTACCTACTTTCCACGACACACGCTGCCAGTTGTACCTACATATCAAACGAGTGCTCTTGTAATAATATACCCTCTGCGCCGTAAACACGTAGATATTTATGAGGGTATAATAATATTATCTGCAGGAGAACGGGAGAGGTGGCAATTATTACGTAGTGAAATTTGCAGACACTCAAGCGCTGTTCTATGGGTAGGTTACCCACTGGCTACTAACTGGAAGGGGCAATCGTCAACATTATAATATCTACGGTAATATAATTAGAAGGTTACGAGTATGATATAGGTAAGTACCTTGCACACCAACCCGGTACGTTCTTCGGTGTAGCGGGGATAGTCGGAATGTATGCTAACCAATGCTATGCCGGCTTCCTCGCCCACTACGCCGCTATCGCCTCGGCCACCTGAACCGCTAACCTTCATCCCACTAGTGATCGACAATGTCGATGACGTGTGCTTTCGCAGCTGTAACAAAGAACAAAACAATCATAAAAATTACATAAATAATAATTTCCTCAGGCGTACACAACCTGAACACCTAATTAAATAACAAATAAATGATTGTTAAAATTATCATTGTATTATAATTTTTCAAACAAAACGACTACGTGAAAACAAAATGAAAATAATCATTGAAAAATTGTAAATTTTATAAATTTGTACGATATATAGAAACGTACCTAATATAATGCATATTTTACTGATAGGGCTGATACCATGTAACTTTCCTCAACTTTTCAGGAAAATTTAAAAACGAATTCAATGTTCTTTGAAAATATTACATACTATACGGTCCATCATATTTTACGAATTCATATAAACATTTTTATTTGTTTGAAGGTTACTGTAAAAGTCTAAAATGTTATATGTTATAGGTACCTATACCCATGGAAACGGCAGATTACCAAAATTATGTTGGATCCTAGTTAAGCCTTCCTTATAACAAATTATCATCCCCCAAAAGTAAAATCCTCGCTCCGCTACTTAGTATACATATTTAAAACAATATAACTGCAGTATAGGTAATTCTTATAGCCTGATTACAAATGTATTTTGATTTTTTTGCTCATATAAAATCTGACATAAATTTACAGAAAAAACGAAATATATTTCCAAAATGCGTTTCGACTTTACGAGTCAACCCAATGTTCGAAGACCACTACTTTAGAATATTGTTTTATCGATTAAGTACACAGGTATATACGTCGAACAATCGTGTTGTTGTCAGAACTATTATTCTATCGGTTATTTATAATATTTGGTGTAGAATAGCCGGAGATCAATATGATATAGGCATGCATGATACTACACAAATGGAAATTTATATTATTATTTTTTAATGACACGCGATCGAACTAAAAGGATTTTTTTTTTGTTCTTAACAATTATTAAACGTAGGTAGGTAGCCAGGTAGGTATACACAACACAACTTGAACAAAAAGTAATTACAACAGGCATATTATTATAATATGTGCAGATAAAACATTACGATAACAAATAAAAAAAAAAAACCGAAATATGTGAATCATAGAAAAAAAAACCGCCATGCTTTTCGGCCAATACATTTTGCAATTTGTAATTTTTTAATTGCATGTCTAGTATAGTTAGAAAAACACCAAGTAAGATATAGATTAAATTACTTAATACGTATAAATACTTTTATGATTGCACATCTTCCGCTAACGTATACTATATACAATGTGATTATTCGTCGATGCATTAGACAACACGTTTATGTTTTGGCAAACGCGTTACGCATCATGTTTTAAATGGATTAAAATTAAAGCATTTTTATAAATAGGAAAATTTTGATTAACAAATGCAATCACAATAATTATCATAATTGTCAAAACGTAAAAACGATATTTTTCGTATGGCTTAATGGAAAGACCATCAAGTATACACACTATACCAAGATTTATTTTTGGGCGTTAAGTGTTGGGCGTTGCTCTATGGTCCATCGTGTCGGTTAGATCATTAGTTTTTAAGAGGTCACTCTATAAGAAAAATATAAGATTTAGGCGTGTGCACTGAACAGCTATGTGAAAAATGTGTTATCGATTTTAAATGTAATGGAAGTAGCTGATTTTCATAACTCATAGCTCCAACATCGTTACAGAAACTTGGTTTAACTATTTATTTTCAATTTTAATCTACACAGTCAGAAAACTCAATTAGTTTTAGAACCATCCACAAAGAAATACGCCTTTTCGTAACGAAGAAGAATTAGTAAATTTAAAAAAGTACATTTATATTATAGGTATTTAAAGTTAAATAATATCTTAGTTAACCATTTTTTTTTTATCGTTATACAATTATATTAAAGCCAAAAGAAATGTAAGTTTTATTGAAATAAACCTGGGAGTGGAAAAGAAAAATCAATAGAAGCACACTAAATTTGAAACTTGGGGCAAACAACGGAGCAGTTATGGTATCTGGAGAACGTAATCTGAATATTGAAATCTATTATTCAATGGCATCATTACGATAAGGTATTTTGATAAGTAATTTGAATACATAAATTAATTATTTCTAAAGAATACTTATTAGTTTTTTTTTATTTTGAATACTGTTAAGTTACTCATTGTAAACATTAAGGAAAATCTATTATATACACTTTTAATGTTTATGAGAATAATAATACGAGTATCATTGTAACTTATAAGTTATAACTTAACTGATAAATGTATTATAGTACTCGGTTTAATATGTCGTTAAAAACAAATTTAACGTAGAAATACTAGAAATAAAATTGTATACACTCGTGTAAAAGTTTAGAGTTATGTACTTATTATAATTTTTCTAATAAGTCATATTGCATTGTAAAAAGCAGTACCTAAACATATTATACGGATTATTGGTGTAATTGGTATAAGTGCGTTAACCAAAATGTAAATTTTGATCAACCTACTGAGTTTGAGCCAAGTGTGATATTACTCTAAAATTCCAGATAGTTTGACAAGTACTCATATTTTTGATAAGTTTCCACATTAAATCCGTCCATAAAATACAGTGGGCATAAAAATAAATGACAAATAATAGATAAGAAATACAAACCCATCTGCAGGCTCTCTAACCTCATATTGATTTTATCTATATTGTTACATTTCAATTTATAAATTATCCTGTACAATCATGGGTATATGCATAAACGTGTTTAGATTCTGGCAAAGAATCTATTTAATGTACGATGTATCCATATTCGAAGCATACGAGGCTCTGACAAATATTGCTCAAAATATTTTATGAGACCACATCAATTGATTGTGAATTTGACATAATATAGACAGTATTTACGGTACTTTAAAATTTAAACACAGGTTCAGAGTGGTAATTTTCAAGCATTCATTGAAGTTATTGGGAAACGGGTGAAAAAATAAATAACAAATAGTGTCGAAATGTTTTTAATACAATCTTGGACCAGCTGAATTTTGTTCGATACTATGGTTTTTATGTGCAATCATTTGACATTGCTATTAGATTTAAAATATCCACATATACATCTACAAGTGATTCATACCTGACCAAATTTAGTTGTATCTCTCTTTTTTGGTGTTTATACCAATATCCAAGTATGTACCAAGTCTAGATGAATGTGTTAAATTTGAATTCAATAATAATTCAACGATACGAAAATGATTCTAAGTACAGCCGGCTTATCAGCCTATAATTCTATGGATATATTACTATGTATTTTTATTTTTTTATTAATAAAAATACCATTGGCGACATGGCCATTGGGATAAAAGTACTATTTACATCTAGAACTTAATCCTAATGGTATTTTATGTATTTTTAATTATATAAGTTGTTGATTTTGCTACTAGTTATATATAGTGGTATAAACTTATTTTTGCCGAAAACAAATCGCATAGGTATATTTATTATATAATTATTAATATAATATTTTAGATTTTTAGCGTAGAGATGAATGTATTGATTTTACAATGATGTGTTGTTTTTTTTTGTATCTGGAAACACTTTTACTAGTAGAAAAAAGTACGGATTATCAAATTTGGTAAAGGTTTCTGATAGCAAAGTGGATCTATTTAGTACTTTTGGGAGGTCGAATTTGAAAATTCTCAATACCCTTTATTGAAAAAAAAACTAAATAAATTTGAAAATATAAAACAATAGCTTAAAGTTTGTCAGAATATTTTGAAGATTTTATCGGGTATATTAAATTATTATTTAAGTTATTGCATAATATATTTTTTTTTAAATAACAAAACTAAAAAAATCTGTTGAGAATAAATCCATATACATAACTTTTGAATATCAAGCACTATCATCAAAATTTAAACTCATAAAAAATGTATGTGTTTTTACGTTAAACTATTTTTAAATTCCAAAAGAAAAACTTAGTAGGAATCATGTTACTATACTATACAGCTATTACTATAGTTCAAAAGTTCACATCTTAGGTGTTAAACTTATGAATCTTATAAATTTTGAACTACGAAATAATTTACATATTTTCATAGTTTTGTCAGGTATTATAAAAATTGGATTCTTAAACGCTTGTGAAAAAATGTGATTACCTATCTATTTTTAATGATACATGAGGTGAAAATTTATAATGAACCTTGTATTATATTCTCATACTTTTTTCTACTTACGAATTACGATCATAATAATAATCATAATAATATTATGATCAATTTATCAAGCAGAAACCGAAAACAAAACTTAAAAAAGAAGACATTTTGAAATATTATATAAATAGTAAAAAATATTTTTAAAATCATATCATGTCCAGAAAATACTATTATAAATATATTTTTATGTAAAATTCAAATCTATTCAGTTATTTATTTTTTAAATTTCGATTAAAAAAAAAAACAAAATTGAATTTATGAACACTGATTTAGTGAAAAATTTATCATAGGTAGGTATTTTCCTAATTGTTTTTTCTTGATTATTTTGAAAATTACTTTACATTTTTACTTTTTAACTACAAAAGTACAGGGTAGAAGTTTAAATCAAATTTTATACTATCAATGTCTGTGTAAAAATTAAAACTGAAGCATTTTTACTGTTCCTAAAGATACGCCAGACATAAAAATCACACATAATTGTTAAACCATTCATTCAGAATCGAAAACAATTAGCATGTAACTATATAGTACAATATAAATGTTATTTAAATGTAAATTATAATTTATGTTAAATTTGTACCATCCCGTTAGCTATAATAGTATATTAGTAATAAATAATAATGATCTTAAAACGTAAATGAATTGCTTATTTTAATTTATTATCGGTTCTATTGGATTTTAATGGATTTTTCAATACTTGTTAGACAATGCAAAAACCTCTTTGGACGCGAGTCAGTAGCGAAATGCGGAGGTGAACCATATAACCATACTTGCGGCGCCTTAAGCGCCAGTATGATTTATGATCAGTTTATGTAAATGTCCTGATCCCTTGTATTTTTCCACTAGTTTTGCTTTATTGAATAATGTCTGGCCTTCGTTTCTTCCTTTCGGATAATCGAATGATGATGGTAGAAAAATTGAAACCTTTGACCTAACGCAAAATAATTTATAATATAACACAGACATTTTAGAATTACAATACTAATGTAAAAATAAATGTGAAATAACGGACTTAGCACATTTTCGTAGGTATAGGTTATTGATGTAATGATGTATAATATTGGCTATGCCCGATATTCGATTTATTGATAAATTATAAGAAATTACATTTTATTATTTTGTAATCTGCAATATTATGAATTGTTTAATGCAGCACATACGAATTATTAAGATCCATTGATAATGTTACGACGTATGATTTCAGCTTGTACCTACCTAATATTTGTATATTACTTAACACATATTTCAAAACAGTTATATTGAATACACAACATCCTACCTACACAACATCTGTGATAAGACGGGGCCGTGGTGTAGAAGCGTTTTAATAAAGGTAGTTGTACCGTCAATGTCTTTAATAGTTTATATCAATAATATAGACATTTTGTAATAGTAATATGTGTCAACAATGCAATTAAACGATAATGATATGTATATAGTTATTGTTGTTACTTGTTAATTCTATTCTCGTTGTCCAATTGTCATAACATCATAATCATAACCGATATACCTACTTTAATAATATTGTTGTTTTGATAATAATATATTATTATAATATTATGCTAGAAATCGAGTACCTAATGTGTAACTTTGATTTAAAACTGTATGCACGATTCATAACACATATTATACTATAATATTATAGTATATCCATTATCCAGGGTTGGGCGAATGACTCAATTAGTCATACCTAACTGGTTACAAGTTACAATTTACACTAAAACTGTGTATCTTGTTACACGATACAAGATACTTAGGATATTTGTAACTGGCACTAAGTTTGATAAATTACTTGACAAATTTAAGATTATAATTATTTATGTTTATGAACCTATAAAGAAAAATAACGAAACTAACCTAGTTTAGTGTATATGCCTACTGCACACGTATGATAAGGTGAATCTGTTCGAACTCTAAAACAATAGGAAATGATTGTATTAAATAAAAAAAAAAATACCTATATTTTTATATCGTTGTACATTAGGTATAGGTACAAAATATTTCAATATTTCAAAATTATAACATAAAGGATATTGATATTATCTTCCAATTATTATTTGATTGTAACAATATAGATATACATGTATCTTTTATTTGAAGTTACAATAGAAATTGTAACGAGATACATTTTAAAGTTCGATATCTTCTTGACATGTATGTTACTGATTACAATAGTTACAAGTTACAAATTCAGGTGGGTACCTAACTTATAACTTTGATACATGCAACTGATTACCGCTCAACCCTGGGTGTATCGAATAACCAAAGATACCTGGATACAGTATAACGTTGGTAACAAACAATATAATATTAGTCTTAAAAATATAATGGTTTATATATAACAATTGAATAATATATGATTATATGTATCAGTACTCATAATGTATATAAATTCACTGGAATCATTGGACGAAAAATATACGTTACATAGTATGTATATACTATTATTACTATGCATATTATGTTTTAAAAACAATTTCATACTAGTAATCGCAAAATAGTCTTTGATGCCTAATAAATATACATTAATTGTGTAGTATTTGTATTTTTCAATATAAAATAATGTTAATTATTATGTCATACTTCATAAACAGTTATAATATTATACCTATTCAGTTTAGGTAGATAATAAAATAGGAGGTTCACGGTTTTAATAGTCATCAACATTTTGAGAATTGCATGTTATATATTGGTATCTATTATTATTAATATACATGATATAGATGTAGGTAGTGTATTGTTAAGTTGATTAAACTGAGTGTCTGAGTGACTATAATATAATATATTTGTATATTATAAACAATAAGACACATTTAAGGTAGGTATCCGATAAATGGCGAGAAAACTACTGAGAGAATAGTGACACGACGCAAAAAAACACAACTGTTGGTAATCAGCTATTTAAGGTTTAAAAAATAGGTACATTACAAATCAAATTTTCATTAAATTTGTATGCTGTTTTGATAGAAATATGTTAAATTACATCATTATTAAAATATGCTTGGTAGATGTTGTAAATGGATGAATTATTTTTAATGTTATAACCAAATATTTGAAAACATTTTGACTTATGTCACTGTTCGTGACTGAAATAATCATTTTTGTGTATATTTCTTGCTGAAAGAATAGTGGCACAACTGAAAACTGAGTATTAAATATAATTATACCCATGTCAATTAAAATAAAAAATTGTATTAATAATATTATTTAAAATATACCCATTGAAACTTGTAGTTTATAGTAACCACAGGTCTTAATGATTATACATTTATATAATATTATTTATTATGTTTAAGACATGGACCACAGTATTATAATATTATTCCTTTAATAAAATGACGATCATCAAGCAGCAGGAATTCAACAAAATTATTTTTATGGTAATAATAGAATAGAATACTTGGTTGCTGGCTGATTCTATTCATATGATTTTAATAATTTTATATTGTTCACAACCATATAGATAGCGAGTAGGTACTCTACAAAAACTTAGTTTGTGTCGTTTTGCTTAAGATTAAATTGTATTAAGTCGGTCAATTATTCAAGCGAGAAAATGATAAAAACATTAAAAACTTTCAACGAGAATAATGACATCAATTATTATTTCAGTTCTAGTGAAGCTTTCAGATTTTATCAAGTAAACCAAAAGATAGAGCAGAGCAATTTGTATTAGAATCATCAAAACCCGAAAATCGACAATTTTTTGTTGTGTCACTATTCTTTCAGTAGTATTATGTATTAATTATGTACTATAATAATGACACGGCTACCGGGAGATAATTCTCCAAATATTCCGGCGAAGGGTAATATAAGTATTTAACAGTAAAATAATATTATAATATTACATTTCTGAATTTTTCGTACAAATCAATTATTTTATCAATTTATATGGCCTCAACTTGTCGTTTTGTTATAATTATTATTAAATATCTATTATTCATCATACCACTATTTGCTTATTATGTTGTAAATACAGGTTCTACATTTTCCTAATAAAAAATAAGACTTATTGAGTTTATTTTAAAAGTAAATCCTTATTAATTTATAATTAAAAAGCAAATAATATGTTTTAATAGGCTTACTTGGGTATTTACCATCGAATGTTCACAATAATGCTCTTTTAGAATACATTTTAATTAAAAGAGAATGGCTTAACTGTACCTAATGCATATGATTTTATGAACTTTTGATCTAATAAAATTACTTTATAATCCTTAATGTTGGTTAATGAATAAAATAATGATAATCGTATTAATATTTGTATAGCTTGTAAAAATAATATCCTCCAAAGTCTAAAATTGTTTGAAATTTCAACACTCGAATACTAAAATAATGTTATCGAGGAACAAATGGATACAGAAACCACAATGCATTTGTTTTCTCGTGATATTTCGTTGAACTCTGAGTGAGCATTTTATTTTAGTATGTTTTTATTTTTCTTCTTACAAAAGAAACGATTTGTAAGTGTTTAGTGGGATTTCTGAAGGTCCGGTAAGTGGAACAGAGATATCAAAATCCGGTTATGGGAAGTTGGCATTGTTGGAATGAGAAAAAAGATCATGCGGCGTACAAGATATAATGGAGGGGGATTCAGACTTTATCTTATTGGTCAATTGTACTCGACTCTGATATAAAATAATGTTTCGCGCCTATTTACATTATTTTCAGCAGATATTTGTTGCATTTTGAATTGAATGATTTTTAAGCACCCAGTTATTCTACATTCATACTGATATCAGTCATCACACCCGAGTCGACGATTACTGTATTTAGAACATTTCAAATCCATTTAGAAAATAAAATCGCTGTCAAAATTCTGCGCACAGTCACTGCTGCAGTATGTATAGTACGATCTACGCGTATATGTAGTATGTAGGTACGTAATATTATATAATCTTAAAACGTGTATATACAGCGTGTATAATATAATATTTACGCATGTGCGTGTACATGTACGCGTGTGTAGTGTGTGTAATATGATTGTATGATGGAATGTATAAAATAATTCATATAAATAAGAAAACGAGTTAAAATATAGATATCATATTTTCGTGTAGGCTTATTTCACAGCGGCAGAGGTAATACGTTGGGTCAGGGGGCGAGGAGGGGTTGAAAACCATTATTTTGACGGACAGGGAAACTAGTAGGTATATAATATAGGGCTCGGAGGATGGACAGCGGAATTGTATAGCCAAGAAAACAAGGTCGGCTCATTGTGCGGCGTTGCGGAACGAGATAAATTCGATGAGATGAAGAAAAAAAAAAACCCCGAGGAAATATAATGCGCGGAGAACGGTAGCAAATAGACTGGAGAGTTTAAATAACACAGAAAACAAGCTAACAAATATGCTGTCATGACTGCTAACTAAGAAGTGGTTGGCAAAGCACGAATGCCTTGAAATGAATTTGTTGCAGCCTATAGTAATGGTTCGTCGTTTAGGATCAAATCTAAACACACCAGTCAAAACGCATCGCTTAACACGACCAGTTAACCAATGTTTTAAAATTATTTTTTTACAAAATATGACGAAAAGTTCATGATCAAAAGATGATCGTAATAAATTCAATGTTTCATTATTATTATAATTAAATTTGTATTTATAAAACGGTGGAAAAGTGAACGTCTGATGAAATATTCTTTGGAGTTAAAAATAATAAACTTTATCTGACACGGCCATTAGATGGCCTTAGAAACCTTGCAACCACTTGGTTTATTTAACGTTGGAAGAATGTTAATTTAAAAAAAAATCATATTGATATAAAAATGTAATCATATAATTTACATTTCAAAACAGTATTAAAATAATACTATTTACGTGATGAAACTTTCAAAAGTTTTGAAGATAAATTATTTCGTCTATAATTATCGTGTTCGGTTTTAATATAATTACACAATAAAATATATATAAACGACAAAGTATAGGTATTAATTGTACACGAGAAATACAAATGGATGGATTTTGTATTAAAAGTTACAATTTGGCAGATGCTTTTTTGAGATTTGATTAGCTTTTTTTTGGAACGATTCCAAAATTGATGTAACAAGAACTTTGAGCCAACAATGAAAGTTTATTATTGCCGTTTGATTATAACGAGGAGAATATTTTTACCCAATGAGATTTTGTTTTGATGAATTATCCATAAATAAATTGTAATTAAGATGAACGACCGTTATAGTTACTTTTTATATGAGGACCATTAATTTCATATTATTTTCATATAAAAACATTTAAACAAAATAAATACCTACGACTTACATCATTAAAATGTTTACTTTATCACATTTATTATTGTAAATTATGTAAAATTGTTAAACCTATAATCATTATTTATAAACAATTTTTTGGGGGTAGATGGAATAAGTACTTAAAACGTTGCATGTACCTACCTACCGATTGCAAAAGGAAATGGTGTGTGGTTGAATTTATGTGCCAAATATTCGATTTACTCAATATTATCTTTAACTGCACCTAATAAAAAACTACTTATAGGTAAAAGGAAGCAATTTCAAAGAAATAACAGCAAGTGTGGTTTTTACTGAGTGAAACTTAGATAAGTTTTTTACTTGTCATTAATTATAATTGCTTTTAAGTTCATATCACAATACGACACTATCCTGTGTATAGGTTAGCATAGTTCGGCGTTGTTTATTATATACACTCATAAATAGTTTATGTTGTAACTAACAAATCTGAAAAATATATAAAAAAAATGTATTTTTTTTAAATTTGGACGAAATTAGAAATATAAATAAAGAATAATGGTTTTAGTTATTTTGTTATAATTTAAAAATATGATTCATAGGTATTTGAATATTTTAAAGCATAATATTGTTATTTTAAACCTATACACACAATGACATTTTCAAATGCAATTATCTTGGCAAAAATTAATTTAACCTCCTAATGCCTAATAGTAAAACAAATTACTTTAATCACAATAATATCATAAAATGTAGGTACTTAGTACTATTATATTATGTCTTCCCTCAAAATAGTTTTATTTATATTATCATTGAATTCAAATTTAATGAGTTTCCCAGGTAAAACCAGAAATGAGAAAACGCTTAAGTTACAGTTTTTATAATTAAAGACAAAAGAAAATATTAAGTATTATTTAAAAAAAACTATTTGTTATTGTTTATTTACATTATAATTTGACTTATAATTGTACTTGAAAATGTCTGTATTATGTCTTATTATATGCTATAAAATATAAAATAATAATATATTATACTGATATATTGTTTAAATGCATCCTGGATATTTGGTTCAGTACATTTTGCATTTATTTGAATTTATGGGGTAAAAATGTCAATGGTGGGTGGGGGTGGATTGGTAAGCACCACTATGATCAAGACATAATACAATAGTATTATTATTGTATTTATTTCAATAGATATTAATTATTATGAATAAGGACGATATTTTGAAGTATAAATATTAAAATTTAGTGTTTTTAAATTCTTTTTACTTTTTACTTTTCAGTACCAAATTGTTTAAAATTGATTACATTTATTAGCACTATCGGTAAAAAAAAACACGAACAAATATAAACATACCATCAATAGTTAAACTGAGAAAATTATATATTTTAATATTTAAAATTCAAACAAAAAATAATATTTTATAAGTACGTTTTTCTAATTATTATTGTTTATATTAAAATAAATGAAAACTTAGTAAGTAAGGTATAACTAATATTATTTAATTTTTGTTCGTAATTAACGTTAGTCTTAAAGTAAATTTAATCAATCACGAATTCATAAATATTATTGTATTGTCAAATGCTCTAGTATAAGTACTACTTATGTGGGATCCTGCAGTAGTATCCGGTTGGTAAACATTCCCTTTGTTTACCTCGATGCATTATTATTAGTATGTAAAATATAATATATTAGCCATCTCCGATTTTATGAATAAAATCTTAGAGGAGCGTCTTTTTTACACGTATTATTATTTTATTTTATTTCGTATCGTTGCAAAAACAAAATATGAATTCTTCGCGTTTAATCGGAAATAACCGTGATAGCGATCCAAAGCGTTCGCGTGAAGTACGCCGCGAGCTGGAGGAAAACCCGTCGGAACGGGTGACATATTATCAATGATAGTAACGCGTCGTTCGCGCGATCTCCAAATGAAAATCGTGTGAAAACTATAAGGATTACCGCTTATGAAGTGCTGGCGCCGATGTGCAGAGCCCTGCGTAGACAGAACCCGCGAGTGCCATTCAAACGCGAAACGATCGTCGCGGGACTCGCGAATAGGTGAGATGTATATATGGTATAATAATATATATAATTGGGCGGAAACCTCGGGATGTGACGCACCGACATCTATAACGCACAAATAGGTTTCACTCGCCGAGAGAATTATACAGCGCGCATTAGCAGCATTGTGAATAAAATAATTATAATATTATATACATAAAATATAATATTATTATGACGCGATGGGTGCCAAAATAATTACGGGACGAGACGACGCGACGACTACGACGACGACGACGACGGTAATATTGAAATATTACGAGGCCGCCCTTTATGTTATTCAACTCGGGTGTGCATGATGCGGGTCCGTCAAGACGACGATGAGCAGGCGGGACGGATCGCGAGTGGCACACACACTCGCGTATACGACATTATATTATTATATTGTGTAATGGCGACGGAGAGAGTGTCGTAGGTATACGCAGGCGGTATACACATTATGCAGTGGCAGGCCGGTGGGTTACCTTAAAGTTCACCGAGGCTTAACGTTCAAATTAACGGCAGACTCGCGCGCGTCCCCCCCCCCTCCCCGCACGTGCAGCTGCACGTATCATTGCAATACGCCAGTCGTCGTGCCCTCTACGGTGTCCGCCGCGTCGCTCTGCGCACACACTCTTGTTACCGCGCAACTACCGCGGTATAGCCGCCGTACCGAAAATCCTGCGCTCGTCGCCCGGGCCCGGCCAACCCTAACCCTGGCCCGTTCGTTAACCGACAACAACAATAATAATGTACGGACCGTTGTACGTTGTTATACGCCCGGGGCATAACGGTTATTATCACTAGCCGCCGACCAAATAAACCGTGACCCGGTCGGCGGTATATTATTATCAACCGCCGATATACCGACCGCGGTATCCTCCACACCCGCCGCCGGTCGCGACACGGCGCTCTCCTGCCGCAGCATTATGTTATCGACGCGCGCACTGTTCGGACACGACGTGACGAGAACAACGGACGTAGGGCGGTGTGCTAAAGTGATTACTGTCTTACAGATGGCAGAATAATGTTGTTCGACGTTTTTTTTTAATTTAATAAAAATCTCCTCGATCACGAGATTTGATGAAAAAAAAAAAACCAATACATATAGTCGCGATAATAATAATAACAACTGTTTATAAATATTATGATGGTCAATCCGTATCATTATTAATCATTTGTTTATTGACTATACAGGGTGTATCAAACAGTACTGACATATGGAATAACTTTTTTGGTATTCAATATTTTTTTATTTTTATTTTTTTGTATTATTTGTAGACGCTTGCGTTACATGTTTTATATAAAAAAAAAATTTTGTATACCTACTTATTGTTATAGAGCAATGTGGAAATCCATAAAAAACTAGATCAGTAAATTATATATTTTTTAAGTAATTAATTTCGCAAAGTATAATAAGGCAAAGCTATATATTTATTTTTAGCACAAAAAAAACTTTTTCGTCTAATAGGACTATAAAATTAAATAATTTCATACTAAATAAAATTGATGATATAATTATTTAGAAAATGAAAAAAGTTAATTTTCAGTTTAGCTTATAAATACTAAAATACATTATTGTACTATATAACTTTAATTAGGTTAAAAAAAAACTTCGAATTATACTATTCGAAACTTAAGCTTACGCCGCAATGCGATTTTCAGAGAAAAAAATGTGGGGATAATTTTTACCATAAAACTTTTATTAAGTTAGTATATTTTAAGTTTAAACAAAATGTACTTTAAACATTTATTTGTTTATTTTGTATTTATACGTATAAATGGTTTACGTTTATATCTAAAAACAATAACATCTTAACATACATAATAATATTACGTAAGTATTATATTTATAATGTCTATTGTACCTATACATCATAATATGACGAGTTAACTATTATAAATATTAACATTTATATCATATTGAAATAATAATTTCTGATAATTCTCCATAAAAAATATATAAATGTTAGTTTTCATGTTAAAACCATAACATAAAATATGAGTAGTTGAATGCATAGCTACATTTAGGAAAAATGTACTGTGAGTTTTTTCATAGATGATAAGGCTAAAAGAAAACGTAAAAAAAATATATAAACATTTTACCTCCAGTTTTGTAGTAGTTTATGTATTATACATATATTTATGTAAATGTGTGCAAAGAACTAAAGTTGATCCTGTGAAAGTTATAAAAAACGGAACTCTTACTACCGGCGGCATTTTAGAACGATCTATAAATTGAATTGAAATGAGATAAAATATTATCTGAAAATGGTTCGAATAAACAAAGTTAGGTAGGTTGTAGGTATGTAGTGTAATGGGAAAAAATTCGTATACGATACATTCTAAATGTTAAATGTTTCCACTATATGCCATTAACTCTCTGCGTTATGAAATACATTTTTGTCTAACACGATTTTGTATTTATTTTTAATATGCTTTAAAACTTTTGTCACGGTACGAACATTTTTTAATTTTGCCATGACATATGTCAGATCTTTCAAAGTAGGCATTTAATAACAAATACCTACCTATATTATATTATTGTAGAATCCTGTTTAGAACCCTTGACAGCAGATTTCGCAACTGTGGTAGGAGGGAAATATTTTTCTATCAAAGCTGAGGAAACATTTTTTTCTGTTTTGTGTGTCAATGACAATAATATATTAGAAAAGTATTTCATTTAAAAATTTTTTTTTTATTTGAGTATTATTTTTTTTTTGTTAATTAATCAGATCTAAATACACGGATTCTGAATTTGACATTTCAACCGCATGAGAGAAGTCAGACAAGAGCTAGGTAAGTAAATACGAAAGTCAAAATCGCTCTGAAGTTCAGGTACCTATCTAGAAAG
This sequence comes from Metopolophium dirhodum, assembly GCF_019925205.1. Classification (NCBI taxonomy): domain Eukaryota; kingdom Metazoa; phylum Arthropoda; class Insecta; order Hemiptera; family Aphididae; genus Metopolophium; species Metopolophium dirhodum. Next base: position 40,011,407 of record NC_083563.1, on the reverse strand, counting down.
TTTTTCCAACTGTAAGTTACCTTTCTGTAGTATATTAATTATTACAATGAATAATTATATATTGTTCAAATCAATCATAATAATGAATAAAAAAAAAAAAACAATAACATTAAATACATTAAATACATATTATATTGATGTAAAATGAAATTGGATATTAAGTGTTTATCAAAAAATAATATTTCTTTAAAAACAATATTTCCTATAGGTATCTATTTATAAATAATAATTATATAAATTAATTTTATTTTTTTTATTTAACAAAATAGTATATTTACATATTATACATAGAATAAATAATATTTACGTTATACCTACTTATAATTTAGTAAATTATTTTTTTTTTAACCGTTTTAGCTCTAAAGCTGTTACCTTTTTTTGAAATATTTATTTAAAACAGGTTAGTATATTTATTTTTAAGTTAAACGTATATTTATTATAGTTGCAGTTCAGTACCTATCTACGAGTAGGTTAGGCCTATAGTAGTCTCAAATAATATATATCTAGTACTATCAATTAAAAATCTATCTATTTGTACCAATTGATTTAAACTATGATACTCAAAGTTTGAAGTATAATCTATATGCTATAAAGCTTTAAAGCACTAAACTAAACTTTAAATTAACAAGCTGGGACTCGTTGGTATTAATGATTAGTGTGAACGATATACGTTTATAAGGTTGGTTTCCCCCCCCCCCCAAAAAAAAAAAAAAAATTGTTTTTATATTTTGATCCGATATTAACGATATAGTTTGCTAATAAATTGTAATGTGTACCTGTGTTTTAAATTTTTTGGAACTTAATTCTATGTGCAAGATTCATCATTGTAATCATTATAGCTAAACTTCAATTCTCAGACATATTATATATTACTTTCATCTTCTAATATCTGAAATACTTAAATCGATAATGGGAAAATATTAAATCAGAAATGATCAACTCCTTAGATATAACTAACTAGACTGGTGTTTTAATTTTTAGAATGTATTTTATTCAAATTTGGTTTTGGTAGATTATTGTTACATAATATTTAAATATTTTTAATCAACAAAAATGTTTGAACTGACGATCAATGATATTATAGCGTCTACATTTATTTAATTTGTTATTTTGGCACAGACCCAATAGTGGTTAAAGTATGAAATAATCATAAAACTTCAATTCGAGTTCTAAACGAACAGCCGTTATAGCTGTATTAATGGTAATATTATTTATGATTCGACTTTGTTTACTCCATAGGTCGTTTACGTGATCTCTCGCTATGTAATAAATGTATATTATAGTCTCCGTATCAGGCCCCGCGTAAACAAATAGCGTTCACTTTTGGCGTCAAAAAACTGGCGTAGCGTAGGTGGAGGGATCGGGACTGTTATTGGTTGCGGTGGGGTGGCGGTGGTGGCGGTGGAGGATGAAGGGGTGGAGGTTGGTAGTTGGGATCTTTATAATTATGACGGCGGTAGTGGCGTACTTTAGACGGTGACACCGCCATTAAGTCGTCCGTGTGTGTATGCGAGTGTAATAACATAGGGATTGATGCCTGTAGCGAGAAAAGAAAATAATGGAATCTGCTTAGTATTCTGGGCCCGACCTCCTCTGGATCTGTAGGGTGTCTTGAATACGTGCCGTCCCACTAGCGTGATATAAATCGACGAATTATCGGGAAAAATACTCGTGGCTCTGCCTTACGAACGTGTGCCAATCCTATATAATATGTGCTACCATATACTGATTATCCGACGAGTTCACGTGACAAAAGTTTATGCGGCTGCAGCGTAGTTTGTTGTATAACGATACACTCATATTATGTCTGTAAGTTTACCGTTTAGTTTATTTCACGTCTAGAAAAAATTGTATGTTTGTCTTGTGAAGACCAAGTAAAAATAAATCGTTGGCGAATAAACCGTTTAAAAATTCGTTTTCTGTCACGCTCCGTTTTCAGAGAACAGTTACACATCAGTCGTCGGTTCACGCGTCTTATGTATAATAAATAATAATTTAGTAATATCGTTTTTTATTTTTTTTTAGAAAGAGAACATTTAAAATCTGCATACTACAAATACGGTAAGCTTCTAGATATACTTGAAATAAAACAAGTAGCATGCTACTAGACATTTTTCATTTGCAAGGAAAACTGAGGATCCATTGGCATGTTTTTGAGTATAGATCTAGAAAGTGCAGTGGAAAAATATCTAGTAACTTAAATGACGATGAAAATCGGCTCCGCAAAAATTGGTTAGAAAAATAAATTGTACTCATCCCAAAAACATATTCATGTTAAAATACATGAACAGGACTGGACGGCCTGATTAAAACATGGGGTTTGACACACTTACATTTTATTTGTATTTTTTAGTTTATTATGTTTATTTGTCTATAAATGATAGGTTTAATCATTTATATAAGGTCTCGGGCTGTGTCATACGCTTAAGCCAACAAGTTTAATTTTCTGGAAAAGTGATGGAAAAAAGTTTGGATATAAGTTGTAAGAAATTGTTTGTAATAGTAGGTATGCGAATAGTGCAATCATTTTAAAATTTTAAAAGGCATGTGTAGAAAATATAAGGTTCGCGGGTCATAGTACATAGGCATATTGTTTGGAAGGACTGAAAGAAACTGATGTTTCTTATCATTTTGTTGCTGCATTCCATAATTGATATATTATCTTTAAACCTTTTATTATGTTATATTATCGTCTGTTGAAGGATCAATTATTTTTTTGTTTTTGGTTTAATATGATTAAGTTTAAATTATTATTCACGCTGGTATTATATATTCCTTCACCTATGATGATGACACATTATTATAAAAACAATTTGGCGTATCAATCAGTCATTTTGGCGTAAGCAATCGGTTTGTTCGTTATTTATTTTTCATGAATTGATCGAGAGTACGTTATGTGGTTTTTTCTATATTAAGTTAAATAGTTGGGTGTGTCTTAAAATTTGACATGACAAACATGACAAAAAAAATTATCTAATATTTATTTTTTAGACCGAATTAAACCGGTAGGTAGGGCTTATTTTTTATTATACCATAAAAAAACGAATGCATCATGTGAACACAAATAGTATATAAAAATATGTCTTTATATTTTTTTTATTTCGCGTCTTAAAACCATTGTAAGTACTTTTATTTTTTTCTCTGGTTTAAGTCATACATAAATAATTTCATATAGCAGCCGAATTTTCGGAGATTAAAAGTGAAAATAAATAGTTATTAATTTTACTTTATGTTACTAAATAGTAATGTGTTTTTAATGCATAATATCATGGTACTTACGTAGAATCAAGAATATCCTAATATTATGCAATATGTATATTTATACAATATCGTACATCCTATTCATGTCATTAGTTTTCCTATTAGGTAGGTCGTTATCGTTCCGTTCAGTATTTGTCCTTTGAGAAGTGCCTATTATTACTTACTCGAGATCAAACGACAAATATCTTATTACATAGAGCAGTTTCTATACGATGTACCTACTACACTATGAATATTATTCAGATTTTAGATTTACCATAAATAACACCAAATTTATCTTTTGTCAAATTATATATTTTTATCATATTATTTTAGATTTGATTATACGTAATACTTGAATCTATAAATCTCATAATATAAAATCAAAATTTTCAATTCAATTATTTTAGAATGGAGATAGTAATATAATATACATTATACACTATCATAATATTATTTTAGTATTAAATTGTATTATTTTTTGTAAATGTGTAACTGCATTTCTATTAAAAAAATTCTTGATCAGTGAAAACTGAATAATGAAAATGAAATGTAAAACACTATTTCACAATAAACGACATACCTAGGTACGTAGATCATACGAAAAATACTATCATTTAAAATAATAAAGGTATGTACATATACTATAAAGTAATTATGTACCAAAAAACCATTCATTTTTTTTATGTGGTATAGGGTTTAATAGGTTGTTGAGTGTGTATTAATTTAGGTAGGTACTGTAAATTAATGTTTCACCATTTTCAGATGCGCATTAATTATTTTACCTAGCATGGTTTTAAAATACCGCCATTTCACTAGTCTCATAACGAGTATTATACATACCTACATATAACCATGTGATTCACTTATAATCAAACGACAAAAGTATAATATATTATGCACAGTAGTTAGGTATTTGAAGTTGTATTGACATTTAACAGTATGCACATTTAGCTATGTAAAAATTATAATATTATACTATTTTATGACTATGATAATTATTATCCATGTGAAATTATTTCACTCAATTCTCAAAGTAAGCAGACCTTTCGTTCCACGGTTAATAATTGGCCACACTAAATATCAATGAGATACTTACTCCTGAAAATATCAACTCGCATAATTTATCACGCATGCCGTATTTTTTTTTGTATTTTAGCCTCGGAAAAAATTGCAATTTTTACTATTATTCCTAAGTCGTACTATCGGAAGGGTCAGAATTGAATCATACGAATTGGTAACAAAGCTAATCCGAATTCCATCCATTCATAGTGGTCTAAGGTCTGCCACCACACCTAGTCTTTTTCAGCGTGTGTTGAAGGAAAAGCCATACGTGTATTCATGAGGTGAAAGTGGAATATTATGAAGGTCTCAAGGGTACGAAAGGCATGCGTGAGTGGACTAGAGGAGTATGGAAGGGTGAACTGTAAAAAAAAAAACCGTTGTCAGTGCGATATCGGTTATTTTGGTGACCCACAAAATATTGTGTTTGAAAAATTAATTGAACCGTGTGTCCTCGTACGTCAATTACAGAAAACCAAACAAGAATCGCTCCTTTTCAGACTTTATACGTTATCGTCGCAACGGAATTAAAAACATGACGTACCAGAAACTCAAAAGTAGTAACGTTATCTTTAACACAGCACAGTTTGTCGAGACATTTTGAAACGTGCTTATATGGTCGTGAAATTGGTGAATAAGACGCATTTTACCGGCAAGAAGTTTATATTGGGATACCAATATCAATATTGATACCTACTTTTACTATGGAATCGCCACATAATATAATATGAATAATATTATTCTGCCAACGTTATAATTTCATCTATTCAGAATCCTATGTACATTTTTATGTTTTTTTTATGTCAACATAATAATATGACGATTGTCTGTATTTTTTTTCCCAAGTATGCATGTGCGTGTGTGTATGTCAGTGATTGCAGATCGCTTGGTAACTATGGTAACAGTACGCTCCATAAAGGTCACAAGTTCACGGATATATACATAATAATATGGTCGTTCTCTGTGTTGCTGAAAAGAGAAACAGGACCGTCTTTGAAGTCGCAACATTGTAATTGCATTTTCCCGCGTAAGTCCATTTTTAATTTGTTTTATCTTTCTTTCATTTTTTATGTTCTGTATGGTCCTAAATTGTGTGAGTAATTTGATCTCAAAATCCAACTGGTATATTTAAGTTTCCGGAAAATCATGCTTGGGATGAAAGTACACACAGCAAAACGTCAGTAATTTTTTTCTTTTAAATATAAATTGTAAAAATTAAATATTATGTCTACAAAATTGTATAAGTTCTGTATTTTTATACAAAATAAATATACTTTGTAATTTAAATGCCATTTTGTATATTTATGTTCGTAGTTATTTATGGGTAAATCGTGTGCGTAACGATTAACAAAGTCAATTATATTGGTTAATTTTTTTTAATAAACATGTAATATACCGAACGTTAGAAAAAATTAAAATAAACGACCGACTGAATGTTAAGTTCCTATACTAACATTGATGAAATCAACGCACTTGAGTAATAAATAGTTGCCATGTGACATGATATTTCATTTTATGAAGTGTAAAATGCATTATAGTTTTCACTAGAAACGTATAAAATTATACTTTGGGATGAATGCAATAAAACATTAGAACATTTTTATGTGTTTTCTTTGACAGTAATTATATGAAATCAGGTGTCTTTTCTTTACCATTAATATATTGTATCAACACTTTTTAATGGAATTTTGTATTTTTATAGATGGATAATAATCATTAAATATTGTACACGCAATAAACTGGGAAAAATACTTTTGCGACTGTAAAAAAAAAGACTAACACGCGGTGAATTACAAGCATCTGTTGAGTTACCTACCTACTTATGATTCCGTCACACACTAGTGTTTCTGGATTGTAGTTGAGCTCTTAACTTGTTTACAATTTAAGTATATGCTTGTAAAAAAAAGTTAATAATGTTATTTTATGTGACAAAATAATAAAAACTACAACATTTTTTTTTTTAAATCTCAAATGTACTAAATATTTAGTTTAGTTGGTATTATTAAATTATTTTATGTTGTATAAACTTAGAATTAAAATATATTAATTATTTGGGGAATCGTAATTATTGTTCTTACACGAGAGTAGCAGGTAGAAAATTACATACGTTAATTCCAACAAACGAGATGTGTAAATTCCTACTCGAATATAAAAATGAGATGTGTAAGTTCCTACACGGCGGAAAAGCAGTTTGCGTAAGCATCTACACAGCAACACAATTACCTTCCTACTTATTAGTTCTTACATGAAATAAACCACATAAAATACATAATATATTTTTTTCTACAATTATTATTAAATTATAAAATGTATTATGATATTTTTATTTTTTTTTAAGATAATAATATCATCAGTTTGGTCACATAAATAATATAGAAAATATATTATATTATATAATTTATATAATAACAGATTAGTGTGTAAGAACTAACATTCATAAGTACATACCTATTTTTTTTACCATGCATGTAGGAACTTAAGTATTACGCACCTTTATTTTATCGTTTAAGAACTTCCATATATCATTTTTCTGCCATGTAAGAACTAACATATGTATTTTTTTTACCTGCTAGGTCTCGTGTAAGAACTTACATTCACCCGAATATTTCAGGGTCGTAGTTATTGTGTTAGTGTAACTGCGTTAGGTTTAGAAATTTACACCCCCTCCCCCTCATATCAGTATTATATACCTATGTAATTTTTTTAAGCTTACATAATAAAATTACTAAACTACCACTATGTAGATAGATTAGGTACCCTCCTAAGTTATTCAAATCAATAGAAGCCACAAATTGTTTCAAAATCTGTTATTTTTGATATTATTTTAAATTTTTATATTATGCAGGTGATTTTAACAAGGCGTTGTGTGACCAGCTATGTATTTATAATCAATATGACTGTGGATTTGAACTAGATGTATTTTGCATCATTATAATCATTCAAATTATCAAAAAAATGTTCATATGTGGCACAAACAAATACACCAATAATATGTTGAATGTTTTTAACAACTATATACTTTAATCAAAAAAAAAAAAAAATGAATTAAGGATAGAAGCAAATCGTATAAGAACCAAAATAAAATAAAATATAAACCTTTACACATTTATTTGATAGGAAAACGATACTCTTGAATGACTGATTTACGATATAGGTACTGCCGTTATAGTATTATATATTCCATAATATGATCGTTCTCTACCTGAGTGCAATTCGAATTGTCATAGGGATTTACTGTTGTGGTATTGTGGTAAAGTTGTGGCTCGAGTGGATTTATTGCCGGTACCTACTGCAATGGGCTAAATAACTGTAACGATGATTTGCGTGTGTATATATGAATGTATAACCGTAAATTTAAGTAACTACGCTAGAAAACTTGAGATATTGAACTAAATAATAAGTCAGAAGGTGAAAAGTTTCGCTCTGATATCCGGTATTCCTCTCGACTTCTTGAACACAATTTCTTTTACAAAGTACTGTATAAAGTACATCGGTTTCGAGTCAGCTCCCAGTGCACGGGCGGAAAACTTTCCTGCTATCATTACCGTTTGATTTCGATCAACGCTCACCACGGTCGACTTTAACCACCCCCCCTCCCCGTCATATTTGTTTTGATATTTTTACACACACACACACACACACACACACACACACACACACACACACACGTACACGGACGCACGCGCATATAGGTTTCACGACAAAAATTGTCATCGTTTAATTCACATGAACGATGCACGGACAATGCGGATATCTTGCTCATGATTCAGGTGGTATCGTCCTGAGAGCAGTATAAATGTATAGTATATTACGTTAGTGTCATGCCACGCCTACACGAGTAATTTTAGCTTGTCGCTGCCCCGGGAATATTATAATAATGTTATGTCGTTCACCTGCCGTTAAAACATTAACGGTGATCCGAGATCAAGTCGGCAAGCGCGCTCACGGGGGCGTGTGTGGAATATCTATTTGACGATTTAATCGAAGGTGTAATTTATCGACTATTATCAAATCCACCAGACACACCCTTGATATTCCGTGCCGGATACGGGTGGGCGCACACCGCTGCGGCGCCAGGGGTGGGTTAATATATAGTGCCCATACGAAGACTTTGGAATTTCGGTCGGAGAAACACTGCAACGTATAGTGGCTCGAGGACGCAACGGCGGTGGTGTTATATAGGGATATAAGGCACTTATATTATTATGTGCTTGAACGACGGGGCGGAGGTGAGCGCGCTTAGGATTCCGTGATTTATGATGAACCCGGCCCGAAAAAAGGATACCGTAGAGATGGAGAGATAATGTAACGAGACTTTCTCTGGGGCACGTGTGCTTACATATATATGTGTGTTTAAACAGCAATTAATACAGAGGGGTGGCTGTGTGCCGGACGTAATGAGGTAGATCATTGCCGCCGCAGTATACCGTATAGTCATTCGTTGCCATGGGGGGAAATCACTGAATGAATGCACAGCCCCTGACATCCTTATTCCTGTTTGTACCTTTTCTAAAAAGTGGTGCGATAAGTAGTGACGAATTATAGAAACGTAAAATATCATCGTAAATGGTTGAAATAGAATAATATTTCACACATCGACTGAATGTTTTTTTTTTCTACACTTAAAATGATCGGACGTACAGGAAATACATCGCTTTTCAACATTTATGCGGGGACTGTTTTGTTTCTATGTTTTGAATAAAAATCGCTTTCAATGAAAGTTATCATCGAATTTTCGGATTCCTTTCGTTATTTGATCTGAACATTTTTTTTTTTTTTTTAATATATTCGGCGTTTTGTAAAATGTCAAACTAAGGGTGCGTAAAATATCATCTGTCTCGTTGAATCCTAAGCATATTCAATAATATATTTTACACCGTGACCGTGGGTGAAAAGTGACATGTCATGTCCCTTTTCCCATTACTACAATGTATTATAAATGGGCATTTATTATTCAAATGCATAAATATATAATATAATATATTTGTATAATTTTTTTGTCAAAAGGATATGTCACATCACTCAATAAAAGAATTAGCAATAGGTACTGTACGCCATTTATAAAAAGTTATATTGGTATTTTTAGTTTCAGTATTATTTGAAAATAATATATATATATTTTATTTTTTTTTTAATAAACAGTAAAACATTATTGATGCAAGCCAATGGAACAATATAGTAGTATAGTTTTAAAAAAGATAGTCATATTTTATTTCTTCAATGATTTAAATAATTATTCCCTTGAAAACTACCGAGGTATTCAAATTACGATCTCGTTAAAATATCATATTTATTATATTTCTTATCTAGTAAGGTGCTAATTACAGTTATTTACAATTGTTTAATTTTCTCATGAATTAATGTGGTTTTCCGAAAAAATTAACTTATTAAAAAAAAAATTACCGTAATATATTATCACTTAAGTATTGTGTTTATTTTTTATTATTATTTTTTTTTTTAATCAACATTAAGAAAAGATAATAATTAAGATTGTATATACCATATTATACGTACTTGTATAAAGACGAAAAAAAATGTACATTCGATAACAACGTTATGTTTCTGTAATCAAATTGATCAGAATTAACATTAAAATATTTAAACGTTATAATGTTTAATTCGCTTGAACATACATAGATTATTTTAGTTGTCCGTATATTAGCATTAAAATACTTATAAAATGTAATGGTGTAAGTAAAATCAAATTAGTTTTATAAAAATAGATATAGGTTTATTTCAATTTTTAATTATATTAAACAGAAAGAAAAATACGATGATTTGCCATATCTATGACTTTGTTATGCATGTCGATCGGAAATATAGAAATAACGTATCATACATCAATTAAATATGAAATAATGATGTCATGATGACCTTTGGTGATTGCATAAATGTCCATTGTACTTGAATGAAGTGTCTACACAATAATTAAGTACCACGAGGATATCATAAATTATTATAGTTACCATACCCGTAACCTGATAAGTAAACACTGATCACAGTGAATCATATTATGACATAGATGTTACGTAGGTATCGAATACAAGTACGTATTTTAGAAATAATAATTGAGTGAAACAAATTTTCATATTACTGATTTATAATATTTTTTACCAGCGATGCGGTGCGCGCGAATAATTTTTTCTTAGTACAATTGATGACAATTTAAATTTTGTTATTACTGTACCATTGACATGCTATATCTATAACTAACTGTACAAACACGAAATATTACATTTTCATGGTGGTATAATAATAGTATTGTCGTCCGATAATGCATCGAATAAATAAAAAATATAATGTTCCTATTGCAGTATATACACGTGAACATAAATTAATACATTTTACCATTTGTGAATAATATGATTAAAATAAAAACGATTTATTGCCGAGAACTATTTTATCTCGTGAAATATAATATACTTAAATATAATTTTATAGAAATATCTGCATAATATTGTAATACTTGGGATCAATCCAAAATTGTGAAATAAAGGTGAGTAAGGGCGTTTTAAAAGTTGATAAACTCCTCAAAATGATGTATACATACCACAGACAATTAGTTAATTATTTTATGTGAGATTTTGTTTGCAATTTATACTTATGGCACAATAATATAGTTTAGAACCTAATGACCCATGTAGTTAAAATTTTTGTGTAACAAAAACATTTCAGTCCATTAAAAAAAAATCTTGTTATTATACATCACTAGCCAAATTGTTGTTTTATCAAAAAAAAAAAAAATCTGTTTATTAGAAAAGCCGAATCCCGAATACCTTTTATTATACTCTGTTACTGACATTATATTATATTATAAACAGAGACCGCACGTATTTAATGATTATTGCCGTGAAAGCTTGGATGTAATAATAAAGTAATAAATTGTTTGTAACTAATAATGATAATGGCACCGAACTGATATTTACTCATTTGTTAGTCGTAGTTCATATTTTGTATAAGTTAATTTGCAATAAACAGTTTATACTAACTAAACTGTTTTGGCTTATAAAAAATACCCAGATCTTGTGTTTTTCATAATTGTTAATATTATGTGTGGTGTTATTATCACCGTGTTGTCGGTCACTTTTTACTCAATTATTTACTTAATACAATATATCAATGGTAAACCAATGTAGGTACTCACAATATTTTTTTATGCGGCATTTGGTTTTACGATTAAAAACGTATCGATTTCTTGTACAATAATTGTACTTCTGTACCAGTTAGTAGTTATAATAGAATTAAAACATACGACATGTGTAGTAAGCAAGTACGAGCGTATATAATTAACAACGCCCACGAGATTTATTTTTTTTACACATTATCTAAAGTTTACGCAGACGTGTTTACTGCGGGATTAGAGATGAGAGAGCCAGAAAACAAAATAGTGTTTATAAATCATTTGGAGAATAATTATTTTCGTTTTTCCCAACAAACAGTAATAATTGGTCGCAAGAGTGTTTAGAGTCCGAAATGTCGGTCGAATGGTGGTGGATCGATTGTTTAGAAACGATTGGACATCACATCATTTCAGGCATAATGTCATATTGTTCAATTAAAATCACTGGCTTGCACCGTATCACAATAAAGTGCATTACATAATATTTACATTTAATTATTACGATGGTACATTAAGACACATTATAACACTACGAGGATTATAATATATTTATGTTCATATTTTACGGTTTTTACCTCTGTACTTTTGATATAACACAGAAGCATGGACCGGTGTCAAGACATGTTGACGGGGACCAATACGAGGAGGTGGCTGCGTCGGTGGCTGCTGTTGTCGCGTAGGATAACGGTGACGTGTAGCGGGTGAAATGGGTCGCGTTGGAGGACGGCAAGGACGATGAGGACGTGGAGGTGGAAGATTTGGAGGAACAGGAGTAGGTATGTGTCGTGTCGGAGGATTCAACGGCGGTAACGGCGTTCAACGGTGACGGTGACGACAACGACGTCGTGGTGGCGGTGGTGATCGTGACGGCAGCGGCGTGACGGTGCTGACGCGCCGTCATGTCTCGGGGACGCGCTCACGCCACGCACCGGCGACGGTGCGACGTCGGAGGAGGCGGTGGCGTCGACTGTAGCAACTGTAGCACGGACGGCACGCGGACCAACGACGCGGCGGGCGCCGCAACAGACGACGGTGACGACGACCACGACGACGGTGACGACGACCGCGACGACGGTGACGGCGACCGCTGCGAGGACGGCGACGATGGTGACGGACACGGAGACGCACGCGACAACGAAAACAACGACGACGGTGAAAATGATGACGAAGACGACGAGTTCAATGAAGACGACGAGCTCAACGATGACGACCACCGTCCGGCAAGGGCTATCGCAAAAACGGTCTTTGACGACGCGATACCGGCGCCCCGGCGCCCCGGCCACCACATCGTCGTCTTGTCGTCCACGATCCGAAGCTGGTGTTATGACTTTGTATTTGCGGGCGTAGCGCTAAGCCTCGGGTCCTTTGGCGGTAGTTAGTCACGCGAAGCCGGTGGCACAGTGGCCCGCGGGAAGGTGACGTGAATTGCCTTTGTTACGATGATAATATACTATTTATCGTTGTATTACGCTATTACAATTATGAACGATGGAACCACAAAACGAATAATAAGTTTTAAAACAATCTCATTTTTTTATTGAAACGTCGATAAATATTGAGTTTTGTTCGATATGAAAAATGAAAAACAACCGACGTCCGAATGCCACGCGCGTATGTGTCAACCGAAATCGGCGTGCGTGTTGTTCGTGCGTTTACGCGGGGGACGCTGTACCCTGACTGCAGGCCGCCGACGCGTCCTACGTTTCGACCCCAACTACGCCACCGCGCGTACAAATACGCCACACCTGCCGCCGCTACTCGCCCCCCGCTCACGGTACAACACATGCGTCCGAGCGACCGCCGTTTTCGGCCGCCGCCGCCGTCGGCGCGCGCGTGCCGGCCGGTCGGAGCGGCGAATATACGCGCGCGGTGTGCCGCCGCCGTCGCTTTTCGCGTAGCGCGCGCGAACCGCCAGCCAAAAACGGACGCGCGCGCGCGCGCACGCGAGTGCGACGGCGGTGAAGCTTGCGGGGAGAGCGAGAGAAAATGATTGCGCGCGAAAGAGATTCGGAACGGTTGAGCGGGGGCGTGGGCGGTCCAGCGGTGGTGTGTGGGGCGGAGGAGGCGAGAAAAAGAGAGATACCGCGAGAAAGAGAGAGTGAGTCGTCGAGAGCGTGCGCCATCCGCCGTTCCACGCGCCGCAATCGCCTCACTACCATCTGCACCGCCGTCACTACCACCGCCGTCGTCTTCGCCGTCTTCTTCTTCTTCTTCTTCTTCTTCTTCTTCGTCGTCGTCGTCGTCGTCGTCGTCGTATTCTTCTACATCAGCGATGACGACGACGGCGGCAGCGGCGGCAAGCTTGCGGTTCTCTCTCGCGATTGCTCGCTCGCTCGCGCGCTCTCGATTTCCTACCGAAACACACGGTGTGGTCGCGAGAATTATGTTTGTGACAACATGACAGATTAGCGTCGAGGCCGTGTGAGTTGAAAAATTTGTACCCCGCGCACTGCACCGGGACAGAGTCGCAGTCGTATTTACTATACAATTGGTTTGCGATTGAAATTTATGGTCGTCGTTGCGTCGGCCGGTTTGGCGTAGGAATTTTTTTTTTATTTTCTGATTTTCATACTCATACCGTTTTCTGTTCTCGCCGTACAACGTTAATTATTTTTTATAAATTATACTCTTTCGTGGCAGATATGTCTTACCGTCATTTTTATATATTGTCGTAAGCACACGTATCGGTCGCCGTCAAAGGATATTACACCATAATAATGGTACGGTCATACCTATGTAGGTAGTGTTATTATACTACAAAAACTGTCCAGCGCGTTAATGACCGATTCAGACCACTTGTCTTATTTATAACACATAACCAATGATTGTCACAATAATATTATGATGTGACATAACGAGTCTCGTGTAAGGCAAAAATAACCTGAAGAATATTCGATTTTATATCCTATCATCGAATTTACCCTAACCTAACCGCTGTTGTGTTTATGTGCACTCAGTAATGTCGTAAATACAATGAGTTCATTAAACATTCATGATTTCAATTTTACGGATCGTAACATGAGTAAATGATGCTTTTGCACTGGCATGGCATGCGGAATTATTATGTACATATAAATGAAATATAATTTATAAATAAAATAAATAGTGAGTTTCATTATCATTACCCAATTATAGTATTTTATTCATCACTTATAAATAAATATAAATTTATAGGTAATATCTATTTGTATTTTTTTTTTTTTAAATTAAAAACAATACAACCACACAAATATGATATAAGATAATATTATATGAATATAATAATAATATTATTGTTTTGGTCTGAAGAGAAATTAATTTTGAAATAATAATGAAACCACAGTGTTATCGTTACTAGTTAACAATCTCATTAATGATTAAACCAAATACAGATACATCGTACTTTCACATTTTATAGAAATATTTATAAAATGTTAATCTTGCAGACAATACTAGTGCCTATAATATAACATTTTTATTGTGAAAATCTGTATTTTCGTTTTATCTTCACATTTTCTATGAATATAAATTATTTGTTAAATTTAAATTTTAAAATTTACTGTTTTTAAAATAAAATGTTATGAAAATGTGTATAGTTTATAAAATAATTTTCTTTTTGCCTCGTTTACCTCGTCAAAACATACACGAATAATATAAGTCTAAAATTAAATCGATAGTAAAAAATAAATGAAGATAATATAGCGAAATATCGCCAAACGGGAATTTTCGGTACACCGTGTCATGTAGTTACCAACAATTAGTGAATTGAAAAAAATTCCACCAACTGGTCCACCGATATTATATAAAATTCATGTAATATGGCTGTGCCATATTTAATATTAATTATTTTAAAATTTCAAATATAGTTTTTCATTGCATTTTGATTTAAGAGGACACGATGCCCGCATTTGTTTTCTCCGTCTTCCAAACGTACAATATACCAATTTGTGTTCAACAAAATCAATTTTCAAGAAATTCACCCAATACTGAATTTATAAGTAAGAACAAAAAATATTATATTTGGTCACTTGTAGGTTTTTGTTTTCATTATTTGTATTTTAAAACGAGTTACGAGCACTTTTACATTTTAATACTAGGTACTAAGTACCAGCGTATAACCTCAGAAAAAACCACCAAGAGAGAATGCATTATGCAGATAATATAATTCATACCTTTAAATTTGATAACAGGTAAATTTACGTTTTTACTAACACTGACGACACAAAATTAATTCTGCTGAACGCTAATTATTCTATATTGTAAATTTTCAAGACTGAGACAATATCACGCCATGCGGACGTCACGTCATCTTAAGTTCAATATTTACTATTTAATTATTTTATTGGTTAGTATTCGTTCATAAAACTATTCAACTTTATACTAAAAACATGACATTAACTATACATGTACCTAATAGTTTATAAATTTGTTTGTAAAAATGTTTATATAATGTCGAATGGCAGAAGTTTAATATCGTTTTCTCAAATGATTGTTTAGTATAATGGATAATTGTAATATTTTTATTAAAATTGAGCCATATTAAAAATTAAAGTCTTGACTTGAGATATTATATTATTAAACCAAAGAACTTTATGATTCGGTTAGGGAATAAGAATTTTGTACTTGGCTAGAAAATGTTATCTAAATCAGTAAATATTTTATGTCTGATCCTAAAAATAAAATGAAAGTAGTAAAATCCATATATGTATTTTTTTATGCTGTTACTCGTTCTTTTGAACTTTTTTCAAATGCTTTTACAGCCATAACTCAGAAAATATTTGACATCTAGCTTAAAGTACACGTAAAATAACTTATTAATTTTTTCAAGTAAAACTATAATACGAGTACTTAAAATAAAAGTGGGTGATTTTTCTTATAATATTATATATTAAGGTTCAAATACAAATATTCATTCAAATGAGAATTGTTACGATTCTAACAATTTAAATTACATTAAATCTTGTATTATATTCTTGCATTTTGAACGTAACAATAAAATTATTTAACTAATTATATTTAAATATTTTTACGAGCTCATCATTAACTAACTTTCTATATTAAATAAAAAATAATAATTAATCAACTAACCTAACATTTGTTTTTGTAACGTGACTATTAAAAGATAATTTTATTTTTATAAAAAATAAATATTATAATATTAAACGAATAGTGTTATTAAACATTTTTATTTTCATACTGGGAAAATATGTACTAATAGTTACAGAAATTATGTACTTAATTATTTTGAATTTTGATTATCACTTATGAGTTAAAATAAACTCCAACAAACTTTATGTATATCTAATATATTTAATTATTCTAGTTATATAATACAATTTTTTTATTGCTGATAAGATATAGCAGTAGTTTATATAGCCTTATAGTTAGGTATTTGTAATGTTTTTATTTTTATTTTGATAACCGAAATGTTGAAAAAATGTAAGAATTCCACGATTTAAGAGGTTTGAATAGTGAACATCGTATTATCTAAATAACTTATTAATACAGTTTATTGAAAAATATAATAATAATATTAGAATATCTTATATTTTCATTTTATTGGCTAAACTTAAAAACTAACTAATACGTTCATTAAATTACAAACTTATATTAATGTGTTTAAAACAAAAAAAAAAAATTAAAGAATATATATTTGGGTCCTTTGTAGTTTGATTACTGTGATATTTTCTATAAAAATTCTTAACAAATTAGGTCTCGAGACAAGAGCTAATTGACAGAAAAAGTTAGTTTTTGTTAATTTAAATTTTTGTTCGAGTTTTCCGCGTCAGAGTGTATTATCGTGTTGGAACATAATTGTGTCAGCTAAATAGTTTTAGAAAACATTCGTCCAAAATAATACACGAGCAATTCATAAAAATAACGACCTTTAACTAAAATGCAATTCCAGAGTAGGTCATCGAATGAATACAATATGAGCGGCTACCGTAACCCTAAATACGTGCACTATATACATTTAAATAATATATAAATACATACTATAGGCATAATATAGTACACAACTTTCAAGTGTGATTTTCAAGCGACATAATGTATTTATTTTTATAATAGTATAATATTTGTATGCCTTTTATGCTACAGAATATTATAAAAAATCTTGTCTTGTATGGATCCACATTGCGTTTCATGACAAATTGAACGTACCTACCTATGTGTTTATAATATTGTAGCCTGTAGGTAATATAATATATCATTGTGTATTTACACACACGTTATTAAAAAAAAAAACGTAAATTTGATTTTTCACTTGTATCTGACCTTGTTCGCCTATAGATATTTTATTGGATTTATAAAGAAAAAGAACAATTATTAATAAGACACGAGTGTTTTGTATTTGGGCAAGTGAAAAGTTGTCAACTGTTATAATAAATCTATATATTGATGTTAATTGTTAACATTTTTACTTTGAAACACTACGTGCTATACCTACAACAATTCCGTAAATTTTTTATGACGGTTTAAAATTATTATTTAGAAGATTACTATAATAGGAATTTAATATTGTTTATTGTTCAAATACATAAATTAATTCAAATCCAATAAAATGTAGGTTATAATGGTTTAAATGTTAGAATAATTAATATATTATTTTAGATTCTGAGCGGAGCGAGGAAGCTAGTGGCTTAACAATGTTGTTTATTTATTTATTTTTTTTTTTTACATCCTGTATACAAAATTTTCTACCAGAAGGAGTGTTTCGATTTCATCATATAGTACCTTAATTTTTAGCAAATTTGATCAAGATGGTACTTTAAAGAGGTCATTTTTCGATTTTCTCAATAGTTATTAATTAATGCCACGGAAAAAACTACTGACAAATTACGAAAAACCACTTAAAATGGGATTTTAATTTCCAACGCTTTGTTTATCACCGTAGCAACGAATAAAAAATTATAATATTATAAATTATAATTTATAATATTAATTTAACTTAAAGGCCATAATAAATAATACAAATTTAAAAAATCCAGACTGATAAACCGTCTCCGCTCAGAATCGTTTTTCTTAGACAATGATATTATATCATTGAATCCATGTTTAATACAATCCATTATACATTGAATCACTAGTAACCTACTGTACAGAAGAGCGACATCCACTCACCCACTTTTTAAAAATATTTACATAGGCATAAAAATGTACAGTATACAAATTAACCTAAATTAATCTCGATAATCTCTATTTATAATAAGAATTTTATGTAATTTATTTAAAACTTCTAATTAGAGTATATATTATATATTTTAGGTAAGTACCAATATTATCTTTTTAATTAAAACAGTGATTTGTTTTAAGTACCTATTCCAATGTAATTTGTGGCAAACTTAATTACAATCCTATAGGTATATCTTTTCAATGCACCTACTTGTCTAAACTTTATGTATTATTTATTTTACTTTTTTTCACTCTTGTGACTCGATTTTTTTTCTCTAACTGAACCTAACTTTCTACATTAAGAATCTGATACATTTAATACATTATGATAATTATATAAATAATCCATTATACTTTATTTTATATTTTTATAGTCATACTTGTATAATATATTTGAATTTAAAAATTCCAAAAATCAGAATTTGAATAAATTCATTATTAAAGGAAAAAATGGGGGTGATCAAGCTTTGTTAATTACTCTGTATATGATTTATAAATTCTTGTAAGTACAGTAAATGATGCGACTGAGGCGGAAGTAATGTTAACGCTGTCCCTACCTCAATTAAAATAACACAGGAAATAAGGTTTCAAGATAAAATAAAATGATGATTATAAAAACTAAAAAAGAAGAACTAACAAACAATATTGATGTAATCAAAAATAAGACAATACATATTTTTTGTAATTTAAAATTTTTAAAATACAATAAGGTTGTTTAATCACGTCCTAATATCAAAATAAAATATATAACTCGTATTAACTTCACGATTTATAATATAGTTTTAGGTATGAAAATATAATCAGACAGTGTTATTGTTAAATACTCAGTTTGTTAGTAGATTTAAGTGATTTTCTTTTACTTTTAGATTTAATATGGAGTCTTCAAGTATAAAAATTACTTTCGAGTGCCCTGTTACTGTTTAAGGGTTGGCGAGAATTTTCAAGTGGAGAATAACTGAAACCATTTTCAAATTAAAACAATTATTATTGTTTTGAAATTATTTGCATTTAAATTAATTTTTTAACTAAAAATCATAATATATAATTTTAATATACAAATATTAATTAAATGTCTTTAATTTTTTAAGTTTAAATTTGCATTTACTTTTATGGTTTTGGCCTCAATATACTTTTTAGTTATTTATTATTTTTTAATGCAAAATAAAATGGACAATATTTTATTATAATACTATGATAACAATATTAAATATTTTTTGAAAATCTAAAAATAATCTATCCCAATTAAAAATAAAATGTGTCCCATTGTTACCTATATTATATTGAAATATTTATGGAATGCTTAAAATTGCTTATAACTATTATGTTCATAACTGTTTCAATAATTTTCAAATAATTATATGAGGTAGTAAAATAATAATTCAAACAATAAATAATATTATACTATACTAATTAATAGGTAGGTAGTTAAATAGTTAATATTAATTAATACGTTCATTTAAACGTTATTGAATACATTTTAAATATTTTTTTTTTTTTTAAGGTAAAATAAGTGTAAAAACTATACGACGGTTAGTTAAAACTTCTACATTTCCAAGAAACAAAAAATTATCTCTTAAAATTATTGTTTGAATTGTTTACATTAACAAATTACGTCCGCAACATTATTATTGACTAGACAATTTTGCTCTTAGACATTGTGTGTGCGTCAAAAGTTAGGAACTTTAAGTCTCGGGGTTGCCAAAAGTTGCGTTTAATAATTAGTTGTTTCATCCGAGGAGCCGCGTTTTCTTCTAAGTTTTAGAGGTTACCAAGAACCTAACCCAACGATATATAAGGTTTTCATTATTATTATTAAATAAATATTAAATAGTACCTATACCTATACAATATTATATACATATCATTCGAAAAACGTACATCTTTTAAATATAGTGAACCGATACGCAATCTCCCTTCAGGTGCGGATGACCCTTCTCGCGTTCCTTCGAAACAACCGATTCGACCACAAGACTGTTCGACCGACAAAAATAATCGAAAACATCGATTTTAAAATAAAAATTTTTTTTTTAATCGATACTCGCTGTAACCGGGAACAGAGACAGTGGCCGATGTAAGTGACCGTTTTGGACCGGGTCCATGTTTTGGTCGGTATCCGCGTTTGATACCGCAGCGACGCTTGTGCGCGTAGGTTTTAATTAAACGCGAAAAAAACTGGGCCCGTTGCGTAATTGCAGGACGGTCGATTTAGTCGTGCTGTGTCGAAAACGAACGCTTTGCAGTGTACAATATACATATATATATATTATATGCGAGTCTGTTCGTATGTATGTGTGTGTTTGGTTTTATTATTTTTTTGGCTCCACCGTCCAATTACGGTCTCGGTAGGTACTTCCCCCCCCCCCCCCCCCCCAAAAAAAAAAAAACTCCGTCAGCGTTCCGGATAACGTTTGTCCGCGAACCTGCGTTGAACAAACACGATGCACTTTAGTGTTTAGTCTTATCCGACATGAGACATTTGGTCTAACAAGTTTTAAAGTTTATATCCACGCGATGTGTTGTTATCCCGTACAAATATTTATACTTGTCATATTATAATCTAATATAATATTATTCATTACGGACCTATAATACCATAATAATATATTAAGCTCGAGAACATCGACGAATTAAACATCAATGCCCGATAATTAATAAAAATTCACGATTTTATATGCAACACGCGTATAGACTTATCGTAATTTTAATTTCAAAATAAAAAATGGCCCGACTTTACACATACCTTAAGTCATTTGGACGCATACGTTTATCAAGATTTTTGAGGCAAGATATATATAACCTTCGTTACAATTTGAACTCATTAATCTAAGAATTTCCCATTTGAAAGAAGGTACACTATAAATTAAAACTTATTATTTCTAAATATAACACACAACTTTGAAATTGTCAAACAAAAAAATTAAAATTAAACATACTAACAGAAATATTTTAGGAATAATAAAAATATTATAAATTTTAGCTAATTAGAAAGTTGTATATTTGGATAGTATAACTGAATTGAATGATATTGAATGTACAATACAATGTGTATTCTTGGTACTTGTATAATTTGTCAAAGGATTTTAAATTTTGTTGGATATGATTTTATACTACATAAATAAATGAAATACTATTAATTAAATTAAATATAATTGAAAAATTAATAAAATAAAACTGTACTATAGATATTACTAAAGTTTGTGAACTTATAAAATAAACTATATTATTTAAAAATACGAGTAAAAGGGAGAAATCGTGATCAAGTTTAATATTATAAGTTATAACCGAAAATAATTTATTTCCCAGATGTCTGACTTTCTCATTAATTTTATAATAACACGCTGTATAAGAAATGACAAGTAAATATTGAGCCTGGGTTCTGTTGAACTAATAAATGTCTCACTACTTCTTGTTTAGTTAGTGAATACGATACATTATATTTCTGTATGTGTGTGTTATGCAAACAGCGTTCAATGGGAAATACTAATAACATTTTTAATGACATGAAATATAAATACAAGGTGGCACGAAACCGTCAAAGAATATGCAATCAAGTATTGATACTATGCAGTATCGAGTGTATATCGTATAATACACTATACGTAAATGGTTATAAAAAAACATAATGCAAATTGTATGTCGGTGTTTTACTCAAAAGGATTTATTTTGGTTTGATTGGCAAAGTCGTATTGAAATGAAAATTTGGATGCTGAGCATGAAACACTGTCTGTACGCCTGGGTCTAAAAACACCGTCTAAATGACGAGGCCGTACAGTAAGAGACTGTAGCGATCCTTTGGAACTACATTCACAAATAAATTACGAGCCCTCAGAGGACGGGAAAAGACAATAGTTGAAACTCAAAATATACCCACTCCCATATCTACATCCGAATATAGACAATGGAGATTACAAATTACACTGCACAAAAAACTAAACGTGTTCATGACATAATATTTACACTTCTGAGCTGTAAAAAGAAAAAGAAACAACATGGCGCAAAACACAGTATTTGGCAAAATAATGGTCGCATATAGATTATGTCCATGCCATTGCGCGGTATCACGCGACTGCATCGGAAGAATGATTATAATTCCCCACTCCCGTGGTCGAACAACAATGTCTTTTAAATAAATATTTATGATTTATATATTTTTTTTTTCCCGTTTTGTAATAATTAAAACGAAATGAGATTACCACACGGTAGTAAAAGCGATTCGACAATAAATTAAAAACAAAATATAAATATAATATGAACGAGACGTCGTGTAGGAGTACAATTTCTGAAACCATAATAATATACGCGATTCCGCACGGGTAAAATAATTTGTTTTTCTTGCGCTACACTATTATTTTAATGCGTTTCGTCGTACGCCGAACTAGCGATTTCACAAAAAACATTGCCATTAAAGGCGTATCGTGAAACGCGCATCTGTCGTTTACCCTGCAGATTTTGGATACCGGCAACGCCGAATGAGAGCGTTCGTTTTATAGTGATCGAAACATTGAAGAAACGTGGGTGGAGTGGATGACTCGTTATCCTATAAATGTGCGTATTTTATCACACGCGTATTTCCTACATGCCTAAATATCAAAAAAAAAAAATTAAAAAATTTAAGTCCTTCTACATTCTGTATCATGTACGTGTGCGCGCCATAAAAGTGTATTGTCAACGTCATTATTGTTAATATTTATCAATATTATACGATATAGAGATTAACAATAACCGTCATCTGGAAACATCGTCGATGCAACGGCATATTTTTTATATAATTAACCCCGTAGTCTATTATTTCTTGAATCGCAAAACTATTTTGTAATATTACAGAAACATTATATTATTTATAAACTGCATTGCACGTCACGATCCACTGATATATTTCGCTAATGCACTAAATTGTAAATAAATAGTAAATTATATTTCAACGCATTAAAAATGTAGCTACGTTGCTATTAAATTACAGTATGTATGTGTTATGTATCGTATTACCATGTGTGGCTAAAGGGCCTGCACGGTCAATCGAGAATGATCTCAAAGTCGACCCAACTTTGTTAGAATTTATTATTATATATTTAGTAGCTCCCCTAAAAAACCCCGGCGACCACTGTGGATAATAGTTGTATATATTTTTATGGCTCCCTCAGTGAAACAAATATACTCTCGGTAGATCTTTATCCAAAAAAAAAGCTCAACCGCCCCTAATGTATACTGACGGTTTATATCACGATAGACGGCATATATTATGGCACCACTGCACCAGCAAAAATGAAGCGAATTATTGGTTTTGTTATAGGCGAGTATTATTTATTATTATTTATTACAGATAGTCAAATCCTAAAGAAAATTTGTGGTACTTACAGTATGATTATGTGACCTAACTTGGATTCAAACTATATCTGAAGTAATAATTTGCTTACAATATTGGCGTAATACGTAATTAGAAAAAAAAAATAGGTATATTAATTAGTTGTAAATAAAAACAGTAATAACCATAAGAATAGTAAAAGTGTAATGGTATATTAAAATAAGAATCTACTTGATAACTTTTCGTTTCAATATTACATTTTGAGTAGAACGTCATTAGGGCAATTATATGATGTATAAATAATTCGTACTTGTTCATAAATATGGATAACTGTTTTTTACCCAAGAACAGCACAATTGCAATCACATTAATTGGTCATAATTTATTTACATAATGTTGATGATATAAATGTAAGTATAAGTCAAATTTGTCTTTGTAAGTAGTTTGAAATTAAAAACTATTTGTTGTATCGTAACCAAGACCCGACAGTAACTAAGTAGGTAATAAGAAGTAAAAGTATCAAGTTACCAATTAGTTCTTTGAGCTCATAAAGAAAGGTACATCTAATTTTAGTGCAATAACACTAATAAGACTCTACAGGTTTCTGCAATCACGATTAAACAATCGTTAATAGGTTTAACATGCATTTGTATAAACTATAGCTATATAACATTATACATATATTAGTAAATTACTGGTTATTTTTTATATTATTCGTGTTTAAAGGAAAAACAGAAAAGCAATTTATTCAACCAATAAAATATGTAAAATATACATCGATCGTTTCATCGAGAATTTCGTATATTATATCATAATTATAATATTTAAAAAACTCCGTAAGTTATATTATGTTATGTATGCCGCAGTTACCTTACCAATGTTTTTTTTTGTAAACTATTAAAAGTAATAATCATAAGAAAAATATAATAAATAAACTTTATCGAATAAAATAGTAATTGTTCAATATAGATTGGTGATTTGTGATCGATTCGAGAGAAAACCATCAATGGAATGACAGCAATAATTATAATACAATTTGCATTAAAAACGTTAAGCTCGGTTCCATTTTTGACGTGGTAGATTAATTTTGTAATTCGATTGAAGGTAAAAATAAATGACGATGTCACGTCAACAAAATCGACTAAATAAATGGAATTTAATAATTTTCTTTATTCTATTATAATTTATATTTCAAACGAACATTTCCTTAAAACAATAAAACAGATTTATAGAAAATATCCATTATTACTTTTTTTCCTAGAAAACTGTATTACCTATGAGCGATTATTCTTAATTCATAGTGATAAACATATTGAACTATTATAGAAGTAATTACTTTGTATCAATTCGACACATAACGTTTCGCTTTGTCAGCGGTAAAATAATTTTCTAGAATTACAATTTCATTGTATTTTTACAAAATATTTCTATATTTTACACACTTGTTTTGATATTTTTTTCATAGGTATGCGTTTACGTAAATAATGTTTTTGACACGGACCTTAGCTATATTATTGCGTAGTCTGTGGCTTTTTAATTAATTGCCAATATGTGTTGATGATTCTTCAGATAGCATTAGTCAATGGATTTGGTGGTTGACGTGTCAAATCTAATTGAAAAACTTCACATTATTTATTAGTTCTTTTTCCAGTAAAAAAATTAATACAATATAATCTTTAAATCTTTATTGAAAGACGAACTGTCTTCAGTGCAGTATTTTAAACTAAACAGTTTATTTAGTTTTCCAATAGTTATTTGTTCTGTACCATACAGAACTGTTCCGTATTGAGAAAAACGAAACAAGACTATGTAGTTTTCACAACGTTCTTCGCCTACGGGGCAGTATAGGCAGTAACCTTTTTTGGGTTATTTAGTTCTTTCTCACTGCGTGACATAATACATACATTTGCATATAGGCTCACTCTCGGAAATGTTCAACTCGATATGGAATGATTGATTCATAAAATAGCCAAATACAGTGACGTCATTATATTATGGCTTTGGGCGTCCGAAACGAAATGTTTCCTGTAGAGCAGTCTTATATTATTATATTTTGCACGAAACCCGCGAAACTCCTGGTCGAGTGTGGACGTGTGGTATATATTAATAGTATGATATATGTGTTGTGTGTTTAGGTATACCTAACGTATTTTGGGTACGTACACCAGTCACATACTATGACCATCTTGATGTGTTGTGTCACACGATCACAATATTATATGATATACGCTCACAGGTGGTCATCTTTCACTCGCGTATTTCCCCCGTCAATCACTGTCGACGCGTATATTGGTACACGACTGCAGTGCATATTATACATCTACGTCCTATACAAACACTGTACGTCTATACGTGCACCTATGTGTAATGTGTATCGCAATAAACATACTGATAATATAACATAATAAATGTATTATTATTATTATATTATATAAAATGTAGGTATGGGCACGTCACATTATTATATTATAGGGCGACCGATACGAGAGACGAATGAAATCGTCGTCGTCGCCGAAAATTTTGTAATAATAATAATAATAATGATGGTATCGAGTTACGCGCGGTCGACCATGATAATAATAATAATATAATATTATTGAATGTGCATAATATTCGAACGAACCATGCCACCGACAGTATTGCGGTAATCATTATACGAGCGAACATATTATAGTGTTAATCAGGGGTGAAAAGTCACACCACCTATAGTACCTAACTACTATAATTTGTCGCGTTCCAAAACACAGTCATTCGTTTGTAGGCTGCAGATAATACTCGCGACTTTCATTGCGAATGACTTCATGCGAGTGACGGTATTAAATTGTGTGTAAATAATATCGTCATCCGTTGCATTATAATATATTGTAAATAACGACGATTATAATTTACATTTTGGTTTTCAGTATAGTGTTGTGTATATTACGATGGACTGGTATATTATATGACCCGTTATTATGTCTTGTTTGTGCATTAACGGCAAATACCGTTAAAGTGGTGGCGAACGGGTCAGCAGAAAGATTAGTAGTTGTGTCCTGTAGATATTTCTGTCATTTTATAACTGATTTATCTTATACGCGTTATATATTATTGAAAATAAAGGACGCGTGTAACGAATTACCAAAAAACGAAACCTCACAAAAACGTATAGCCAACATTACTTGCACTAAAAAAAATATTCAATAAATACGTAAACTGTCTTCATCTGTCTTCATAATAAAAATATAAAAATACTTGGAGAAAATTATAAGCTTTTAATCTAACTATAAAATTAAATTCTGGCAATCGTTCACCGTTTAAATTGATGTGACCGCTATAGTATTTAGAAATATAAACATAGTTTATTATTTTCCACACAATGAATAAGAATTTAATTAATACCGCTAGCTGAAAAACAAAACAAATAATAATATGAAATTCCTATACATAGAATATCCGACCTCCATTCAACCACTCATTTATTTACCACCTGTCGGGCACCTGATATGATAATATTGGTATCGATGGATATTTGAGGATTTCATCATAAAAAACAAAAACCAATGTAATTCTTAATTGTATTAAATATTTGTGAGCGTTATTTAAACAGGCAATAATCACCCCCCCCCCCTCCCCCCAATTATGGAAAATTACGTTTGATGCACGTTTAATTCTTACAAAACGTTGAAAATATGTATTGTTATGTGTCGTTAAATTCGTTTTAGTCTGTCGGTGCACATATAGTTGTTGTTTTAATGAAAGTACTGTTTCAGTGATCGATCGGGGTGGTTCAAATAGGGCTTCGACTTTAAATTCTAGTACCTGACTTCTCAAAGGGGAAACTGTATGTACGGTTAAACATGAAAATAGTGAATCTAGAAACTAGACAGAATTTGACTACGAAGAAAAGCATAACGATGAGCAAACGTCGTAGATTATAATATTAAAATAATAGAAGGTCTCGTTACGCCAGTCTGTTACAACGCGTCGTCGATTTCTATATTTCTATATTTCTAGTTTGCACTTTAAAAACGACGATGTCAATATTATAACGATTCGTTTGTGTTTGCGACTGGGAATATTATCACATTATTGGGAGACACTTTTTTTTCGGATTTACCGACGACAAACGCAGTGCAGAGAGTCAAGATTAGCGAAAATGCGCTCCTCGTGACTTACGAGTAAATTATTACTTATTATTTACTTATAATCGTTTAACCGTGTAGGTCGGAATGGATATAGTATTATATTATGTCTATATAACTCGTATTAGAAGGTTTATTATTAATCGGCGACATCAGCGTTTTAAAGTATGCCACAAACAAGACTGCGATGAAAAATCTGCGAGGCAATTGTGGTTGCATTTCGGCGACAAGAGGATTTGAGCGATTAATCAATAGTACCCATAAGTGCATGTCCCGCACATGTATCGGACTTCAAAGATGTTCTCAATCGCGATTGGGTTTCAATCAAAAAAAACGTTGGTGCAACTTTTCAAAAAGTGATTTAGTCGACATTGCTAATATAATATAGAACATTGTCAACGATAACGTTTCGAGACTCTCGACTCTCAGTTTTATGTCGGGGTAGGTTTTTTTCCTTAATTAGCTACTGATATTTAAATTTTAACAGTAGCAAAGTATTTTTTTTTTCACTCATATCTTTCTATAAATATTGAATATTTAACACAGTGGTGTTGAAGTACATATTCGTGGAATAAGTTTTTTTTTAAATTACATATTTTTTTTATTTCATCTCGTCAGTTTTTACAAGATTACTAACTTTTTGTTTTCCTGCTGTATATAATTGATCTTATGCAGATATAGAAGAAATATGTATATTTTATTATTTTATATTCATAAATCTATAGATTTTTTAGCTTTAAATATTTGAACTTAAAAGTTCCGTATTTTCTTGATGTTGATTCATAACTTGTTTTTAAATGTAGGTAAATCCATTATATTATGCTATTGCCTTATTCAAATTATCTGCTACACAATTCAATATATATTTAATAATATTATATACCCCTTTTATATTATTTAGAATATTAACAATAATATATTTGTCATGATACATTATTATATAATAAATTGCGTGATAAATGATTTAAAAATAAAAAATAAATTTTTAATCCGTAGTAAAAGATTCTATATTGCTTATAACTGTGTAAAGAAAGAAGACAATATTTAACAAACATTTTTTTAATATAAATTGGCAACAGCTACAATAATAATTGAATTTTGCGTTAAGGCTATGGATTTTTATTTAAAGTCTTGTTTCAGTTAAGTATAATTACTTTCGTTCCGTTTTACCCCTCAAACAATTAACATACAAGCGGCTACGCCTTTTTCCATTAGAAAAGGTCACTGCGGGATACATAGTCTTAAATGGACGATTTTAAAAGGTCGTAATTTTTTTAAATATCAAGCAGTTGATTAAAATGAGTAAATTAATTATATTTTGAAACCATTTTTGTTGAGTGTATTTACATTTATAACGTGTATTTAATGTAATAAATTCAATTTGTAAATTTAAATCTGCAAAATAGATGTTTAGACAAATAAATGTAAGTGTAATTTTTAAAATGCTTTTTTGTAGTATTAAATAATTATTGATATACCAAAAAATTATCAAAATAAATCAAATTTTTTTTTTTGTATTGAAAATTGTTTTAAATATAAAACAATTATCAATTTTTTTAAACTGAAAAATAATTACGCATTTGTATTTCATAAAACACATTATGGAGTTAAGATGTCTTCTTTTACTTTGTTTTTTACATTTTTGAACTAAATAAAATAATAATAGTTACAATGATTTTCGGTTAGTGATATAGTCGATCATTTTTAGTTTACTTAAAAACAAAAACTTTAAATGTTTAGTATTTATTAGGTTACTAAAAACTTTGTCTTTGGTACCAAGTTACAATCTTGTTCTTTGATGTATCTATCGAATATATTAAAATATATTAATTTAATATTTGGGAGTGAGTGAAACTACCTATTTTAGTGTCGTATATATTTATTAAACTCACAATCGAAATAAACATTAGCTAAACTAAGTGTTAAATGTTTTTTTCAAGACCATCATTTTCACCTACACATTTTTAATATTTCCTGAGTGCACCTTGAAAAGTTTTTGAAGCAATAAATTACTGACCACTATATTTATGTACTTTAGACCGCTCATGCAGAATATTTGCACATGAAGTGGTCGGGAAGTATGGTCTGACATAAATGACGGTGTCTCGTATGCACGGAGTGGACATTCCCTATTTAGATTCTGAAAAGACCCTTTTCCTATTTTTGAAATTACTAATTAAGTTTTCGACATGTTGATATAATGTACCATTCATGTCACATAAAAAAACACGCACGGTCCAATGACTCTGAAATTATTTTATAATTACTAAAAGGGATCTAAAATTAAAATATTTTTTGAAAATAATGGTTATCGACATCATATGAAGTGGTAATAAGTAAATCCATGTATTAGTAACATATTACTTTAAATAGTGTTTTTTTTTTTTTAATCGTAAAATAAATTAAAACTGTACAAGGAAAATAATATGGATAGGTGCTTGTTTAAAATTAATCATAATAATATTAAACCCCTGGAGTGATATAGTACTTACAAAGAATAATAAGTTTAACATAATATTATGGGTGTAATACATTTTAGTGTAAGTGAATATGGAAACCGACAAACAGATGTAATATTACTGAATAACAATACATTTGAAAAAATGACAAAATACGCATTACGCTAGATTTTAGTTGTTGATGCTTTTTTTTCCTATCGATTAGTTATATTTATTTTGATTTATCATATGGATATGGCAACGCCCTTCCGACTGAATGTCGTAATTGTTATAACATACTCCGAATGCTTCTAAGGGTATAAATTAAAAACGAATTAAAGTACATTATATATAAATAAATAAACCTAGTTAGGTAGTTTTATGTGTTTTTAAAATTACATCAAGTTCAGCATGTAGATATAATTGAAACAAATTAAATTGGAAAATAGTTATTACTTCTTAATTTGTTCTCAACATAAGTAATTTATGGTTATCGAGTACCTATTATGTTTTTAATGTGTTGTATATCGACGAAGCTAACATTTTTAATGCGTACAATTTAAATATACAATTTAACAATTTAGTTTTTGTCGAGTGTTAAAAATATTTTCAAAATGTTAACAATTAACATGGGTTAAACATATTATAGGTACCCACGCTTGAAATAAGGTGCAAGTTGATCTATTATGTATTCGACTTTAATACGGTGGATTATATTTGTTGTTTTAAATAAATAGTTTGTTGTAAGAGTACGAAAATACTTCCCTCGTACAATATATTAAACTTGGAAGTACTTATAGTATATCAATACAGTTGTTTTGTGAAGTATGGTTCGAATTTATTGCTTGGAATGACTTGATTGAAACAGTATAATGCTAAAGGTATAGCAAGGGTTCTAATTTATATCCCGAAACTCATACAGGTGACAGGTCAGATAATTAGCCACAAAACCAATATTTCTTACTTTTAAAGCAGATTTACAATTAAATGTTCTACTTTTAAATACTTTTATGGGTTCATTGTTTGTAATACTTTGTATATATTATTTTATATTACAGTTATTACATTATATATAATTGAAGCATCGTGGTACCTAATCAAGTACCTAAATTTGAAATAAACCAAATTTGATAACTATTATTTTTGTTCAAGTTTCAGTTTAGGTATAGATTATTAAAAAGATAATAATCTTAACTACAGTATAGATTGTAGTATTGATTTAATTTTAAAGAAGGTTTTGAAAAACCAATACCAACCTATATTGTGTTAATGAATGTAAATAATAAATCAGTTTTCTGGCATATAGAATCATGTATTTTGTGCAAACAAGCCGTAACTCTTTCAATACCTATTGATTCTCTATTCAGGCATTTAGATGCATAGTATGTAATATTGTCTTTGATAAATAATATTCTCGAATCTTAGTTAGGTATATTAAATTATACATATGACTATAATGTCGGAATCATTATATATAATATAACTTAATTATTATCTTTTCTATAGCCAGTACCTATAGTCGATATTATATGAACACACATTCGTGCACATTATAAGCTATACGAATTCATGGTTATTTACAACATTATATTTTATGGTGTAATATTTAAGTGCAGACATATAATATACATTATAGACTGCAACATATTATTATTGTAGTTTAAAATTGCCCACTATGATATTCATCGATTTGTTGTTTTAAATAAATCAAACGAATACGAATATAATATAATATAATATAATATCTCAATTTTCGCTATTATAGGTATTAAAATAAATTATATTTTTAACAAACATGATGAGTCTTACCAAATAACACGTGTTTTTATTTTTTTAATACTATTTTGGTTTGCTCCTAAATGCGGTACCTCCTACCTATTGATGTTGCACAGAAAGTATGTTGTAAAGGTATGCGCGTATATATTTTTAAGACTAAAGAAACAATTTAACATTTAATTATTAAGCTTTTTGATGTAATAAGAAATACAAATTAAATTCTCGTTCGCGTTTTATGTTTTTCTACTACCCGCTTGTTTAGTAGATATTTCTCTTGAAGTGCATTGGCGTTACTTGTTAGAAATGGAAATCACAAGTCGGACGTATCAAGTAATCCGAATTCATAGAATCGGTAGCTTTTATTTATATAAACTGATTTTACATTTTCAAAAATACATTCAAATTAAAAACAACTAAAATAATTTTGTTATCAGCTAGGTAGGTATCTACGTTATCATATTATTATAGTTAACACGACAGTTTTAAATCCACGCACGATTCTTACCACAGTATACATTTCAATAAAATCAATTATTATCTAAAACATAATATAAACTATTCGGTTTTTGAAAGTTCATATTTTTACTGTCTTGTTTTTTTTTTTTTGTTTAGTTTTAAATATTTATTGCGATCTGCGTCGTTTCGTGTGAAATGCGCTCTCGAAGCTCAAACAATTCGATCGAAATGCGTTTTACAGTTATTTTAAAAAGTCGTCAGCAATAATAATTAGAAGGCCTGTGAGCTGGTGAACCGCTGCACGAAAATTTAATAGAAATGCCAATACGAAACATTAAATTGCCAGCGCAGACGGACGCGCTAAATAACGCCGTGCCTATCGCATACCGCGAAGATATACATGTCGAGCAATTTAACCCAAATTCCGCCTGCGTATTTATAGTGAACCGATTCGGGTTTATCTCGCGGTGCCGCACATAATATCGTGACACTATACATACACCTATAGATATTTATCTGTGTGTGTGTGTGTGTGTGTGTGTGTGTGTGTGTGTGTGTGTGTGTGCATACTACTCGCACTATACGTATACGCTGTCCTCCGCCCACCGTGAAATCGTAAATTCCGTAAACCTCGGACGTTAACACGGTCAAACAACCCTTTCGACCGTTTTGTAAATGGGTTCGTACGACGGCGAGGATCGACGGTAAACAATGACGACCGGCGGGCGGTTGGACGGGGTGGAAACGCGACACACCATACAGTGGCGTCGGTGCTATATATATATACAACAATATTATATCATGTATATAAATACACTGTTGCCACTGCCGTAGGGTAGGTGCTCGCCCCCCCAGAGCCATGCCGAACAAATAACTCGCGGACAATTAGCGCGCGTGCGATGATGAAAATCTGTTTCCCCTCTGGTGCTCCGCGTCTTGCGTAGCTATCCGACTTTCGTGTTCGCCGTTCGTACGACAACACCGCCGCCGGCGGCACTGTTCGTTGGTCCGTATCGATTCAATTATTCAACCCTCTCGTACCTCCGCCGTACCCCTTTCGGTCAGGTGTTATAATCCATTGTGTAAGCACGTGCACGCCAAAGTATGTGTGTGTGTGTGTGTGTGTGTGTGTGTGTGTGTGTGTGTGTGTGTGTGTGGGCGCTTACCAAATGAGTGTAAATTCACATATGGGTTTAACCGTTACGTACCGTACCAGTCGGCATGTTGAATCGGACGAAAGGTCGCGGGACGACGGGAGCAAAACAAAACAAAGACGACGAGAGAAAAAAAAATTACGAACGGGAAAACTCCACGCGTGAAGTGGCGTAAAACTGTAAACACATAACGATTCTCGACGAGACCCGTTTGCTTCGAGGTGTTGAGATAGGTTAGGTCGATCGGGGGCCTGTACGGTCGCGTAATGATAATAATAATAATGCGTTTCCAACCGGGATGGTTACGTTTAGCGGTCATTATCCACTTATAAACCCTTTCACAGAGTATATATTACAAATTATCATCTGCGCCGAACCGCCGAATCGGTTTCGAATAATGCGAGGTGATCCCAATAATGGTCGAGGTGGATTCAAATTCCACGATATTCCACAGAAGTCCAGTTATTCACAGTGTATGAATTATCACGTGATACCACCTTCGAGGAAATATCATTTTTAATGATCGTATTTACAAAAATACGCTCTACGGGAATAATGATCCTGTAATATGGAATCGACCAAATTTTATATATTTTTTTTTTTAAACAATAGAGGGTAATATTCTACAGGCCGCATTGAACTCCGTTTTTAAATATTTTATTTTCAAACCTTATAATATGTCTTCAAAAATAATACAATTTTCAGCGTTTTTTCATAAATTATACTATACCATTATTTGAAATAAAATAAAAAATCGGAGTTCATTGCGGCCTGTAGGAAGTCTTCTTCTTTCAGATAAAAAAATAGTCATACAAATCCGACAATTATACAAGGCCTGAGAATTATTCCCGTAGAGTCACTTTTTCGATATTAGACACCCTATCAACACCCCCTAAATAGGTATCAGTAAGTAGATTAGTGGAAAAGTATTATAATTAAAGTGGCAACTAAAATGTAAAATTTAATTTTCAAATTTTATAGAATTCCGGAAAATTAGAAAAACTGCCATCGGGCTTCTTAAATCTGAATTATTAATATCAATCATTATCATACGCTAATTAATATCAACGAAACGTGATGATAATATCATTTATTTTATATTTTATATTATCAATGATTATTGTGTTTATGAATGATAGAATTTGCATGGACTACTCCTTAAACAATTGTTGTAAATATGTGGTGATCAGAATTTTTATTTTGTACTTATTTTATTAAAACCCAATTAGTAATTCAACGTATTTACCGATTTATATGTTTGAAAACAAAAAAACATGATTAAGACGTTGGATAGTAATTATTAATTTAGTTAATTATTAATATTATGTTTGTACTTTGTAGTACCGTTCTACATAAGTCTCTATAATTATTTAAGTTTTTATTTATAATGGAGATAATATATTGTTATTGTAATTTTTTCACATTCAATTCCATCTTAAAACTGAGAAAATATTATGAAATATTAATTTTTTTTAAACTTAATACACAACACTTAGTAGATACTCTACGCACACTTAATAATATAATAGGTAAAATACAGGTTCGTAATATGTTGTATTTTTAAGTACATATTAGATAGAAATTACATATTTTGGAAAATTCGGGCATACTTTTTTCAAGTTATCGTTATAGTAATTAACCTCAGTAGGTAGTTTATTTAATAGCATTTATTTTGTAATGAATATAAATTATTAATTTTATGAATTTGTTTAAATATTAATTTAAAACCTGCCTAGTATCATGCATATTACATCATTGTGTAGGTCATAAAAAATCGTTTGTTGTCAATTCTAATAGATAAATGGAATGTGAAATATAATTGGTTTTTAATTATTTAAATGGGCAAATGTAATAAAATAAATGAAAAAACTCCGTGTTTGGTATTATATTAATTTAAATATTATACCACTAATGATATAGTATAATAATATAGAGATGGAGAATTTACGTAAAAAAAATATCGGTAAATTTACCGGTAAATTTTACGGTAAATTTACCAATAATGTTGTAAAAATGGTAAAATAGCTAAATCTTAGAGCCATTGTTATTTTTTACTATTAGACATTAGTAAATACTAAATACGATTCGTATTAGGTACTAATGTTGTATACCTACTTGTTAAATCTAGTTCTTTCTAATAATAACAATAATTAACAAAAAATTTAAAAAATGAATCTAAAATATCTATTGTTCTGTATTAGACATTAGTAATTAGTACATTTTATGAAATATGAATATTGAATTATTCATATTACAATTAATAAATAATTTAAACTAAACTAAACTATCAAAATTCACATTACCTTTATTTCTTTTTAAGTCAAAACATTTATATTTAGACTTAACTTTTGTATTAATAATAGTATATTATCAATTTCACATTATCTGCATTCTTGGTATCTCCCTATAAAATCTTTCCTAATTACCTACTGATATTTAATGTTCTAATATATATTAGGGGTGGCAGAATATTGATTTTATA
This sequence comes from Metopolophium dirhodum, assembly GCF_019925205.1. Taxonomy (NCBI): domain Eukaryota; kingdom Metazoa; phylum Arthropoda; class Insecta; order Hemiptera; family Aphididae; genus Metopolophium; species Metopolophium dirhodum. Next base: position 39,975,104 of record NC_083563.1, on the reverse strand, counting down.
GTATATAACAAACTATATAAACAATAACAAGTATATAAATTATAAATATTACAAATAATAATATCACAGAAGTTCCTTTTTCGGTTTACCTACTTTGGTCCAACCTGTTTATTATATTAAGATTTATCTTAAACCGTGATTAGTACTTTATTCATTATTGTATTGTTATCATTTGATAAAAAATATATCTCTTTACAATTTAGACTAGGCTTTTTCGATTTCATTTGATTAGAGAGGTCACACAATATTTTTTTTTTGGTAAAAAATAATTTACCGGTAAAAAAAAATTGGTAAAATTTACGGTAAATTTTTTTACCGGTAAAAAATTACCTGGTAAATTTACTCCACTCACATCTCTATAATAATATATTATTTTACACTATAAAGTGTAACACGGCGCATTAAATAGGCAATTTCGCTGTTTCTGTGTATACAAACTAGTACCTACTTTTAATGTTTTAATTTTATTAATTTCATTGAACAAGGGTTCAATTATTTGTTTTTTTATTTGATTTACATTTATTTCCAAACAATTGATAATGTTTTAGTTACAATAAAATACGATTCATCCTTTTTTATTTTCTATATTTATGGATTATTTAAAATAAACAACAAATAAATATATTTTATTATTGTATTTAATTATTAAAATTACCGAAATATGCTCTTAAACATGTAACTATATATTTTTAAATTTAATAGCTATAAATGAAAACGCATGATAAAATAATATTGAAAGATTTATTATCATTAATTATTAGGGCTCTGGACTTATTACTAAACATAATATTCAGATGTATATGTAATTAAAATTACCAAAAAATGCTATAAAATTGATGAAAAAGAACGGGAAAACATTGCAATATTGCACTATATGATATCAATAATCAAATTTGTTAAATATGCCTCTTTGTGTAAAATATGATGAAATATCTTAACTTCTAAGTCAAACTTTGTTTTATACTTCACCATTTCACAAAAGAACATATTATATATATTTCGTGGGTCTAGAATGGAAAGGGTTTAAATCGCATTTTTTTCAAAAGTCACTTTTTAACTAAACTAATTTTAGAATGCAAAAGGCGTATTTTTTAAGCTAACATTTATGATTATACGATCATTATTGACAACTTTTTTAAAAATAAAAGGTTCTAAATCATCAAAAATTAAATTATAAATACAATTTAATCAAATTTAAAACGCTCGGTTAATGGAACACAATTATTAACAATACGTTAGTGTGAAAAGGTTCTAATTAAATTAATCACTACCAATAATAAACCAATAATAATTATTACATTTATCCATATTCAATAGAATTTTGATGTTTCATAATTATTACATTGTTTCGTGATAGAAGATTGGTAGAACAAGAAAGCATCATTCTGAAAAGGATTCAGCTAACAATAATAAAAATAATAAATAAGAATAAAAACGTTCTAATTAAATATATTTATTTTTATTTTAGGATGAAATCCTAATGGATAAAAAAGTTCTAAATATTCTAATATTGTAAAACCTTTTCATACTAAACATTTTATGATTTGTATTTTATTAATTTGTATATCAACCATAACAGCAAATCATTATTATAATGTTGTGAATTAAACTATACAAGTTTCTGCATTTTCTAAGGCATTTAGAACTTTAATTTAAAAAAAAAATATTATTCAAGGAGTAAAATATTTGAACTCAAATCTTAAAATTGCTCTCCTGGACGATTTTAATCGTCGATTTTAGTTTTCCTTTTCATTTTAGACGATTTCCACGATTTCTATATAATATATATATATATAATATGTTACTTAGCACATGCTAAAAACACCACAAAAAATATGAAAATTAATAAATCCTAAATTCATATTATGTAAAATATACCATTATATTTACAAAAAAATCATATTGACTGTTATTTATTATAACATATTATTAAAATTATTAAAGTATATTAAGTAAACATTAAAAATAATTTATAATTAGGTACGCAATGAATATTGTATGTTTTTTAAATGGTTTTAAATTGAATTTCTTAAATTAACTAATACATTTTTATTGGTGAAATATGTAAAATCGTCTTGTTCGGTATTGAATAGTTCGTAAGACGTGTAATAATCGCTGTTATTGACGAAGTTATGAATGGTGGAAAATACCAATACAAATATTGAAATATCGTTCAAATACGTCTGGAGTATTAAATGAGATGAACTACATCTAAACGAGTTTGATTCAAATATGTCATTCCTTTAACAATGCCTGGGGTATCTAGGGAGTAGGGACCATATTGAATTCTGAATATTCGTGTATGCTAACGAAGTCGCTATAATGGTCGGACCAGATGCCGAAATAAATGAAACACAATAACAATATTATCGTCAAGGAAAGTGAGTTGTGGACAGAATGAGTGGTGTATTGATTATTTTCGCTTCTCTTTGTTTTCTCTGCCCGATTGACGGGGTACTGTAGTACTACGACACCATACTAGACGGGATGACGTGGCTATGAAAGAGACGGTGGTAGTCGAATGTAAAAAGACGGGGAGGGAGGAAATAACGATTTCTGTAGATGTAAAAAATGGACGAGGTCCTTGAGGGAGGAGACAAAAGCGTTTAATAGACTGTCGTAAAAGACTTAAGATTTTATCGTGATTTAATATCGCTGCCCGAGATCTGGTTGGCGGTGGACACGAGGAACGACTAATCGTTACAATGGCATCCTCAACTTTTTCCACCCACTATAGTCCCCCGGGTATCCAGAATTGACTTTAGTGCTCATCATCGCTAAGACGGTGGTGCTACTCCACCGGCTGACGGTTCATTACCATAATACTGCTGTTGCAAAAATAAATGCATAAAACATATATATTATATTATATAATACAATATAGTATATACGTCTTATTATAGAACTGAGAAATATAGAGTGATAAAAGTACAAAGCACCCCATTTCACATCTTAAGTCAATAATTTCACCAGCCATAATAAAGCGGATTTCTCACATTGTTATTTTTGTATGTTTACCACAACTTTCGCACTGTATAGGGTCATGTCGACATCCCCGTGGAATTTAACCAGTAACTGGTGTACAATTCACGTCTCAAATACATAGTGTTTTCTTGTTTATCGCTATTTTTTTTATTTTATTTGTAATTTTTTATATCCAAGTAATTCAAACGCTTACGCATACGATATACAGCTGTTGTGGTGTAGAAAATGTACATTGTACAATATATAATAAATATAGTGTGTACGGAAATAATACTAAAAAAAAAGCTGAGAAATACAATATGAGTACCTTGGAAGTCATTGTTATTCGTTGAGCATATGCAAAACTACGAAAATTGTTTTTAATATTTTTGTCATGTAGCGAGGACAAGTGTTTTGATATAAATACGCTTATAGTGGTGTTCGCGTTTTTCAATATATAAATATTGTCAGTTTTATCATTTACAATATTTATTTCATAAGATTAAACTATACACGTCATATTATAATTATATTATATAATTGTCGATCATCATCAGATTTGTTTAATATACACATAAACATATTGATTGATTAAATCAGTGTTACAATTCTAGAAGAGTATAATATTATAATAGGAGTCTGGTGCGGTACGGTGGTTGGCCTCAGTCATTAACGTGTTCTGAGGTCAAGCATCGGCCGGTGTCGCTTGTTCCCGGATGGGTGACCACCCGGGTTTTTAGTGAAGAATCTTCTCCCCAAATACACGTGTTCCTCAACCAACCTCAAGCCCCTATAAAATGCTAATGGCCATATAGTGGCCGATGCTTAAGATCAATAAATAAAAATAAAAATGTACATTTTATTTTTCAATTGGTATTTCTGATGGTATTTTTCCTATAGGTTTCGGTATAGGTCGTCGGGTTCTGTTCTGACTTTTCCGTAAAACTTAAAAGTTATTGATAACACATGTAAAAAATAGTTCAAATAAAGTTTTTTAATGTTCGATATTAATTATTACATTTCTGATATATAATTATAATACATTGATAATAGGTTTTTTATTAAGTTTCATTCTTAAAAATGTTAAATATAGGATTTTATCATGAATGATAAAGTTTGTATTATACAAAGTTAGCTTTGTGATTGTTTTAATTTATTTTTAATCGCCTAAATTGTCAAGAATTTGTTTTTAAATTATGTGGTTTAAATGTTATAACTGACAAAGAGTGCACGGAAGTCAACAATATCAAACAACGATTATTTCTTATACTATTTTAACTTTTAAAGTCTTTTTGACTCTAGCTTTACAAAATGTGTTTGTATCTCAGTAAAAGTAGGTATCCGTTCAAAACATAAAATAACATTATAAATCATGATAACAAGTAAATAATTCAAATTTATTACAATATATTGTTCACATTTTAAATTTTAAATTCTCATAAATTAACTCTATCTGTGAACAGCATTAAACATTAAAAATTAGGTTAAGTATAGATTAAATTGATAAATTACATATCAACGAAATTATGTAGCTTTATCAAAAACGTGTAATAAGACAAATGTTAGAAATAGAGATCAATGAAGCCTAATACCTTGAGGTTTGAATATAATTTTGACATAAGTTGTAACTTGTAGCTGTTAATAATGCGGTACATAATTATATACCATTATATACAATTATAAATATCTTAAATCGATGATGATTAAAATAATTTTTGTTTGATAAAATGTATAATATAAGAATAATTTATGGATATAAAATATAAGTATAGATTTTGGTTATTTAAATGAATAGATGTACGCTTATTTATAATTATTTCGTTACATTGTAACAATAATTTAAATTTTATTATTTCAATTCCATTAAGAATATTATTAGGTATATGAATATATTAACAAATCATTTTATCATACAACATGATTAAAGTTAACATATTAAAGTATGCTTCATGAGTTCATATTTTTGATGGAAAATGAATCTGAAATAAAATCGAATGAATTTAAACATTTCGTAGTAGGTATTTCTATGAATATCAATGATTTTGATAACTAGATTTTAGAGTGTAAAAATAAATATTTTTTCGAATACATTGCCGGTGTAAATAGGTCATAATAATATTCTAACCTTATATAGGAATACTGTCTCCTATCGCTGAATGTTTACTTAGGTTTTTTTTTTTTTGACGTTTGGGTAGGAAAATATATCGACTTATTCCATGCCAGAATATTCGTGATAATATACAATTTGAAATTCATTCGGGTATAAAAAGGTTATCATTATTAGTCAAGAAAAGAACCTTATATAGAGACATTTTGTTTGCTAAATAGTGCCGTATTATCGAAAACTCTGTTCCATAGGTTAATAGACATCCGTACAATTTGCATAGTGTAGCGGATATTACGGTCCAGGAAAACACACAAGGAAGTCGTTACATCCGCGATGAGCATAATGTATACGGATCCTTTATATTGTATCACAACAATACGACTATGCTAAAATACTGTTGGGTTGGGTTAACCTAACCCGGAGGGTAGGTTGTGGCTGACCAATTTCCGATAAACTAATCTAGAAATGATAATACTGTATAACATACATACCTACGTGGTATGAATATGTAATATATACCCTAAACCAGTTTCGTACATAAATACATATGAACATGATATGTTATATAGACGACAGACGTGTGTACATATTATAATAAATATATAAAAGTATATGAACTAAATTATGACATTGTATAGTAACTATTATTTTTATCGTCAATAAATATTTCCATCCAAGCAAATAAACTACATTCTTTAAAATCATTGTAATTAAATTAATACAAATTTTGTATTGTGTTTAATGTATACAAAATATATAACATAGGAACTTAAGAACACATTTTTTTTTTTATTTCGATATTTGTTGCTAATTTAAACGCCTTACTATTAAAATTTATTTTTATAAGTATTAATAAAAAGAAAATACTTTCAAATCTTGATAGGTTATCTATATAATTGTTGTTATAAACCATAGGAAATTGTGATGCAATTAAATTTAATTAACTATTAATTTCTTATATTTTGTTATAAAATAGCATCTCGTATTCGAAAAAAATCCTAAGTTACGTATATATAATTAAAAATTTAAACCAGGTGTAAACTATATATATTTTAATTATAAAGATAAGTAATTGGATGTTAATGAAGACACCTTGCTGGCTTGCTGGTATATTATAGGTACTTCAATATGTAATAAGAATAACTTTGTAAACTGTGTTTATTTTTTAAGTACTAATAATATACATCTTATATACCTGTATACATCTATTATAGGTATATATATTTTATGTGTGTGTGTGCATCATTTTATTTTTATGTAGTTTTTAAGGGTTTATTTATGGAAATTTTCAAAGTTGTTAATTACAATTCCTCCTCCCCCGCACTCACACTCATAATCACATAATAATAATGACCAACAAAATGATTAATTATCCACCTTTTTTTTTTGCTACCGCTGATTTGAATATGAATTGCATTAATAAACAAATTTATTCTTTTTCGTTAATCTTTGGCGTTTCGCCAATTCTCTAGTATTTATCGTTTAAATATATATTGTGTGACGTGATTAAACGATCTGAAAATTCACAACATTTATATATAAAAGCCTTTTGGATAAAATGGTTAAAGAAACATAACAAAAAACAAAAACACCATCTACTTATATGTTGTAGACGTGTGTTTTTGTGAATGTGTACTGATTATGTTCAGGGAAAACAATACGACGAAAAGACAAGGGACACAGTATTGATCATACCCTCTGTTTGTTCTGCTACACATTGAGGCTGAAAACGTCACCGCGTTAGACTGTGTAAAATAAACTAAGCTCTTTTAGATATCGTTAGATAAACACTTAGGCATGCTAAGCAAGTATACTCTCCATAGGCGGCATTTGGGAGGATAGAGGGTCACGAAGGAACAGTTCCCCCCTCCCCCCACCACAAAAAAAATACTGAGAGGGCAAAACCAATGATTTTAATTGGTCAGTAAATTGCGATTAATTTTTGCACCCCAACAATTAGAGCCAAGTGCCGCCTATTAAACTCTTCTTATAATGTAGTGAAAATCAACAAAAAACTTTCAAAAACATTAAAGACATTAAGTAATGTGTTTATAAATTATAATGTAGTATACGTGTACATTTATAAACATAACATGTATATGTACCTATTAGTATTATAATAGTTATATATTTGATTTTTTTCTTTATAAACCAATATAAATAATGATTTATGTGGAAATACATTATATATTTTTTTATTTTTGGTTTATTGGGCCTTTAAAACCATCCATAAAATGATAAATATTCAAAAAAATATGAAATGCAACTATAATATTTGAATATAATATTTGAACTATAATTCAAAAATGAATGATACTTTTAAAATTTGTATTAATTTAATTTTAATATTAATTAACCACACGATTATTTTAGAGACAAGTGAAAATTATTTAATATAGTTGAAATGTAAAATTTGTTTGACCAAAATATATACGTTCAAATGCATTTTTGAACTAAGATATTAATATATTATTTCAAGCTATTCACGATTTTTTAAATTTGATCTATTTTGATTAACATACAATTGTGATTTAAATTGTTTTTATTATTATATTTACTGAATAATGTATGACAATCACGTTGTATTTATTAAAAAAATATATATAGAAATTTAATAATATGTGTGTATGAACAGGCGCATGATACGACATATTATTTTTTTCCAACTGCGAAATATTCATGGAACTATAACGACAAGGGTCCATAAGTTGGTGATGGATGATGGTCATGGATTATACTTTACCATCGTGAATAATATTATACTCCCTGTAATGTGTATTACATGATATATGTTTTAATATATTTTTATAATTTATAAGCCATTGACATAATTAAAACGATTTTGAAAGACTACACATTCAAAAATAAAAATATAATAGTCCGATAACAAAATCTAATTTTGTTGATTTATAGTAATCAAGACGTGATTCAATATAAAATATGATAATAATAATATTATAATATTGATATTCACAATGTTTCAAAATAGTTATTATTATTAGGTACGTTATGATATTTCAATTGCAAACAAAATAGTTGTAATATATGTAATAAATTAAACATTTTTACAATAATGGTGTACCACTATTTTATTTTAACAATGTAAATATGATTTGCTCTGTCCCATGATACGAGTTACTTATTTATGACAAGTAAGTAAGTCAATACAAGTACTTAAATAGTACATAATTAAATACTTGACATTAATTCGAATACCGCATTTATATCGTAGTGGGGAGACATATAGAATATATTTTGTGAGCGTATCCTATAACATAAGTTATATTCGTTTTTATTATATATCTTACCAATCAAAATTTACAAATATTCAAAATCAGTTCATTGTATTTCGGGACGCTCGCGCCATGTAAAATTTAAAATGTATACTTATTTTAATTCTGGTTTAACATTAACGACATAGGTACCTGCCATTTTCATAACTTATAAATTATAGTTCATGTAAAGTTCCCTCCTTATTTCGCAAAGTCAATGGTTATATACTAATAACTTATAAGTAGGTACTTAATTTATACTCGTGAGTATATTGTTGTAGTTATATAACATAATATTATACAATATTATACCTAGGTATAATAGGCATATAGGTACATATGTATTTGTTTTCAAATGGAGAATTACATATTTTCGGTGTTATGTATTATTTTATTTTTTTAATCACAGCAGAGAAAAAATCAATTACATTCACATATTTAAAAAATAAACGAATGCGTCCACATATATTTAAATTAAATTAAAATTGAACAATTTATTACAATAGTTATGACATCAATTTTATTACGTCAACGTCGATCAGTACTCAGCTAGACAAATGTAATAACAACACATGGAATATGGAAAACATTGTGGGATGTTTGTCAAACATAGAGATTTGAAAAAGATGAATGTTTCGCTTTTTGAGTGTTTTGTTGTTGGAAGAAAAGATCGTAATAGTGAGCAATTTATCATACTGCGCTTTTTTTGATATTAATTTTTTTACCATAACAGAATGTGCGTTTTAGTCACAATTTTAACGTTATTGCAAAAATAAAAGTAAGAGGGAACATAACCAGGGACCAATAAAAATGGCAGGCAATGACTCATGTTCGTTGAAGCGTCGTTTATCTGTTTCACTCACAACATGTCATTGGTAAAAAGTTTCTACTACGGGATGGGGGACGTATATTATAGTGTTGCATTCAAAGCTCGTGCATTTCAAATTAATTGTTAAATGTCCGGGAAGCCGGTGGTGAGCAAAAATCTGTGCTATTTTGATGTGTGTACAATAATAACGGCGTTGGTGAAAATAATTTCGAGATAAACCATAAACATGTGTGTGTCGAGTATTACAGTATTGTGTGTGTGTGTATTTTTTTTTTTTCTGTACCGTTTTGATGATTGGAACTGTGTCTGAATTCGCAGCTTCTGTCAATGCACGTCTGAGTCGTGCCCGACGCGCCTGAGTCCCCTGAGCCGCCAACGTCTGAGCTGAGAGCAGGATTCCCGCCTGGATCCCATATAGAATAATTTTTTGTATAAATCAAACTAATCAATAATATACCTATAATTTTCATTACAAATTATATTTTCAAGACAATATAATATCGGTTTAGCTTAAATGGTTTTATGATTCAACAACATTTTCAGTATCATTACAGTAATAATAAATAATATTTCTGGCATAGGAATTAAAATAATATAACAAACTATGCTAGGCGTTTGTGTTGAGTACTCGCATTTAAATAAATAGTTCAACAGAGCATTTTCATGAAAAAAAAGGCGTTGTATGTAGTTAGTGAAATATGAATGCATGCATATTACATTATAATATAAATATTATTAAATTATGTTCTTTTAACATGCTATTACATATAAGAAAAAAGTTAACATGTCATGATGATTATATTATACAGAGTTAATATTATACAAACGAGCTGCAAATATGGTAAAATTACATAAAATATGTACCTACTGTTTGAATATGTATTTCATGTTATTGAAATTAGAATATTTGAATAATATTAATCCTAAAAGCTACTACAGTAACTTCGAAGTTTTGAAACTTCTAATGAATTGGTCTGTAACCCTTAATGCTAAGAACTTCAGATTTAGACAGTTTGAAATATATTATCTAATTTATTTTTAATTTTAAAGTTTAAGTATGCACAGTTACCTATAAAAACTGCATTGTTTTTATTTTCTACAAAGAATTATTTTCATTATTACTCTGGTTTCTGATTTAGTATACGTGATAACATAAATGTATTGATTATATTATGCAAATAAAATCTATTAGCATAACAAATATGATAATTTAACCAGGTTTATATGATTAAAACATAAATAGTACGCATATTTTTAATTGTAAATTATTTTATTTGCAATAATTATAATGTAATATATTCTATAAAATCTTTGACTGAAGTAACGATTGTATATTTATAGTTAGTACCTAAGCTCATATGAGAGTCTGAATATATTGATTTTAGAAAGATGTTTGTATGTTTTTTTTTGTGTCTATCATCACCTTTAGAGCAGTAAAAGTGCTTAGATTTTCAACTTTGAGGTTAGTTTTTTAAATGTAAAAAATGTCCAGTAATTTTCAAAATATAGATGAAAAATGAAATTTTTTACGTACAACTAGTTTTTGTCAAAATCAACTATGTTTTTTTTAAATTTTTTGACATAACTGAAAAATGAATAACTGTAGATAATTTAAATGTTTATATTAGTATTTTATATACAATAAATTGTTATATTTTACAAATTCTAAAAGTCATGTTAAGTTATATTAAAAAAACATTTGACATTTTCGGTTTGTTTAAGTGTTTTTTTCTAAAAATCGATGAAATATTTTTTGCTCGGTCAAAAACCTTGAAAAAGTAATACAAGTTTCCTCAAAAGTTGTTCATATCAATTAAAGAATATCGAAAATACAAGATTTTCATAATATTTGTTTATACAAGTTTAAAATTAAATGTTTTACTAAATTTATAAGAATCGCAATTATAATATGCAAATTATTTTGTAGTTAAAAATTCATAATAGTTTTTATTTCCATAAGGATTTTCATAGGTTGTAATTACTGTAATTAAAACAAAAAGAGTGTTATTCAACAACAAATTTTTATGTGTCTTAAGTTTAAAATTTGAAAAAATGTAATATTCACACGTAAAATAACGGTTTCTCATCAAATGATTCTTATTTTGTTGTATTTAAAAACGAATGTCCCAATATATCCATAGATACTTGCGATTTTCACAAAATGTATACCTATATTAGTATTTTTCATAAATTATATAATTTTAAAATATGCAATTAGATATTAAAAACGAAGAATGATGATTTTAGATATTTTGGTGTAATTTAAAAATATTATTTGTGGAACTTAATACATTTTACGTATATTATTATATTTTACATCCACACACAATGACTTTATTAAATGCAATGTTTTCAAAACAAATTAATTCAACCTACCGTATTACTAATTATAAATTAATAAATCAACATAATATCAATATAAATATATCATAAAAATTATAAAATATACTTAGCAATAGGCTGAATAATTTTGCGTATGCAACGTATTTTCATTAAATTCAAATTTAACACATAGGTAAATTACAGTGACTTTATCAATGACTATGGTACGTTGAACACCTACTGTACAGCAGAGCGGTTACTTGCGTTCATACAAACATTCCCCTTTTTATATTTATACTTTTGCAATTATACTGGATAGTACTATGCATAGATAATGTGTGGTTTTATCAATAGGATGTTTTCTCTCAGTAATGGAAGCACAGTTTGTTTCACCGAATTCTATAAAAAAAATTAATAAGATGGAAACACCATATTATACTGCACCATGATGAGCGAAATGAGATGAGTGTCGGCCAATCAGTATCTGACTCTGATGAATTCAATGGCGATTTTTTATTTTTTATACTAATCGTTGTATACATTTAAAATGAGATATGTAATTTATATATTATGTTTTTTTGACTCCAATACCTTACTTATCATATTTTTACGTTTATCATTTGTGATTTTGATCTACCATTTATGAAATATTATAATACAAATGTTTAAATTTATTTGAAGTAGGTAATAATTATTCTTACATTTTACATCGAAATAATTTAGACTATAATATTTTATAACTGTTTTTTAATTTAGCATTCATATTACTTAAAAACATTTAATTAAAATAATTTATTTTGTTTAACGTACTGCTTATAATTTATGTAACTGAAACAAATCTAATATCACATCTTATTAGTATTATAATGACATCGGTTTATGCTAAAGAATTAAACTTACATAATGTATAATAATATAATATACGTATACCTAATCAAAATGATTATACAATATTAAATTAAATATTGTCTTTATTTGTGTCAGTTAAATTGTTCAATAATATTAGATAACAATTTAGTAAGTATTTTTATAAAAAGTAAAAATTGTCTAAGTTCTTTATCTAAAAGGTTGATTAATGTTGATTGAATTGTGTAATGAACGAATTACTTTTTAAAAAATACCTATAGGGTCACAATAAATAAATAAAAAGAAAATAATTTCAACTTTCAAGTATAATTGTTGTGAATATGAAATTTTGTATGAGGATGTTGCGAAAATTGAATTAAACAATTCATAGCACCAGCATCATAATGTATTCATATAATATTTTTTGGGTGATTTTATTGGGCAGTTGAATATGGGAGTATAATATATAAGAGCAGGTGATATAGTTTAAAATTATTCAGAAGATGAAAAGTAACGCAAATGTATAAGCAAATTAATCAATTACACTTTCTAAGTCACAATTCATCGACTATTTCCTTTAAAGTTTAAACCAATATTCCAATTTATTTTCATTCAAAACATTGCGATTTTCTCAAATTGGTCCAATATTTAGTGGGGTAATGTGTTAGGTATCTAAAAATATATTATTATAACTAATCGAAGATGATTTTTTACGATTGCAATTTTTTTGTGTATAATTTATTATATTGTGTAGGTAATTATTACTCATTAGTTGTTATGTTATAACAATTACGTTTTTAAATTAAAATAAATTAACTGACCCTTTGTAATCGTCTGTCAAGACCGTTCAGTTCAAAAGTCACATGCTGTTTGGCAATTTAACATCAAAAATTACGAATGGGATTTAAATTCATATATGATAATACAGTTTTAATAATTTTCTTGTGACACTTTTCTGATGGCCGAAATATTACAATTTACGTAAACATTTAATTCATAATAAAAATTAAAAAAAAAAAATTACGTGTAAGTAATACCATTTATTTAAGATATAATATTAGTAAAAATATATATTAGTGATATACTATATACATGATGATATACACATTTAAAAAGTATCAAACATACAAAAGGCCTCTTACAATAACTTTGTGCAGTACCATGGTAACGACAGATCTGAAATGTTACGTAATAATTATGTACATACCTACCTCTATACTTGTGCTAATTTTAAATTCCCAATTATGTTACATTGTTCTCTTATTCGTATAGGAAGTGTTTGGAAATTGAAACTCACTCTAAAACAGTGTGGTTCATTGTGTTTAGACATCACCTACGTACACTCTGTTCTATCGTATAAAGTACTTGGGTTAAGGTTTTAATTAAAACATACCGTTCTAGAGTAACTTTACCAACGTGACCGGCGGGAACTGTAATTATTTTTAAAGCCCTCGGGAATATCGTGTCATTCGACATCAGGGAGGCATCCCTATTAAACGTCAACCATCTTCGCTAGTCGAAATATTTCATATCGTATACAAGTATACAATACCGACACACCGTGGTCGATTGGTGAAATACTATCATATAATTTTATTGAATTAATATTTTCCCGGTTGTGTTATGCTGCGCAGGTCTATTTAAGTATTTCTTGACAAAACAATATTATAATATAATTATCAAGACATAATATCTTGTATTAAGGATCTACCTCATAAAGATTTTATGAATTTGATGCCGTCGTTTTACAATTTTCGTGGTTTACATTGAATATAATAATATATTATAATCTCATACTGTACTACCTATTAACACGGTATAGATACAGCGAATCTCTTGCAAGTTTTAGTACCTAAGTCAACTTTTAGAAAACCAACCATTATAATAATCACGTTTTATAAAGTCTTTATTATATTACGAAAATCATATTTTAGATACATAACGTTTCAAGCTAAATAACTATTAATCATGCGATCAGGTACAATTAGGTATAGCTCTCTATATCGTTGTATGATTATCTCTGTATACTATTATTAATATTACGTCGATAAAAAAAGTATGAAATAAATTAAGTAATTAAGTATTCATATATAATATGAATATAAAATATATAAAATTTATATATATATTTTATATATAAAAATTAAAAAGTTGATGTCGCTCTGCTAAGCGTCGAATTAAGACATTCCGGCCCACCAAGATTTTAAATTTCTGTCAGCACTCAACAAAGAATCTGCCCATTTAACTCATTCTTATTTTATTTACACCACAATTAAAAAATTCGAAAGGATGCATTGTTTTTTTTTAAATATTTAACTAGGTGAATAAATGTATTAGTAATTCATAATTGTTTCTCATATTTACAAATTATACAATACAGTGTATTAAGTTAGGTAAGTACTTATGCCGGGTTGCATTTTAAAAATGTATTAATTTAATTTTTTAATAAAAGGTAATAAACCAATCATTGGCCACTAAATCATATTTAAGGGACCATTAGCTCAATATTAATTCGTCAAATGTTTGGTGAAAGTTCATGCAACAAGGCAGTAGTTAGTAAACCACGGCAAAGGCATTTATTTTATTTTTCACTTATTTTTATATTCTGCGCATAATAAAACTACTAAATAGAAGTATTGAAAACTGAAAAATATGAGTTTAGAGCCAGATGTATGCAATTTTCACCTATTTCATCTAACACTGGTTACCTTGGTATAACCACTTTTAACCAATTTTATATAACGCTATAAGCTTAAAATCTGATTTGTTTTTAGATATAAATTCATATACTTCAACCTACCTATGTAATTTGTGCATTGTACATATTATATTTTTAATACACAATACATTATAATATTATTATTTTTAAGTAAAAGCTCTTAGCTTGATAATGATCAAAATTAGTTAACATTTTATCATATAAAAGACTTTAGATTATTTTAGATTCTGAGAAAAGTGATGAATTATTTTACAATCATGAGTGTGTTTTTTTAATTTTATTTTTAATAATCCAGTTTTTGACAAAATCGATTTTATATTTTTGACATTACTCAAAAACGAATAACCGTAATCATTTGAAAATTTCACCAGTATTTATATAATGCAATTTCTGTATATGATAACAGTTTCAAAATATATTAACTCCTTTAAGTTTTTAAAGGCATAAGACATTTTCGATTTTTATTAGTTTTTATTTAATTATTGTCGATAAAAATGTTTTCGCTCATTAAACAAAATTGAAACTTTATTAAAAGGTTTCTCATAAGTATTTATTAGTGTAATTAAAAAAATTAAGTTGAGCGTAAATTCACAACAATCTGTTATGAGCGTCTTAAGATAGAATTTTGACAAAATTCGTCTAAATCATGAAAATTTGCAAATTATTTTGAGTTAGACATTTATTATATTTTTTTTTTTTTATACATCTAAGATTTGAAAATATAATACAGATTTTTCACAAGTATATCTACCTATGACAAAAAAAAAGTTTACTGGAAGGTCAAATTATTTTTTTATGAGCGTATGAAGTTCAAATGATCTTGCCATTAGATATTTACCCCTAAATTAACGAATTCTCATTGAATGATTTTCTTTTTTTGTTGTATTTCAAAAACGTATTACCGCAGACATTTGAAATTGGCATCAAATGTTTATCTTAGAATTTTACAGTATATTTTTATAGTACAAAAAAAAACGGCTCTAAAAGTTGTAATATCATTTTATAGCTAAGTATTTGAACTATTGATACTTACATTAATTTATTATGGTAGTTACAGTCGAGTACGCGACAATAAATACGTGGTTTCAAATTGTAATAATATGATATCGAGATTGAGAGTGAATGTGTGTTCGAGAATGACGTGGTGGAGGCAAACACTGTGATGGCGACATCATAGATATTAAAGAATATAATATCTATGACGACATACGCGTAAAATATCGGTAACACTGTCATATTATATGATATTATGTGGAGGTTCTCGGCCGATCACGTGTCGAATAGTGGATGGTAACGCATAAATATTATCTAATAAAATGTTGAAAATACGATATAGTAATTTCTAGTTAAATTGGCTATAACTCTGTTGATATTGTTCAAAATTATTTGAAAAATACATCATGCACTTCTACGTAAAATCTCAAATTAGATGATTGTATTTTCTAAACTTCAATTTTTAACTACAAATTTGTTATGCTTTCTCAAGAAATATCTTTTCGTGAATCGTGTTGATTCCTGTAATTATAGTCCAGAAGTTTTCGCATGTGTCTTGCCTATGTGAGAACTTTAAGGAGCTCTTTTCTTTTTATACTTAGCGTGACCCTATTGGGTCGTTGGATAATATATAATATATATATATATTTAGTATTATAGGCTAACGACTTTCTACGCTCAGAATCGTTACAAAAATTCAACTGTCTTTAGCGCCTCAGCCACCAACACCAAATCATTTGAAATAATGTCTTAAAAAAATCGGCTGATGAAAATTCAGATTCTAACAAGTGAAAAACAATAAAATTATAAAATTGCTTTTAAATTGTATGGTTTATAAAATGTATAATTGTTATTTTGTTCAAAAACCGATTTTGCGTAAATATTCCCGTTTTACCTTAGTTTGTTTTTTTGTTTTTCCCGGCGCTTTGAAAACTATTAATAATTTTGGCCTTCTGAATGCACCAACTAGATTCACTTTCCCATCAAACAAGATACTGTTGAAGAAAATCGAAGCGGTTTTACTGCCCAAAAAAGCAATGACAGACACAAAATAAAAAAAAACACACATCATTGTAAAATCAATACATTTATCACTCCGCTCAGAGTCTAAAATATGATATAGAAATAATATTTACAACAAATAGAATTCTTACCGTGTTTCTATTGAAAAGTGGGCTGTTTTATCGAGGACGAATCGAATGTATCAAACATCAAATGTTGCTGAAGGATTGCATAATAATATACAATAGCTTTTAACTATTCGTCCTAGTATTTACAAATTTATATTATATGATATTTAAAAAAAAACATGCATATACATGGATGAGGGATTATTTGGGTAATCAATTATAAGCAATATTATAAAAAAAAACAAATTAACAACCATAATATTATAACCTAAATTAATTTCTGAAAGCCGTTGGTTACAATTTGAGGTTTTACAATAAATTATATTAATATGTATTACCTTATTATTTTTAAAATAGATGCGTGATCTATTTCAACATTTTTTAAAACTGTTTTGTAAATATTAGTTTTATTCATTATTTTATAAACAACTTTATACTACATTAAAATATATTAAGTTTCTAAAAATTAAATATTCTGTACGTTTATATTAAAAATGTTTATTTTCTAAAAGTAACTTTTCTAAAATTTACTTCAATAGCCTTCACACAAATATAATAAGACTAGAGACTCCACTATAGTTATGTATTTTGATACCGTAATTTAAATATATATTAAAAAAATTGTTTTTATTATTATCTAACTGGACTATATAAACAAGTAATGATTAATGAATTATGATTCTGAACTGTTTTTTTACAATAATTAAATTGTCATAAAATTAATAAAATTTAGGAATAATAAAGAAATCAAAAAATTGAACATTTTAAAATAAAATAATTTTAATGGTTAAAAAATAAACTGTTATTCTTTAAAAATTGGTATTTTGACTGCTGTTATATTATTTGTTTTAAAATAACCTTTAAAAATATAACAATAATTGAAAGTTTTTTTTCCAATATAAATAATATTATAGGTAATATTTAATATTTTGATATAGTTAATATATAATATACTATGTCTTATAAATGTTTTGAATAATATCATTTTGTTTAAGCTGAGATAACAACATTTGCGTCCTGACCAATTAGCCTATAAACTTTAAATAAAAACAAAAGTATGAAAATAATAAAAATTATAAGTATAAAACCTTTTTTTTATTGACGATGCGTTTAAATATAAAATATTTGTATGCAAAAAAAAATCATAGAAAGTAACCGATTTATCTTAATTAAGAAATATTAATTAAAAGGTATTTGTCTTTGAAAAAAACAAAACTGTAATACCTACACATTTACGGATAGTATTATATTTTTTTTTAGAAATCAAGAAATATCTTTGCATTGTTCATATTGGATTACCAAATGGTTCCAGGAAATATTAATATTTTCAAAATAGAAAATTGTTTTTTTTTTTTGATCGAATGTTTTAATTGTTTCAACGAATTGTTAATTAGTTAAACTTTAAAATGGAATAGAATTTTCATTACACATAAATATACTCAACTAAATGTGTAGTATGATGATAATATTGATAACATTTTTATACCATATATTTTAATATACATAATATTATAATTTATTATATACAACATATACCTACATGTATATCTGAGTTTAAATGCCATCTTAATTTATTATTTAATAATAAAACAATTGCAGTATTTCATTGTGAATTCGTTAATCAGTTTTAGTTTTAATTTAAAATCTATGTGAAAAACCTTTGAGTAGTTTAATTTTAACATAATGTACACAAAAACTTTCATAACGTACTGTAGTCTGTAATTGTAACAAAAAGTAAACAATGTATTATCTTTGAGAAACAAAACAACTGATTCAAATATAAATTTAGTTTCTAAATGTGTTAATTTGAGGTATGCAATAGTTTGATGTTAATAACTTTTAGATAAACTTTTATACAATTACGTTAATCAGCATATTTATAATATTTCTTATCGAGGAAATACTTAAAAAGTTTAAGATATACCTTGGTTAATTATTTTAGTGAAGTACCATTATTAAATGCATTTGTGTGCGTAAGCATAATACTTGGATTTCGAGTATCTAAAACACATAGTTTTGTCAAAACATTTATTTAAAAACAACATACCTAAATATCAAATATTACAAAGTAATAAATAGTTGTATTGCATATTGTGTAACAATTTAACATATAAAAATAATTCAACTATACCTATTTGAAATGTTCATTATCCAACTATAATTAATATATTCCGATTGCTGTTTTAAGCAAATTTTTAAAATTGTTTTAGTTTATAGAAGAATAAAATACAATACTTCAAAACAGTTATTTTAGTTGAAAAATTATAAATCAATATTAAAACAGTTATTTTTTAATTAATTAACGTTAACATTACCTAGTTTAACATTTAATAAAACTCTAATAATTCCTACCTCATACCATTTGGTTAGGTTAAGTTACTACTACTACCTACTTAATATGGTTAGCTTATATCCGTTTGATTTTTTTTAGCTATATTACTCTACTTTTTAGCTATATTTTATGTACGAACAAATTTGTATTTAATTATGTTTATATAATATATTAAACAGATATAAACGAGCACAGTATATTTTCTGTGTAATCTACCTATATTTTAAAATTGAGATATTATATTTCTTGATTTTTGGTTGTTCAAATGTGTTTAGTTAATAAAAATAAAACATCATTATGTGTAAGGGATTAGACAACTTATTTTTCAATTTTCTTACATCTAAGAGAAATTGGAAAGACACAGTGGACCAACCGGTATAGTTCTTATTTAAATTTTAAAATTATTATTGTTTATGTCCTTAAGTAGGCTTTGTGATGATACCATTGTTGGTTCCAAACTTTAATTAATTTATAAATATTATTTTTGCAGGGTCTATTTTCCAGGGTGACTTTATTATTTTGGTTGATAACCGACCAACACTCATTTTTACTTAGATGATGGATTAAAAAAATATTTTTAAATACGTCAACATGACTGACTTACTGAAAATAACAGAACAGCCTATTAAAAAAAAAAACAATATAATAATATATATTCTTAGAAACAACCCAGGGTCATTTTTTAAGTTATCCACACTTTGAACGTTTGTGTACAATAATATTATGTTAGAATTTTTTAGTTAAATAAGTAATATGGACAAATAAACATGGATATATATTTTATTTTATTTTTTTTTATTTGAGATAAACAATCTGTACTTTAGGGGCACAATAAGCTTATATGGTAAGAGTTAATTATAACAGGCTACACTTGAGGTGAGAAGTCATCCACTAATGACACTCAGCAATGGATTTTTTTTTTT
Source organism: Metopolophium dirhodum (assembly GCF_019925205.1). Classification (NCBI taxonomy): domain Eukaryota; kingdom Metazoa; phylum Arthropoda; class Insecta; order Hemiptera; family Aphididae; genus Metopolophium; species Metopolophium dirhodum. Next base: position 39,954,667 of record NC_083563.1, on the reverse strand, counting down.
TTTATAAAATTATTTAAACAAAACTGGTGCTCTGTCTTTGGATTAACTGATGAGAGGGGTGAGCAAGTAGGTAACGACACCATTTCCGTTTTAGACTTCTGGGCGGGTTTCCAGGAATAAAAGGGACTGCGAGATTTCGTATTAACGGGTTGCTGTTAGAGGTAAGACGATTGTGGAAACGTTGGTAATGAGCTATAGCTTCTTCGTGTACTAATTTTATTTTTAGATCAGTGTGGATAGTGTGATTTTAGACGTAAGGAGAGGCATTTAAAAGTTTCCCGAGTGCTATGTTTTGAAAGGTTTGTATTTTATTTATGTTTGATTTTTTTGCATTACCCCATAGCTGAATGCCACATGTCCAGACTGGTTTGATTAAAGATTTATATATGAGCAGTTTTGTGTTGATATTAGTGTAATTGTTATTGTTAATAAATGTTTTGAGAAGGCGTAATCGAGGGTTTAGGTTTAGTCATTTAGATTTAATATGGTGGGCCCAGGTTAATCTTCGATCTAGAGTTAGCCCAAGATATTTTACTGTTTGGAGATATTTTAGATAAAAAGCATGTATTATCAACAATTGATTGGATAGACTGATTTGTTCGCTTTTGATGTCTATTCCATTTAGTATAATGATATAAGCATTGGTAGAAAAAAAGGAACAACCAAGCGGTAAGATAGTATTTTCTCATTTTATGGAAGCTTTGTTTTAATAGGTTCCCCAATAATTCTGCGATACAGTAAAATTTCGTTTTTTTTTTTTTGAAAACCCGCCAATATGTCGGCTTCCGGTAGGATTGGATACGCACAACCAGACTACTACATCCGACGGTTTGATAAATGAAACGGTCAAAACCTGTGACGGACCACCTCAGAAAACTGGGTCGTCAATCACGGACCCATTGTGGGCTTTTGTGCATTGACGGTGGCGGTGGCGAAGCTCGGTAAAGTTTCCAAACAAATGGTTATATTTTTTTTTTTGCTTTTGTGTATATATACGTATATTGCATTTTGCCCAAAGAGAGAAACTAACTCTCTCCGGGGCTTCGTCATCAATAAACAAACGTTTTGTCCGACTTCGATTAATCAACTTCGCTGACATGAATAGTTAACCACTATAATTCAGTGATGAACAAGTAATCGGGTCAAAGAGTGAACGGGTAGTCGGGTAGTTGGGAATAACACAAGCAAAATAACTGGTCTCAATAGTAAAAAATATAGATGTATCAAACACATTGAATAATCTGTCCTATGAGAGTTTTTAACTAAAACATATTTTAAAAAACTTAGAAGAAAAAAGTAATTGCTGTTTTTATTAAAATGTATATTTACGGTACCGTTATTTATTTTTAATGTTATTATTTTCATAAAAAAAAGTGCAGAGTTAACTTACATTTTCGTATTATAATATATTTTTAGATTTCAATTTTATTGGCAGATGACATTTATAATATAATTCGTATGCGTTTAGTAAAATTTATATTATGATTTACTAACAGGGATTTAATAAATCAAAAAGTAAATAGAAAAAATGTTTATTTTATAATCATTACGTGGATAATGAAAAACAAATCTTAAATTTACGCAGATGTATTTAAATTCATGAATATGTATCAGTATCCGTCTACGTTAAAAGAAAACACTGCACTGAATAAATTACTTAAGTCTCGTATAAATAAACATATCACGGTTGAATTGATCCTTTAATGGAATAGTTAATTGAAATTGTATGTAAGTATAATGACCACCTATATAATTATATTACGGTACATTATTATTGATATTCTCATTGTCACTCAATAATAATAATAGAAACGGTATACCCTCGATAAAATATAGCAATACAAATGTATACATTGACAGAGAATCAAATGCATATTGAAGGAGAAAATATGATAATATACACTTATTTGAAATTAAAAATGTATTACAAATATAGAAGATATTATTCAAAAGTTAAAAAATTCTTTTGAAAATTTCAAAATAAAAGTGTTAACAAAATAAAAATTATAGTTTTTACGCAAAACCAGTTTTCCACAAAATCGGTTTTGATTTTTTGTTGTTATTCAAATAGTAAAAACTGTAAAGACACGAAACTTTGACAAAATATTCATATTAGAAATTATAATACACTTAATAAAATTGAGTTAATAATTTGACTATTTGTATACTATTTAGAGGTGTTTTTACGAAAGGTTTTGATACATTCATTTTTTTAAATTTTTTATAAAAGCTCAAAAATGTAATAGGTACAAGATTCTTCATAAGGTGTATTTATACCCTAATTAAAAAATATGAGAAATACATAAAGTCGCATCTTTAAAAGTAAAATATATAATATAATATTATATATTATGCTAGTTCAATTATACGTCATCGTTTTTTATAAAATATTATGTTTAGAAAAATTCCATAAAAAAGGTTATGTATTAATAATATATATTATATATATAATAATATATGTTTTTGGGCTGGATACAACATTTTTCTAACCGTAATTTATTGTTGTCATGAGCCATGGCAACCAAACAAAAACTACAATTATATCGATTAATCATTATTAACTATTAACTACTATAGCTGATCCCGTGGACTCCGTGGTCGGTTATAAAAATTCCAACTCTATAGATATATAATTATACATATATAATTCAAACTTTCTTTAGTTCGTTATTTAATATTCGGTGTAATATGGTGTTCAAAACTTAAAAATGTTCATCGATCATCTTGAATCTCCAAGAACTTGTGCAAGCAACACTTTAAAATCCGAATTTTGGAAAATCCTTCATTAGAGCATACTCACATAGTGGTACAGTGAAAATTGTAAGCCTCAATATATGATTGTTTAGGCTCTACGTTTATTCAAATTTGGTTCCTTCTCCGGTGCTCGATATCACGGACAAAAAAGAAAAAAGCTCTACGTTTACCAGCAAGTGTGTTAGTCTGGACAAGTTCGATTATATTATATTATAGCCATCCCGTCCGGCGTTGAGACACGCTTGTGATTATATGAGCAGTTTATTTTCAGGTAGGCAGACCCCACGAAGTGCGTACGTAATTACGAATGTTTTATTAACACGTCGAGTGCCACGGTGTTTATGATGTGCATGTGTAGGTTCCCGGGACAACGGTCGAACAATTAGCGTTAAGAATACCATTTTTACTAAGTTAAATAGTTTTGACCATGTGGTACAGATCTAAAATTACATTCAATCATAATAACTATTTTATTTTTTGAAACCAATAGCAGCCTCATAATAAACATAAATATATTATTGCTATTTACTTTATTTTTTCGCTAGACAGATGTCACCATTATTGTATATTTCACATTCATCCAGATAATATACTAATTTTCCGTTGGATTTTCCTAAAATGATTTTTATATAAACCTTTTCCTGACAATTACGAAGACATAATATAAAATATTAGCCAGATCGGCACAGTCGCTTTGAGTTGATGCCCGGACAAACACTTTTGGCCCCCCATTTTTATTTATAAGATTAAGTTATATCGATTATTTTCTTAAGGATTTCGCATAGGTTTTTTTTTGGATTACAGATGTAATTGCAACCGAACATTATCATATAAATAATTTGTGTTTTTTAGATAACTGATTTTACGCGACACCGCATAAACCGTATTTCGACATATTAGAATTGTGCTGTGTTCGTTACATTAGAATAACATCCCACCAAAAACATAAACATGGTTCAATGTTTTTTTTTGCGATGTGGAGAAAACATCTAGTTTTTTTTATTTCTAGATAGGTATCGCTTACGTAAAATGGAGAGATATATTTATACCAATATTTTCGAAGTCTCAACATACAATGTATATTTTTGTTGATTATATAATTACAATATCGATTCATTCATTCGCGTTAATAAAATATTCTTTATAAAGTTGGACTATTTGGTAATTAATTCTATTCAATTATTTGATGATCAATAAAATGTGAACCTAAAATGAGAAAATAAGATAGGTACATATAAGAAACCGTGACCTTATAAAATATATTTTTTCTTCAAGTATTGCTTTATTAAGTAAACACAATTGTATTAATCTCTCTATTATAAAAAAAAAAAGTTTTGTATATTTTATCTCCCGCATAATACAATTTCCATTGCAACCAAAAAATAAATTATTATTAATTGAAAACTTAAAACTGTATTATTTAAATAAGTTTGTGTATTTTATCTTCCACATATTTTATTTTTAAATATTTAAAATTACATAAATTAAATTTCAAGATGTAAGTGTGTGAAGAAATTTTTTCTGGTCACTAAAAAAAGTGTTCAACCAGCCTCTTTGAGAACCTGGTTTGTACTTTGGTGGGTCGAAAGTAGAAATGTTCAGTAATTTTTAAAATAGCCGGGAATACAAAAACAAATAGAAGAACATATTTTGTTCAAATTTTAATTATATTGTTAAAATAATTATTTGGTAACATTAGCTTAACGTTTATTAAAATAAATGTTTTATTTTACAATTATACAAAAATCAAACTGATAAATCACTTTTATATCGCAACAATAATAATTGCTGACTAATAAAGAGTGAATTCGAACTGATAATATTAGTATGAACATGTAGTATGTAATAATATGTAGTATAAACAAAATTAAAGCATGCAAAATAAAATGTATTCTAAATCTTTACAGATATGAAAATAATCAGTAGGTACAAGCGAAAATGTGAAATGAGTTTAGCGGTGACACAAAATGTTGAAAAAGCTGCCTATAGTTGTAGAAAATCTAGGTTCTAACTCTGGAATTGGAAAATACCAATTTGATAAATTCAAGATCACGTATTATACCTATACCCTTTAGTCCATAACTTTCTACGCAATAAACGTTAGAAATAACTATGTTATCGTTATAACCATTATTACAGTTATTGAGCAATTACTATTTTGATTACTATTATTACCTTATAATATTATTATTACTACGTTATCGATGCCAATATGATCACTTTATTTATATGCTATATTTATACAGTCAATGCAATTTATTTAATATTGTATAGAATCTTATTACCCATTATTATTTGTATTCTTCATTATTACATACAAATTGAATTGATACCAACTATAAAAATGTAAACAAAATAATGCAAGTAAAGCTTATGGCCAAGCTGTCAAAGCGTTCAATAAGATTATAAAAAAAAACGTTCATAGTAAAAATATATATTCCGACATATTTATTACCAAGAAGAATTCGTTAAATACGGATTTAACGGAATTTTAAATACCATCAATATACTGCAGTATATTTAACTTAAGATTGATACTTCAACGAGTTGAACGAAACCTTTTATAATATGTTTTAACTAAGTTTGTGTCGTGTATTGAGTATCATTTTAATGGCCCATTAAGTTGTTTTTGTGTATATATTTAATACAACTAAAGTAACTAAACACTTTCTGACGTTAAAAAGTGCGGACGAAAAACCAACATGAAGAAATAATAACTTGAAAACGAGCATTGCTTTAGTATGATGAACAATATTATGCAGTTAAAAATATGTTGTTGATTAGGAATTATACTACTGAATATTCACACTAACCTAAACGGTAAAATCAATAAAATAATGTTGTTGGTTTTTTTTATTTTTAATAATTATTTATTTAAAATAAAAAAAGTGATCTTTGTTTTTATTAACTGAAAAAGATAGTTTTTTCTGTAGTATTCATATTTAATATACACCGCCCATCGAAATTAATTGTCAAAATTAGTTTCATTGTAATATAAATATATAATAGTTTTTATTTTACGATTTGTTGCCGTCTATTTTAATTTAAACAATTATGGTATCCTTATACTTAATAACGCCTACACAACTCATATTCGCTGAGCATACTTCAGCATACACACGGCAATATACATATCATACATGACGTGATTATATAATATCTACCGAACAATTATTTAACGTGGATTATCTTGAATAAATAAACCGTCTAATGGTGGCACTTTAAACCTGGGAAAGTTATATGTTATGAAGGCACTTTTATTATAAATTACAATGTTAGCCTTGCAGTAAATCGCTGCACCATTAACGCTTTAAATGTCTAAAAGGATTGCACGGGACAGCGTTGGAAGATAAATTTACAACCAGTGAAGTAGAGCGGTTTCAAAGAAATTTTTTGAAACGCGAGTTACACCTGTTTAATTTCGTATGATTTAATTGTGCATGAATAATATTTTAACAGAAACACGAGTGTATAATAAATTATATAGATAATCTAATCGTAAAATATTACATAATAATTATAATTCTTAGTACCCAATTGTATAAAAGATAATAAACAATAATGCGCCTACCTATATTAATTAATACTATCGTAAATATTATCAAATTTCTCACGAGTTATTATAAAATGATCATCGTTAAGCCAAAATGTATAAATGCCGTTATCTGTTTAATGACTGTCAGTAGTGATATCTGTAACGATCGTTATCAACTGACAACGTTGCACCACGTCCATGAATATGTGTCTCCTTCGTTATTTACCTTAAGGGGATGGTTCAAGGTGCGTATAATTAAAGTTATTAAGCTACCTATGTAAAGTTAAACCCAGAATTGTAAATAATTCACGGAAATTTAGGAAAGAAAAGTAGGTTGGTAGTATACGACTGGTGAACGATACGATAAGTAAGTTAATCGATGAAGTTTTACAATTTAAAAGTTCAACAACAACGAAAATGATCATTATTTATGGTTATCATCATTGGCTTAAGAGGGTCAGTACATTTTGAGAAAACCGTTAATATGTCATTTATTTGTATATTACATGATTCTTTTTTTGATATTCAATACTTATGCCTAGGTGGCCATACATTATATTCTTAACTATTAATAGTACAATCCCATTTAGCTACACTCGTCGTTTATTTTAATACAATATAAACGTTGATCATAATAACATCTGTATCTGTTAGAAGACGACAAGTCGTCCATATTATGTAAATTTAATATTAATTGTTTCAGAGATCTTACTTATTTCAATATTTCATTCATGTTATTCGTGTGAAAAATTGACGTATTATATTATTTTATATCCATAATATTTGTTTGACTGATTATTTGTCATAATTTTGAGGAAAGCGGTTATTATATAAAGATAAAGACAGTGTATGTTGTGAAGTATTTTTCTATTTTATTTACCATATTAACAGAAAAAACACATTGTACTGTGAAAAAATATAATATTATTGAAGGGAATGTTAATTTTGCTGTACACAAAAAGTTCAAAGGTCTAAAAGCATAACTGTAAGATAGTTGAGCAACAATATCGAGACCGATTTAAAAGTATTAAAAATAATTACATTTTTCATGGAAAAAAAAACATTTTACAATTATAGTATTTTGATAATAATATTTTGTTTAATAAAATATATAATTTAATTCAATAATTACATTATAAATAATAACTCAAAATCAATTAAATAAATCAGACGTTAGTATTATATTTTCTCATACCTATTATATATTTAAATTTCAGATATTGTGTGTTATAAAATTCGACTCGATGATCGATGGTTAGTTTATCAGTTTTTTTACTCCTTTAATGATTTTGAATATTATATAAATAACGGTACCAACCTACTAACGTAGGTAGTAAGGACATATTTGAATTCTGTTTATTTTTCAATATTATTTGTTGCTAAATTAATTTTTAAAATATAATTATAATTTATGACGTATAGTATGTTTTGATAGATAAATGATTTTGATTATACTATACACTTAAGCTATAAAATAATATTGAAATACTTTGAAGACAAATTGTATGGAATACTTTATTTTTGGAGTATCTGCATCAGTCCGTGATGTACTGTCATATTGTCAATGGTCTATCAATTTATTATTATTGGGTTATATTGTAATAAGTAAAACAGTTTTATAAACACCTATTTGATTTTTTTCATTTAAAATGTGGATCGGTGAAATGAAAACAATAATCTCGAAATGATTGACAATATAATAAATAATTAGACTACGTGGTAGTGTGACCTTTATTGATCACAAAAGTTAATAAATTTGTAGTGACATCTAGTGGTGGGTTGCGATGTTTCTATAAAAGTTCCCCGAACAACAATATTCTCCGTGTAGATAGCGGTTTATGTACCTTAAATAATTTGGAAATAAAATATAAATACCGACATTTATTATTAGTTGTTATTATTCGTAATTTAGTTGATTATAATTATTTGTCTATAACCCAATATACAATTATTTTATCAGTAAGTTATTTCTATTCTGTTTCACTTTAGATTAATTTTACTTTTCGGTGTTAAGTTTATGCCATTTAAACTTCGGTGGTTTATTCAAAATTGCATTTTCAGCTATAGTAATATTGGTAATGAAATAAATGTAATGAAATATACATATTTTCTGTTTCCTTATTTTATTCAAGATTTCTATTTCACAAATTTTTAAAGGTCATAATAAATTGAGCTTAAATATATATAATTTGCTGCATACATTTCAAATAGCTGAAATATAATGAAACGTATTTAATATCAAGAGTTATAAACTTTTAAAAATGGTATTATTATATTATGATAAACTTTATTTACAATCCACTTCAATCGTTCTAAATGTGTTATTCATTAATCTAATTTATGGAGATTTAAATAAATTAGAAGAATTTCTAAACATCTAAATATTATATATTACGATTCTCCAGTGCATTCCTGTATAGTTTATGGTATATAGGAATTATTATATTATTAATATAATGACAGGTTAAAATACATAGCATGTGAACTTTTGGACAACATTTGTCAATATTTCATAGTTTTGGGCCTATGAAAATGTATTATACTGAAATTTATATGGGTATTTTGTATCACTTCTTATTTATCTCATGATCCAAAGTCTAAAATCCAAAGTTGATTTCAGAACTCCAAACTGATATATTCTACAAAACAATAAAGTATAAAGTATTGAAGATTACTCTTCTATACTTCAATATTGAGCATAGTATTATAATATCTTGTAAGTTGTAGGTGATATAATAGTATAATAGTAGTAACCAAAGCTGGGCACTAACTAGTTAGAAAGTTAAAGTTAAGTTAGAAAGTTACTTTTTAAGTAACTTTCTAACTTAACTAGTTAGTTTTAATTCATATTAACTTTGTAACTGAACTAGTTGAATTTAATGTGTAAAATAGTCTAATCTAATTCATTAGAAAAAAAACTAACTAATTATTATTATTATTATTTTTTTTTTCAGTCCAAAATTCCAAAAGCTGTTCCTTAATCATGACATTATGGCTATATGCCTATATAGATTATTGGCTCATATATTATATTATTAATTATTAGTATTTATAATAATGCACACACAGAAACTACGGCTTTTCCACGTAGTCTGTAGAATGTTGATATCTAGTATCTAAGTATAGATATAAATAGTATCTATACGGATGGCTTAACCAATTAGTGTAAACACGATGCTGAATTTTCCTGGTAGTGTTATCGGTGGTTTACGCCTACCCGTTTATCCATATGATTTTTTAATCTATAAAAACAAACTAACTTCTAACTAAGTTAGAAATTCAGACAGTTTCAGAAACTAACTTATATTCTAACTTAGTTTTTTTATTAAAGTAACTTAACTTCAACTAGTTGAAAAAATGACTAACTTGCCCAGCTTTGGACTAGTAACTAGTATTAGTATTATTTTTAAATGTGTTTTTTCTAGTGCATCAATGTACCTATATTGCCTACTTATTACTCCGTGCAACAGAAATGTTTGGAGGTATTTTTGGTAGTGTGTACTGCTCTGATGTATACATTAGGTGTCATATGGGTCACTGTAGTGGATATTGTATTAAATTTGAACTCAATGATAAAAAACCATTGTATACAAAAACGATACTGAGCAAAGATAGGTCTGTCAGCCTATAATATAGTTTTAATATTACTACCTTATTACTATAAGTATATTTTATGATATTATTAATGCTTTATTACTAATTTATTTTATTATTAGTAAAACTGTAGGTTGCATTAATTTTTGCCAAAAACAATTCTTTTGATATAAGTACTTTAAAAGTTTTAAGTACCCGCAAATAGTCGTTTTTAAATTATTACAAAAAAATTACTAAAATCGTTATTTTCCATTTAAATATATAATTTCGTCCAAGTTTGAATACCTATTAAAAAAAAACTGTGTGCCTATATAACTTTTGGATTTTTTGGTTACAGTATGAAATACTTACAACCAGGGTATACATTTTCAATCCTTAGCTATAAAAACTGAACTTTTAAAAAAAAAAATATATAACTACAAAATAAATTGCAAATTTTCATGATTTTGATGAATTTTGTTAACATTTTAACTTTAAAATATAACGCGTATGTAAATATGTGAGTGATACAGTCACTTATATTTAATTAAAATATTATAATTATAGTTGTGAGATAAGTGATCACACAAAATGCTTTAGGAAAACAGTTTTCTGCTTAATATAATAATAATATCTCTTTCGAAATTATGATACACCACCAGTCAAAAATTGTTTGTTTTGTAAGATTTCAAAACGCTGTGTATTGCTCGAGATACGAAAAATTATCAGCTAAATCAACAAGTGTTTTAAACACGATAATTTATAGGAAAATATGCTTCCATTATGTTTAAATAAAATTAATATTAATAACAAAAACCAGTTAAATCATATTCTATTTTATATACTCATTGAGAAATTGTATCCATCTTAATGGGGGGGGGGGGGGGGGGTCAATTGACACATTGTTAATATAATGTATTTATCCTTACCAGGAAGATTACATAGACATGTTATAAAGGTGCCATGGATTTTAACAAATTATTCATAAAAAAAATTATGTAGATAATAGATCAGTGGTTCCTAGATTACCAAAAATTTTACGGAACTCAATTAAAATTATAAGATCACACTCTCGTACATTTTTTCAATATGTTACATGATATCTGTAGGGGTTTTTACACCACCTATAGGTAAATAAGTTATTAAGGAAATCTAAAAATTATCCATTTAAAGTATCGACTGATATTATACGGATTTCTCATTTGCTCAGATTCAAAAATAAATTATATTATATTATAATAATATATTTATATTAGATTACTATTTCCTCTAATGTATTGTAGGTTTAGGTATTATTAAACAAGATCCATTATGTTGTGTTGCATGTATTACCTAGGTATAATACTTAATTATAATTTATTATACACAATTATAATATTCTTAACTTATTAAATACGTTTTAATCAAATATCTATATTAGTATAATATAATGTACAATGCAATTACCCCCTTAGTAATAATATATAGACACTGAGCGATAAACTACAAACTGCGGACCGGCGATTGTTATGGTAAAATGGAATTCACTAGTCCCCAACTCTACCGTAAAACCATTACCATGGCTCATTCATAGTCAATCACCAACTGGGTAATTTGTATTTGTATCTGATGACAACTCGTTAGATATGTATAGTGATGTATCAATCTCGATTGCATTATGATTACAAATCTGTGTCAAGAATCCTTAAAAAAGCCATATTATTTATTTTTGAAGTGATACGTTTAAAATAAAAAAAATTGTTATGAAATGTAATTGCAATGTGATAAGGTTTTCGAAATAAAAAACAAGACTTCGAGTATTACGCATGTCACGAAATATATGTGATACCTACCGGTGATAACTTAATAATAATTATCATAATAGATATTATTAATGTATTTTTTGAATAAAATCAATCTTTAGTTTTTACTGACAGGATGTATATCATGGTCCTTACATTCTTTACATTCCTAACCCAAGTCAGTACCAGATGTACTCGGATGAAAAATTCATATCATATTTACATATATTTTTTTTTTTTTAAATAAAAATAAAAATCATTTCAAACTTATCTTATAGTGTTCTTTACAAGAAACATTGTTTAGGAATTACCTTCATAAGATATCTATTTACTCATATTAAAATACAAGTTATGCGAATCAGGTATTTTTACTGTTTATTAAGATTACAGTTGCATATTATTTTCTTATAAAAATCAAAAGAAGTAACAACAACTAAAAATGTCTTACTACAGGCTTTATAACATAGCTTACAAATATTGTTATTTTGTAGCCTAACCAATAAAATAGTTACAATGATGGTACAATGTTAGGAAAGAAACACAGTATGCATCCTTGGGGAAAAACAGTAAGTACTATAATATGTAGAACGTAGATATTTTTCTACTGCATACATTTCTAGAAAATGGATTTCCCTATTTATGTACCACGTATTTTGCTAGAAGTAGGTAATCCTAGCTGAAATGTTTTTTTTTTATATATTATGATGCGTTATGTCACTTATATAATTTGAAAAACTGGATGACTTGGTATTTTTAATAATAAAATTTCAATAAAACCATTATTGTAGAATTAATATTTAAAAAAAATGTCTATTTAAATTTAAATTACATTTTTAAATGTACACAATTATTTAAAATATGCAGAAATTATAAATTTTATTATGTAAATAATACGGTTTTATAAATTTGATTTCGTTTGAGTGAAAAAGATACATTTTATATTTAGTACTCTGATATGGTCACCTACCATTTTAAATTCGTACGAACAGTGAAAGTAAATTTACTGAACTTTCGTTACAAATTATCAATTTGAAATTATTAGGTAGGTATACTAGCTCTATTTCAAAAATTCTAATGCATGTCAATAATATTACACTATATTTTAAATTCCTATTTCTAAGCTTATTAATTTTATACATGTGTTTGAAATATTACATGGCACACCGAAATGCATAAGACAATCTGTTGGTTCGTCTCAACAATGTTTACAATTAATGTTAATTACGAATAATTGTTATTCACATTCATAAAGTTTCGCTTTCCACGAGGGAATTTACATCCAATCTATCTAAGTGTGTACAATTTGTCAATGTGCATACTTAATATAGCCGTAGTACAACAGACAGATACATATGTACTTCATAACAAATAATAACTTCAACAAAAATATTGTTTATAACCAACAACATTTGTTTTCAAAAAATAAATTCAGATAATGTGATGTCTTTGAGCGAAAAACCAACCCTTGAAATTCTAATATACCTAATCATAGATACAACGTTAAATCGAACATTGCTAATGTTCGCTAATGGTATAGTTTGAACTGAAATACTAGTCGTAAACCTTATTAAATGGGTCAAAAGTTCAATGTAAAGTGACCTTAAAAATGCTGTCAATCCCCAAATCCCCATGTCAATTAAAAATTATGGATGTGTCCTCCAATGGAAATGTTGAATTATAAACACGTTTAATACAATACCAACGTCAACTGCGTCCTATCATTGGATCCATAATTTAAATGTAATACATTTCTAGGAATAATAAATACATTAGGTATATTACACCTTCACTTAAAAGCCAACATTTATCATATATATATGTACGATTTTATTATTAAACTATTGATTTTAATTTATTAGGTATGTACTTATTTTATTACCAATAATTCGTTTGCCATAAAATTTCAACTGTACAGCCAAAGTGGCAATATACTCAATACTAATTTAATTATGGTCATAGTACATAAAATATACGATACTAACCTACCTTATTATATTGATATATATATATATATATATATAAATATTATATATTATTATGGAAACTATAATATTATTAGGTGTAATAACAAATTAAATCCAGGTCATGACTATTTGATAGTTAATATTGAACGAAAATCACATAATTGATTAATTTATTACAGATATAATATAATTATTATTTCTATAGAAACATATCGTGGTATCTATATCATAATTTAAAATTTTCCAGAGAATTAAATAAAGCGAATTCATGTTTGATGTATATATAGTATACGAGATTTTACTTTTTATAAATATTACATTTCATCTCTTGTCACTTTTTTGTTATTTAATAAAGCTAAACAAAATTTAATATATTATTTAATAAAGTTTCATTTTTTTTTTTTTTTTTTTTTTTAATAATGAATTCATAATTTACATAATATTATAGTAAGTTATAACATGGTTTATGCTTAACTATTATTTTACTAAAGTTTAAAAGTTATTTCTCTTTATTGTTGATGAATTGCTTGGACTTGTTTAATCGTTCATTTTAATGTACAATAAATTCCTAAACAGCACAAACAGCACCGAAGATATTCTTGTTTGGATCCCAAATATACATTTCAGTGGTATATGAAAAGCATAGAAAGTCTTCCTAAAAGATTATGGTTTGCAATTTTGGTTAGTTTAGGCCATGATAAGTAAATGAAACATGTTTTAATTGGTAGATTTACGATTTCTGTTTAATATTCATGTTTTAAATGGGCTGAAATGCTGTTCTATATAATATGATGGAATATATTAGGTATCAAGTTCACATTTTCTGTACAGTGTCAAACATCCCTATTAAATCTACCACGGGTGTCCCAATGAAGTTCTTTCCCAGTTATGGATGATTGAATATGAATTACCACATTTTTAAATTAAAAAACCCTCGTATAATGTTTGATTCTGTTCTTTTATAATACCTATGTCCTATACATATAGAATTGTATTAAACCAAAACAGATGACAATCGTTCCTCATTATATATAAATTTAAATATATTTTACATTTTACCATCAGTCAGTCAATCTAAATAAATAATTATATAGAATAATAGTCAAATACTTTATTATTATTTTTTTTTTGTATTTTTCACATCCTGCCTTCCATCCCTCCATCATTAAATTTATTTTCAATGGATTATCATATATACTATATATAATTTTAATAACTATTTTAAAATAGTTCATAATAATAAATATTTTAGATATTAAATCAAGTCATATAGCCATCATACAATATAGGACCTATCAAAATATATATTTTTTAATATTTAAATGAAGATTATATACATAGAGTTATTTTGTGACACTTAAAATAAAATTGTATACTATAATGACAGAAAAATTAAAATATATTTGTAGATAAATGAATAAATAAATGCTAAAAATAAACAAAGTATAATTATATTTTATAAACCAAATAAATTATTATTAAATATTTAATTTTTTGATGAGACTATTTATTATTTAATAAAGTCTCACTATGAAAGCACTTTGTCGTTTTCATTTATTTATCATTACCTAGATACTTAAAAAAACATGGCGTATCTCACTTTAAACCCATTATTATAAACTTAAGAGAATTTTTTTTTCTTAAGAACTTGGCATACATTTGAAAGTATAGTTATTTAACTCAGAAACACTTAAATTGTATCATACTTTTCATTTTTATTATTATTGTTACTCATGCAGAAGAAAGAAATACTTTTTCTATAGGCTCTGCTATGATTTTACTTTAGCTAGGTAGTATAAAAAAAAATATATTATTTCTATTCCGCCGGTCGGCAATTTGATAATTCATTATTTGAGTATCATAGCTAACAATATGGAATTCTATACACACAAGGTATACATTTAAGTATGGAATTTCAATTATGTTTTTCTCAAAAACCAAATATACTTTGCGTTTTATAGTCATATTCGTATTAATAATCATTTATATAATTACTCTACATAGATACGTATACAGAAACAAATTGAGTTAAAGAACGATTATTTTAACATAATGCATCTTAATAAGTTTGAATAATTAATAATGATTATAATTTTAAATTAGCCTAATTTTATATTGGGGTTTGTTTTCGTTTTTAATAATTAACAGTTTTTTACATACCTATGTATGAAATCATATGAATTCTTTAGGTATATCCTAAAATAGTAGATACCTACCTAAATTGTGAAAATTCTTTTATTTTTGTATTGGATTCATTTAGTATGCTATCAACGTAGCTATGAATTATTAAATGGCGTTTGATGAGGTCGGTGGTTGTATTCAGACGAAGGAGAAAAGGCGACTATAGGTAGCAAATGTTCGTAAGCTAATCATTTTGAAATCAATAATGGTTGTAAATGCAACGAAACCCAATTGTTTGTAAATTATTAATCGTAATAAATATGGTACGTATACTACTAGGACCATGCTATAGTACTTGGACTATTTTAAAATAAACAGTGTTGTAAAAACCTAGAGTTATGAACTTAAAGCGATTAAAACGTTTACTTAGTTGTCGCATTCTACTATATCGGGTATTAAGGCAGGGGTAAAGCGTCGTCATCACAGCTTTCATCAACAAATTCGACCGAATATACACTAAATAAAAAAAGAGAGAGAAAAAGAGTAAAAAAAAAAGCGTTTTGACGGGAGTTGGGGAGAGGCGGCCAGTGACGTAGTGAGTGATGTTTTTACAACGGGCATGGCAAAACGTTTAGTACCTAAACCCACAGGGTTCGGACAAGTGCACCCGTTTAGACCTTTTATATTATTAATGTTCACCACGCCACTGGCGGTGGTGGTGATGGTGGGGAGTAATGCAAATGTATAATAATATACCACTGATGTGTGTCTATAAGTGGTGTGGTATAAATAAAAATTAGGTACAGGTATATAAGGTTTTGTGGCGATATAATGCGGTTACTTAATAGTATAATGTGCGTGACGACGCGTGTCGTTGCCGAGTAAAGAAAAAAAATTGAAAAAATGGGAGGGAAAAAAGTAATGACAACAGCTCCTAACGCGTTTTATCGTATTACTGTTATTATCCAACCTGTCGGAATTGTCTGATCGCGCCATTTATCCGCAGGGAGTCGGCCGCGATCATGGCTATATTGTCGGCCGGGTCGCGGAGCTGTCGCAGCGACGAGCTGGGCTGATGGTGAATGTTGTGGCAACAGTGGCCAGAGCACATTGACGCGTTGCCGGTGGCCTCGGGCTGCGAGCTCTGCCTGATGATCCGTGAGCTGGGCGACGTGGTGAGCAGGACGGGCGGCGGCGGTGACAGTCCGTATGCGGATCCGACGCCGCCGCCGCCGATCGAGCCGCAACCGCCGACGCCGTAACCGTACCCGTAACCGACCGCCGAGCAACCGGCGGCGCCGGCCATTCCGCCGACACCGCTGCCGCCCGCCCCGCCGACGCCGCCGCCTACCGAGCCGCAACCACCACGGACGCTCTCGCGGGACACCGACCGTGAAATGCAGTGGCTTTTGCGTCGCAGGCACTGGCACCGGGACACCGCCAAGTACCGGCAGTGCAGCTCGATGTCAGGCACCGACCTCGCCGCCGCGCCGCCGTCGTTGGGCGGCCCGCTGTCGTCGCTACTGCCGAGCGTCGGCGTGGCGTTCCGCAGGTCACGGTAGTGGTGCGGGATCAGCGACGTGGTGCAGTCCTGTCGGGTCAGCACGGGCTTCCCGGACGATGTGGAAGTGCCGGAAGCTGCGGCTGTGGCGGCCGAGGAAGAGGTCGCGGCCGCCACCGACGAGGACCGGACGACCGGCGGCGGGCTCTTGACCAGCAGCGATGCGGTCTCCTCGCTGCTCCCGTAACTGCAGTTCGGCGCCGTCTCGGAGGACATGGTCCGTCCACGCTTCTCGCTGCTCTCCACCCACGTCTGATCACCTGAAATCATTACCGTCGTGGCGATCGTTAGACAACGTGTGTACAGTGAAAGTGATAATAAAGTGATATTTAATAATGTATCGTAACACTTGGTATGTTTCGCAAACATTTCACGCCTTATCCACCACCCCCCCCCCCCCCCCCCCCCACGGACACGATATTATCATTGTTATTATTGTGCACTTGGTACCCCCCAACGGTTATTATAGGTTGTATCATTCAACGTTGTTTATTGCGATAAGCAGAGAGAAAAAAGCATAACGTGCAGCGACAACACAGCAATAGAGCAGAAGCAGCGTGAAACAACCAGCAGAGCTTCAAACCGAAAAGATCGTTTTTTGGTTGACTGTTAATTGTTTTCATTTTATATTATTGTTTTCGGAATAAAAAGTTGGCTAGTATAATATATTGTTCTTATATTTAATGGTTTTTTTAAAACCGGTTTAATTGTTATTTTATAAAAAAAAAAAAACAATATTAACTTGATATTTTTTTTATATATATATTATGTATACCTAGTAAACAAAGTATTAAAATTAATTCTGGTTGAGTATTTTATTTGTATGCTATAAAATAATAAATTATCGGTTCATTTTAAATTATACATTTCCCTAAAATTCTAGAAAGTGGTTTTAAAACGGTTTCCAGTTCTGAAAACAACAAATATGTACGAAAATCGACGTGACTAAATTATCACTATATTTTATAATATAATATTATGAAATCGAGGGCTCGTAAGATCGTGTACAAATATTGAAAAAAAATAGGTTAAATAACTCAAATAAATCTAATTTAATTTTAAAGATTTTTAAAGCCAGTATATAAAATACAAATAATTGCAGTACGTAACATAAGATAGACATCAAGAACTCAATTTAGGATCTTATTTTTTATTTTCATTTTTCAGTTTTTTTTTAAATTCAAGATTATCAGTTATTATTTAAATCACAAGATTCGGGGCGTCAGCATTAGAATTCAGGGTGACTTTAGCAGGACACTTAGTACCCCTTTGATTTGCACCAATGTTTGTAGGTACCTATGTCTTACCTAAGTCTAAATATTCTAAATTTTTTTAAAATAAAGTAAGTTCAACTATAATTCAACACAAACTTTACTTATTCATAAATGTATATCTATTTAATTTGTTCAAGACAAATTTCTTCTAGATTTAATATCAAAAGGGTGTGCAAGTGGGTGTCACTCTCCTGTACAGTAGGTTACACGTGGGTCACTGTTATGGATGGTGTTAAATTTGAATTCAATGATATAATGTCATTGTATAAGAAAACGATTCTGAGCGAAGGCGGTCAGTCAGCGTATGATATTACTAAATATATTTGATGATATTATTGTAAATAAAGTAATTTATATATTACCTATTTATAATATTATTATTTTTATTCGTTGGTATAGTGATAAACTAAAATCCCATTTTTAGTGGTTTTATGTAATTTGTCGGTGGTTTTTCACGTGGCATTAAATAAATATTGAGAAAATCGAAAAATGACCTATCTAAAGTAGCATCTTGATCCAATTTGCTAAAAGATAAGATACTATAATATGTTGAAATCGAAGCACTCCTTCTTGTAGAAATTGTGTATACAGGATAAAAAAAAAAAAACACCATTGTAAAACCCGCTATATCCCTCGCTCCGCTCAGAATCTCAAAAAATGATTTTTTTAAAAGAATACTTAAAATTTTTAATGGTTTTTCAAACGATGTACAAGCTTACATAGATTAACGCAAAATAAATCGTAT
Source organism: Metopolophium dirhodum (assembly GCF_019925205.1). Lineage (NCBI taxonomy): Eukaryota > Metazoa > Arthropoda > Insecta > Hemiptera > Aphididae > Metopolophium > Metopolophium dirhodum. Next base: position 39,935,359 of record NC_083563.1, on the reverse strand, counting down.
ATTATATGAAAAGTGGGTAAAAAAAAAACATAAATGACAATATTGTATGTATAAAAAAGCCACTCATTAGACACTTAGCTTGGTTAAAGAAAACTAAATCAAAAGATTACGAAACCAGTTCCTTGTAAGTCTGAGACAAAAATTTGCTAGCGGGAGGAAGAAAGAATATGTCAGTAATTTACGATTAAATTATGGTGGGCTTCTAGAGACTATTATCTATTCTATAAAAAAAACTGCTTGTAAATACTCAAGAGGATTCGATATCGTAATTTTCTGTTTTTGTCTAACACACTCGTGACATAGTATTTTAGACGTGTTTTTTGCCAAACATTCCAATTGATCTATTGAAGCGATAAGAATTCTGAACACAGATTTGAATTTTTCGCCAAGTCTACTTGAAATCAATTTTCCCACATGTTTGATATGATCCCCCAATTTCCTAAAAATGTCATATTAAAAAAAAGTATTTAAAAATTGTCGTATTTTAATTTTTGGAGAAGTTAAAATCAACAAATCAAAAATATGGGAGAGTCGATTTCAATTAGACTTGACGACAAATTAAAATCTGTTTTTAGAATTCTTATCGCTTCATTAGATCGATTGGTGTGATTAGCAAAGAACCAGTCTAAAATCCTATGTTGCGTGTGTGTTAGTCAAAAACAAAAAATCACGGTATCGAATCCCCTTAATTAATCTCCTAAATCGGCCAATAACTTCTAACTTCTAACTTCTAACTCTAAAGTTAGCAAAATTGAATTTCATATATTTTTTAACCGTGGTGTTTTGAGACGGATTACTTATGCATAGAGACTGCATACGACTTAGCGCATTAGATAAATTTACAATTTCAAGAAATTTTGACTAGCATTGATAAAAATAATACCGTCGAGGCCCGGCTCTGCATGTAAACGCTTAGGCCAATCACGTGCCACGGTCGACCGTTTTAGACCACAATCCACCCCCGCTATCTTTCCATTACACCCTTACCAATGTTCGAGATAATAAACGCCACTTTTATTGCACTGCCAGCATTATTATAACAACTTTTATGTATAATAATAATGTATGGAAATAGCACCCTGGACCGGCTCAGACGATGATCGGTCCCTCCGCAATCGTGTTGCATATTATAATATAGGAATATTATGCACGGAGGTTGTTATCATTATTGTTATTACCGTAACTCTGTGCACGTTTACCACCGACGATGGTTCCGATCGGCCTCAAGCGATGGTATAAGAATTCGTTTTTATATTTTATACATTTCATATAACCAGGTAGGTATAACTCCTGACAATTTTATTTTCGCATCGTCCTATTATAATTTATAGTAGGTAGGTACCTATAATTTATTAATCCATTTGGAGATGGTACGCTTAATATAAATCACAGGGGCGCATGCAGAACAATAACATATGTTGGGGTATGTTTTTGAATAGAGGTATAAATGATTAGTACTTTTTTTTTTTGAAAATCAATCTTCTTATTATGACCATCTATTTTATAAATTAATTGAAACACTTTGGCGGTGTTTGGAACGTGTTTTACTTCTGTTTTAATATTATAAAATTAACGATAGTATAAATTATCATCCACCGACGTCATTGGATGTATAGCTATAGTTATATTACCTATTTAAATTATTCTTTATAACGTTGAGTCTTTCTTATAAACATTCTTTTTTTTTTTTATAAATTACTGAGCTCTCTGCTTGCAGAAGTTCTTTTTTATAATAACATGTAGAAATATAAATTCACGTAATATTTTTTTATATAAATAAACATGAAAACAGAGGGCATTCAACTCTGTATACTTTATTTTTCTGATACAAGGGTTACCTACTCAACGACATTTGAATGAAAACGACGACCGCACCGGAAAACCGGAAATATCGGTAGCTTTATCACGAGGGTGAAGCGGTCCAATTTAGTTCCGCCTAGATTCCATTCTCCAATTATATAACTGAAATATGGTATAGAGATGATAATATTATATAATACCTAACAGCGGTTGCCAACGAACTTTTCACTGAAGTACACTTTGGTGTCTAAGGTGAAATCTTAATACATATTATATTAATCCATTTCCCCGATTAAAGGTTCTAACGTTTAAGTTGATGTATAGACATTCGTAATATTGTTTTACATTTTGGCACCACTCAAATGTGAACACATTGCCTATAATTTTTATGTTAATCCGTTGTGAATAATTACAAATAATATATTTTGAACTGTGAAATGTTAGTTTTGATCAATAGTTTCCTAACAGTAAAAATGGTGTAACGATATGGAAAATTATTTATTTATTACATTTTATGCACGATTTAAAAATCCTGTAACTTTCAAACCCATTTTTAATCTTCTAATAAATTAATTTTTACGGTAATATTCTATAATAACTATTAGAACCATTACAACATTGTAATAATGATATTGTATTAATACATTATTTTTTGTTGGACATTGTTGATAAACTAAATAAAAAAATCTACATCACAATTGTTATATAGGCAGTAAATTACGTTTTAAAAATAAAATATAAAAATTTTAGTTTTATATAATTTAAATGAACAGTATTCATAAAAAATTTATAGCATTCATAATGTGAATGAAATATGAAATGATAAAATAACGAATTGTATGCAGAATAATAAAATAAAATTGTTCATTTTTAGTATTGAACACGCGAAAACAATTAAAATTTGTATAGCGTTTCTACATACCTACTTTCTGATATCCATTACAGTTTTATATCTTACATATTTAACATGTTGCGTGTAAATTAATTATAATAATAATAATAGCGTATTATGTAAAAATATAAATTTATTCTAAAACGGTGTTTAAAGAATAGTTTATTTTATTTTTATATTTTTTTAATTAGATAATAAACAAAATATGTTAATTTGCTACTATCTTATGTAACTAAGTGTATAATTTGTATTATGTTTGAAGAATTATTTTATTTTTTTTTGGAACAAAACTTAGAACTAAATTAGATACCAACTGCGAACCCACTTTAGATTTTCAGTTTAGTGTCCGTGTTATTCCATCATATAATACATGCTATAAGCAGTTTAACCACATTTAGAACTTACAATATTCACGTTTTAATGCTATACTATATGGGTTATATGGTTGCTATTGATCAAAAATACTAATCTCTGGAAAATATGCCATGCCACTGCTCACAAACACAATTAATTATCAAGTGTATTTGTTAAGAAAGAATAATCAAAAGATTTAACAATATGTCTCATGATATATTATATCTAACCTTTTTATTTGGCTAAAGTATATTATTTAATTAACAAATGTTTGTTTATTTAAAAAAATATATTTTTTTAGTCTTCACACTTCGTATAATATACCGTCAAATATTAATTCATTAATAGTTGTAGGTATATATTATAGTATATAGACTCGTATATTAACGATTATTGCTATTAAAGGTTTAATAATGAGTGTAAAAATCTATAAAATTTTATTTAAAATATTATGATGATAATTTATATTTTATTGCTAGATAAGATTAAACTGTCAGATGGATGATTTTTTTCAATTTAGTAGTTCACAATTGATGATATGAAAGTGTATTTTTTATTTGGTTCAAATATTATAAATGGTCAGACAACTTTGTTTTTGATTAGTATTAAATATTTTCAAACATTTGGCAAAAAAATAAAAATAAATGTTATAAACGCTTTCCGTGTTATTATAATTAACTGAGTTATTTGTTAAACGAAACTAATCAAAATGTTAATTTACGTACATTTGTTGTACTAACCTGTTCAATTACTGAATTCCAATAAAAAATCTTATCGAAAATGATAAAATGGATCATCTTTAAAAACTGTATTGTAACAATTAAATGTATCTTAAAGAAATATGCATATTACCTAGAATAAACACATCGAGTATTCATTTTGATGGAATACCTATATAAAATTGTAGCTTTTATATTTGATCTGAAACATAACACTTCAAGAACTTCTAGTTTACGATGCTCGGGTAAGAAAAACATTCTGTGGTACAACAGAGCGTGTCGTAATTTCTAAAAGAAATATATTATATTTGAGTTTTATTTATGGCACAAATTATAGGTACTTATAGGAGTTCCTATAATTTAATTTGAAACATTTTGAAACAACTTATGAAATTCTGTTTCCAATTGTATCATTAATAGGTATAGTATACAAACACGGGTAGGTAAATACCTAGAATTTATAATTTATTGACAATGGATTGTAACGCCAGTCTTGTGTCCATGATGGCTAAATTAGGTGCACGATTGTTCAAATAAAATTTAAATAATTAAAACGTGACGTTGGAATCGTGACGTGATACATTTTTCATAATGTTTCGTTATTTTGTAAACCAAAAGAAATATTAATAATCATCATCAAATTTACAAGAGAGACATTGCATAGGACTAATGAAACATTGTGACCATTCTACGATAATGTTTATTCAGACTTATCCTGTGGTTATACTTTGAATACTGTGTATAAAATAGACATCTGTACTGTGTAAATAAATGGCCACACAATCGATCATATCGAAAACTTTAATATATTTTCAAGAGTACCTTAATCCTTTTGAATGTAATCAATAGAAGGCCAAGGCAAACAGAAATTTACTTTTAAAACTTTTGATGAATAAGAGTTTCAGTCAATATAATATGAAAAAACTTCAGAGTATTTTTGATTAAACATAATATTAAACCAAGTCGATGAAGATATATTATTAGGAACGCGATATGAAAGATATAAAAAAGGAACATGAAAGTTTCGTAACACGGGTAAAGAATAAAGTATATTTTACCAACATACTTGTGTCTGCAAATCGAAAAGTATTCAATATAATATAAAAAAAAAAATAATAATAAAACATTTAAAAAAATATACTTTTTAACAGTTATGCAACTTTGATATTTTTTATATAAAATCATCTTATAATAATATACAATTACAAATGAATACAACAAATATAGTAAACTATTTTGAGTTTGTTTCATAGAAATGTGGCGTTAAGTTCTAGTTCGTTATCAATTTCGTATATTATCAAAATATAATCCGTGATTCATATCAAGATGAATAAGTAAAATTACAAGAAACATACGTACAAGGTACAAGGGACGCATATATTGTATTTAATTAACAGAGAAATACTATTGTATTTTATAATTAAACTTAAAATGGTATTCATTATACAGTGTAGGTATCAGATTGTATGTTCGATAAAAAAATTTGTTTATTTATTCTTCTAAATTATTATTATTTATAATATGCTTTCACCCGAAGATATAATTTTCAGAGTACCTACCTACAGATAAGTAGACGCACGCATATTTTTCATATTTAGTAAGATTTAATTTTATAAAAAATATGTATAAAAACTCAACTATTAACCAACTACTTATAAACACAAACTGATTTTTATTTTTACCAACTTACAGCTATCCATACATTTGTTGTCTCCGTCTTACACACGCACGACATGACAAATTGTCGTTCACTAGTTTCAATAGTGTGCTGTTAGTTTTGATACTTGAGTGAATTGACCTATTATAAAACTTTTAGGTGAGACAATTATCTGTGCTTAAGCGTTTCCGATTTTTTGAAATTTTCATTTTCGAGCAAGATATGGGTATGTGAAATATCAAAAATTAGAAATGGTCATAGCTCGCTTAAAAATTAAAATATCGAAAATATTCAACGCTTAAGCACAGATAATATTATCATCCAAAAAAAATTATAATAGGTCAAATCACTCTAATATCAAAACTAACAGCACACTATAGGTAGCATTCTCTTAAGACATAATATTATATTGTTTTAAATTATCTCAATAAAATCAATTTGGAATATTCATCAATAGAGTTATTTTTAATTCATGTGTAAGATACATTTGTTCTTAAAATCTAAATAATTGTAATGTAAAAAAAAATCACACTTAAATCCATGATTTAAAGTTTAAATATAAATATAACTTATAAATATATAATTCACCAAGCATGTTTCATCCCCCTTTTTCCTTTAATAATAAGTTTATTCAAATTCTGATTTTTGGAATGTTTAAATATACTCATAGGTAAACTATATTATTTTCAAATTCTTGTATTTTATGTACTATACTTATTGAGTGTCATGTGACTATTAAATAATGATAAAAAAAAAATCGATAGGACATTTGAAAATATTGAAGTTAAGTTCATGATTACTCGTTAACATAATTTCAAACTAATTAATATACAAATTAAATGTTATTAATACCTTAATTCAACGAAAAATTAGTTAAAAATACTTTACTACTCAACAAAGTTTAAAAATATTAGCCATTATATTTTATGTACGCATGCTACCCCTATATTATACACGATAGATAATAATAAACATACACATATTATAAATGAAATTAAAGTTAATAGACATACATTAAACATTTCAAAGCGAAAATCTATAAATACATTTATTAGAATATGTTTGAATGAAATTAATCTATTAAATACTATTATCGTTTGTTTTGGCCCATATTATAATATACATCCTCTATTCGTATTACATTTTAATGCAGTTACCTTTTTTAACACTATCACTTAAATATTACTACAAATAATTTTTTTTTGTTTTTAATTTTGATAACTTTATTTCCTTAACTTCTTTCCCTTGTGGTTTTCGTTTGGGTAAAATATTAATACAATGTTTGTAGGCATCGCGTGCTTTGAATCATTAACTGGGAGTGGGTCATATACAAACGATGATATAGCACGCAAACATGACTTTTGTTTTATGTTCGATTGACAGAATTTCACGTTAAAAAATCCAGTTATACCTAATATGATAACAAGACTAGATTTAAAACTAATGGAAATCCATTGTGTGATAAAAATAAAATTACCCAGCAGATGAACATCGGTTAATCAAATTTAATTTACATCAAAATGTATTGAATTTGTTTATCAAAAATAATACACTTGGTAGTTATTTTTTCAACGTCAATTATTAAATTCTAAAATAATATTTTTCTTAGGTTTTTCTGATTTTAATTCTTAAACATAAACTTGTTAAGTTTTTTGTAAGAGATGATTAATTATTTGTTTATATAAAATGTAACTTAATTACACAAATATTAAAATTGACCATTTTTAGATTTCAAGCAGTCAAATTTTAACGAAATAATAAATAATAATATGTCAAACGTATAATAACGATTTAATCTCAAACCATTTTTGTAATTTTGTTACTATTCAAAATAAATTAATCGTAGAAACTTGGAACAGTCTATTAATTATTACTTAATTTATCATTTTCTATAAACAATGAACAAATATTTAAACTTATTTTAAGCTGTTTTTAGTTATTTGGAACTGTCGAATGCTTTTAGTTCTTAACATAGATGTTTTTAGGCAGGGTACTTATTTTTTTTTCCAACCGATTTTCGCGAGGCCAATTTTCGTAACGTTTTGTTTATTTCTATAGAAACAAAAATCAACAACAAGAACAAAAACAATTAAATTAAATTAAATTCATAAAAAAATATAGCATGCTACTATATATTTTTCCGCTGCACTATATCTAAAAACAAATCGATGATTCTTAAATTTTCCTTGCAGAGGAAAAATATCTAGTAGCGTGCTACTTATAATACAAATACGAACGACATTTTTTCAATAAATGTTGGTACAAATGTTATGCTCACTAAAAACCTTAACCATTTTAAACGAAGTTCTTCTTACGTTTTACTTATAGTAGTAACTATACAAATATCGAAAATAGAAACAGTTTCTATTAATTTTTTAATGAGTTTGAAGATTAAATTATGATAACATTTGTAAAATTAGAAGACATTTTAACTTCACACTTTGTCAAAATGGGAAATACTTAAAGAAATATTCGGTTTGTTATTATTATTTTTTTTAAATTATATTGTTTCATTAATTTGAATATTAAATTGAATTAATTAATCCATTTCTTTATAAATTAAATTTATGGTTGCTTGCTTTCTAAATAATGACGGTGATATAATGCTGGTGACAAATTTACACCAAAGACCTTCGTTTAAATGGTTTATAATTTGAATGGTCGATGTAATATCAAATATTAACGGGGTTTTTTTTTTAAACCTAAATTTAATTTCACATTCTACTTCTGAGTTGTGAACAGCAAGTGATTATGATACCTTTGAAAATAAGAACATGACATATTTCACGGGATGAAGAATCTTTGATATTTTTAAAAATAATTTATTATTGTATTTTGTATAATATTAAAATTTTACATTATTACATAATTTTATTTGTAAATTGACTCGATGTTTTTTTCATATTTTTTAATACGCCCATTGACTTTTAAACATATTATAACCTAAAACAGAACAGTTGAAGGTGATATTAGGAATTTTGGCATTCATGCACTCATTCAATGACGTTTTTCTATAGTGTCATATTATTGTGTTATGGGTAAAATCTTTTATGAGTTTGTAATAAAAAAAAAATGAATATGTGCATGTATTTCATACTCCAATATTAATTTTAGTGTATTGGTTTAAAATAAAAATTAGCGTACAAAATTATTATATAAATTATATTAGACAAAATTTCGTAATAACCTAAGATTTTATTGACACTATTTGAACGTATTTCATATTTTACACTACCGACCCATAGTCTATACCATTATGTTTCTTGTTACTTGAAGGAATTCTAAAAACTATTTAAAATAATTTCAACACGAGCGATGACAGATTTTCGTGAAAACACAATAGAGTAGTGATACATTTTTCCAAGGTTCTATAAAAAATAAGTTTTGGATGAGTTTTGTATACAAAGGAAATTTTTAAATTAACTATACACGAATACAATTATTATTAAGGGCATAAATATTATCATTTGGAGAAAAGAATCACAAGCGACAGGCTGCATAGATTGCATATTTCAATAATTACATTTTTTTTTTAAATAATTTTCTGCTTTATGTGATCAATACCGATACAGTAAATTGTAATAGTGTAAAAACGTATCTTATCATTATTTTTGAATTTAAAATTTTAACTTTCGCTAAATTTAGTTGACTGATACTTCATTATGAATTGAGTATAGGTAACTTAAATATAAAATAAAAATTTACGGTATGGAATAAATTATTATTATTTATATGTATGGCTTTAAATGAATCAACTGTATCACAATTATAACGTCTTTTATTTTAGTGATATACATAATATAAATAATGCAATTGTTATCAACAGATTTTAAATAGTGATAAAAATAATTATTGATTACATTAGAAATAACAAATATAAATTCCATCGGTAAATGATGATCAATTTTATTTGGACTAGTGAGTGCGCCACGACGGTTTTTGAATTTGACTATACTATAAAAGCAGGATGTAGGTGCGTAATTTTATTTCGTTTATATAGTTTTGAGTTTTCCTACGGAAGGTATACAATATATATAATATTAAATAGACAGTGTACTCAAAATAAAGAACTATAGGTATCACATTATTTGCAATACCGTTAATGCCTATATGTAGTGGAGTATTATATTAAACTGTTTCAATTGTTCAACTCTGACGGGTGCTCTTAACGCTCAGGAAAAATAACGGCTTCAGAATAATATAGCGTAAGCTTTCAAACTAATAATAAAAACTTATTGACTATTGAGTTTTCCTCTCCCGAGGCCACGTGAGTTGAAATTCTAGAAACTTTTATCATGACCGTTTGTTTGTAACCCTTAAGATTTTAAGGTTCGTTATTAAAAGTTAATACCTAGTTATAATATTGATATTAGCGGTTGGCATGTACATACAATAAATAATTTATTGTGCATGTTATTTATTTTATGCGTAGGTATAGGTACGCTGACCATTTTACACAACAAATAACCTAACCAATATCACCGTTAACAGTTCAACAATAATACGAAGTATCTGATGTGTTAGGTCTAGAAAAAATATAGGTGCGACAAAAATTTTTAATCAGCCTTGTTGCATATTTTTTTTGTAAGCACATTTTCTGTCTATTTCTTCTAACTTTCTTGTCAAATCTTGTAAATATATAAAGCTTAAATAGTTAAGTAGATGATAATTTATTATGTCTTGTATACTATATTATTATGCGATAAGGTGAACATTTCCGTCCATCATACCAATCGTGACAAAACAAAAGGAATAATTGTCCTTTTGTTTTGTCACGATTATGTCATGATTCAAAATGTAACGTTATTGTTAAGAAATGTATGTTCTGTAATGAGGTCTAAGTAGTGAGTCTACCAATATCGTTTGGTTAGTTAAATACCATCGTACTCTGAATTTAAATAAAAATATTAAATCTAAAAATAACTGTAAAAAAGTTATTACAACATAAATATTTTTATAGTTGATTCAATACTGTTGGATTTATCTAAGAATTTTGTTCTCGCTTTCAATTCCATATAAGTTTGTTAATAATACAGCTCTATTCCATCGAAGCTGATCAGTTAACTGTACTGAAGCAGTAGACCAGATTATACGATGGGTAAACTTGCACCTCGCCTAATAACTACACTTTTTTTTAACAATATTATCGTTCACTGTGTGCCTATTTTTATTCATTATTTTTAATTACATTTTTTGGATTCAAATTAATGGTGCTGTAAATTCAATTGATATTCTAATTATTCTCAAGATGAAGTTTTTTTTATTAAAATGTTGTAAATCTACTTCAGCCCGATCAGGCATATTATACGCGTACGATGTGTTCCTATTAATATTTTCATTTTGTCCAATTGTAAATATACAATTAATTACTCTAGTTTTTCTTCATGTCGTAAAGTGTATTACAGTTAACAATTTTAATTTTGAAATACAGTTGAAAATATGTTATACAACTGTGTATTGCTAGATATGTTTAAAATTTAGTTATATCTTATATAATATGTTTAATCATAAACATCTCTGAAAAGAGAAAATAATATAACATTGCTTAGTACTTGCTAGTTGCCACTTTAGTTCTCGCCAAACAACTTGAAAATCAGAAGATACCATTGTTAGCTAGAGGCATTTAATATGAACATTACGCCAAAATCTCATGAGTATATATGTTAAATATATGCGATATATATTACGCACCATTAATTCACCACCAACCCATCGTATGTATGATTTTCTTCTACTTATAAATCGCCATGACCAGCTAAATCGACCCAAGTTATCAAATTCGGAAAAATATAATAATTTTAAATGAAATTATTTTTGTATTAATACGTCATCAATGAATTGACATTCAAGAGCGTTGTTTTGTGGTTGAAATTTATTGATTTTGAATCATGGCTATAAAAGACAGAAGTAGGAAAAAATAATGTGTCCTGTCATATGTTCAAAGAACCACATGCGTGTTTTTCGATTACTCGTCAGAGCGTATTTATTTAATGCATTTTGGCTTCCTCTTTTGGTATTTTTTCTTTTTTTTCTTTCTTTAAAGTTAAAGACTAGAAAGATATAAACGATGTCCATTATTGTGGAGCCGAAATAGGTAATGATTGATGAAAAGGTAATTCTATGAATTATTATGATGTTGTACATTTTCAAGCGTCTAATGAACAACGCTTACCAACAATATTTTAATGACTTTTGTCTTTATGTATTTTTCCATCAGTTCATTAAATAATCAAGATACCAAATATTGTTAGAACCTTTGCTCTGTTTTATTTATAAACGCCAGAAATTATGATAATAATTACTAAAAATAAACGTCACAATTTACATTTTACATAGATTGGTGGGTAATGAAGTGTTGGACAATTTTCTGATAAACACTAAACTGGAATTAATTGTATACCAGATTTAATTACAAAATTTACATACTTTATTAGAGAACAAAAACGTATTATTATATTTTTTGAAGAATAAACTATATCAATTTAATTTTGTCATAATTTATGGATTTTAATGATTTAAAGATATTTAAATTTATTTTTTATTTTTATTATAATAAGTGTTTTGTACTTATATAATAAATATAATTACAATATAGTTTCTTAGGCGCCCACAATAGAGGACTATAAATAAAATAAAATAAAAAAATAAATAGTTAAATATACGATATATGTATACCTACATAAATATTTATTGATATAATATTTCATAGGCTATTATACTTGCTTATTAATGGTAGTTAATCAATATTTAGTATGTCCCCATGTATAATGTGTAATATAATTATGATGAATTATATAATATGAAACCCGTACAAACTTGTGAAGCAAGTCCTAGAGGTAAGGTTCCTAAAAACACAACGTTAAGCAAAAAAACGGAAAGTGGTACACTTTTTACACGCACTTAATTGGAACGTGTTCCTGTCAATAAGTAACACAGTGAAATATTATACGTAATAAATAATACCTAGCATATATAATATGATCGCGACCCCCCCCCCCCCCTCTCCTACCCGGATTATAACAGGTGTCGACCGCATGAAGGGGTTGAAACGCCTGAGTGGTGCGTAGTTGCACATAATATCTATTTATTAAAGATAGGCACAGTGTATTATAGATAGCCATTGAGTGCGGCGACCGACGATTGCAGACCACCCACGGACCCAGGTCACATCGCATCCAAGGTGTCGTACCTACCTCCACCCTCGACCTCGAGCAATACGTTGGCCATCTAGATGACGACTTACGTCAATCTGGTAAGCCGCGTACCTACGTATGATATGGATGCCAAGAAAATCAATTACGGCAAAATCTAAAAAAAACTTTTGGATTCTGTAATAGTTGTACATGCACTACACTCTAGCAAGATGACAAAAATTGAATTACAAACTGATATTAAAAATGAAATTGTACTGAAACTGTCTTACTGTTAAACGGAACACAGGGATTTTAAATTCTACGACGTCGTATAGCGAAACAACGTTTAACGAAGGACCTTAGTCTAGGACTACTATAGTCTATATAATCTATAGGTACTTACATTACTTACATTTAATTTATATTCTGTATTATCGGCTTAGAGATTTGTATTGAGTTTAATTCAATTAAACTTAATTAAATAATGTACTTTAAAACTACTGGCATGATATTTGTTAATTACTTTCTAGCTAATAATCTCTTATATCATCAATCGTGTACTGCCTAAAAAATCACAGGTAAGTTCACAATAATTTACAAATTTTTAATCAACTCGTAATTATAATTATGGTGTATTATATAGGTGGAAAGTTTGATCAAAACTTCAGGTAAAGTTGAAACTGATGTTGAACTTTTTCAATATTTTAAGTATAATTCTTATGATAAGGGTTCCAAACTACGTTCTATACTGTAGTATCTTAGATGGGTCTGACAAAATAATTGTTTAAAAAGGATAATTATGTTTGTGAACTTGGAAGTATGGAGGAACATACTGAGACATACGAGACGTCATACGAAACCAATAAGACGGGACAATTTCAGGAATCAGGATTATAAATTGAATATGATCATTAACAGTAAATAATTACATACATTTACACATAGGTCACGTAGAGAGGACACTCTAAGGGCCCGTTTTACAATCATAGTTTAAACCTCGGTTACGCCTAACCCACTGATTTTACCAGCCGAATTCGGTGGTTTAACCTTAGTTTAACGATTGTAAAACAGGCCCCAAGTAGCGCAGACTGCAGAGTCATTGATTAAATAGTCAAAAAATATAGAGCTGAAGACTAGATGTCTATAAATACGAGAAACAAATAAATAATTTTACATTTGCTGACATTAAAAGGAAGGCCATTATTTGTTGTAAACCAGCTAACAAAGGCATTAAGAACGTTTAAAGCTTACACGGTCTCTTGCAGATTCAACCTGCATATAGAGTGATAGTCATCCCGCATCTGCGAATAAACTAACATTAGCCAATTTGACTGAAAACTTGATGCCATTAATGAATAAAATAAAGAATAACAGATAAATATTACCACCAAGGGGAACCCCGGATGTAATAGAAACTTCTCTAGATGTATTTTAATACTGTAATATTTCCGTACAGTCTTCGTTTTTACTTGTTGGTAACGCCCAATCGGATCGTCGTTAATCCAAGGGAGAACAGGTCCTCAATGCATAATAATTAACATTTCTCAAGTTTTTGAATCATAAAAAAAATTACAAATATAATTTAATGATTAATCGTTGTTATACGTATAAGTATATTGTGTCATTAAAATTTGAATATATTATGTTCAGAAGAAAATGTAAGTGGCATTACGTTCAACTAGTTTCCAAAATATCAGTAAAATAAAACCTTATGAGGAATCTTGTATTAAATTGTAAAATCTAAGGTATTAAAATTAATGAACTTTTAATTAAAAATTAATCTAAAATTATTCGTGATTTTCATAAATTTAATCAAAACGTGTAACCTATTGTATTACATTTTCAATATTTTTGACTTATGTTAAAAAAAATATACACATCATTGTTTATCAAGAACCTAAAATGTACAAGTTCAACAGAAACATTTATACTTAGCATTATGAAAAATACTTCATTTAATTCTTAATTTGTAATTAATTTTAAAATACAAACGATTAAATAATTTACGTAGCACTTACTGTAATACAATTTTTCAGAAAAATACAAGATATTAGAACATCATTAGATTTTTACTCTTTTGGGAAAACCATATATTACAGTATTAAAGATAAAAATAAAAATTTCAGTATTCAGTCTGATAGTTTTATGTACAAACAATACATTTACTGTGAAATAAAATCACATTAATTAACTATAATCTATAGCTATAGTGTTATAATGTACTGTACGTGAATTATATAGTTGGAAATATATATAATATTTAATATAAATGTTAAATGTACAACTAAAATGTATATTATTATTCCATTTATTATAAATATTTTCATTATAAATTATTTTAACGTGGCTCAAAATATAATTTACCTATTAACTAAGTCAAAATAAAAATACATTATTTCGTTTGTAGTTTTTATTATTATTTTTTAATATACATTTTAATATTAGAATATAGGTCCATTTGAAAAATTATTAATCATATCATGAAATACATATTTTGATGAACGAACATACAAATATTGTGTGTAAACAGTTGTCAAAATTTAAGTTTAACTTAAAATAAGATAAAAAAAAACACTGAGAATTCTCATTCAACTTTACTAAGCAAAGAACCATTATGTTTCAACTTTCTGATCATTTTTTACCCCGGGCCAATGACGATGACAAGAGCCGACTTTTCAAATTAAGGATCCAAAACTTTTGTAATCAATATTGTTTTTGAGGTGAATGCCATTCTGATATTAAGATATATTCATAAACATATATTTATTATTTTATACATAAATAAATTAATATACGTTACATCGTATTTACAAATTGGATTACTAAGATTAATATGTCTAACTTTTCTATTCAATAATTTTGCTCAAAGGAAAAGACATACTACTGCGTGACGTAGTCGTAAATACAATAATATGTTAATTGTTCATGTCTGATACGACATGTATCAAGTTATTGATTTAAATTGAACATGGATTTTTTTTTTAATAGTTTAATATTATTAGTATGTAGTTATTGATAACATTTATGAAAACATTAAATATCTTGAAACTTTAAATATTAATTATTATTTTAATTAAATTAAATAATTTACACAGATTTGAATTTGAATAAAATTGGTTACGAGTAATGACCTAAAGTTATAGTACATTTATATAATATGTATGTACATCAAATGTTTCAAATTAATGGCAAATAAATGAGAGTATACTGTATTATTTAAAATTGTACTTATTAAGAGGAACCTTAGATTAATGGTATGGGTAATTGTAAATTGTGGTTTATTCGTAGAATAATTTGTAACAATATAAATATTTTGCATCTAACGGAATGATATTTTGTCTAAATCTTACTCTTTTAACTTAACAGCAACACATATTTTAGATTCTGAACAAAGCGATGAATGTATTGATTTTACAATGATGTGTGTTTTTTTTTTTCATTTTTTTTTTGTGTCTGTCATCTCTTTTTAAGACGGTAAAAGTGTTTGGATTTCCTTCAACAGTAACTTTTCTGATAGAAAAGTGAGTCTAGTTGGTACTTCGGGGGGGGGGGGGGGGGGGATCAAAAGTAAAAATTTCCCAGTAGTTTTCAAAAGCGACGTGAAAAACAAAATAAAAATTAAGGAAAAACGGGAATTTTTACGCAAAATCTGTTTTTGAGAAAATCGATTTTGGTTTTTGGTGAAACTCTAAAACAAATGATCGTAGGGACATGACATTTTGACTGAATATTTATATAAGCATTTTCTATACACCATTACATTTTGACTTATTTTGAGCTGTTTACGGACATTTTCAGTTTCCATTTTTTTTTTTTTATGGATGTCAATAAAACTTTATTTGTTGTATAAAAAATCTTGAAAACTTAATACAAGGCTCCTACTACATTGTTACTATGATATTTGAAAAATATTAAAATCCTTAGTCACAGTTTTTATTGATAAGCATTTAAAATTCAAATCTTGACAAAATACGAAAAAATCACGAAAATTAACAGATTATTTTGAGTTGAGAATTCATAAAAATTTTTCTTTTTAGATCTAATATTTGAAAATGTAATACAATATTATAGATAAGTTTGTCTACCTTTATCAAAAAAAAATGTCTACAAGAAAGTCAAATCAAATTTTTAGGAGCATTTGAAATTCATATTTTTACACTATTTGATATCCACTCGATTTCTTATATAACGATTTTCTTATTTTGTTGTAATTAAAAAACAAATGACTGTAGATACTTGAAAATTTCACTGAATGTTTATATAAGCATTTTCTATAAACGATAAAATTTTGAAAATAATTTGATTCTTTTTGAGCTGTTAATGGACATTGTCAGTTTTCAATATTTTTAGTTTTTTTTTTCTATAAATATCAATAAAATTTTATTTGTTGGGTAAAAAAGCGGGACAAATGAATGCAAGGCTCCTGATACATTGTTACAATAGCAGTTGAAAAATATTAAAAATACATATGCACAATTTTTTTTATGAACATTTAAAGTTCAAATTTTGACAAAATTTATCAAATTTAAAATTTAATAATTATTTTGTTGTTAAAAATTTATAAAATGTTCAACTTTTATAGCTAAGGATTGAAAATTTAAAACAATGCTCCACGTAAATAGGTTATATATGAATTACTTTATTGACAATGATGTCATCAATTATACTTGGTAATATCATAGGCTGACCGACTGTTTTCGCTCAGAATCGTTTTTCTTATACAATGATAGGTATTATAATATTGAATTCAAATTTAACAGCATCCATTACAGTGACCCACTTGTAACCTACTGTACAGCGGAGCGACATCCACTTACCCACCTTTTTTTCTATTTAACATGCGATTATTTATTTTTATTTTCAATGCAAAGTCAGAAATGAAAAGGCGTACACGAATGTTTGAAAAAGAAAACTGAAAATATATTATGCACGAGGAAACTAATGTAAACAAATTATTCGCATAATATAAAGTTCTTCGAATAGCAAATAACAACGTCAAATAAATTATACGCCAATCCAAAAAAAGCTTTTATTATGATTCTCTGCTTATATAAAACCAAACGTCATAACTAGTATTTTCATTTATAGGGTTTATTTATTTTGCTATATTTTGTAATAATTACTTATATTCTTCTACCCATTATAGTAGGTAATCATATGCTATAGGTACATTTAATCGTTAATAACGGCTTATATCATTCTTCAATGTATTACGTAATATTTAAAGTACCTATCTATTATAGTGTAATGTTTTAAAAATGTAATGTGATTATGTAGATATTTTGATATTTGTATGACTGTGTTTAATGTTTATGTGACTGGGTTGTCTTAGTAATTCAAGTCGTAGTTATTATAAATCTTAAAAATTACAACAAAAAAAATTCAAGTTAACCAATAACGCACCCATAAATACGATTGTAATTTCAATCGTCAATGACGTTGGTTCGGGTCAATCTATCCATTCGTCTCACCAAATCCATTGCAAACTGCAATACACAAATTATTTATTTATTTCATGATGAGTGATTTTGTATATGGTCGAGGCTAGAGGGTATTTTGTTTTATTTTACAAAATTATTTTGACGTGATTTATTATTATCACCGGAGCTTTGAACTTAAATTAATTTAACCAATACATAATTTACCTATATTTTTATATAATATACATTTTAAACTCTACAACAATAAAATAGAAAACTGTCCTAATATGTTTGGGTTAGTGCCTCGGGGTAAAGTGTGACCGTGTCAACAAATAATATTAGATTTATAATTGTTCTGTAGATACATTTATAGTTAGTAAGTACTGTGTGCTGTAGAATAATATTGAGCAAGTGAACTCATTGTTTAGAATATAGTTTATTGCATTATTTTGAAATGATTGACCAGAAAACTCACTTCATTTTCTATAAGTAACACGTTTGGCTTAACTTCAACAAGAATACAAAGTTTTTGTATACTTAGACTGTTTAGATTTCTGTTTAAAAATCTCGATTGATGCTTGTAGTCAGATGGACTATTTACAAAAATGCAACGCAAATAATAGTTTATAAAATTATTTTAATTACCTATTTAAATATTATTATGATTATTAAAATTGTTGTTGTAAAACTTGCCTTTATTAATTACATCATAATACTTTACAGCAAAAATATGATTTTAAATTTTACAATTTATAAACGTTGTTAAACAAGAAAATCAGAAGTTTTAATGAAGGAAATAATATTCACGATACCGGAAAAAATAACATTATAGATAATACTTACTATGTAATAAATTATCTAACGATGGGCTTAAACGATATTTCGTTTACCTACTTAAAATATAATCTATTAAAATATCTACTAGCCCAGCCTTTTTCTGTTGATGTAATGTAAATTATTATAATATTATAAAATAGTTAAATTATAAAACAACAATATATCTGGAACATAATATTTTATGATAATTATAAATTCATACAGATAAAACGAAAAATACTTATATTTTATTTCCATGTTGTTGTATAAGTAATCATAGTATAATATTAAATTGAAAAAATAACTAAAAAAAATTTAAACGTATACCTAAAATTTGAGATTACCTAAATGTGCCACAAAATTTTGTATTTAATAGTAAAATTAAACTTGCAAAATAGTAGGTAAATTAAAAACTCACTTAATCATTTGACAGATGTGAGTAAACAGTGCAGCGTGAGACTCTGTATCTTTTTGTCACATGGTTCTTATATTATAATATCTGTAAAAAAAAATAAATTGAACTATTTAAGTACCATTATATTATTATGTATACATTATCATGTACATTATACGCCATTAATTTAAGAGTTATATTAAATTTTTTTTGCAGTTTGTAACAGATTATATTTAATTATTTTTAGTTGCAGTAAAAATAATATTAGGTATTTTTTTTTTTTATTTAAATATATTCAGTCTGCTTACAAAATAAAAACAATAAGTAATAAGGATAACAAGAGAATATGAATATGTATATACAGACATGAATCACGTGAAGAGGAGACCAGAACCACAGACAATTTAAATATAGTATTATAGTATTATATATTATATTATATAGATATAAAAATAATACGAGCATTTTGAAATGCGTTAAAAAATGTTATCGTGGAACAGTGAAAATGATAAACACGTTTTGTATTGTACACCGATATTGAAAAAGTTATGTAGAATATACGTTTGTATTCAAATCCCTGAATAGCTGTGTCATATAATATTATTATCGAATGAAAATCGAGACATTTTGTGACAGGTTAATGGATTATCCATACAATTTAAATTTGTTCGCCGTATTTTTGTTGTAATAAATTTATTTTTATTACCTATCTAATATATACTTATAAATACAACTAAAAACAATCGTGCTCTTTTAAACTAAATAGAATATTTATAATTATTTTTATATTTTATTTTCACATATAAATATATTGGCAATCGATTAAATTTAACTTGGAGATATTTTTTTAAAAAAAGAAATCGTAATCTGTTCGCAGTTTAATTTGGACAATATACTTGCTCATATTTGGCACTCTCAAACAGAGTGACCTGTAAAATATTCGGGAAAAATCTAATTTTTTAACTATCGGGTTCACTTTTCATGTTCGTGAAGCTTAAAAAAAGAATTTCATTAGTATCCCACTTTCATGCAAAAGTCAGTTTATTTTTACGAAATATAATAAATGAATAGGTACTTGAAAATATATTTTTCACGGATGCTTATAATATTCATCGTTCAGACATGCTGATCATACTATATTATTATAGTGCTGAGAACAGAAAACCAGAAAAAATTGAATTATCATAAAAACTTTTGAATGCATAAATCGTTATGTTTAAAATTTTATGAAAATTGTAAAGCGTATGATATTATCTATGAATCTGAAATCCCAGGACCATATTTTTTGCCCGAATTATTTATTTATTTGATAAATTGAAGCTTTCATTCCCATAACTTTACCATAGCGTATAGCCTATAGGTGGTACGTGATGATAAGTGGTCGTTATTTTGTAGAGTATACGTAAAGCATTTGTGAACGGGTTCAACTTTTAGATTGATGGGCTTCGATTTGTCAGCTCCAATAACCATGTTTGACAAATTAAATGACAAACGATACGGCGTTTGTGGCCACCTACTTGGAGAAATTACTCTTGTTAATTAATCTTCGTTAACCACAAGAGAACATAATGCAACTGAGCATAATTATTATTTAGGTACAAGACAAGGCTTCTCGAAGTAAAAATAAATTAGGAAAAAAACCCATTAAAAATTTGAATATTAAAAAAAAAAACCATAGAAATCTCACTAGTAAATAAAACGTCTTAAGAATCACGTAATATAATAAAACGAAAATGTCCTGATAATTATATTATGCTTGACATAGTGGTGTTAAATTTAAGTATACTATGCATGCATCTATATTGTTACCACCTGCGGTTGCAATGTCCGAAATTCTATACTTAACAATAAATCAATTGTAACTGAGAAACTCACATTATTGCTTTTCCACTTTATATATATATATATAAAAAGGAAAGAGCGATCGTTTCTATGATAATATATAAATCCTATTTAAAATTTCATGTCTGGAAGCAAAAAAACAATTAATCTTACGCCAATCAGTTGTTAATGAATTCAATCCACGGCTCAAGCTAGTAATAATATACATATAAGAAAAAATAATATATACATTTGAGTGGTATTTTTAAAAATTAAACTATAGTACTCTGCAGTATGAGCATATCGATAAGTTATACTTATAGTGACAGTGTTTCCTAATCATGATTTTAAAGTTTGAAATTCAATAAAAAAAAATATAAGCCATACGTATATTATAAGTAAAAAAGGTACTTAAATAAAATAGATTTAACATGGTTCCGAATAAAGAACAATTTTGTTTAATAGTATGAAGAATGAAATATTGTTGATAGACTCAAAGATCAAAACCACAATATATAACGTACGATATCATACATTTTTCATTATAAACATTAAATGATTATAACTTTCATTCGTTGTTATACAGTTTACATACATCATTCAAAATAAACATAAATTTGATGGCTAAATTTAAAATATAACTTAAATTATAGTGTTGGCATACATACGCTAGTATTCAACAACCATAATAATTAACAGGGTATTTGTTCAAAATTAACTACTAACAAAAATTATTACAAAATACAAACAATTTCAATAAAAAAAAAAAAATATTATCAAACGAATGAAAAAGTATGAAAATTCAAACGTTAATTAAGTACTTATTACCTTTTATATCTATCCAAATCAAAACAAATAGGAATTGGGAATATTCAATATAATTTTACAACATATTATGTCTGATTGTGAAATCGTTATTTATTAATTAAAAATTATTATTAATATTATTTTTTTTTAATATTATTAATGTAACATACCTATATAGGAATATATTTATTTCATATTTTGTACAACTCATAGAAAAAAAAAAGTATAATTTATTGTACTGATAAGATTTAACATTGTTTTGTTAGTTCGTTTCCATTTGTTTTTATTTTCCTTTTTTTTTTTGTACATTAGTGAGAGATGACATAGTACAAAATATGAACAAAAGAATTTTTACTTATGATGGAAAAGACAGCATTGAATTGGACTGAAACGCATTCAAACAAAAAGGGGCACAGTGGTGATTGATGCGTTGTATCCTGCCAGATGATGAAATATAATATTATGGTTTAGTTTCACTGAACAGTGTTTATAAGCGTGTTGTTTCCGATGTCACATTATTTATTGTTGTAGAAATTATATTTTATCTACATAACAATTTAGGTGTACTAATCTGTTAGATGTTCCCAAAAGACACACACAAATTAAATTCAAAATCGGCAGTAAGTACCTACTAATATATTGAGAGACACTATTCAACTATTGTCTGTTACATCCTATGCAAGCCAGCCATAGATGTCTTGTTCAATTTCATTCTACGTTTTTATATTGTTAATCAGCACTGCACAAGAATGAACTGCCACAATGCAAAATATATAGTAGGCGTTTGATAAAATATGTAGCCCAGCCAATGTATTATACGAGCTTTTTAAAATATAAATTCCCATAAATTGTAATTTAGATTCTTGAAGCAATGAATGTAATAGTTTTACAATGATATCTGTTTTATATGAATGAACACACATTTTAAAATAGATGAAATGCTTCGATCTTCAATGTTAAGGCTTGATGATGGTTGTAAATAATATTTAGTTGGACATTTCAGGAAAAATGGGAGTAAAATTAATATAAAAATTCAAATGTTGATAAAATTTGATATTTAAAGTTATTTTGTTGCAATTTAGAAAATATTATTCGTAGGAATTTTAAACTTACGTTACTATGTATATATTATTAGTTATTACATAATATCTAGTATCTATACACAGTTGAATTTTCAAAATATTTAGTTGGGTAGAAAGATATTTGTTTTTGTAAAATTATGTTCGACCTAGTACCTACTATAATAGCAATTTACATAAGTATAATATAATACAATATAGGCCGATGGACTGTCTCCGCTCCGAATCGTTTTTCGTATACAATGATTAATCATTGAATTCAATTTTAACACATCCATTACAGTGACGAGGAATACTTGACACCTGCTATGCAGCAGGCAAACCTCTCAGGTTTTTCTTTTTGTAGTTACTTAGGTACAATTTGTATTGATTCTCCATGTTTATGTAGTTTCGTATTTTAGTTTTAGAATTTAGTACATAATATATTTGTGATTTTATCGTATTTGCATTTGATGAAAAAAAAATATATTTGAAATGTTTTGTCCAGAGGGATTGAAGAAAATGTATTACAGTTTGTATCGAATTATCGAGGGACGACATATCTTCCATGCAATATAATATAATAATAATAATAATGTATACTGTATAATATAATATTAAACCGATATTATACGGTTTCAGGAACAATGTATATTGCACATAATAATTAACTTGACCACGGCAAATCATGGACTGATATTTTCATCTAGAATGTTCGTGGCTCCATGAATTCCAACTATAGGTGTGACATTGATAAATATAATTAATTAATCATCACCAGTAGTATAATATAGTTGTGTAAATTTAGTTTAATTTATTCTACATGTCTATGCAGTGACATATTATTGTATTGATAATATTACTAAAACGGGTACGTCATATTATAATGCACAATATCATTAATTTAGATGTCTCGGTTCAATATGATTTGCCCGACTGTGTATATATACCGAACCATGTTGATCGTTTATATCACTCACCGAATAATGAAACCAAACTTCTCTACATCGTAGTAATAATATGATATAGGTACGGTGTAATAAAAGCCATATTATAATTGATATGCCTTTAAATTGAAGACTTATAACACTTACGTAAACCTGCTATTTCTACGTGACCTATAAATAGATGTTATTTTTATAATGTCAAGTTTTTCACAAAGTAGTCCTCCGTTTTAATTCTTTGTTTTTAAACGAACCATTATTTTAAGTCTAAACTTTTCACGATTTGTTATCAACTTATCAACTAAACAACTAAATTCGGTAAAATTGATTAATGTTACAAAATACATCCCGTTGTGTTTTAAGCAAAAATTGAATTTCGTAAATTCGTAAATTGATTGCAATGAGTGTAATGTTATCTTCCTGCGATTAGAAAAATAAAATAGGTACTTTATTGGAAAAAAAAATGTTCGCTATAAATTTGCAATAAGTGAATAGTTAGAATTTTAGTTTCCAAAAAACTACTTTTTTAAAATATTGAATTAAAGGAAACCAATGATCGTTTATTGTAAATATTGTGGTCTAAATAAAAAGAAAATAAATATTTTTGTGTTTTGTTACTTTTGTCTCACTTTATATCAGAAATACTTAATTAAGTAAGACGAATCTACTACAAAAAAAGGTTGACGATATAATATTTTATTCGTCTTGGAGACAATGAAAAAACACATAAAAAAAATAATTATGTATTGAGCTGAATAGAATAAATTTAAACATTTTAACCAGCATATTTATACTACTGTATTATAAATTGTGATTTGTAATAATAGAAAATGTAATATTTATATTATTTTCTTCTTGGTATTCGCTTGAATCGTAATATGTATAAAGTTTATAATACGGTATGATGTTAACTACAATCAAAAATTCTTTGGTTTATACAGAATACACTCAACGCATAAATTATTATTTTATGTAGCCAAATGATGAATAATTATGAATAATATCATCAGTAATTGTGTATGTACCTATATTTTGTAAACAAATACGTATAGGTTTGTGTTTCCTGTAGGAAGGTAAATAAATGTTATACTGCGGTTACCTATAAGCAAATGGAAATTTGTCAAGTCCCACCGTGGTATAGGTACAAACCATAAACGACGCGAAGCGTCGAACTTTTTGTCGAATACGATTACTAGTAGTGACGGGGTGAAAAGTTTCAGAGGTAGAGTCTTTTAGTAGTGATATAATATTGTTATTAAAATATATCAGTCAAAAAATGTCAGCACAAGAGTATTGACATTTCAAATTTATTGGGGTTCGATGGGGCTCGTCTATACTGACGACGACATTGGGGGAAATTAAATACGGCCGACTTGTGCGTATAAATATTGATGGGCTCACCGGAAGTGTGTCCCTAATAGTGGGTGTGAGAAAATCGATATGTATTCATACCTTATTTTTTTTTATGTATATTTTTTTTTATATATATTTATATTTATGTTCCATATAATTTTTATTACAAGCGTTTTTTTCCCCACAAGCGTTAAAACCATCTACGGGTGTCATTGATGTGTGTTTTTCTGTGCATATTTTAATAAATATATAATAAATTAAAGAAGTCGCATATAACCATTCACAATGGCTTGTTGGTAGATTGCACAAGGAAATTGTTATTCAGATGGTTTTTTTATTAATCCCATTATTTGTATAATGGTAGGTATATACACAGTTTAGTTAAATATTTTATTTTATCAAGAAAAAACACCAATAATATAAATGAATGCCTTGGTCTATTATCATGATCATTACTCATCGAGTGATACAATACGGAACAATAATTATGTAAGATCAATTATGAGACAGGTTAGAAATAATACGCATTATGCATTATTTAATAAATTTAGATTTATTTTATCAAAGTAAATACTGTCTAGTTCATCAAAAACGTATTAGCGTTGTACTTAATAAAAAGGTTTAAAATGCATTTTGCTTGATTCAACCAACCCGAGTAGGTATAAATATTTTAAATCTGGTAATGCCTATAAAGTAATTAAAGCCATATAAGGCTACAAGCATTCGTAAAAAAGGCAAATATATATTATATGGAACAAATTTGAACACAACTCTGAAATTACTGCAATCAATTTACATGAATTAATTTGACTAATTAATAATTGCCATTCGATTAAGAATCCACAATAATGACTTTTACACACGAAAATATCACATAATACTATTTTATACAGGTTTGGTCATTTAACGAGTTGGGGTTTTTATTTTTTAACTTTTCAAGTATTGCACAATATTTTTCAAGCGTTCAACTTGTGGCTATGTTACGCAAATAACATAATTGTATTTAAAGCAATAAGCATAACACACGGTTAGTGTTTTAGATATTGAATTACATGACATTTTAATTTCATATTTTTTTAGAGTAATACATAGTAATAAACCGTGTAACCATATTATTGTATTTATTCTGGGAGAGAAGAAATCTGGATGTCCATGGTCCCTTCTCCGCTGACGGTCCAACCAGCAAAAATAAAACAGTAAAAACCGTGCATTAAAAAAAAAAAAAAATACAAGTCGATCAAAAATATATTTTTTGTCACGCCTGCACCGAAAGTCTGGTTTTCGATAGCGGTTGAAGCGTTGGAAAGCGTTTTTTTTTCCGTCCAGCGGTCGGTAAAGTGGGAATCCCTAATAGCGCCGGGTGGTAAAGTGAAAATCTCAAGAAGGGCCGGGCGGTAAAGTGAAAATCCCAAAAAGTGCTGAGCGGTAAAGTGGAAATCCCCAACAGTGCCGGGTGGTAAGTGGAAATCCCGAAAAGTGCTGGGCGCACATACATCACGCGCGTATCCCCTGCACAACCCGCAGACACTGAAATCTATACCACGGTCCTTACAAAACATAAACTTTTGGTTACTTTTGGTTCACATTAGAACCTCCATGCGTGACTCTTAAAATAAACAAAACCAAATCGTTTCTTTCGTGAAATATTGTTGTCGTAGAACTATGGACTAGTTGTTGCATAGATCCCTGCATTACCTTTGCCGTGATGGATGCAGAGGCGCGACAAAAAATAGTATGTGTGGCTCGTGCGGGAAGGCAATTTCTGCCCTTGCCAAACAATATACCATTTCTAACTTACTTTAGACACTAAAATTAAAATGTAATGGCTATACGGGCTATTGAAAACGTAGCGATATCAAACACATAACATTTCTAGAATAATTTCAGAATTAATTTTCAGTTATTGAGTTGAGAACAGAATAATAACATTAAAACGTTCTGAAAATATTAAGTTATCAGATTAGGTTAGGAATCGAAGAGGTTGGAAATCATATAAATGACAAATACTTATACTTTAAAGTTTAAATAGTAATTATAGATTAATAATTAGGTTATAAATACATTGTTACTATGTAACACTACATACGTATCACCTAATCATTGATATATGATAGTTTAATTTAAGTCCAGCAGTGTACATTTTATTGAACGATAAAGTAAATTAAAGCATTTTCAAATTAAGTTTGAAGCAAACATTTGTAGGTTTCTGTAATACCAAATAACAATACTTGAGACGTATTACACAGCAGCATACAATATACTGCTGATTTTTTTTTTATTAGAATTAAATGCCTATTATTTAAACACTTTTTCATAGGAAATATACTCATTGTATTTTGGTTTTAAACAATGGGAAGTATTAAGTAGTATGAATAATATTATATTCATATTTTATTATTCAAATATAATCTTTAAGCCCGTTGCACTAGCTGCAAGTGGTAGTTTATACCTAGCATATGCTGTACCGGTGTTAAATACACAGAAATATTGTGGCAGAAACAATAATATACTCATCGGTCATCGTAATACACGCATGTTATCATAACGAAGATTTGGTTAGCATCCGTCGTGTCACAATAAAAATACCCACCCAAAAAAAACTATTAAAAATATTTCACGAAAAATGCCAATGAATTAATTTCGTACGATATAGCAGACTGATGAATGTGTGCGCGCGCATCTGTGCGTGCCTGTGTATATGTAGAGATCTTCTAAGCGCATTATCTACACTCGAGACACGCTCACAAGTCCCTCGGGGAATATAATCATACGTGACAATGGGCACTTTCCACTTATATATATATATATATATATATATGATATAGGTATATAATATTTATACACGGTTTCCCTGTATACCGGCCATATATGCACGCACGAACCCTACGCCCCGTGCATAAAATAATAACATATTATGATATCGATTTGCGGCCGTTTATTTTACGTATGGTCCGTGTTGACCGTACATATAATAATAATACGTGCTGTTTGCATTCGAAAACCGTTTTAATGGCGTTTTAATCCTCGCAATATTATGGCATATAGGTGGGTACTCGCGTTGATTACCAAACTCGTGACGACATAATAATATAATATTATATTATATTATATTATAGACGCGCACCGATGATAATACGGTATGCGTACGACTGTCAGCTCTCGGCTAATAGAACCCCATCAGCGTAATATGCGGGTACATATTTTGCCCAATTTATTGAGCTCGGATCGTTATTATTGCAAACTCGACCCTAAGACCATGACGTGACGGCGACCATGAAATTTGAAACTGACTGTCGGATATATTGCCAAATATATTATCATTGTACTGACTGCTGACCATTTTTCATGCGATATTTTTGGTTGATCAGTGATTCCATATTGTCTTAACACAAATATTGTATTATTACTAATTTTTATTTATTATTAATATAAACATAATATTATTATGTCATTATTTTTATAATTTCAATTGTATATTATATTTTATGCCCTCTCTATGTTGAACTATGATGAATTATTTATCGTTCATAATTTAATTTAGTTTTTTTTTTTTGTTTTATTATTCCGTTCAAATTATTTTAATATTTAGTAGTAATTACGTTGTTATAATGTACGTTTGCGTACATCACGAGTCACGACTGTCACTGCAACATCACGCAACTACAAACTTATAAATTGTTCATGAATAACAAAAAAACTAATTCATTTGACTCTGAGAAATAATTATTGAGATATTCTTTCCACGTGTGAATAAAAGGAACTTACTTAATGCTTAATGTAGTTTGAAAATTAACTAATATAGATCATATTTTTATATTATGATGATATTTAGATTAAAGTTATTATATTTACGAAGTATTACAAAAAAAAAAATAACGAAGATACAACGAATGCAAGATTAAAATACCTGTTGTTTAAATGTAAATGGTGTAGGTATGTATAATTTTGATTTATATTAGTAATAATGCACTATAACGTTATACTTTACACTGCCTACAAGAATACAATTAAAAACTCAAAATGACATTAATACCTTTTATCTTATTAGTAATATTAGTTACAAAAATAAATTATTATTATTTATTAGATTTTGATCACATATCCCAACAAAAACACTCACCAAACTCCGTGTAAGAAAAGTATAATAAAAACGGCTCTGAACTATCTCAATATTATTTATGATGAAATAGTTTGCTAAATAACTGAGTATAGCTCGGCGAATTTAAAACACTTGATTAGTAATATACTACATATTTCCTAATGATAGTAGACTATGGTATTATGTAGATACTCATTATGCTATGGTATTTTTACATTTTTAACTTAAGTCGCAAAGCTATGTTAAATTATTTACCAGACTATTTTCACTTAAATGATATCTATAGTTCAATGACTTAGCTATAAAATTATATTACAACTTTTAGAACCGTATTTTTTTTTTATACTTACTGTTAGTATTTTAGTGTAGTATTTTTGTTGGGATATCACAAATCTTTTGTTGATACCTTATTATCATAAGGTATAAATCGTAAGGGAACATATTGGTTTTACACGTAGACCTTATACTAATAGAAGGGCAATATAAGTAGTTCGAACGATAGGACGAGAGGGCGCTGCTGGTTACATCGTGTACTGCGCACATGCGCGTTAATGAGAACAATATTTTTAAAACCGTATACCAGACGTTAAGTATGATAAAATACTATGTCTTCTATGTATAGTATTTCGTACGATAAAATATTATTAATAATAATGGATTTCTACTTTGTACTTTGTAGTTTGCACTTTAACACAAGGTCTATCGCAGGGTCACCAACTAATTTCCACAGGGGTCCGTTTCGAAACTTACCAAACTTCCCACGGTCCAAAACACGTTTAAATACCCAATGACTTTTTTCATACATTAGCAATTAATAACTACTAAATTGTAATAAAATGTACCTAGTTGGAACGAGCGTCTAACGTTACTAACGTACCTATCAGTCAACTTCTCTGAATTATTTTTTTCACCTATGGGCTTTCAACGTAACCCTCGAGGAAGGAGACACGTATATGATATACATAATATATTATATATGTATACCATACTCACAATATCGGAAAATATTTTTATTCGTAATTTTATTATAAAAACGTAATGTAAAATCTTTATTGTATATTTTATCATTACGCAGCCATTAGGGTCTGTAAAGAACGTGTCCACGGTCCGAATGCGGACCGCGGGCCGCCAGTTGGTGACCCCTGGTCTATCGTCTATGCTTAAACTACATAAGTCACTAAATAAGTACCTATACAATATTATTTTATACAATAGAGATTGTACAGAGTGGTAAATCTGACATTAAATTTTGCGGCATCACTGAGTTATGTCCACGAATTAAGATATACAGGATGCCGAACGAGAGCTTATCAGGTGAAGATGGAAGTTTCCAAAAATCCAGAATGACTTATAGCGCTTTTTGCCACAGTGGCGTTTAATGAACTAAGACAGTGCTACCATCTACTAAGATTTATAATTTTACATATCTTTATCGTAAAAATTATCATCATGTTAATTTTCCGCTATGTTTATTGCGATACTCGATGGTCGTAATCATACAAAATTAGTTTTTGGCGCCATAAGTTAATTTGGGAACCTGGAAACTTTTGACTTCACAAAAATACTGATAACGGGCTGTCGTTCGGCATCCTGTATATCTTAATTACCCGAGTAATTCAGCTAATTATTTTATAAATGGTTGCCATTGGTTGCAAATTATAACAGTAATACTTAGTAGAAATTTTTATTTTGTATTTGTGTCGTATGGGGTTCCAATAAAGTTAAAACACACCCCAGAAGTAAAGAAATAAATTTAAATATTACTGGAAAATTATAACATCGTGTTACTTAATGACTCAACACCCACACATATAAATATAACAAATCACAACCTCTCATGTATAGATCTAACTCTCTGCACTCCTTAACAGCGTAAGAATAATTTGTTAGATTGAATTAGATCGTTTAGATTTTTTTCCGGTGTGGTTGAGGTGTTTTGTTGGGTTTTCACCTAGATTGATTGGTGCCATTAGTGTCTGTGATCTGTCAAGGGGATACTGGTGGAGATAACTCAGTACTTAGATATGAGAATGCCGAAGAGTTAGCAGGCCTTTTTATTTAACTAGATGTTTCGTTAGCTCTTTTGATTTTTTCAAACTTTAAACGCCTATAAAATAATATTGTTACTATGTAATTTTTATCTTTTTTTAATACGAATAACTTATGAGAAAACTTGTTTTACAATTTCAAGGTTTCTCCGACAGTTTTGTCATAGATATTTGAAGTTCCAATATTGAAGAAATTGAACATATAAACGAAAAATAATGACTTTCCTCTTCTGATTTTAGATAGTAATATTAAAACGTTTAAAAAAATAATACTGCGGTATACTGACTTATAAGTTAATAATAATAATTTATGATAATAGTTAGTATAGGTATATAATTTAAGTTAGGTATATGATAAATTAGTTCAATTTACTGTATTATTATCTAATAGTAATATAAATAAATAATAAAATACCTTTAGGCTAACACGTCTACGCATTGTATTTCGTATAAAATTATTTATCATTGAATTCAAATATTGGTAAATAAAAGCAGTGTAAAAATAATTACGATGACCAACTCAATGACGAGGTTCACTCAACACCTATTGTACAGTTTCTGATCTTGTTTAATATTTTAACTGTGAAAAGCGTGTGAATTTTATTATGAATGGAGATTATAGATTTTATGTCACAGATGTCAAAGGCTGAAGCTACTAAAATTGCCTGATTTTTTGGACTTGAAAAAATATCATAAAATATAATAACTTACTCGTTAAAAATACGTCTTATCGAATTTATTTTCATCTTCAGATGACGTCTAATATTGTTCAAGTGGGAATTCGTTTATTATCGTCTTTCTAACGTTCTTAGAATAAAAACATAAATTAAACGTTTATTATACCGTTGTGATACGTTTGAGGATCTAAATCTTTGGCAATCTTTTTCGCATCTAATTTACTTTTGGTCCCACGAGATTAACACTTTTTGAGTAACAGATTCATGAAAAAATTATATAATCCACTTTATTTTATCTGAACAACTTGTACTCAGATATTTTAACATCGTATCATGTAAATATAGGTACATAAATGAAAATCATATTCATTTGAATAGCAATAAACTTAAATAATTCACCATTTCTTGGAAATCCAGTTTTTCATCATAACTAAACACACGAACTAATCGCACTTGCGATAAATTTATTATTTATTGACCTAGTAATAATTTGTGTAAATATAAAGGTACCTATTTGAATACCAAATGTTTCATTAGAACTATACTTTAGTACTGAAAACAAACATTTGTGAAACCCTAGACAGCCAGAATGTTGACCCCCCCCCCCCCCCCCCTAGACAATTATTACATACTTATGTCTTTAATTCTACTACGTACTCAATAATTAATATAAGCAATTTTATGTACAATAAATATTAATAAGTAGGTATCTATAATTTGACAAAATTCAAAAAATATTTTCTACTGCATAGTGCATACCGTATGATATTCATATTGACTTTTGTTCTATTAATTCATAAATAAAATAATTTAAAAAAAAATGATCTTCCATTTTTACGGGGCCCCTATAACCTTGAAAGCTTGTATAATATCATATATTCTAATATTAAGTTAAATCATACGAAAAATAAGTAATGCGATAACATTTTTAGGTAAGTATACTATTTTATTTTTGTATTATTTTTACTTATTTATACATAAATAAATCACATTGAATCTAATGACGATTATTCTATTTTATAGTGAATATAAAATATGGTTGGTATATAATATTATAATTATAAAATTAATAAGTTTTAATTTTTGTATTCACACTGTTGAGTGATAGGATAAAATATGGATTGGCGAAGAAGAGAATAGCATAAATGTCAAGAACCTTGCACTATAAAAGATTCAATTAAGACGAAAGGGAAATATTATACGATCCTTGTGAAAATGACTATGCAATATAATACAGAAAGCTGGACAGTATAATATATTGCACTGTATGGAATTGAGTAAAAAATTAATGTGGTGGAAAATAAATAAGAATTTTCACATTGATGTAATGCGATTGGGTACATTTCTGTATAAGTTATAAAGCAACAAAACACAAATTTTGATTAACAGTTTATATTTTAAATGCACTAGTGATGCAGCTTAATATATGAATGTAAAACGTATAGTAAATTAAATTTTGTAATATGTTTAATCTAAAGTTAGATCCAAATCACGAAATATAAACCAAATGTGATGGGATAGAATACCTATAGTGTTAGCATTGCCACTATAATATTATATTTCGAAGTATTCCTAATGTTTATCAAAAGCAATTTTTGACTATATTACTCTTATTTACCAACTCTTTATACTGATCTGATAATTAAATACACTAATTTTTACTTTTCAATTAATAATAAATAAAATATTTCAATTTGATTCAATATAAAAAAAGCGTGCAAACTATTTAAATTATAAATAACTTGTATTTTGATGGTATTTTTTTTAACGTGTAATATGTGGACCTGATGGTAAGATAAACAATAAATGTGAAAATAAAATTGAAAATACATGAAATTATAAATTAATATAATAATGATATTCAATACAAAAAAAAATAGTAATTTTATAAGTGCAAATGAGGTTGACTCCGGAATAGACAATTTAAATAAAAAAGTCTGGTTCTGAACTGAAAAACTATTGAAAAATTCTACATATTTTATTTAACAACAATAATTTATGGGCAGAATTATATATTCTTAGTTATAAATATATGTCTAGTAATCGATTACTGGTTACTATTATATATTATTTTAATTAATTACTTATTAATGAGTACTTATAATACATACTATAGTTTTAGATTCTGAGCGGAGCGATGAATGTATTGATTTTACACTGATGTATGTATAATAAATGATGCATATGATATTATATCATTGAATTCAAATTTAATACCATCCATTATAAAGTGACCCTGCAATTGTAACCTACAGTACAGCAGAGCGACATCCACTTACCTGCCTTTTTTTAATTTTAATACAGTCTAATATATATTTTACAAAATAAATACTCGTTAATATTATTTTCCCGCTATTTTAAAATCTATGTACTCGTCTAGGTATAATATTCATTATAACTGATAAATTTACTTGAAAAAAGCATGTTGAAAAATATGGAATAGGTAAGTAATCACATAGAATTCCATACGCCTAGGTAGTGACTAAATATTAAAAAAAAAATTAATCGTTATATTTGAATAGTTACAATTTCGTAGTTCTTATGAAATGTGGATTTTTTAAAACTGTTATGCCGATTCAAACATTGAACGACCGACCATTTAATCAGAGCTGATGGGTTATGGAAAATGAATTATTGAAAATTGTATTTTCTTACATAGTTGGGTATACCTACAAGATTATATTATTATGTAATAACTTTAATTTTAACAACAACCTGCAGTAAACACGTCAAAGCAAACTGATTTGCGATTATTAATCATAAATCAAAAAGTCATGACTGTTGAACATAATATACCTACTGTGATTAACGATAATAATATGAAAATATGAAATACATCAGCTATAAGGACTAAGGTCAGTATTCGCTTATGGAAATAAATTACTATTTATTCTTATTTATTTATTTAGATTTAATTTACAGATTTTATTTTTATACAGGTATAATTTTAAAGTATTATAATTCACTCTGTTTTCAAATAAAACCCTGATCAGAAATGGATTATTCCTGCATATAATAATTCAACAGTGTGGAAAATCTCTTCAAATGATTTAGCCAAGCCAATGATTCATACGCTTTTTTATTATTAAACTCTTACACTCTTTGCATATGAATAGTTATTAAATACCGTTATTTTTACTTTTCAATGAATAAAAAATAAAATGTTTGTATTTTATTAAATTTAAACCATTCACGCATTATATTTTTTTTTTAATAATTTACAATACTTTTGTATTATTTCTATTTTTAATAACGTGTACGTAGACCAATTAAAAATGTAAACTAAACTATAGATATGAAAATAAATTAGAAGATACATTGATTCCATGCTAATAATAATAGTATACAACAAAATAGTAAATTATGTAACCATTATGATTATAAATGCAAATACTACAAATGTTTGCACCTATAGAGGTACCTATAATACTGAAAGTGTGTCAACATTTATTTCTTTTTTATTCAAATTTGTTACGTCATTTGTTTTTGTGATACGTTCCGGTAAGCACTTGAATTTTCAAGTCCGTCGTAATAAGTTAATATATGAAAAAGTGGTCAAGAAAAACAGGAAATATTGAGAGCTGCTTACAGAAAAAAAAAATGAGCCCTACATACAATATTAATATAGTAAACAACATAATCGTAATTTCTTTTAACAAAAAAAAGACAGCGATGTATGTGTACAGGAGATAAATGTTTGGGATCATTTTTGCATTGCTCTTGGATTTACATAATGCCTTTAGTATAATATTTGTTCCGGATATTATCCAATATTATAATATTCTCTAGGGACGAATTATTTTTATCATAATATAGGAATGACTGGGTTTTTTGTATACCTATAATCGCCACTAGTTGATAGTATTGTAGATACCTACATATTTTTTAGCTATAAATATTTCGGTAGATTACGATATTTAATTGTTTAATGTTCTTAATGACTAAATTATTTGAACATGCAAACACCTATGGACACAATAATAATTGTTATTGTTAAGCAAAAATATGTATTTATTACTTAAAATAATAAACCGTAATCATTTTCACGATGCCATTACAATGCATGATATTTCTCATACACATTGAATATTATTTTTTTCCAGCATCAGTTGAAAAATCTGTAATATTCTTAATGATTTGTTATAACGTCTTATAAAAGTTGGATAACGTAAAAGATAGTATTGTATTTTATTATATTATTTCGTGTTCTATAAACATTATCCTCGTAACTTTTAAGTTTTAATACTCACTTAAAACCGTTTACATACTTCAGTCATATTGTAAATTATTGTAAGCACAAGACGTGTGCAACATATAAAAATATTTTAATGATTAGGTAACTACTAATAAAGCTAAAAAGTTATAACTTTATAAGTTTATAAATTGTAAGAAATGTCCATGTGATTTTCAAATGTACCTACCTAATCATGATATTAAATGTGTAATGATAACAATTTGATCAGATGTGAATTCTGTTTAAATCATGATATTAAATTGAAATATGTTTAGTATTAATCTTACCCATTTTAAATTGTTAGCTATTTTACAACATTTAAATTTATATGTTTATACTCATTAACTGAATTAATAATAGGTATTATTACCAGTATTTACGTTTATTGTCACTGATTTCTAAATTAATATCAATATTTTTCTTCATACAATGCATTTTAAAACTAAATAATTATAAATTTGACACTCTATACAAAAACGTATATATATATATATACGTTATATTATAAATATAATAAATTGATCACATTTTAGCTTATCACATTTTACTACGCATTTGATTGTATGCACTCAAAATATATAATTATAGTTTAAATTATAAACTTGGTGTGACGACAACGTTTCAATTAAAATCACGACTTGAACTATAGGAATTTATCATATGTTTTATCACAATGTTACAGTATTTTATTCTTATTCCAACGTGAATTTGCAATTAAAATATTCATAAGTTTCACAGATATTCATGGATTTTGTACTGAGAAAATAAAATAACTTTTGAAAATGCTACCTTAACAATGGCAACTATTGAGTCAATAGAAATATATGAAGCGTTAATTAAAATTATTGATTTAAGACCTAACGCATTATACTTTTAACTTAGCCTCGCAATTTCTTTTCAATATTTTTCATCATTTGTTGACTTTTTCTTCGAAGCTAGACAATTATTGTATAAAAAAAAATTGTATAAATATATTTTAGTTCATTAAAAAACTGTAACTATATAGCAGACTTATATTTATTGCATGAGATAAAATTAAAAATACAAATCTTAATAAGTATTTTATATTGTATTGCTAAAAAAATACAGTAACAAAAACAA
This sequence comes from Metopolophium dirhodum, assembly GCF_019925205.1. Lineage (NCBI taxonomy): Eukaryota > Metazoa > Arthropoda > Insecta > Hemiptera > Aphididae > Metopolophium > Metopolophium dirhodum. The sequence continues at coordinate 39,898,032 of NC_083563.1, read as the reverse complement.
ATATCAGTCTTCAATAAAATTAATGTTAAAAATGCATCAGTCAATATATATTTATTTAATTATATACCTTCTATGATTGTGTAGTACTTTATAATTGTGTATGAGTATAATTTATTTATGAATACCTAGCACGTTGACCACCATGCATATCTTATATGAGATCTCATCAAACTTTGTCCTGTCCACCACACGGTTTTCTGATACGTTTACATAAACACAGTTTTGTCAATTTAAAGAAATATTGATAAAAATAAAAACTAAAAAAGATATTTGAAAATTATTGTAACACCTACTGAAAGTAGCGATACACTCTACATTTTAAAACTAAAAAGAAAATACTGATTATTGGGACCTAGGACGAGATCTCAGGTTTTCACTTTTTCAGTGAGATTTTATATGATATTGCGTGTGAGTAACTAAGTCAAAAACCCCTTGACGGTCAACGTGCTAGTTAGATTTAGCACAATCATAGACAATAGGTAGATCAATAATTTGTACAGAGTACAGAAACGGAATGTTATCCATTCGAGTCATACTTTTGGAAATTTCTTTAAATATAATTTGAACTATATCAAAATGCATTAAAATGGTGAGAAAAAAAATACGTTAGTGTTGCCAACGTGTTTGATTGACGGTTAGATTATAGAATAACATTTTTATAAATCTCACAAAAAATAACGTTAAAGTGGTTTCAATTTCAATGTGATATTACCACAATGCCTCATGTTTCTGAAAATATGATGTTTTTTTTTTCTTAATACGACATTTGTCTTCTATAAGATGCATTATTATCAAATGGGTTATATAAGACGGGCTATTATTATTAAAATTGATTAATTAAATTTAATATGGTTGTTTAATTGTAATTTAAAACCTTTTAATTTTTAATTATTTTGAAAACATGTATGTATAACTACTCACGATAATTAAATCGCATATCAAATCTGGTCCTTCCTTTGGTATAGGTTCTAAAAACTCAAAGTTTTAATTTATTATTGAAGGAAAAAATGGGAATGAGCATGCTTGGTGAATCGCATTGTATACATATTGTATGGTATTGTGTGTCAAAAACTTTGAAAAAAAAATTGGTGCCTAGCTGGTACATTCTTTAGAAAATAATATACCGAAAAATAATAATAAAAAAAAAAATAGAATGAAATAAAAATAATCACTCGCGCCGTCGCCCGTTATTCGGGTCGGTAAAAGATAAAAGAACTACAACGTTTATCGAGTAACAACCACCAAACCTATGTGGCTATATGTACTCATGTATTCTTGTAGAAGTAAAGTATAATACAAGTTACAAGGTACAACCACGCGGACAACAATACGTCTATACAGGTATTATGATGTTGTATGGGTAATGGGTAGACTATACCATGCGTGTAATATACCGATAGTAATAAATAAAATCAACTTATTTCACTGCGGACTCGGTGCCGTAAATCTGTTAACCTCCCAGTCCCACGGCTGCCGACACCTTTAAATAAATTCGAACGCATAGGTACCGAAGTACACCTCTCGGGGCCGTTTTAACCGAACGCTAAATCAAACGCGGCCGCGTAATATAACACATGGGCTTAATCCAGTTTCGCGCCGACACTACGAAATGCAATAGCTACATGCGTCTATATAGTTAAGTTTCCAAGTTAGTACGGTCACTGCGAAACACTGTAATATTTTAAATGTTATAGAATTCGCGAAAACAGGTTCGACGGAATAATTGTATTATCATATACTAATTACTATACTTGGTATACTAACCATCAAATATTTAGAGGCAACGCGCACGTACCGTATATATATAATAATATAATTGTATTAAATTATTATTATTTGACCACCTGCAGTGCCATTAGGCTTATAATTGGTACACCACTGTGAAAGTAATCTAATTTCTGGTTGTTGGTACCTACCTACAAAATTAGTATGTAAGTCATCGTGAACGAAGATCAATAATCACGTGACAAATGCCGAGATGGTATAGTAAAATGCAACACACTTATAAATAATAATTTATTGTTTCTCAAACAATTCATGAATAAAATAATGTGAGCATTTGAATAACAGCAATTAAATATTACATCGCCTATAGGGAATGTGTTGTGGGTATGCATTATTAATGTATTCTTAATATAAAATTATATTAGGTTTTAAACTGCCAATATTTTAGTACTAGTATTTTATTTTTATGTTTAGAAATGATTATTGTGGCTGTAAAACGTAAAGTACTCTTATTTTTATCATTTAACAATAAAATAAAAAGTAATAAGTCAAGTATAGTTTTGAATTCACATTAAAACATAATATTATATAATATAATAATATATATCTACCACGTACTCATAGATATATCAACATAATAAGTACCTATTTAGATATTATATTACAGAAATATACTTAGTATTATTTTCACAACATTAAGGGGCCCGTATTACAATTGTTAAACTAAGGTTAAACCACCGAATTCGGCCGGTAAAATCAGTGGGTTAGGCGTAACCGAGGTTTAAACTATGATTGTAAAACAGGCCCTTAGAGTAGTATTTTGTAACAGTTAAACATTAATATGATAATGATTTAATAAAACATAATAAAATAACGACAGGTATATAATATTATTTTTTATTCAAATTTGAAATTTTTATTGAACAAATAAATATTAATATTTAGTGGTTAACTGCTGTTAAACATTATACACGTCTTAAAATGAGTAAGGAACATAGAAATCTTCCAATATTTCAACTCTGCAAGTGGATAGGCCACTAGAGCTATATAATAATAGACCACTTAATTAAAACAAAAAAAAATTTAAAACTGTATAGTATAATAGCTATTATGTTTATTAATGTTTGTTTAAATTGGGTTTTACGCCTGTATTCAGAAAAATTATTCGCGTGTTTTCATAAATTACTAATTTAATTTGTCAACATTAATGGTATATGATTAAAAAGGGTGAAATTAATACTAAACGTAAATAAATTTGAATTTATACATGCCCAAGGTAAAACCAATGAAAGATAATTTATCAATGTTTAAAGTCTTCGAGTTTTAAATTATTTTCCCTTTTTGAAAATAGTATGTTGTATCTATTAAAATATTATATTATCTTTATATCAATAACGTAGAAGAACTTCAATGAACTATATATTAAAACATGATATAAAACATATAATACTTCTGACTATAAATTCAAATGTATTTTTCTGATATGTCACAATAAATGAAAGATGATAAAATCTAGATTTATGTTATAATATTATGGACCAATTTATTACTAAAAAATGATTACTATATTATTATTATACAATTTGAAATTATTAATACCCAATATCAAATTATAAGGGTCTTAAGGCGGTAATTCAATATTTATATACATAATAAAAATGTCTGACGGTAAAATTTAATGGTTTTAAAATTTAAATTCTTGGACCTAATAACATTTTAAGTTTAATCTATTGTAATTATTAGAATTATTACTAACAATTTTATTGTGTTATATACGTATGATTCGACAACCAGAATGATCAGGACTAAAAATAATACGGCAAAGATTGCAATTGGAGAATAGTTGTTAAATCAGATCTTTAATTTGTGATTCTCTAATAATATTGAGTTCATTCGAGGTTGGCTTCTCCGAATGCTATTATAATAAGTTTGAGTGGAGTCCAATTATTCTAACCCCCTATTATTCCAATTTAAATCTGTTATCCAATTAGTTTGGTATACATCGAATACCAAATTATGTTATGTGGTCATTCCTACGGAAAACTTATTTCATCGATCTTGGTAGCATGTGAACCATCACGTCACTCGAAACTAAATTAAACTAGACTGTTATCGTAAATCTATTCATACAATATATAACAGTCTGTAATTATAAATGAACACATCATAATTTCGAGCGTAATTAAAAATATTTTGGTTAGAAACTTAAGATCATAAGTAGGTAAGCGATTACTGGTTGACAAGCGACAACATATTGTTATGTTTGATAAAACACCTACAAGTTGTACAGTTTTTAATAGGTTACAATGGTTATGAATTATAATATAAGGATATATTACATCCATAGAACTTAGAACATATCCATAGAACACACAGTTAAATAACTCAAAAACAATTCGTTCGAATTTATATTTTGATATTTCATAATATTCAGAAAAATCAACCGCTTAATAATTTACAGTATATGAGAATATCCACAGAACCCTTTTTTAGTAATACAAACAATTTTAAGAGTTTGATAATATGTTCTTTAAGTATATCTAAAAAATTCAAAAAATCAGATTTTGAATATCTACATTGTTAAAGAATAAAATGGTGAGCATGCTTGGTGGAAATCACCCTCTATACGGACAATAGGTTTATTTATAATATTATTTTTCCCATTTCGCTATAGCTACTAATAGAAATATAAACTTGAATGCTTATGATTAAAAAAATACAATATTCTGATTGAAGTACTTAGAGAATTTGTATTAAAGCTGTGTATTTTTTTTTTGCATATAACCACTAAACAAGGTTGTAAACGTTGGCTTTAGGTAATCCTTTAATATATGTAATCAGAAATTAAGAAGACACATGGAAATTTTGAAGAAATAAAAATTCATACATTATCGTTGCATGTTCGTATAATGCGGTTGTAAATCGTTAACAGATTTTTTTCAAATCTTGTAGTTAATCCGGAAACAATATTTAGTCAAGATTTATCAAATAATTTTTAAAGAAATAGTCAACGTCTTGTAAATGTTAATGTGTTTAATAAGTTAAAAGAATTTCTAAATCCTTTCTGGTTTATAAATTGATAAAATGATTCTCGCTGTATTCCATTTTTAAAAACTATATCTTTTTGAATTTACAATTTACATATTATAGCTTTAATTCAAAAGCATTTTTTTTTACTTATACAATACTGAAAATGAAACAATAGTTGTGAAGTTTTATCAAAATATATTTTAATTTTTGTAATTTAGCTATAAATTGATAGTTGTGATCAGTTTTGTAAAGAATGCATTTACAAAAAAATGTTCTGAATATACATTTTTACTCCTGTAATATTTGTCATATTTCATTCAAAGATAAAAACTATTTTTTATAACTTTATATGTGTCCAATTTTTAATAGAACAATTTATTTTGTCACAAATATAAACTATTTTACGAGTTCAAAAAAATATTTTTTAACGAATAAAAAATACAAAAAAAATTATTCAGAATACATAGTTAAATAACTTTTTCAAAAAATATTTTCAAAAAAATAGTATTCAAATAAAAAAAAAGTATTTGAATACTTTACGAGACTGGTTGTAATATATGGTTCAATAAATGTATTTACCAATTATTGTATTACCATGACAAAATTACATATTTATTATTGTTTTTTAACCGATGAAGCCGGAAAAAAATCCAGCCGATACTGCCTTGTCTTGTTATAATCGTTGGTATTGCTGCTATCTCTTAATTTCGAATATTTCGAACACTGAATACTTTTTAATAAGAAGTTGTAATATAGTTCATATTATCTTAGTTTAAAAAAAGCATTACATTTTAATTGACACGTTTTTATTTTATATAGTTTTTAGTTTTTATTTGTTTATTTGCATAACGACCTACCAATTACATATAGACGGTTGTATTTTACCTCTCGAAAATTGTTATAACTGATGTCTACATATAATTTATTTTGTTACACACCTACAACACAATTATGTGTAATTGTGTTCAAATCGTTATGAAAGTCTTTAATAGTGGGCACATTATTTCTTACATCTTTTTTACGTTACAGCCTGTCAGATTAGTTGAAGATCATTTTTCAAACGTTAAAATATTTCATTGTCTTATTAATAAATTAATAGTAATTAGTAATACAACACCAGCTGATATCTCGTTCCGTGTTATATCCTATAATATTAATTATCTTTGATAAATAGTGTATGCGTCTTCTGTTTAGTAACAATCTGCTTTAAATATTTTTATAAATTACCTTATGTTATAACTTATAATACATCTGCCTTTTACTTGTTTACCTACTATTTACTTGTCTAAAGCCGTTTTCTATAATTATCATTACAATCAATAGTTAATTGATAATTGATACGAAAATAATTTACTATTATAATACGTATACTATTATTTTATATTGTTTAGTATTCGATGTGTATAGTCTTATGTTATAATAAATAAGGTACCCATCATAGATTTAAAAAATAACGATAACGATAGAGAAATATTAATCATATGATAATTTTAATGTTGAAACTGTGAAAAAACTGTAAAAAAACATCAACAATTAAATAGTTCATTTTTATATTCTTTTATATTTTTTCATTTGAGAAGATGATTATTCAATTTACCATCATTATCAAACATTTCTTATATCTTATTTTACAGAATACCATACATGGTTGTTATTGAATTAGAGTTGAAGGCATTTTTTAACCAACAAAAGAATATTAAGCATAGCAAGTGCATCAAGTTTTTTGCTCTGGATTCATTGATAAAGAAAAAAAAGGTTGTATGGCAATTCTCTATCTCTAAAGAATGTTGTACACGCTATATATAGATAATTAAATTTTTTATGGCTAACACTGTTGACTAACGGTCTATATAAGAGTTCATTTAATAATATACATAATGTTATCAATCGTATTACGAGTACGTTATCAGCATTGAATTCTTTTTTTTATATAATACCCGTCATAGCTTGGCCCGTGATTGGTTGTTTATTTAGCCTCCAGGCGATGATATGTATAATTTTTTATTCAAATTCTATCGTTTAATGTGATCGGCAAGTAAATATAAAAAATGGTTATTGAAAACGTATTGAAATGTTTCTAGCGGTATTAATGATAAATATATTTTTATCAAAAATAGCTGATCCCGTGCACTTCGTTGCCCGTTAAATGTAGGTACCGAGTCTATATGACTCAAACTTTGTTCAATTCGTTATTTAATAACCGGTGTATAGTGTTCAAAACTTATCTTAACTTTTCCGTTGACCAGAATAAAAATTCTGATTCGCAGCAGTATATTATTAGGTAGGCAATCTACCTGCGGTAGATCGCGTACCCCGTGCTGTTTGTACGTAAGTGTATGATGTAACTCTAAAGTAACAAAGTTATACCAAGTTTGTCGTTTTTACTTAATTCCATTTACGGTGGATTAATATAATCAATTGATACAAAATCCTAACCTAACCTAAGAATACTAAAATCCGATAAATAAAAAAAAAATCAAATTTAACCCTTGTTAAATTAATCTATCTTCTTCCCAGAGGTCTAATCTACACACAAGCATTCATTTATATATACATATATATATATTGACGAAAAATAATAATACAAATCAACAAACAAGCCCGATTAACCAATAACAACCAATATATAATACACTATTATTATTTTAATCTGCAACAATAAACTAAATTTTGTATTATTTAGTTTATTTTTTTCTGGAAAGATGGCACCACTATTGTATTTTTGACATACCTATTTCCTACTTTTCTGGTGGATTTTTCTAAAATGTTCTTTTATAAGAACCTTGTCCTGACAATTACAAACACAACAAAAAAAGAATCAGCCAAATCAGTTTAGTAATTTTCTCGGTTAGCGTGGTCGTAAAAAACCCCTTACAATTTTATATAGTAGTATAGATAACCAAATTCGCATGTGAAACATTTGAACATTGTTTGTACTACAACCAATTAAATACATTTTACATTTTACTTAATTATTTTATTAAAAAGATTCTAAAATATTCTTCTAATATTTGTAATAATGGATACTCTGCGTTTTTAAGGCTTGTTGCCATATTTTTTTATGCTTATCAATATGGAAATATGAGTGCAACACATTAATAAGTGATTTTCACTAAGCAGGCCTTAAAATAATGTATAATATCATGCAAAATATAATAAAGGAAGATTTAGTTATTTTCTTTCTTCTTTTCATAGTTTTTGCATATATTATTATTATTTCTGTAATTTAAAACAATTTACTTTTAAATTATTTAAAGCTGTAAATGGACATTAAACAGAAGAAAAACAAACTTTTTTGGTTGTGAGTTTGCGTAAGAAGGTAACTAAAAAGTATTTTTGAATAGTTAAAACATTTAAGGATATTACAATTAGTAATTAACATTTAAAATTAAATATAAAATATTAATAATCATCTAATAAAATAAGCACTAAAAAAATAATGTTCTTTATTTTGATTGCAATACTTCGCTATCCTAAGTTCATTAAATCATATTAAATATATATATATTTATCATACCTATTTAATAGATATTATAAAAAGTGTAATCTGTAATACATAATAATAATCCTTGAAATAAAATTTCATTGATCATAAACCACATTTTACCTTAAACATAATATAAGATCATTTAATGCTATGATACAAATCAACTGACCTTGTATATTACGATAAATAATTGATATTGGCATGACGTTACCTATATTACAGATATTAAAATTCTTTATAATTTTAAACGTTATCAACGTTTAACATTTTATGTGTCAACATTTATTAGCTTATGATTTTAACTAAATCAACTAAAATGGTAAAACCCATTAAAATAATTTAAATATGCTTTAATTTAAATTTACTTTAAATTAATGAGTTTTGACTTTTCTGACAGATCATTTTTTTTTTTTTTAATAAGGAGATAAATAAAATCTAAATTTTTATTAGTGTCAACTTCAATTTGTTTTGACCATAAGACATTTTCTTTAATTAACAAAAACATTGGATTTATATTAATTGATTTGTAAAATAATAATTAACCATAAGCTATGCTATGTAAATAATTGAGACAATATTCCAGTATCTAATATTATCATGTGAAATATGTATTTTTCATCTCAATAGTAAAATAGCTTTAATGACATGGATCTTCGGATATGCAATTTAGCTATACATAAAAGTCGTGGGTCTATTATTTTAGCCATTTTATACAATTGTCATGCCATAATATTATTAATGATTTTGCTTATAGTACTACACATTATGTATGGATTTTATAATTTTTTAGTTATAAATAATAATAACTTAAGTCAAAAAATAATGAACGTGCACACTACGCTACTGCATACGATACGTCAAAAGATTGCTATTGCAATTTTGGTACCGATTTGCTTTTGAACCCAAACAAATTACTTTATATGACTAGCGCAGGTTTTGAATTATCTTGTAACATTATAACTGTTTGACTAAAGTGAGTTACTCCCGAACCTTAGTTTTAAATACTAGTATTAAATGAATATTTTTTGTTCTCTTCTGTCTAATTGATTGATACCTATGTGGCTATATCCATAATATTATACAATTTATATAAATCGACAAATGCAATATACGTGATAACGTAACTATAGAGGAATGTCTATTTAGAATTACTGCTTTTGCTCCAAAAAATAATTAATTAGAAACAAAATACTTTATATTTTATACAGTTTACTTGTTTTGTGATTAAATTATAAATTTGATTTATATAGCCTTCACTAGTCAAAATAAAAGTTTGTTTACATCTATTGTTCAACATTTGTATATAATGGTCACAAAATTAATCGTTTTTGTATATTTTGTATCTCATGAAATGGGGATAGTTTGATGTTATTTCAGTTTAAATTGTTATTATAGCATAAAAATGGGCGTAGCGCGTTCAAAAGACAATTATAATATCAACGATTTTCAATCTTGTTTATACGCAAGTTAAACGTCAAAAACTAATTAAATAGCCAGTGATTGATTTTCAACAATTGCAATTATTTATAAATTGAAAAAAAGAATAATTGGGTTTCGTCATCATTTTTAAGTTGAAAAATACAAGTCTGCAAAATAAAACTAAAAAAATAGATATGGTTTACCTTTATTAATAACATTATTATTATAGTAATTAGATTTTTACTAAAATTGTTTGAATAAATAAGGTTGCAATTTTATTAATAATCTTCATTGGATGAATAAAAAATAATTAATAGTAAATACCTACATACCTATCAATTAAATAAACTCCTAAATGTATGTACCTACAAGTGTAATATTTGTTTCATTTTTTAATATACATATTTGTATGAAATACTAATGAAACTGAACATTTATTTCTGTAGGACGAATAATAAAGTTTAGGTATTTATCAATTTTAACAGTTACCTTATTGTAATGCTTTTTACGAATATTTAAAATTTAAAATACTTATTTACACGCGTATCTATAATTATCTCATTAAGGATTTAAATACTTTCCTACAAATAATTACCATAGTTTTGAAATATGTTTTTTTAAATAATAATACAATTTAGTTAAAATATACCTTATACAATAAATTATATAGTGTATAAAATCGAAATAATCTGACATTTTATTTAAATGCCATACATTAGATTTATAGCGTTATAGAATCTTAACCATGGTATACGCTAATCAGTATGTCATAAAATGTATATATATACAAAATTCAGTATCTTCAATCATAAATAATCCTTTCATGAATCGTATGACTAATATAGGCATCTCACAAATATAATATATTAATTTTAGAATTATATTTGAATTGTATTTGATCAATAGGGAATTCTATTATAATATTATTATTTATTGTTATCAAACATTTAGACATGACAAAACGATATTTTTTTTTTATTAAGTTGTGTGAACAATTTAAACAGTAGCATTGTATAATATTATACGTTGATACTAATGATCATGTCTTATTTTTTTATAATGTATAATGGTTTTATTTTTCTAAATCTAAAATTAAGAATATTCACTGTATATTATTATTATATATACTTTCACAACGTTTACACGTGTGTGTCCTTAACTTAAGTCTAGAATACTTATAGGAAATTAGTATAACTATTATTATCGTTTAATTCGCTTTTACTAAGCCACTTGAGTCTTACGTTGTTCAAAGGTAAAGTTATGCAAGAAGCTCATTGTGAATTGGCATTATGATATATCTTTCAGAATTAGTGTATCTGTATACTAATTAATCCAACATAACATATGAATTTAAATTTAGTAAACTATGTAAAGTTAAATTTAAAATTATTGAAATATTGATTACCTATACGAAAAATATACCTACATTAATACTATTTTTAAATGATATCTTAAGGCTCAATTTCCAATTAATTGTGTCGATTCATATATTTAAATATTTTCGCAGTGATTTATTATGCGTTTCATTAAACCAACTTTGATTTATATTTTTTGAAGCGTTCCTTGTTTACATTTTTACTATTTTATTTAGTTTTAAATATAATTATGTCAAAGTTATTATTGTATTATATACATTATACCTAGGTAATCAACAATTTTAGTGCAACACAAATACAATTACAATATACACTTTATTCTTAAAATTTAATTTTTTTTATTTTACACAATATTGAGTTCACAGTCCATAGATAAGTTTAATCTATTATATTAATTAATTACATATCTGTAATTGGAATATAGTTATATCAGAATCTATAGATTCATAAAGAAAATTTGAGGAATACTATGTTTGGGGGGATTGGACCTCTTGCCCTCCCCCCCCCCATCTCACCAAAGATCCGTCCTTGTTTCTAACCGGATTTGTCCTGTCTGCAATACATTATTTTTCTAAATGTTTTTGAAATATTACTTTTAATGTACTCTGTATAAAAGAGAGCCAGAATTATTATGTTGGTAGACATTTTTGCTTAATTTGAACTCAGTATAAGAAAATTAAAATACTTTTTTTGTGTTTCTTAAAAAACAGCGATATACTTATTTTAATTCCAATCTCAAAAGATCCAGGAGAATAAATATTTATTATTTTAACACGATTTTGAATTAAACTTATCGAAATTGTTGAAAAATATTGTTATAATACAATTTAATTTTACCCATTACAGTAAATCTATTACCTATTTAATATTTATCACCCCTTTTAAGATATTCATATTTTTATTGCATTTTTTATTTTATTACAAACATGAGAAATAGTATTATGACCTTGTAAAAAAAAAAAAATAATTATTATTATAGTTTATATATATAAAAACATAGTTTGAACTATATTATTGTCAACAATTTGGTTTCGTGGCTTTATTCTATGTGTAGGTACAGACTAGCGACCACGTAAACACTAACATGGAAGGGAGGTGATAATAACATTTGACAATCATGACTTGCTGTGTTATAGACCCCAAAAATATAGCACACGTCGATGTGCGCTGACCGTGTAGCCGTGCAGAGATAGGTATAGGTATACATAATAATATTATGTAGTAGAAATACATGCAATCTTGATAAGTCGAATACAGGCAACCCAAAACTTAATTTAACGCGGTGAAATGGTTGCGCAGACAAGGGGGGTGGATAACGTTTTAAAAGGTGTCAACACTAAATGAGAAAATTATACGCGTACGATTAAAAGTAAATATTCCGAGGACGGGGTCACGGAAATTCCCATGTCCACCGTCGGAGATAAGAAAACGGCCTGCAGGAGTGAAAAATAATCCACACACAAACAACACTGCTGCTGTCGAGTTATAACGACATTTATTTTTTCCCATATTGGTATCGTGCGTTTAAAATTATCTGAAAAGTAAATCTTTGGAGAGAAATTCTGAAGGCTTCCGGAGCCGATGTGTGTTTAGTATAAAAACTTGCCTCACAGAAAAACTCGTACCTCGTGAAATAATCATGTCTATATTTTTCATTTATTTAAAGATGACGATTTTAGTGAGGTTAAATATATGTATATGCCAAATTTCTGAGTATGTTTTTTTTTTTGAAATACAATCGACCAGGTAGGTATAATAGCGTTATTTAAAATTGAATTCAACACTCAGCAGTTCAATGCAAACTGAATTAAGTTTTCCCTTTCAAATAAAAATCATGTTCGAAATCCAACAATTTTTACGAGACGTGATTGGTTTTCATGTAGTCATTTTTTGATCGTTGAAATGATTTGATTTTTTTTTTCGGTAGGTACCTACGGATTATTGTATAACACGGCCGCCAAGCCACGTACCACGTAACCAGAAATTTCCTGACGGCATGCCCTTTAATAAAATAATCCGACACCCAAAACAGTTCATATCGTTGTATTTGAGATATAACAGTAGGTAGGTACAACACAGTTCTACTGTAAGTCGCCGTAAGTTTTAATGAGCGTTTCGTTTAGATTTTAGATTCTGAGTGAAACGATGAATGTATTGATTTTACAATGATGTGTGTTTTTTTTTTTATTTTTTTTTTTATTTTTTTTTTTTATTTTTTTATTTTTGTGTCTGTGTACACGATAAGTAGTCGAAATAATGCTTCGATTTTCGACTTCAGTATCTTGTTCGATGGGAAAGTGAATATCGTTGGTGCATTGGGGAGGTCAAAATTTTAATTTCCCAGTAGTTTTCAAAAGCGATGTGAAAAACAAAAGAAAAATTAAGGAAAAACGGGAATTTTTACGCAAAATCGATTTTGGTTATTGGTGTAACTCTAAAACAAATGACCGTAGATGCATGAAATTTTCACTGGTTGTTTATATTTGCATTTTCTATACACAATACAATTTTGAAAATAATTTGACTTTTTTTGAACTGTTTACGGACATTGTCAGTTTTCAGTTTTTTTAAATTTTTTTTCTATAAATATCAATAAAATTTTATTTGTTGGGTAAAAAAGCTTGAAAATTTAATAGAAGGCTCCTAGGTTATTGTTTCAAAGGCAGATGAAAAAAATTAAAAATCCTTAGTCACAGTTTTTTTTTATACACGTTTAAAGTTCAAATCTTGAAAAAATACGGAAAAATCACGAAAATTTGCAAATTATTTTGAGTTAGAAATTCATAAAAAATTTTCTTTTTAAATCTAAGATTTTAAAATCTAATACAAGATTCCTCATAAGTTTGTCTAACTTTATCAAAAAAAAAATTTCTACAAGAAAGTCAAATTAAATTTTTATGAGCGTTTTAAATTCATATTTTTACAACATTAGATATTCACTCGATTTCTCATGTACCGATTTCCTTATTTTCTTGTAATTCAAAAACGAATAACTGTAGATACATGAAAATTTCACTGAATGTTTATATTAGCATTTCCTATACACCATACAATTTTGAAAATATTTTGACACTTTTTGAGCTGTTTACGGGCATTTTCAGTTTTCAATTTTTTTAGTTTTTTTTTCTATAAATATCAATAAAGTTTTATCTGTTGGGCCAAAAAGTGTAAAAATTTAATACAAGACTCCTGATATATTTTTACAATAGCAGTTGAAAAATATTGAAAATACATAGGCACAGTTTTTTTTTATAAGCATTTAAAGATCAAATTTGGACAGAATTTATCAAATTTATAATTTAATAATTATTTTGTATTTAAAAATTTATAAAATGTTCAACTTTTATAGCTAAGGATTGAAAATTGAAAACAAGGCTCCACGTAAATAGGTTATTTATAAATTACTTTATTCACAATAATATCATCAAATATACTTGGTAATATCATAGGCTGACTGACCGTTTTCGCTCAGAATCGTTTTTCTTATACAATGATATTATATCATTGAATTCAAATTTAACACCATCCATTACAGTGACCCACTTGTAACCTACTGTACAGCAGAGCGACATCCACTTATCCACCTTTTTATTATTTATATTACATAATGTAAAAATCGAATAAATTACGCACAAAATATCTTATTCGGTTTCGTCTTAAACGTCAATAACTTACTGATCATGTGTACATGGTATGAATCATGATTAAACAAGCGTAACGAGTTATTTGTAGAATTTGGGACGGTTGTAGAACAGGCGGGAACAATTAATCTTCTTCCAACTCGTCGGTTTCGAAGTCAGTCGGTTAGCAATAAAACTGACAGTATTTCTTTTCAGTTGTAGTTTAGTTCCGATCCTCTAGACTTTTTTGTTTGCTTATTTATATTGTTTTTTGCTAACGCAATAAATGCGTATAGCTGATTGGATTGAGAATGATACGAAAAAAAAAAAAATGAGAAACAGAGATAATAAATTGTACTGTATGTCAGGGTTTCGTTTCACAATCGGTCAGTGAATATGTCTGAAAAATACATAAAATCAGAAATTGCATTTATAAGGTGTTGAATATAATAAATGTATTGATTTCAAAAAATATATTTCGTGATACTATTATACCGATTTATGAGAGTTAATCTTGTTCAATTTGATTTCAAAAGTCGAAATAGTCGTTCACGCTTATTCTTACTTGATTATTTGTATTTTTTGTTCCGAGTAAATTTACGGACGTTCATTGTTTTACAATAACTTATATTATTCTAGTTTTATCTTTTTTATTTTTTTGCTTATTTTCCAGTAGAAGCAGTACTCAAAAAGTTTCGTTGACGTTATCTATCGTAATATGTTAATTTAATGATATATTAAAGTGTAGATAGTACTTTCAAGATTTCATTTCTTGATCTCAATGCATAGAAAATCTTCCGAAACAAGTGTGTTTAAAACTTTTAAAGGAATAGTGTGATTTTTAACGAATTCGATGATTACCAATTGCTATCAAATCGAATACCTATAATTTTATAATGCACTACGATCTTGAAATGTATTGAGTGGAGCCAAATGAGCCCTATACCAGGTCTCTGCAATACACCGTCAAACTTTCTTAGAATTGGGTTTCCACGATTTATTATATTCTTAGTTTTACAATAATGAGCTCTTATAAATATTTTGTACTTAAGCTATAACCAAATAAAAATATAATACGTGTTTTATGTTACGTTAGATGATGTGTGACGAGTTGCATATAAATCACACTACTCCTCCCACCAAGTTTACTATATTCACCCTGGGAGGTTTGGGGGGCTGAGGCTCCGTAGGACCTTGAATTGAGTGACAGAAGCCGGTACTTATCATAATTCAACAAAATAATTTACTAAAACCTTAACCCATATAGTACCTATACTGTTGTACCTGAATATACGCTGTTCCCGAATATACCCTCAACCATTATTTTATCAGACAATCTTTTTTGATGAATCATAAATATAGCCAATCATGAATTGTTTCACAAACAATACAATTTTCTTTGAATTAGTTAAAGTAAATATCACAGATAGAATGAAAGCAGTAGTCTGTACAAATACGGAAAACCCGTGTTATCAACAGTGCCACTGACTGTAAGTGTGGAATTTAAAAATAATGAGGGTACCTGCAATGCAGCAGTACATAAAAAATGTAATTAAAAATGTCATTATAATTCAGATTGAAGAATCAAATAAATTGGATTAATTAAATTTAATATATCCATTTTAATACAATTGTCTTAAGATCACGTAGGACCTGGTATTAGGCGTTATTAAAATTATAAATTATAAGTTGCACATAACTTGCCTCAAAATTAAAATATCAAATAAAAATCCCACGATTGTTGCTGTATAATATTATTTATGGGGGACGTGAGTGGCCGAGCGGACTTAGACGTCGGTTGTGACGCACATCGGCGCTGGTTCAAACCTCGGTTCACGGGCGGCGTTTTTCTTTGGGCAAGTCACGGTGTCCGGGGAACAAGTGCCGCCATCCCCCACCCGGGCATGGCAGATACCTACCCACACAGCATTTGGGAAATTACAATATTTTAGAGTGCTTGAATAATGAATATTTGACTAATTATATCGTATAAATATTTTTTTCTCATGACAACAAAATATTGGACTATATGATTGCACAAAAATGTTGACTTAATATTTTTATAATGTTCCCATGAAAATGTTTTTTGAAAAAATATGATTAAAATATTTTTCAAATGTAAACTTCTTGACCAAAAAATATAAATAAAATATTTCCTTATTATTTACGCAACTTTTTCAAATATTTTGATAACAATATTGTTTTCTGAAAAAATTTTTACCATAGTTGGGAAATATTAAAATGCTGTGTGGGTACGGATGCCCACTTGAAAATCTGCCAAAGCTACACACACGTGTTTACCAACCAACGGTATCCTCCCCTACAAACAAACAAACAAACATCTAATGACCATAGTTATCGGGCTTAATGATCAATTATAAAAAAAAATTATTTATTTCAAATTAGATATAATAAGTCAATTCACTTTAATATTAAAAATAACAGAGTAGAATGGATTTTTGCGGTGTTATGCGGTAATAAGACGGAGTTCATATGCGTGTACGACGTCGCGAAGTGTTATTAATAATATTGATCTTCTTGAAAATGTAGTTTTGAATCGCATAATAATTTGAAAAATAATTGCAAAACTGTCGATATATAAAATACTTGTCCTAAAATATTATAAGTAACTATGTGTAAATTATTATGTCTTCATAAAAAATGTATTACACGCATAAAAAAAGTGTACTCACAATTTTATACTGTGTACTCGAAATCCTTATATCATAATATATTCACCTATGGTCTTTTAGAAACAAAAAAAATATAGTAAACCGTGTATAGTTCATTGGCTTGACAATGTTTAGTATGATCATAATGGTGGTGTGTTGGAAAATAAACGTGTGGCCGTGTAGGTATAAATACCTTACGAAATATTTTACCATCTAAAAATCTTTATCTCCACGCTCAAAGATTATTAAGTCTAATATTTTATACTTTAAAAATAACATAAATATGTCAAATATATTTCGGAACAATTTGTATATTTTAGATTCTAAGCGAACCGATGAATGTATTGAATTTACGTTTATGTGTTTTTTTTCTGTCATCAACATTTAGGGTAGTTAAAATGCTCCAATTTTTGACATCAGCATTTTTTCTGGTAAAATCTTAGATAGAATATTTTTTCTGATAGAAAAGTGAATCTAGTTGGTGCAATCAGGGGGTAAAAATTTCCAGTAGGTTTTGAAAGAGGCAGGAAAACAAAAAAATGTTAACAAAATATTTATATTAGCATGTCTTGCCATTTTCCATATGAAATGGTAACATTTTCGAAATATTTTGATAATTGAAATATTTTGAGCTATTTATATTTATAGATTTTAGCTATTAGCTAAGTACTAGCTTTTAGCTATTTATAGATTGAAAAATTTCAAATTTTGTAAATATTATTTAAAATTATTATCGATAAAAACTTTTTTACTTAGTTAAAAGCTTGAAAGTTTAATGCAAAGGTCCTCATAAGTTTGTTTAATAGCAATTCAAAAATATTAAAGATACATAGGCACGATTATTTTTTATATGCATTTAAAGTTTCAATTTTGACAAAATTCATCAAAATCCCGAACACTTTGCAAATTATTTTTGAGTTAGAAATGAATATAAAAATGTTAATTTTTATAGCTAGCATTAGAAATTTTAATAATTATGACCAACAAGTTTTTTTTTATCATAAAAAAAAGTTGATCAGACGGTATTATTCATTTTTGATGAGCATATGATTTTAAATGTATTACGATATTGGATATTCACCGAAAAACTAATGAATTTCCCTCTATGGATTTTTGAAATTTTGTTGTTATTTAAAAACGAACAACTGTCAACACTGGAAATGGTCACTTAATTTTTATAAGAATTATTTATAGGAAATGCAATGTTTTTGCTCAAAATATATTTTATTTATTCAAATATAACACATCCATTACAATGACATACTCAACAACTACTGTACAGTAGAGCAGCGCCGACTTGTAAATCTTTTTTAATTTTTATAATATCGTAGGTATATAAATTGCTTGGGTTTGAATCTTCATGATCATTTTTTTTAAATGTAATACATTTAGTATGTACCAACTACATCGATATCTTTATACGTGCTGATTCACACCTTTCTCCACCTCTCTTAGAAGAGTATAAAACAATAATATTGACACAATGGAACATTGAATGTAATATATTAATAACAAAACTCCAAAACATTGGATGATAATAATATAATGGTTCTAAAAGGATTATTGTAAAATGTCAAACTAAAATGGCTAAATATTTTTAACCACTGAAAATATCTACTCGTAGGCACTTAATATATGTATTATAAAAGTGCACAGTAAATTCTGACAAGGTGAAAACATCGATTAATACAATATACGAATAAAAACTTTAAATTGTGAAATGACGTTCAATAAAATATTATTATACCTCTACAGTCTACATGAAATATTTATATCCTCTTAAGGCGGGTTTCCACTATACACGTATGCCGTGTACACGAAAAATTTTCATCTATGTCCAACAACACGGTATCGTGGTTAATCATATGGTTACTTAACCTAACCAACCGATCACAACAAAGGATTTGTATGCACGTACACGCGTACGTGTATAGTGGAAACCTGCCTTTAGGTAGGTAGTGCTTATAGGGAGAAAAAATGTTTAATTTTAAATGGTCTTGACATGGCATATTGTCACGATCGTGAATCTTTAACCCGCATATACCCACAGCATACATGATATCTTCAATTAACGCGTACACGTTGTGTTACTGATATACACGCATAACTACGTTTTTTTAAATTCGAGATTTGTATACACCGCGGTATGTCATCCCAGCGTATACTCTCCAATGAGCCACAGAGTATCTGATAATGTCTAACGTAAAAATGATAACATTTTTTTGTTGAATCGTATCCAGTGGAATATAAGAACGAGGGAAAATGAATGGGTTGGTCGAAGAAACTTTTATAAAAACATTTTTTTTTTTTTTTAATGTAGGCGCACAACTTATAGGTATATCAATAGTTTACGATTTCGTTGTTGAACACTTAAGACCGTCTTTTGTGGAAAAATTGTATGACGACTTATTTTTATAGTGTATTGGGGCTAGGCTGTTCATAAAAATGTTATATAAATAAATATAATAATATTATGTATTTAACAATATAATATATAATTTGTAAGAATGTTAAATGTTACACAATAAATCGATTAAAATAACATCCAAATTCAAAATATCTAATTAATTTATACAATACGATTTACTAATGATATTAGATTCTGAGTGAAACGATGAATGTATTGATTTTACAATGATGTGTGTTTTTTTTTTTATTTTTTTTTTATTTTTTTTTTTATTTTTGTGTCTGTGTACACGATAAGTAGTCGAAATAATGCTTCGATTTTCGACTTCAGTATCTTGTTCGATGGGAAAGTGAATATCGTTGGTGCATTGGGGAGGTCAAAATTTTAATTTCCCAGTAGTTTTCAAAAGCGATGTGAAAAACAAAAGAAAAATTAAGGAAAAACGGGAATTTTTACGCAAAATCGATTTTGGTTATTGGTGTAACTCTAAAACAAATGACCGTAGATGCATGAAATTTTCACTGGTTGTTTATATTTGCATTTTCTATACACAATACAATTTTGAAAATAATTTGACTTTTTTTGAACTGTTTACGGACATTGTCAGTTTTCAGTTTTTTTAAATTTTTTTTCTATAAATATCAATAAAATTTTATTTGTTGGGTAAAAAAGCTTGAAAATTTAATAGAAGGCTCCTAGGTTATTGTTTCAAAGGCAGATGAAAAAAATTAAAAATCCTTAGTCACAGTTTTTTTTTATACACGTTTAAAGTTCAAATCTTGAAAAAATACGGAAAAATCACGAAAATTTGCAAATTATTTTGAGTTAGAAATTCATAAAAAATTTTCTTTTTAAATCTAAGATTTTAAAATCTAATACAAGATTCCTCATAAGTTTGTCTAACTTTATCAAAAAAAAAATTTCTACAAGAAAGTCAAATTAAATTTTTATGAGCGTTTTAAATTCATATTTTTACAACATTAGATATTCACTCGATTTCTCATGTACCGATTTCCTTATTTTCTTGTAATTCAAAAACGAATAACTGTAGATACATGAAAATTTCACTGAATGTTTATATTAGCATTTCCTATACACCATACAATTTTGAAAATATTTTGACACTTTTTGAGCTGTTTACGGGCATTTTCAGTTTTCAATTTTTTTAGTTTTTTTTTCTATAAATATCAATAAAGTTTTATCTGTTGGGCCAAAAAGTGTAAAAATTTAATACAAGACTCCTGATATATTTTTACAATAGCAGTTGAAAAATATTGAAAATACATAGGCACAGTTTTTTTTTATAAGCATTTAAAGATCAAATTTGGACAGAATTTATCAAAATCTCGAAAATTATCAACCATTGTAATTAATAAATTATAAAATGTTCAGTTTTTATAGCTAAGGATTGAAAATTTAAAACAAGATTCCATGTAAATAGATAATTCGGTTACCAAAAAATCTAAAAAATACACAAGCACAGTTTATTTGTATAGTCATTTTAAGTTCAAATTTGGACGAAATTACATAAAAACCTAGAATAACTATTTTAGTTATTTTGTTGTGATTGTATAATATTATTCGTGGGCACTTGAAACTTCTAATTTGTAATATTTTCATCGATATATTATGATGATAGTATCACGGTTTGTTGTTGATGTATAACGCGTTATATGTACCTAATGGATATTGTGATATGATTAATTTGGAATTTATTATAGGTCAATTTTTTTTTTAATACCATAGATAAGTGTATAATATGTCTTATACCTAGACTGACATATCGTCTCCACTCAGAATCGTTTTTCTTATACAATGATATATCATTGAATTCAAATTTAATACCATCCATTATACAGTGACCCACTTGTAACCTACAGTACAGCAGAGCGACATCCACTTGCCCACCTTTTATTTTCTATGTTTCTTTTTTAGGACAGACCAAAATCTGTGCTACATATCACCAAAATAATAAACCTCTCCCTCGCTGTATGAGGCAGACAAATCTAGACACCTCCTGTGCCTACTATGATTGACTATGTAAACAAATTACAAATTTCTTTTTCTTTATTTTTAATCTTATATTTTTTTTATTGGTCCTTAAGCCCGGTATCTATGGCCATTAGCTGTTTGTAGGGTTGTATTGTGGTGGTGTTAGGGTTTGGAACTGTGAGTATTTACAGTGTTAAAATCTTATATTATATATATTCATATGAATAGTTTCGCAAAATGTAAATACCAAATACTGTATTGTATTTTAATTGGAATTCAGCCCGTCATGTTAAATAAAATCAAATAACTAGTTATTTGTCTTAGGGTCAGTTTTACTAGTTGGATAATATTGTTGTTGCTCTTTTGATAGCTCTGTATACGTGTTTTCTGAATAATCAAATGAGATGCGTGTTATGAAGCGATGTGATAATGCGATATGACTTTCACTTTTGATTAGACTTTGTAAGTAGATATAGAGCTACGGTGGGGAATCGGCACCAAGTTCTAGGTAATTAAAATTGTTACCAATTTCTTGGTTGTAGTAGATGCTGCATGTGAATTGTGGTGTATGCATATTTGGAGTTTTTCCGGTGTTACGACTATTTTTGATAGGAAAAAAACTAGCGTGTTAATATTATAACTATCAGAATTATACGTAGAGTGGTGTAAACAATATAATAAAGCACTGTCAGATCACATTTCGGGATTTACATTATAATTTTGTTGTTGCGATGTGAAATTATAAATTTCAAATGAAAACCCCTTTTTTTACTGTACATTTTATCACATTTTTTTGACGGATAGATTTTTTGAAAATGTTTTTGTCACTAATTAAAAATAGTACTTATATTATTATTAATAACTATCATTTTCAAATAACTATCGTCCTCACATATTTAAACTTATTATCACACCTTAGCACATAAAGTAAAATATATTGAATAAATGCTCGATCAAATTTAAATTTAGATACCTACATAAAATAGTTCAAAATCCGAATATATCTGAATAATTTACAGAAAAAAAAGTTGGTCGTCTTTTGGAAAAAAAGTTTATATCACTACTTAGGCTCTATAAAAACCTAAGTAGCAAAATTATGGTCTTTAAGAAAACTTAAAATTCCAAAAACAAAAAATTCAGTGAATGTATTATTAAAGGTTGAAATGAGAGTGAGCATGCCTGTGTGCGTGTATATATTATATTTATATTATATTTATAATATATATACATATTTAATAAATATTATTTATATAAACATATTATATTTATTGTTTTAAGGAATAAATTGTGTGATTATTAGCTTAATTTACAATGTTTGTTATAAATATATAATATATCTACATTAGTTTTAACGAATATGTATATTTTAATGAATATATAGGAATTCGCAAATATTTTAAACATTTGCAGTATTTTGTTTTTCTCAATGTAAATACCATAAATACATCAAAAAATTAATTAATTCGTTCAATAACGCCGCAGGCAGTAAAAACATCAGTTTGATATGGTGATTTTCTCTTAAATTGTACGATAAAATTATTTTTAAATTAAATACATTCGAATGCTTATTAACATAGTTTCTTGCTAAATATGTCCATACATTATAGCTAAGGCATCATAGTATATTGAATACGATAGTTGCTCAGCCTTAAAACATGTTTTGTTATACTCTGTTAATTCAAAATTGCTGTGACTTTGATCATTTGATATAAAATTTCATTAACTATTTTCAAATCATTGCTTTCTGTTGCTCTTGGAATGTGATAAGTATAAGTTTCAAATAAAGCTGCACTTCGTCTTTCACATTCCATCAAGTGAATATTTCTATTCACTTCAACGTTAAAGTATATTTTCTAAGAAAAGCATTGTAAAATGATTTATACGAGCTTCTATAAGTTTATTATTTTTGTTTTATGTGTCTGTTCTGTACAAGTCATTATAATATATTAATATGGTTTAATTGATATCCTATCAATTACATATTACGTACATTTGACTTTATGATTGTTTACTACCTAAGTGATTGTCATCATCGAATTATTCTAATTATATTATCGGTGTCAACTCAAACGACTCAACAGTAAATCAAAATTCAAAGTATTAATGTTTTCGTGACTGAACTATAAATTACAAAACCAAGTTTTTTCATGGTGGTTTATGATATAATATATAAATACCTACTTACTATACCTAAAAATATATAACATAATATAACTTATTATAAACTATGGTTGTTTTGACTATGGATTTGCGTATATTTTGCGAAATATATAAAAGCATAATATTACCATAATATGGTAATAAATACAACAGGTATACATATAGCATGCACTTTCATTTATAAGAATGAGAAAAATTATAATTATAAAGTATAAACATATTTTTGCTTAATATTACTATCAATAATTATCATACAAGTGTTCATAATTATTGCAAAGTATTGCATTTTTAGATTATGGATTTACAAAAATTGACTGAAAAAAAATACAAAATTAATTAATTTCAAATTTAATTTATTATAACGTCTTAACAATTTATTTTTTTTTTGAGGGGGGGGGGGGGGGGGGGGGGGGTGGAGTTTCCGAGCGGACTACGGCGTTGGTTCCGACGCGTACCGCCGCCGGCTCGAATCTCGACAACTGTCTAGAGTGTGATCCCCCGACCGGACATGGCAGAAACCTACGGGTGCCCAATCGGAATTTTGCCAAACCTAAAAAACACACGTGTTTCCACCAACCGTTCCAACCGTTTCCCTCCCTACAAACAACAAAAAACAGCTAATGATCATAGTTGCCGGGGTTAAGCTCAGTAATAAAAACTAAAAAAATTTTTTTTTTCTTACACTCTTACAATGTTACCAAAATGACAGGATTTTTTTTATTAAACAACGTTTTTCAGATTTGACGGGTTTGTTGGTTTTTATTTGTTGAATACAAAAAAATCGTTTTTAAACACAATGTTTTTAGTTCATATATTTTATAAATCGACAATTAATTATTTGTTTACCAATTTTGGTGGGTACAATTAATATATTAATCTAATTCGATGTTTTCCCTTTCATTATTTTAAACAAGCGATATGATAAAATATTTTTAAAGCAGAAATCTTCAATTACAACTATTTGTTTGATATAGGGTGATGATGTATTTCTTCGTGTATTTTCGTTGGAACTCTCATTATTTTCACAAGTTTTTAATATCAGAGATGTTTACATTATAATTTCTAATTATTAGTAGTGTGAGTGTGTTTTGTAATAAATAAAACAACATATCACTTATAATACATTTTTTTTTTCATACATTTTAAACTTGTTATTACGTACTTGTATATTTACATATATGTTATTATTCAAGTCAAAACGTATATTAATGTACAGAAAATAAATACTAGACTCTAAATTGAATTTCACGTAGTGAGTATCTACATACGTACATAAAATATACTTATTTCATTATAATCATTAATTAACTTTTAAACTTTATCTACAATAACAAGACTCAGTTAATATTTCACACGACTGGTTAAAACCTAGTCCTTTAATTACACTCATATTCCAGAGAATTATATCATACAAATATTATAGACCTTATTACCTACAAAAATAAGGTATCACACAGATAATATTAATAATACCTAATACACAACTATATTAAAAATGAACAAATTTAAGAGATCGTAAGATACTGGCTAAATGTGTATAGATGATTTTACCTAGATTAAGACCTTTTCGTTAAGACGAAATGAATAAATAATTTTAGTTTTAAGTACCTACCATAATCCAAGAATATAATACTTTAATATGTTAACTATTTCTACGGTTTTTATTACTTGTATAGTTATATGAATGCCATTAAGTAATTATTAATTTATAACCATCATAGAGACAATATGATGAAAGTGATAATTCATTTTTGAAAAATTAATCACCATAACGGTCAATATCGAAGAATATAATTTTACACGGAAAACAAATTATCTCATATCTTGTAACAATATGTATAATATTTTCTGACATGTTTTCATCACACAATAAACAGTTTAAGACGTTTAAGTGCATAAGCACGACGCCAAAGTTCCGAGAACCATGTTAGGTTAGGTTCCATATATTATTTTATAATATTATGTATCTAAAATTATTATTTTCAATTGATTCTACTACCTAGGGATTAGTATCTTAGACGCTCATATGACTTTTGCATAAAATCTATAGTTACAGTCGTTAAATGGTGATTTGTGCTCTTTAAAGGCGGGTTCCCACGGCGCGTGGCTCGGCGAGCCACGAGTAAAATTCGCTGGCTTGGTAAACTACACGCGCCGTGGGAACGCTCTTGCGCGTCTAGGCGCGGTATAGCTCGGCCATGCTCGCGTCTATCCGAAAATTGTCGGTCCGATGTGTCCGCGCCAAAGTAAACGAGCCGCGCATTTAGACAGCGTTCCCACAGGCGTGCGGTTCGGAGAGCCATTGATAGTTGTACCTATACGTTTTTTGGTGTTTTTTATTTTTTAATCAATATTAATATTTACTATGACGGAATGGTCAAATGATGAGGTAATAGAGTTTTTGCAACTATATGAAGGATATCCACAAATTTGGAACCCACGCCATCCGGGTCATAAAAATAGGAACATAGTTCACGATGCGTGGAAAGAAATAGAAAACAAATTAAGGTTAGATTAATTTTGATTTTTTATAATATTTTTAAATATTGATTTTTGTATTTTTGTAATTTTAGTGTCAAAACTGATATTACAGAAATAAAAAAAAAAAAGATTCTCTTATGGCTACTTATAGAAAATTGTTAAACAAAGTTAAAGCAAGCAAGGGTACTGGGAGTGGTACCAAAGACGTTATTCAGCCCGACTGGTTTGCCTACAATGCAATGTAAATGTAAATGAATACAAACAAGACATTGCAATGATGGAGATTGACAATCTTATGTTTCGGTTAAAACATTCAGATAACCAAATGGTACAGCCTCAACCACCCTATAATCAATTTCCAAGTACCAATATCCCGACATATTATCCTCAACAGTTACAACATGATAATTATTCAACAGCATCATCATCATCATCATCTATTCAGCCACTACCATCACCAGAGTACATATTATCTTCTACGCCATCTACATATTACCATCAACATTTTCAACAATTGCAAAAACCAACACCAACAACATTACAATACAGTAATGTAAGAGAAAAAAATTGTTGACTGTTGATCAAGATACTAATTTTGGTTCATCCTACTAAAATAAGCATATTATAACATGCAATTTAGTAGGTATGTAGGTACTAAATATTGTTTTATACATAAAAGATATTAATTTTTTTTTATTAAAATGCTTATAATACATTCTGTATTATTATTTATTAATTTTAAATATTATTAAGAAAAAAAGTGTTTATCATTCTAATGAAAGATATGTTTTAAAATATAAATACTTTACCATGATTTCATTTTTCAACTCCTGATTTAACGCCTTACAAACATCTTGAATACACCTGGAAACAGTTTAACTCGAACAAGTATGACAAGCTCTTAAAGCTATCTCCTGTGGCTAAGAACCTTAAGGTAACAGCTAGCCTTTCCTGAACCGAAATACACTTTCTCATATTTGTATCAGTTTTACATATGGTTGGACCAATTTTTTGAATAAGATATTCAAAGTCTGTGGCAGACATTCTACAGAAGTTTTGAAACTTGTTAGATGGTCCTCGTTTTAAATCTTCTAACAGATCCGTTGCATTGTACCTATATTGTAGTTGTAGTATAATATATTATTAATAATGTTAAGTACAACTATAGTATAATATTATTTTATTTTTTAATTTAGTATTTTCTGTCAAAAACTTGTTAACTATAAAAAAACTAGCTTGTAATAAATTATAAACTGTTATGTTCTTGTATGTACTTACATTTAAAGTTAAAACTGTTAAAAAAAGGTAGTCAGTAAAAACTAAATATAAGCAAATTAAACTAAAATTAAATTTAAAAAACCTAAAATTAAATATTAATTTACATAAGCATACTTACCTAGCACGGCTTTTGTAAACTTCATGCATCCAATTCCTTCTTTCCTTGCAGGATTTCGTTTTTCTTTTTCAACTAATTTTTCTTTTAAATAATCACCGCCTACAATTACAATATATCTAGTACCTACGTTGCTGCACAAGCAGCAATTTCCGTGTTATCCAAAGAACGACTCATTTTGAACTGAGACTTTTGGCCTTTAAATAATTTTGTAGGAACTCTGATCGGCTCGGATAAGCTCGTGGCTCGCCAAGTCACGCGCCGTGGGAATGCTGTTGACATTGTAGGCTCGTGATATGCCGAGCATATGGTACAACAACCGCGTTGCGCGAAGTTCGCCGAGCCACGCGCCGTGGGAACCCGCCTTAATATATCAAGTATCTTTTATTATGATTATTATTTATCACCCCGTGTCATCAGTCATCATAGGCCATTGGGAATCAATTAAAACATTAGAAGTTATAACTATATAGACTAAGTTATTAAGAAATTTGCATATTTTTATGTTATGTCTTCATAACTTGTGAGAAAATAGAAAGAAAAAAAATACTATTATAAAAATGATTGTTTATAGAACATATTATTGTAATTTATTTTTAATTTCTAATTTTTTGATGGATTTGATTGTAGGTGATTATTTTGTACACAGGGATTCTGACAGATATTCAGGGAGTTTGATCCAAATCTGGTATCCGAGTGTACCCGAAAATCTGTCATTGTAAGTTTGACAGTAAGTTGAGTACCACAAGCCAGGAATATTGAGGGGGTCACCTTTGTTCTGTGTTCATTAGTAGATGTTGGAAAATGTATGTGTGACTAATGCAGGAACGTGTTAGAATAACCTCAAATTTTCTAGATGGGTGTATGGGAAAAGGCCAAGGAGTTACATTTTGTTTAATTTCGTGAAGTTTTGTACGTAAAGATCGCCAATTTCACCACTTTTGAATGTGTCGGATAAGAAGTACCTAGCTAATACGTTATCTTGTTTCGTTGTGACCTAAACAATTTTTGCTAAAGAATCGGTAACTGCGTTGTTTTCTGCTTGATCTGCTATCTCATTAGTTCGATACAAGAATGACCAGCATAATTGAATACTGTTTCCATTCTCAATTACATATTGCACCTTGTTTTGTACTATCATTGGTATTATACGAATTTTAAATGTTGTTCATCGCACTAAGGAATTTGAGAATATCGTATTGTAATATTATGAAAAATTCCCAATAAAACGTTTCAGGTAATGCCTAATTGATACATGGTTAACGTGCACATATGAATCGGTAATTTAATTAGAGTTAATAAAATTAAAATATAGTTTAATATTTAATGTTTTATTTTGAATATGTACTAGACATTTTTAAACGTTGTAGAAGAACACAAGATAAAACGTTATAAATCTTACCAGGTTATTGTAACAATGCATGTAAAATATAATAATGATACATAATAAAATACACGGTTATTCACCAAACAAGTCTTCCCTTCCTATTTCTTTGATAATATTTCATGTTTGTACATTTTTCAAATAATTAGAATACAATATCATTAAAGGAATATTCTGTGGCAGTACATAGTACATACTTATTTTTTAAATTAAAATTATTCTTCTTTATTGTAAATTTCTATCAGATTTTTGAAAACTTTGACGCATCAAAATTGAAAATTGAACTAGTAGTTTCTGATTTATTAAACTGTATGTATACACTGACTAATGATAATAATCCTTAATAATGGTTTTACAAAAAAATAAATACATATGTATATATATAATATTTAATTTAGTACTTATTATATACTCTGTCTAAAAAAAAAAAATGTAATGTTAATTACTATAATTTTCATTACACCATAGCCCGCATATATTCTTAACCTATTATCATGCACTTACTATAATATTATTCGTAGTACTTAAAGTTTAATAACTCAGGAAACACTCACTTGAATTTTGATACATTATACACTATACAGGTAAGCAAATCATACACGTTTTTTATGTTTTTAGCAATTTACAATAAAATGCGTGGTTTTGATTTTCAAAAAGAAGTTTGTATCATACTCTTTAACTAGCGTACACAAATATAATGTTTGCATATTTGGTCTTTAAGTATAATTTGAGTGTACCTACTGAACAATTTAAAATAAACCAGTATTTGAATAAATTCATTACTAGAGGGAAAATAGAGGTTAGCATGCCTGGCGAATCATCCTGTATAATATACGTATAATAAATTATATTATGTATATTATATTATTATATACAATACCTATACTTAATCTAAAAGTAGTGATAAAAAAATAGACTTTATTCCGTATACATGTCACGTTTGTGCTCTTGTCTTTATTATAAACGCCAATGTTTATTTATATGGATCCGAACATATTTTGTATTCTAAAAGTATGTATGGATATATATAGGTACATAGAAACCTCGGGAAACCAAAACCAACAAACGATTTCATTATTTCAACCGACTATATTACATTGTAATATAATATTATGTTACAAAGCCTGCCACGCTTAAGAAGTTCCGCCTACTGTCAATAATTCCTATCGACCCACGAAACGATGAAATTCGATATCAGACAACAATAATTGATCATGCCTATTCTCATTATTAGATACGATTATTTGCGTACGTTCTTTGATGGAACAATAATACTAACCAGAATCGTTTGCAAATGCGCTGTTGGGACTCGGTTAACTACCAGAGCGCGCCGGTTATTCCGATGTTAAAATGATCCGGTTCCGTGACACGCATGCGCAGCCCAGTGCCGGCCAACGGCCGGTTTTTCGTCGTCAATTCGTTTTATCACGGACTCTACACGTCATGCGCTACAGGAAGAAGGCGTCCGTAGTGCCGTTGTTTTTTTGTTTTTAAATCGTCACGTGTTTTACGAGTATTGTCGCCATTGCGCGGTATGACATATTAGTCAAGTTTATATTGTCTATCGTTGTATGTAGTTGACGTACCACATACGAGAGTCGTCTTTTTTCTCCTCAATAAGTGCGATCGCTGGTTCGTTGTGCCGTATCGTCGCGTTCGTTGTGCTGTAGCGTCGCGTTTGATGTGCCGCCTTATAGGTTCTTACACGCTCGAATAAACGACATTCGCGTTGTAAGAACTTTCGATCGTATTCTCGCTCTCACATTCTACATGCTCGAACAGTAAAATTGGTGTTCGCATTATAGAAAGGGGTGAGTGATCGCAAGTTATCCTCATTAATTTCAATTCACGTGTGCGATGTTAGTCGCACTGGGTCAGTAGTGTCGCCGTCGTAGATCGTCACGTTCCCCAGTCTTCCGGTGCAGATACATCGACCCCGACCAGTACAGGACAGCAACCGACCGGTACCCAGGTCAGACGTATCATACCTTATTATTGTAATAGTTTGATAACCCAATATCACGTTCCGTGATTAATTATTATTATTTTATGTTGTTATGCGATGTGATAGGACTAACATAGCATTAAGTCTACGTTGTATTTTATTAATTATTATTCAAAGGGAGAGAAATAAATTATACAGTCCACTATCATTATATCCTTATTTATATTATACTAAATTAGATAGCACCCAGCCTAATATAGTCGAGTTTTCACCCGAGTTCAAGTGAACCGGAATTCGCGACAAACATTTGGTCCTTCGGGCCGGATCGCTATCAATAAATTACTGTTAGAGTGTTAGTGTATTATTTTTGTAGGATATTATTATTTGTTTATCCTATTAGCATCCTTGTTATTTTTATTTTGTCTTGTTAGGTTGTTTTGCGTTGTTAGGTGGTTAGGTACTACATCATTTACAATGACGAGAAAAAATCAACAACAAATTAACAATGAACAAAAAAGGGTCGAGTTAACGCGCGCGCGTGCAGCACGAGACGTCGCGTTACGGTCAATTAATAAAATATTGAGCATTGCTAATGATGCCGTAATTAATTCCGAAAATCGTCCTACGTTAGAAGCTCGAATTATGTCGTTAGATCAACTTGTCATTACTTTCAATAATGAACAAAAACATATTCTGTCAGTATTTGCTGAGACCGACGAAGTAGACGAGTTTATACGAGTAGATGAGGATGTCACCGAAACAATGCAATCAATGTGTGATCAAATTAATGTGATAGTAGCAAAGTTAAAACCGAATAATTCGATAGCCACGCTGCGCAATAATAATAGGCAGACTTCTGTACAATCACTTGTCTTACCGAGAATAGAGATTCCTAAATTTGATGGAAATATCATTGAATGGTGTTCCTTCCGTGATATGTTTACTTCTTTGGTGCACGTCAACGAACATTACACGGACATTGAGCGTTTCCATTATCTGTTGTGCTATTTATTAGGTCCAGCGTTAACAATAGTAAAAGCAGTCCCACTTACAGCCGACAATTATTCTATTGCTTGGAACGCACTCAAAGATCGGTACGACAATAAACGCTTATTAGTTACTGCGCACATTGAAAAATTATTTGCATTTGCGCCGTTAACAAAGGAATCTCCGGCTTCACTTTCATTGTTCGTCAACACTTTTCGGGAAAATGTATCAGCTATACAAGCTCTTGGAGTTAGTGACTTTGCTGGTTTTTTACTATTCTACATCGGTTCACGGGTTATTGATCCCATGACACGACGATTATTCGAAGCTACTGTCGCTAAAAATCAAATACCTGACTTGAACTCATTATTAGATTTCGTATCACAACGATGTAACGTTTTGGAAAACGTTGGCAGTAGTTCTGGCATTAGTTATGTAGAAAACAATGAAAGGACCGTAGGGAAGACAACGACTAAGAAGATCCAGGGCAAGAAGTCCGAGAAGACATCGTTAGCCGCGGTCACCCCGGCCAAGACAAAAAAGTGTTTGTTTTGTGGACATCCTCATGCAATTTACAAGTGTTTTGGATTCCGAAAACAACCAGTTAGCAGTCGCCGTGATTTTGTCAATAAAAATCAATTATGTTTTGTTTGTTTGAACAGTGGACACATGAGCAATGCGTGTCCTACGTCTTTTACGTGCCGTATATGTTCGAGTAAACATAGTACATTACTACACTTGACAGATGATATTACAAAATCGAATACCGATAAGACAAATGACAACTCCGAACGAGCCACTACAAGTTGTAATGCAACACAGTTTTCGGGAGTTACACATACTGAAACCACTGTTTTGTTAGGAACTGTCGTAGTCAGGGTTCGTGACAATACAGGAGTTTTACAAGCAGTCAGGGCAGTGTTAGACAGTGGATCACAGGTGTCCGCAATGACAGTGGATTGTGTCAATCGGTTAGGTTTGACTCGAAGGAAGTGTCCTGTTGAGGTCATCGGACTTTCCCAACAACCGGTTACTACTGTCAAAGGCCAAACTAATTTTAATTTTGTTCCTGTACAAGCCGACGCTCCCGAATTTAAGGGAACCAACGTCATTGTCTTACCTCGAATTATGTCAACGATGCCTAACAGGGTTTTGCCAGCTGAGGTACGAGATCGTTATCGTCATCTTGTCTTTGCCGACCCTCAATTTGATCACCCTGCGCCAGTAGATATGTTGATTGGAGGAGACTTATATCCGTCCGTCATTCAATCTAGAGCTGACGTTATACACACCGAAGGCTTACCATCAGCGATGAATACACAATTAGGTTGGGTCATAATTGGTGCGTTACAGGATAACACACATACTCCGCTTACGTCTCTGTCAATTAGTACAACCCCTCCGATCGAAGAATTGATGCAGCGTTTTTGGACAGTAGAGGAACCCACATAGTCAACAATGCCAACTACACAAGACAAGCAATGTGAAGACTGGTTTGTTAAAACCACGAAACGAGACGCCACCGGTCGATTTTATGTTGGTTTACCGTTTCGAACAATAGTATGTTTCCCGGATACAGCTGACATCGGATGTCAAGATGAGAAATCGGTCGTTTTAGGGTCATCCAGAACTTCTGCTCTGAACCGATTGTATAATTTAGAACGTCGCCTTGAAAAGGATCCGGAATTATATACTGCCTACCGGGCCTTCATGGATGATTACAGATCGTTAGGACATATGAAGTTAGCGACCGAGCCAGGCAAATATTTTATACCTCACCATCCTGTAGTTAAACGGTGTAATGAGGAACTGAAGATTCGTGTGGTGTTTGATGCCTCAGCTAAGTCTTCATCCGGAGTCTCATTAAATGACTGCTTGGTGACTGGACCAAAACTTCAGACAGAAATCGGTGATGTTTTGTTGCGCAGTCGACTACACAAATTTGTCTTTACAGCCGACATCACTAAAATGTACCGTCAAATATGTCTACATGAACCAGATAGAGTTTATCAACATATACTATGGCGCAATTCGCCTAGTGACGAGGTACAGGAGTATGAGTTGTGTACGGTCACATATGGCGTAAGTTCGGCTCCGTTTTTAGCGATTCGATGCCTACAACAGCTCAATATGGATGATGGACCTGAATTTCCACTCGTCCACGATGTCCTGTTAACTGATACATACGTGGATGATATTTTCGTTGGCGCTGACACTTTAGAGGACGTTTTAGCAGCAAAAATCCAAATCATCGACTTGTTAAATCGAGGTGGATTTAGCCTGAAAAAATGGGCTAGCAATTGTCCCGAGATTTTGAACACTATCGACATTGAAGACCGGGCTATGACACCATGGATAGAGCCAACTAGGGAAAAGGCCGTCAAAGTTTTAGGAGTACATTGGGACCCTGTACTTGACACATTCGGCTATCATTCGACGATAAGTCAAGTTACTCCTACAAAACGGTCAGTATTATCAACTGTTGCTCGCTTTTATGATCCAATCGGCGCGTTGGGTCCGATGGTTTTCTGGGCCAAGTGTTTAATGCAGAGGCTATGGATGGAAAAATTAGATTGGGATGCACCACTTTCATCAGCTTTGACATCGTTGTGGCAAGGTTTCATCGATAAGCTGCCGGACTTAGCATGCTTGTCGTTACCACGACACATTGCAGTAGTCAACAGTCAAGATATACAATTACTAGGATTCGCTGACGCGTCTCAGGTTGGATATGCAGCAACAGTGTATTTGCGTGTGGTAGACCAGAGTGATAATGTCCGATTGTATTTCCTGGCATGTAAAACAAAGGTTGCACCACTGAAGTCATCATCAATGGATATGTCATTAACCATACCACGGCTAGAGCTCTGTGCCGCACTCTTGTTGTCACGTCTCTTGTCTCTACGTTTGAAAGTTTTACAGGGCAGAATCAAGATCACACGTGTCCGGGCATGGACAGATTCAACTATTGTTTTATCGTGGCTCACAGCTGAACAAAGGCTATTTAAAATCTTTGTCACAAACCGAGTATCGAAAATACGCAATCTCGTACCCCAGTGCGAATGGGCTCACGTCGGTACTGCAGATAATCCAGCCGACCCTGCATCGCGAGGACTGCTTCCAGATGCCTTGGTAGCATGTTCATCATTTCTACATGGACCGGAATTTCTCCAGTATCCGGAAGAGCAATGGCCGGTTGCCATCACATCGATTGTAGATCCTGCAGAGCTCCCTGATTTTAAACGCCCATCGAAAAATGTGCTGTTAGCTCAACAGGTTGATGATAGTTTGATTCAGCGGTTTTCTGTGTTGCGCAAGATGCAACGGGTGCTAGCATATTGTCTTCGATTTGTCGACAAGGCTCGACAACGTCCAGTCGTGAGTGGACCAATCATTTGGAAGGAGTACGAAAATGTTTTGACAAAGGTAGCGAGGTACACTCAAAGGTTATATTACGCAGAGTTGCACCACCAACTAGGAACTTCAAATTCCGTCATCACCCCGAGTTCCCTCGCTCAACTTGCACCTTTTGTCGATGCTCACGGTGTGATTAGAGTAGGCGGCCGTCTACAGCATTCGGACTTGAACATAGACGCCAAACACCCTATCTTGTTACCAAAGTCGTCTCACCTTGCTTACATCATTATTCAACACTACCATCAGAACACTTTACATGGTGGATCGCGTCTAGTGGCCTCACTAATTCAGCGACGTTTTTGGATCGTTTCCAGTCGAGCTGCGATACGGCAAGTTATATTTAAATGTACAGTGTGTGTCAGATACAAGGCTGCCGCTCCCCAACCAGTGATGGCAGATTTACCCTCAGCAAGAGTCCAACAATGTCGACCATTTACAAATGTCGGGATGGACTACGGAGGTCCATTCACGGTTAAAGAAAGTCAACGCCGTAATTCAAGGACTTATAAGGCGTATCTTGCGTTATTTATTTGTCTATCCACCAAGGCTGTCCACCTGGAGGTGGTAACGGATTTGTCAACGCAAGCCTTTATGGCTGCGCTGGATCGATTTGTAGCCCGTAGAGGAATTCCTGCACAGATCCACTCGGATTGTGGTACAAATTACATTGGAGCAGCAAGGCAGCTTAAGACATTATTTAAAGACGCAGCACTCCAAGAAGCTCTGCATGCACGAGTTCCGTGTCAGTGGCGATTTAACCCGCCTGCAGCTCCGCACTTTGGCGGTATTTGGGAAGCTGCTATCAAAAGTACAAAGTTACACCTAAAAAAGGTTGTAGGTAATCAGGTGCATACCTTAGAGGAGTTGACGACATTGATTACACGGATCGAGGGTGTACTCAATTCTCGACCCTTGGTTGTCATGTCAAGCGATCCGAACGATTTGTCTGTGCTAACACCGGGACATTTTTTGATCGGACAACCGATCTTGGCAATTCCTGAACACGACATCAGTGACATTCCGCAGAATCGTCTCAAACGCTGGCAGTTAATTAAACAAGCCCTTCAATCATTTTGGAAACGGTGGAATCGGGAGTATTTGCACACGCTGCAAAGTAGACAGAAATGGTTCCATCAAAATC
The DNA here is from genome assembly GCF_019925205.1 of Metopolophium dirhodum. Taxonomy (NCBI): domain Eukaryota; kingdom Metazoa; phylum Arthropoda; class Insecta; order Hemiptera; family Aphididae; genus Metopolophium; species Metopolophium dirhodum. The sequence goes on along the minus strand of NC_083563.1, from coordinate 39,861,396 downwards.
CCAGTCTCGGTGTCGGAGATATCGTCGTCATAAATTCACCTTCTCGACCTCCTTTGATGTGGCAAATTGGTCGGGTCATCGAGGTCCACCCTGGTGCTGACCAAGTGGTCCGTGTAGCCACTGTCAAGACAGCGGAAGGGATACTGAAACGTCCAGTGGTAAAGTTGGTTAAACTACCCACCGACAACGCTTAACTTACCTTCTTCCATTTGTTCCATCTTCCACCATCCCAAACATAAAATTTTCTTGCTGTGTATAATTATTTATGTATATATGCATTATTTTGTATTTGAATTGTCATAGGTTTATTTTTGTTTCTGTTTATTACTTAATAGTTGTACAATGATATGGTCTGACCGAGAAGTATCGGTTTTGAAAGTACCCTTTCAAAGCGGGGGAGGATGTTGGGACTCGGTTAACTACCAGAGCGCGCCGGTTATTCCGATGTTAAAATGATCCGGTTCCGTGACACGCATGCGCAGCCCAGTGCCGGCCAACGGCCGGTTTTTCGTCGTCAATTCGTTTTATCACGGACTCTACACGTCATGCGCTACAGGAAGAAGGCGTCCGTAGTGCCGTTGTTTTTTTGTTTTTAAATCGTCACGTGTTTTACGAGTATTGTCGCCATTGCGCGGTATGACATATTAGTCAAGTTTATATTGTCTATCGTTGTATGTAGTTGACGTACCACATACGAGAGTCGTCTTTTTTCTCCTCAATAAGTGCGATCGCTGGTTCGTTGTGCCGTATCGTCGCGTTCGTTGTGCTGTAGCGTCGCGTTTGATGTGCCGCCTTATAGGTTCTTACACGCTCGAATAAACGACATTCGCGTTGTAAGAACTTTCGATCGTATTCTCGCTCTCACATTCTACATGCTCGAACAGTAAAATTGGTGTTCGCATTATAGAAAGGGGTGAGTGATCGCAAGTTATCCTCATTAATTTCAATTCACGTGTGCGATGTTAGTCGCACTGGGTCAGTAGTGTCGCCGTCGTAGATCGTCACGTTCCCCAGTCTTCCGGTGCAGATACATCGACCCCGACCAGTACAGGACAGCAACCGACCGGTACCCAGGTCAGACGTATCATACCTTATTATTGTAATAGTTTGATAACCCAATATCACGTTCCGTGATTAATTATTATTATTTTATGTTGTTATGCGATGTGATAGGACTAACATAGCATTAAGTCTACGTTGTATTTTATTAATTATTATTCAAAGGGAGAGAAATAAATTATACAGTCCACTATCATTATATCCTTATTTATATTATACTAAATTAGATAGCACCCAGCCTAATATAGTCGAGTTTTCACCCGAGTTCAAGTGAACCGGAATTCGCGACAAACATGCGCAGTATTATAGCCTATATAATATATAGATATAGTCGCTCTAGGCTAAACTCGCGTGTTTTCGGGGGGGGGGGGGGGGGGGGTATGGAAAATTGAGTTTTTAAGACGTGGGTAGGCAGAGCAAACTGTCTTACGAGGACTGTCTAGACCATAATAATATAATACGAGTACATTGTAAACACGCTTGGTACATGTATCGCGCACGACACAGTCACGCGTAATATGCAAATATTTTACACTTGTTATTTTAATATTATACTCGGAATGTATCACTATGGTGTTGTTACGATGGTGCCTGCGTCGATATGGCCGAGACAGAAATAACTGGAGTTTTCATAACTTTCCATAAACTTTGTTCGCGATTGACTCCGAGTCTTTGGACCAGAAACCGTTCACTGCGCATAGTACGTATAATATTTAACTTCATACTTTTTTCTGCACACGTGTTCAAAACAAACTTTAGTGCTTGCACCGATGATAGTCTGTTACATAATATTATAATATCATATTACAGCAATGTTCACGCGTACCTAATATACGACTGACGTGGCGTGTTGGTTTTAGTTTATTATTGGTATTAATCTGATGTTGCTTGATTCAAAATGAAGTCTTTTGATACCTAAGTATATAATGTACGTATTGGAATATTATGATACACCCTGTGCAGTGTACATGGACCGCAATGAAGTCGGACTGCACGTAGAGTGGCGCGATCGTTACAGAGTCAATAAAACACTCGGCCATGAGTGCTGCAGTGTCGTCAATGGTTGACTGGGGGAGAAAACTGCTAGTATTACAGTCTGAAATAACAATATTACTATTGTATCTGCGCTCAGTTAAAACGACGAGATTGAAGGAATGCGATTATCCAATGATGTGTCATTTCACACGATTTTTTTTGTGGTGGTTATGGATTTCCATGATATTAAAAAATGTTATTTATTTGAAAAAGTTAACAACGTGAATAATAATGTGGTGCTATATCCGTGAAGTAGTAGGTGTTATTGATTATAAATTCTAATATGTATAGACAACATTATGAAACATAGCAACGTATGAAAGTGTGATGTCGGTATTTTTTCGTAATTTTTCGTATTTTTTCTTCGGTGTATCACGGATACAAGGTATTATATTATAACATTATTATAGTTATTTATCATGTCTTTGGTGTGAAGTAAAATTACTCATTATATACTTATACATTTTTTTTTATTATTATTACGTATACAGGGTGTAACAGAAAGAACTAACAAAAAAAAAAAAAAAATATATGCTACTTGAACGAATGACAAAAATTGATAAAATTATATGATAAGTAAATAGTTTAAAAAATATACCCATGTCACCAAATTTCCAAAAATAATATTTTTAAAAAAGTTATTGCGTTCCAAATTAATTTAATCAAAAAAATATTGATATTTTAAAAAGTTCTAAAAAATAAACTACTTGACTTAGATAAATGTGTTTACCATCCAAATCGTTCTTATAATCAGATTCACAAATTGGCTATTTTGAATTTATTTTTAGTATTAAAAAATAAAAATAATTTTTGTTATTAAACGTGTAGCGTGAGTGGCTATAAATTATATACAAACAAAAAAATTTTAAGACATTGATAAGAACAAAAGTTATTCTAAAAGTCAGTTCTTTCTGTTACGCCCTGTATAATAATATTGACCATATTATAAATTGTATTGACCATTAAAATTACTCCTATAAAAGTATATGCTAGTAACTAACCAAATCTAAACTCAAATGTAGTGTATTATTAATTGTCATAACCTATACATATAGGTAATATAAAAATCATGTATTGTAGCATCAACAACAGTATTATGGATACTGGACAATGCCAATGGAATTGTCGCACGTTTTCTGAATTTCTGATTTTCTCTCGAAGGTGTAGTTATGAGATATTTTGTCATATTGTCATTTTTTTTTTATTCGTGTGACAGTTTTGCACGTTTTGGTGTTACAATATGTTTTAATATTTATTCCTGTGAAAAAAATACGTAAATATTTATGTCATACAAAAACGTTTATCATAATATTCATATTATACGCTGTAAAATCATAATATAGGTACTATGGAAATATGTAAATATTTCACCTATGTAAATGATTCTTGTCACCCCCTTAAGCATATCACGTGGAACTTTTGTGAAATAATATTTTCATGTGGAGATGATAACTAAACCGTAAAACTCTGCCACTTGGTGTGAAAACTTGATCGGTGTTAAACTATTTTAAGCTGAATAAGTACCCACATTATAATATTATTAAAAAAAAAAAAAAAAATGTTTCAATTAATTCGAATACTCTGTTTTAAAGGTTTTTAAAACGCAAACACATCAAGTTCCTAAGTGAAACGTCAGTACAGTTATAGATTCAATAAACGCGTGTATAGTACCTATCGGCTATCGTAGTACCTAACCTATCATTGGATTAATATTATATTCCCTAAACAAATATAAAAAAGTATTGTTGATTTGTAGAATATTCCTATGTTAAAAGCAATATTTGTGGTGAAATATCTTAATAGTTAATATTTAAAGAATAAGTGCAACATATGCCTTTAAGACATATGTATAGGTATTATTGGTTTTAAAGGCAGCACATTATTGATACAAAATAATATTCAATTTTAGGGTGCTATATCGTAATTGAAATCTCAACCAACCCAATTAATTTCTACAGATTAGACATATTTCATTGTCACTTCAGAAAAATTTAATTATTTTTAAGATAATAAAATATGTTCTCACTGAATTTCAGGAAATTACGCATTTCATAATAATATTGTAAACAAAAAATATTAAACATGTTAATCATATAAAAAAAACAACACATTATTGTAATAAAAACCAATATAGGTCACTTGTGTGTAATTTAATTAAATATAAAATCTATATACCTTGAATTCGATATCCGTTACCTATATAATATTATTATCATCATTAAACTTAAAATAATATTTACTGCAAAATAGTTCATATTAACGTACATAATGACAATTAATGTACAATTATTAAACTTTCCCAATCTCCACCATTAATATTTACTATCTCGTTAATTCTTGGCTCATGCGAAATTATCGTAGATGTTAACATGACAAACTTGTTAGAAACTCCTTGTAGATATTTTATAATGTCCATGGACTTATTACATTTTTAATGCATACAATATAAAGTAAAACATCTTATTTTAATTGATTGGCTAATTCATTGTACACCGTACAGTCTATTAGTTATTTGTATGAATGTAATTTTTAAAATGAAGAATTATTATATTATAGGTGTTTTATTATAGAGATACAATAATATAAATGTAATTGTTGTTATTGGTAAACATTTTTGGTTAAAATGTCAACTTGAAACGGTCGTTGCTATATAAATTGAAATCCCATATAATAATATTATGTAACTATTTGGAAGGATTTCACTAATTTAAATACTTTGATAATTTGAAATACAATTATCTATAAATCATATTGACATCATTATTTGGTATTTAATGATTATTTGGGATCTTTCAAGTCTTAAGAGGATTGCCATTTGCCACACTCACATAATATGTCACCTTACAGACGTATAACATATACAGAACATTTTTGTATTTCATTTAGCTTTAGGCTTTAGCATAACTAATTTTTAATTTTTGAATTGAATAATGAAATACATTTTTCTGTTAATAAGGTTAAAAGTAAAAAACAGTATTTGTGTTTGCACGTTGAGGTTTTACGGTATTTTTTATTTTAAGCCAGCTATGATAATTATTAAATTTTAATATTTTACTTACTCATAACTCACTTAAAAATTGAAATATTATAACCACATCAACAGAACAAAAAGATTCAACAAAAATATAAAGAACTACCTACACTACCTACACGCTTAACGGTGGAGATTTTAGAGACACTTTAATCAATGTAATGTGTATGACTATACAGTTGAATTAATTGCATGAAATATTATTAAAATTTAACTTCTTGAAATGTCAGAAATTTTGTGGAGATGGTGAATTTACAGTAATTTATTCATTATTTTAATGATTGTATTATATTGTATTTGGTACACACCCACATAAAAGTTTAATGAGAGTGTTTTGCAGTGTAAAACTGACATTAATAAATAAATTGTAAAAACCAAAGTGATGAAGCTTCCTGTTTTTTTTCTCTATTTACTATTTCCAGTAATAATGTACATATACATATAATGCAAACCAACTGATCTTTAACTAACACTCATATAGATTAGGGTTCTATATGTCACTCCTAAATTCCTTTCCGGTGGCTTTGAACATGTTAACGCCTTTTCCTTAAAGACAAATATATTCTTATTTAAACGATACATATTATGATTCTAGTATTCTAATATCATGCTATATTTACTATAAAAACTATTAAATACCATGTTAATATCCTTACTTTCTTTATTTGGAATCAAAATCTAAAAATGCATTCAGTATTTAAACATTAAGCTCGAAATCTTCTTTTGCAGTGATTTATAATGGTTTTTGATAACATATTGTTCTTTTATATGTGAACTGTAAGTGTAGAGTGAAGATGCCGTGCAATTGTTCGAAAAAATATTTAAAAAAATAAAAATTAAATTACCGCCTAATATTAACATATTGTTTAAATAATTTAAATAATTATTAAAATATTAAATTGGGGGACGAGGTGGCCGAGTGGTCTAACGCGACGGATTCGGCACAGCCGGTCTGAGTTCGATCCTCGACCACTGGGCGGCATTTTTCTCCGTGCAAGTCACGGTGTCCGGAGAACAAGTGCCGCCATCCCCCCACCCCGGGGCACGGCAGAAACCTACGGGTGCCCCATTAGAAATTCTGCCAAACACAACACACACGTGTACCAACCTACCCAATATAAAAAAACCTACAGTGCCCTCCCCACACCCAATAGCCTATGTTGCCGCGGGTTACCCAATAAAAAAAAAAAAATTAAATTATTTAATAGCTTAAAATTCATATTATTTTAATGTATTATACTAAACATCTAAGCAATTTTAGTCATTTAACGAAATCACTAGCAAGATGAAAGTGTGAGAAAAATAAGCGAGTGAAATTATAATTTTTACATTAGATAATATTATATTATTCTTCAATTACTATGTTATTATTATTAATTTCTTAATTCTTCTACACAAAAAAAAAAACAGAAACCTTCAAATAAAAATTCAAATGTAGAGGTTTGGTAATAATTAATATGACAAACAATCAAAGTCATTAATATATTGACATATATATTCTTGAGATCATTACTGTGCTGAATAAATATCTCGCGTTAAACGAATGATCAACAAATGCTGGACCCCTGGAGGTATTTAGTATTACACTATTAGGCTAAATAAACAATATAATTTTAATATTTTGTGTTAAATATGTGTAACGATAAGGCATAGAAGCACAAATGATAGTTATCGATTATACAACTAACGATTTTTTTTAAATTTAATTCCATGATGCGAAAAAAACACGCGATGTTTTAAATTGGCACATGTTAAGTTGGTTCACTAGATTAAAAATAACGTTATGAAAATAATATTGTATTGATTTATTATTTTTAAAACAAAAAAAAATAATGTTTAAGTGATTGGAAATACCTATCGTGTATATGTGGATATTATGATTAACTTGTAGACTGAAAAATGACTGTTTCTCAACAGAGAACTAACTTCAACTGTAAATTGGTAGATATGCTAAGTGTATATATTTATTAAATATACCATACAATTATTCTTGTATATATTGTTTGTGTCTGATAAATACATTTTTTAATATGTCAACAGTTTAAACTTGCACGATAAATACGATGTGTACAATTAATTTGAAAATATTGGTTGGTTATAGTTGTATGGCGTAAAAATAATATCGCGTACTTTTGTAATATATAAATGATAATATACATTAGAATATTGATAAACGATAAGAAGTATGTCCAGTGCGAGTATATTCGGGTGTCATAAATCAAACGGAAATAAAAATATTCATGCAAAGAAATTAACATTCCATTAAACTTAGATCACAGAAATTCATAATTCACACATTGGCATCACGCAACAATAATCAATATCTAGCGACCTAGATTCACATGGGTATTGTGCAATAATAATCGCATCTCGATCATCCATGAGTAATATGATACGACGATCGTCCAATCAAAAACACATACCAACATTATATGGAAGAACACACAAGACAATGCCGATATTGCGCAACAAAATGGGAACGATAAATTTCGCAATGCTTTGTATATAGGGAGCGCCCACACGGAGACGACTCTCTCGTCTCTCTTCGGATACTCTTCGGACTCTCTTCGAATACTCTACAGACACTCTTTGGATCACTTGGATTATTCGGACGGACTCATTCTCGGACTAATTGTTTCGCCGCAGCACGATGTCTTGAGGCAGTATGATACGGTCAGGAGGCCTTATTCGACGAAGGCGAAGCACAATGTGTCCTGCATCCACGGTTTTAACAACTCACCTCCATACATAAGTCGCCACTCTTTTCTCATTTGAAAGCTACACTAATTCATTTCTATATTAAAAAATCTTACTATACTGCGTTGATTTAAACACCGGGTATGAAAACTTATATCGATATATTCATCTTAATATTTATAATCTAAAAACACTTATGTTATTATCATAACTGCGTACCGATTCTTTCCTATATCCTTGATACGCCATTCTATATTTTTATCCAATCATAATAGTTTAATATATACTTTTAACAAACTACATAAAGAATAAGGTAAATTATTAAACAATGTCTAATATGTTAGGTGTACCAAATTTGTAACATTTAAAACGGTAATAAAACTTACACAATATAGTATAATATACTATATATTATATTAAATAGGATATTGTAGACTAAACAATCGTATGATAATAGCGTGCATCGACTCACACCAAAGAGATTATATTATATATTATACATTGTTTGCAACTAAACGAGATAAGTGATACATTTTTACACCAATCTACTAATAATTTAGTAGTGGAATAGAAACAATTATATAAACTTCATATAGCTTTTATTAATACCAAATAAACCCCAACTTAGTAACACATAAATTATTTTTATCCTGCTACGAATACCACCCAATTTTGGTACCATTTATTTATCCATTTTTATTTCATTTTTTTCTATTCTACTAAACTTTTTTTTGAAATAAATCAAACTTAAGGATTTTATTTTGTTGTTTTTTTATTATACACCTATAAAGAATAGCATCCTGGAACTTTGAAGTAATAAAATAAATTAAAAAGCAAGTATTTTACGGCCTATTTATTTTGTTTCAAGCAGATTTATAGTAAGTTATTATAATATATTAGCTGGTACCTAGATGGTTTTTAGTCACATATTTTTACTGCTGTTTTTTTTATTACGATGGCGGATAAACGAATAAAAATGAATAGCTACAATCAGCTGTTAACGCTTACATTCTCAGATTATATTTAAAAACAGTTGAGTCGTGATTCTTGTAATGTATAATAAACAAGAAGAATTCATTATATTATTATAAAAAAAAAATCGAACGCTGTTTAAAGTTTAATACTTATAAAATATTATCAAAAACATTAACTTTTGTACACTATATATTAAAATATTATTGTTTGAGCAAAAAAATATTTAAATAGTAAATATTTTGCATGTATATTATACGATATTATTTAAACCTAATGCATTTCGAATGCCGAAACTGTTTCCGTACACTAACATGATGTTATACCCGTATTGAAAAACCATTTCCGCCTAAATGGCAGGGTATACTGCGCGGGGTCGGGTTGTTTCCAGTTTCCACTGTTTACTTTTTTTTTTTAATTGATAACGTATGCCACGCCTCCCGAAGACCGCGTTCAAGGCCACAACCGTCCGATTCAGCCAATGCACAGAGTTTCATACCCCTGATAATAGTATGCTAAAAATATATCATAATATATGCCATAAGGTCCTTCAGAAAAAATACCGTTACCAAGTTCAGAAGCAGTCAGACAACTGATCATACTCGTCAATAATGCCAAACTTAGACAGTTAATAATGTCAAAATAATAAAATATTGTGAGAACGAATATAAAGCTAGTTTAAGCTGTAAAATTAAAAAGTAAAGAAATACAACTAAATAAACACTTTTGTCTGAAAAGACGACGACGCTATCAAAAATATTTTGTTTGTTTTTTGTAATCAATAAATTTTTTTCATATTCCATACCATTATTAAAATACTTCAACTCAGAGAAACTGCGATGTCCTTGTCTCTACATCGTGCATTCCATCATTAAGATGAGCTTAAAGTTAAAAATCGTCAACAAATCGACCTGTGTCGAAACAACACGTGATTATTAGTATCAGTGTCACGTGGTATGAAAAATGTATTAATTTGATAACTGTACGCAACCATATGACTTATGAAGGTTAAAGCCAAACATGTTATCAAATAATAGTAACACACGTCAGAGACCACAGCAAATGTGTAGTACCTACAAGTGTACAACAATGGTCAATTAGTTTGGATTGTTTTTGCAAAGTTATTAGTCGGTTCGCGTGGGAGAAATTGATATTTGTTTAATTGCTCGCTATTCTGAACACCGTTAGTATTATGAATCCGAACTGAACAACTGCAGCACAGAATAACATTGAATTACATGAGTTCTTATGGGGTATGGATTTGCTATACATTTAGAGAGTCCTGTTGGTATATCAGTGTAGCCTAGTGTATATTATAATATATAATGATCAATAGTACAACTTATTGATACAATAAATATCGTAGATGATTTCATTTTATCAATTACCACCAGTGTTTGGACTTATCTAGATAAATTTATGTAGATGGATATCTTAGATAATTTTTTTTGCTAATCTAAATCAATTCATCTAGATACATTTTTTATTGATAACAATTGTGAAGTTGTACAAATGCATTTTTAAATATTTATACAGATTCTCAAACAAAGTTTATAGTTTATAAATAATGTAATTATTTGTATTTATATCATTATTATTATTATGTTCTTAGTGCCCGACTATAAAATATACCTAAATTTAAAACCATTTAAAAAATAATCGTATCTTTTTTTTTCTAAATAAAAAAATACTTATCTAACCAGAACACTGATTAACGCTGAAAAATAAAATGTTTATCACGATGATAACTTCAAACATTTGTAGATTCAGTTTCACCAGAAAATGATAATTTTCAATATTTATTTTTGAATATATCTAGCTACCCTGATATTATTCGACAATTTTTCACCGATTTTCGAGTTCTCATTAAGTGATCCTTATCCTAGCTTCTGGTTATTTTGTGACCGCAGTGCGAAGTTACCACGACGTGTACACATAAATACAATATTATACTGATGTAAAGTGCGTATTGATAACATCGCGAATTTAATATCCGCGCCAACAATCCCGACACAACATCTATTGCCTGTCACGGATATACCATATACCTACCACTATACCAGCCACCACGATGGCATTGCGGTCGTGTACGTATATATACTCATATCATGTACCTATACGCTTCTGCCTCATTGCATTTAAATTATTATTTAGCTGGTTACATTCGCTTTCTACACATCATTATGATCGACAACGTGGCCCTGTGGGCGATCGCATTCGTTTAAAATTAACGATTTATTATAGCTAATATAGCATTCGTAGCATTAATGAAGTCCCAGGAGAGCAAATTGATGAGCTGTTATAACAATGTATGACGGAAAAAATAAAGAAAAAAATAGGTATCACTAATTTAAATATTGTAAAATATATTGTACCTACCTACTGTTTGCCAAAAAAAAGTTATTTTCAATACAGGTGAGTGCGAATCCCTATGACAGAAAAAGCACATAAGATTTTATTTGACCTACCCAAATATATTATTTTTGCTCGTAAACAATTATACATACCTAATCAGTTATATAGTTACCTATCTACGTAAATTGTATAAGTATTAGACCGTTATTACTATATTGGAATAATAATCGGGTTTATTAACAATTGAACTCGCACGTATTCACAAAATACATTTAATATTCTGTTACAAATATTTAAGAAATAAGAAAACAGTTAGTCCGGTTACGTTAGTATTATTTTTTAAATTAGGAAATCATTCAAACTTATTGAATATTTTAAAAGCAATTATACGCAAAGATTATCTACGTGGCTACGTATCTAGAAATTGATCATTGGTTATAAATTAAACTGGCAATTTTTCAATAAATAATGACAGTTTTCATGTCACATCCATTACACCCTTGAGACCTAATTATTATATTCTAAGAACCAAAAAATACTAATAAAATAACTTAAGCAAATATTTCGAGTGGATCAGTATTTTTTAAACATAGTAATATATTATTGTTGTTTTATGTCACACCAATTAATAGCACATTTACTTTAAGTAAAAAATATCACTATAAGATAATATAGAATACAAATACAATAGGACATCAAATAAACATATTCAGTCTCATAGACTCAAAAACGCAACCCATATATGCACAGTAAATGAAAGAAGACTTATACGTAAAAATTGAGTAGTAAAAATATATTTTATTATTTATAACTTATAAGTATAATAGTTCAAGAAACCATTTTATGTACCTTCGTATTCTATCATTTAAATTTTTTTAATTATCTTAACCATTTATATTATATGATATGTTTTTAAATAACATAATACAAATATTATGAATGTACCATTTAAATTTATATTATAAATTAAATGTTATTTAAAATTAAAAAAACATAGGAAATATAAATTATTATAATAAATTATTCCAGTTTACTGTAAGTATCTACTAGACATACAAGTAATTATTTCAGTACTTCTGGAAACACACTTTTTAGACTCATAAAAACAAATAAATTTACATTTTTAAATTATGCATTAATATAATCTGTTTATACTTATTTAAATTTTCATTAAAATTATTTATTAATTCATAGATTCATGTTTTAATAACTAACATTTTCATTATTTATCACCATTACAGATTTATTTAAAAAAAATGTATGCAAGCAACTGTATTGCTTTCTTTATATAACTGTTTTATAAAAATATAAAATCAGTATAAAGTTGAAAAAAATATATATTTGAATGTAGAATGTAGATCATAATTTAGAGAAAATTTAAATATAAAACTTTTTTTCCATTAGATATAATAATATTATCAAAATAACCTTTTGCCACAAATGTGTTCAGTACATTTTTTATTATTTCAAATCGATATAAATCAAAAGAAGCCATTTGTGTATCAAGGAAATTTAACTATGCACCTATTAATAGAATTAAACAATCGAAACTTTATAGGTAATGATTAAATATTATGATACCGTAAGATTATCCGTTAAATTTATTATAATGCGATTAAGTTATCGATATTCAGTAAACATGATTATTAGAAAAAAAAAAATAATAACTTAAAAGTGTTTATAGTATCTCTATCAAATCATAACTAAAAACATCCATAACATTTTAGATACAACCCTCGTATGCTCATGTATTTCCTACACGACTGAAAAGTCCAACCGAAACGTTTGTTGTTGAATATAAACAAATAGCCTAACAGATGCCGGTGTAAAACTTTTGTACTTTCTGAACTTTATCAGCATAGAGATCTCAACATCAACAATAAATGTTCTCACGATAAAGAAAAACCATTTTCACTAAGACTTATTTATTAATATTGTAAAACATATTATGCCTTTGTTACTATGTATATATATTATATATTATAGGTACCTATATATAATATGTATAGTGGATCGTGAAAGAAGGTTATTTATTTAATTTGTTTTTTTATTTGCATATTAATATAAAAAATCGATTGAGAAAGTAATCTAAGACAATCTAAATATTATACTTTATTTGCAAGACAAATATTTATACTAAAATAAATTGAAATAATAATGTAAAATATATGTTAACCTAGATAGGTAAAAGAATTCAAGGATTAATTAATGGATAACTAAGAAATAATCTCAACATAATAGTAATTTAATTTATGTTCCTGGATAATCGTTATTAAAATATTCATTTTAATTTTTGTCTGATCAAAATAATATGAACCATTGATTTATACTAGTACTAAAATATTGATGATATTATTGCTAACTAATTAACCAACGTGTAACTATAACTAAATGGATGCCTTTACTATTTACTTGATACTTTTCATAATATTATGTTATCGTGGTACATTTTTAGTGAGACTTTAAGGTTTATTGTTCATATAGTTTGTGTGTTTGTATGTATTTAAAAAATAATCTTAAATGCACTTTGGTAAATCGTATAGTTAAGTGATACCTCTAAATCTTCATGATTGTTATCATATTATATACATTTTGACTGTTATTTTAGAATTTATCATTAAAAAATGGTACCTATACACAGTTTTGCCATAAGAGGTGCTTAGAAGACTTTTAAATAACTACCATTGAATCAACATTTTTTTCGTCTATGAATTAAAAAAAAGTTCTGCTATTTAAGAATCCATTATTTATACGTAATTATTGTAAAAATAAACATTCAACATTTTTTAATAATAACTGATTTTTAGATTTTTTAAAACGTCATTATTTTCCTGTAGCTCACCCTATATTACTTAATAATTTATTCATTGAATTTTCAACATTATTTAATGAGATATTTAATAATTTTACAACTTCTTTTGCTTGGTAAATAATGTGGAATCAAAAGGTTTAATAACGTCCACCAAAAGTAAATTACCTCCGAAATTACCTATATTTGTAATATTTGTATATGGAGTAATACGAAGACAAATATTTACTATTTTGTATTTAAAACTAAGTCATGACAACAACAGTTCCGGACATTTATATAACATAGTCTATGTCAATTCATAATTATCCGAAGGAATTATATGAAAAAAGTTAGTTTGTCAACGTTACTATGATATGGGTAGTAAAAAGTATACGATACAAGTTTATTAGGTGCCTAGTCATAACTCATAATATTTTAACTTCAAAATATATATGTTTATATATTTTTATCTATTTATTCTTCACCATTCTCATTATTAAGTAACTCCCTTTTATATTTTATTGTTATTTTTCCGTTCTATCTAGTTAACTTCGACAAAAATATTAGCATTTGTTTCTCTTTTATCACACGCAATAACTCTCTCGAGATGCGACGAGGTTTACACGCCGTGCGTGACACTATCGGGACTCCCATGATGAGTATATTTTTTTATACATAAAACACATCACTTTTTCCTCTTTAAAACCTAAAAGTGGTTGTGTTTATTTAACATAAAACATTCATTAAAACTACTATAGTTGCACATCTTTTATTTTAAAATCTATTATAAATAATAGTGATCCGATAAAACATAGCTTTTAATATTATAGACATAATTTTACTAAACGTTATCGTTTTAATACAATTTATTGAATTTTATATAGAAAGGAGAAACGTTCATGCATATTTCAAAGAATTGTTCTTATAATATTATTTTTATAGTAATACTATTATTGACTATCGTATATTCTGCGGGATTCTTAGGTTAACCTAGTAAGTGGGTGGGTGTGTGCGAGGACCATCACTGGTATACATCATGTCTGTGTCAACCAATATATTATATGGTAGTGAATAACGAATAAAAAATATCTACTGTCTTATAGACCCGATCGTTGCTCTTATTTAGTGCCTTCATACAATAATATATCAAAATAAAACACTTTATTATGGATATACGCTAATTGACTTGGGTATACCTACTCAATTTACGGTTTCCCTTTTACCGTTCCAGCGTCACCACCGGCACGGGCGTTGGGTCCATTTTTCTAGTATCTATCGGAAACATGATTTGTTTATTTATTTTTATTTATTAATTTCAATAGTACAATATTAACATCATGAGGCATTGTGCATCAAGGTATTAGGCACAGGTCCAATATGTTTGCGCACCAACGTAAGAACTGTTGGATTGTTGAAAAAATAAATTTATATTTTACAATTTTTTAATTGCATTACATGGGTATACCTACTCAATTTAAGGTTTCCCTTTTACCGTTCCAGCGTCACCACCGGCACGGGCGTTGGGTCCATTTTTCTAGTATCTATCGGAAACATGATTTGTTTATTTATTTTTATTTATTAATTTCAATAGTACAATATTAACATCATGAGGCATTGTGCATCAAGGTATTAGGCACAGGTCCAATATGATTGCGCACCAACGTAAGAACTGTTGGATTGTTGAAAAAATAAATTTATATTTTACAATTTTTTAATTGCATTACATGTCAAAATTTTTTACAAATGCCAATCACAAATTTAGTAATTTGTTTATATTTTAGGCACTAGGTTAGTATCTGGTACACACAATATGGATACCTAATCAGTCACATATAACATTTTTATCAAGAATAAATACAATTATTATAGTTTAAGTATAGCTGGTAATTGGTCCTCTGCGATCGCTGATAAGTATAACAATTTACAACCCTTGCATATTTTGTAACATTGAAAAATTGTAATTTTAGTATGCGATCTTGTCGTGCTTTTTCAGGCAAAAAATTAAAAGGGCCAATCGGGTTGCGTTTTTCTAAGAAAACGGCAAAAAAATAGCAATAAATTGTGCTGTTCAGTTAGTTCACATAATCACTGGCACAACATCACAGGTTCGTTTTCTCATCATTTGATAACTATATCATAATAATCGTACAAATATAATTTTAATTGTACAAAAAACTTACTATGCCGTTGAAAAATGTACGTTAATAGGAAGTACAAAAGTTCTGTGCCTTTCCGAGGATCCCTGCTTTAGATTTTACTCGCATACTAACGTCACAGAAATGCGTAAGCGGAAGACGGTGAATGAACACACTTTTTTGAACCATTGAAGCGAACAACCACAGATGGCATAAGTGCGTCGGTACATTAGGTACTCGGGCTCACCACATTAGTTATATATGCGCTTTTACATAATACGAGAACGATCGTTTTCATGCGATATTACCTAAAACAATTAATTAATTGAAATTAAAATTTACTTGACACAATATGCAAGTATGCAGACAGATAAAGCACCGTTTTCATATGAAATTTATCGGGCCACTGATGTGCGTCGAATTAAACGTGTGACACAAAATACATAATGCACTGTAAACCTTGGAAAGTTATTGATCATAAAATTAAACATATTTTTATATACCTAGTTAAACATATTTTAATATAGTTAATATTTTTTACTATTGCAGTGAAAATACCACAAAACTTTTCTATAGGTATATCCTACCACTTATACCTACCCCATATTCGCTCTGCTCGACTACCCACTAGATTTTGCTATAAAAATAGTAAATCCATAAAAACTGAAAAATAAATTCTTTAATACTTTCTTATGATTGTATTTCTTTTTGGGTTATTTATTTTATTTTCTTAGTTGCTACAGACATTTAATTCACTGAAATAAAAATGTCAATAATTTTTTGTACTAGAGAGATTTATAATAATCATGGTGCTCAGTGAATCTTGAATCAAATATAAAAGAGCATTTACTTTTATAAATATTTCAGGCTATGCAATGTAGTCATATATTTTTTTTCAGCCTACCTACCTACAACATTTTGACGGAACTCTGAGAATAATATTGTATGTGGTAAAATGTATTTAAATACTTTAAAAATAACGTTTATAAAATTCATATCAATCAGTTTATTAAATGTGAAACATTTTAGTTGTCTTCAAAGTTTAAATGGAAACTATATTACTATAACTCACAATCGGTGCTATAAATTAAATGATAATATACATTTAAAAAAAGCAATTCCTCACTCCCCTCCAAAAATTATAATCCTAAACCTAAACCTACGCTACAGGGATTGTTAGGTACCTACATTGTTTTTATACACTAATTCTTTTTTTTATTTTATCCAATGTTTATTCGAAACGTTATTATTATTTACTTATATTTATAGTTGGGTACAATTATAACCACATAAAAAACAATCAAACTCCACCCACAATGGGGTGGCAGTATTCCACACATCAACTCTCCTTAAAAATGTCTAAAATATTTAAATATTCACCGCTGGTTAGACATTGTAAAATAGCAATAATTTAAACAAATGGTTTGATAGAGTTTGCGGCTCTAAGATTAACGTCAAGCAAACCTCTTAACATCAGACGGATAACGCGGGGAAATATTATGACGCGAAAGTATTGTATTCCCTAAATGTGACTAAATTGAAAGAAAACCCAGGACAGGTATAAATCCACATGACGAGGGCTTGACGGAATAATATCTCGTAATTCGTATAATATTTATTTGACGTCAATAACAATAGGCATGCAGGATAATTGAAGTTTATTATATTTTTAGTAATCCCTAATATCACGTTCTAAGCTCATTTTTGACACGATGGCTATGCCTTGTTGTTAATAATTCGCTACATTTTAATTTTATTTATTTACACATTATTTACCAAATAATACCAATTATATTGAAAATTGTAATAATAATATTATGACGTAATATTCTTTAGAATCACAATAATATGACCATAATTATTTGAAAATCACCTTTAACGAAGAATATTTTGAGTTAATAATCAAATTGGTTTTAATTTGCATAACGATGTAAGTTCAACGTTAGTTAAACTGTTACATAGTCAATTTTCATTTATGTTACATAATATATTAAGTGCATATCAATAAATATATTTTTCAATTAAAAAATATTAATTTAATATAATAAAATATCATTGAAAGTATATTTATGGCAAACAAATTGTAGGCCTTGTATTATTGGGTAAGGTCAATTTTGTTGGGTTTGCTGAAAACAGACAAATAATTGAATAATGTAGAGCTAGTTAATTTAAATTTTTGCAAATGTTGGGTATGGAAAATGAAAAGTTTCTAAAATATTATTCAGAAATTAAGGTTCATCCAAATATAACATTGTGACTATTCATTTCCAAAAAATAACTCATTAAATGGTTCTTTCAATTATATTTTTAGAAATGCTATGACATACCTATATGTGGCTATGTTAATAATACATGATAATATTATTTTTTTTTTTATTTTTTTTATTAGAAATATACAATCTGTGCCCTAGAGCACAATAAAAATATATGCTACAAGAATAAAAACATAAATAACCAATACAAATGTGAGGGAAGAAGCCATCCAGCAATAGCACCTAATAATATATAACCTTTTCATGATAATGTTTTGTATAAAAAATAATTACTAACGATTATTATTGAATCCTTATATGGTATAATTAGTTTCTAATCTATCGCAAATAAATAATATTTAATGTTATTTGTTCTACCAGTTTTCAATTATAATACAGGTTGGTAGGTACCCAATAAATATAATTATACTCCAATAAATATATGAAAAAAAAAAACAGAAATTCAATGTTTCCTGAAATAGTTAACGCACCATTAAACTCTGACCTAGATTACACAAAATTCACTATATTATTGTACTAGAAAAACATGATATACAGTAGTAAGACCCTTAAAAGGGGACAAAATCAATAGGCAATTTCAATGGCATGTTACCAAAGAAAAAAAATACAGTACACACGAATTAATAAAATTATCAATGATATAACACTATAAATGCCAAACGGATGATGTTCATCCATCTTGATAAAAAAATATAGGCGTCAAAGTTAATGAATAAAAAGTTAAAACATTCCATTTACTGTAAAACGCATTTTATTGAAGATTGAGAACATGCATGCACAATACAGTGTAACACCCTTCGATTAGACTTATACTTTAAACTTAAGTGTAATAGATTATTATTATTATTATTATTATTATTATTAATATTATTATTTATGTTCCTATCTGCATCAGAAAATCTATAAATTATGTCAAAGTGCTATATTCGATTTTGGAAAGTGTTTTCAATTATCTCATAATTGGACTCTTTATCCACCCACTCTTATTTTCTTTATAATTTATTATAATCGTTTTTCATATTTTTTCTTTTGTAAACAAACTCGTTATTAATTGATCAAATTAATTAATATCTTGTTAGTTATTAAAAAAAAAAGTGTAATCAAAAATATAAATCAAACGTCCAATACTGACCTGTATCTATAAAAAGACTAATTAGAAAAAACAAAAAAAAATTGATTAAATATGTAAAACGAAAATATAATTTTTTAATTATATAGGTAGTCTTATAAATGTACCATACAAGTAAACAACCCAGTACTTTTTCAAATAAAAGTAGGTACCCGTTTACTTTTAATTATTTCCTCTACCTCAGGGCCCTATTTACCATTAGGCAGGATAGGCCTATGGCCTCCATTATTAGAGGGCCTCGGATTTTTATGAACTTTATTTTTTTTATTTTTTTTTCAACAATGACTTGATATCTTTGGTTTACTATCAATAGAGAGCGATTTTACATCTTCTTTAAACTTTTATGACATCATAAATTAATTTGCTTTAAAAAGCAAGACAAGTAATATTATAAAATAACTTATTAATTATTTCTATTTTAAGTATAAAAATGTATTGTTTTTTTCAGTTAATATAAATAATATTAAAAAAATGTTAAATTTTGTTTTCAATATCAATAGTAAATATATATATATATAATTATTATATATATATATTAATTAATAAATAATAGGTACAAGAAATCTGTAGCCTGTAGAGATAAAAAATGTATAACATTATAATTATGTTTGTGAAAATGTATAAGTAAAAACTAAATTGTAATAAATTATTATTTTGTTATATACAATTCATTTGTGGAGGGGGGGCTACATAAGCTACTGTTGACAAGGAGCCACATTTTTTATTTTGCCTAAGGCCACAAAATGCCTAAATCAGGCCCTGCTCTACCTACTGAGTTAGGGCAACTACTTTTTCCATTCGATTAATTTTTTTTTTGCTTCAACAAAAGTACTAACATTTTGGATAAAATCTTTAAAATATTATAATATACAAATCTATAGTAAGCACTACATTAAAAAAATTGAATAACATTTTATTATTTAAAATATAAAAGTTGAAATGTACTTATTACTGTACATATACGGCAAGTGTTTAAATAATTTAAATACAAATTGTCAGATCTATTTCTATATTAAAATGTATAATTTGGTTGTTATCTTATTACCTTATGTTTTGCAAAACTTTATTCAGGTTTCGATCTTGTAAGTTTGATTTCTGCTATAATAGTAGTATCTTGTTTTTAAATTTCTGTTTGTCCTATATAATATAATTTATTGCATCTTTATATTTTAATTTTTTATATATGCCAGAATTTTCGTTATGGTTGGTGGTTAGGATTCGACTGCTGTGAATTTGATTATTAATTGTTGAGTTGGTATAGATCCCTCATATGTATTTTTAATGACATTTTAACTATATTATATTTATTTATATTCATTATTTTTGTCATATTTTTCAGTTGGTTAGCTATTGTAATTTGTGAGATCTTTTGCATGAGTAATACTAATAAAATACAAGAAAATATGTAGATTATAAAAAATACTAATAAAATTATAACTTCACATGCCTAGAATATTCATCTACTACTGAAAAATCAATCACGATTGCTGCCTAACTAATTTATATAAAAAAAAATGAATACCAACAATATTCTTAGAATATTTAAGATTTTCTGTGATATAATGAGCATTTTTAAATTATAATATTTTACATACCTTCTCAGGGGAGTACCAACGACGATAAGAGGAGCCAAAGTTGGTGGTTTGGCCAACTCTAAAAAATAATTCTGGACAACTTGTTTTTGTTATCTTGTTGGAGTCATTTCATCATTAGGCTGTTAAAATGTTTTTTATTATATAAGTAGGTAACAAATTCATTCAAGTTGTGATACTAATTATGAAAAAATACTCATTACCATTAATTAGGTATAAAAAAAGTTGGACAAGTGAGTACAGGTCTGCTATACTCTAAGTGGGTCATTATAATGCAGGGGTCGTGATCAACTGGTTGATCTTTAAAGGAATATTGGGCGATCGTAATAAAAATTATTCATACCAAAATCCGTTGATCACGAGCGCACTGCGCAATCATAAAGTTTAAGACTTAAACACACTTTTACGCTTTTTATACAAAGTAAAGTATTTATTAACGAAGAAAAACACAATTTTCATATGACGAAATAATAAAAGAATATTATTATGATGCATGTAATAATATAAACAATATACTAAGAACAAAAAGTGATCGATCATCAGCTATTTAAAATGTTTAATTTAGTCCACTTGTTAGAAAAGGTTGACGACCCCTGCTGTAATGGATGCGTTAAATTAGAATTATTTTTATCAACTTAACCATCATTTTAACTTCAAATGCTTATAAAATAAATCGTAACGATTATGAGAAACTTCGTATTAAGTTATCAAACTTTTTGATCAAGCAAATCAATTTTTGCCAACATTTAGGTATAGAAAAATAAAAAATAAAATGAAAATTTCAAGTGTCAATAAATAATTGAAAAAAAGTCAAAATATTTTTAAAATTGCATCTTGTATGGAAAATTATCAGTTATACATATGCTAAAAGTATCTAGTATCTAAGGTCATTTGTTTTTAATATGATATAAAAAGAAAACAAAATTGTCTAACACAAAAAGGGCCAACAGTTTTAAAAATGTAAAGAGTCTAAATAGATATTTATTTTTGGTTAGGTAGAACTACGTAGGTAGACATTTGGTAGAAAGAGCAAAATCAATTTTATCAAAAACTGGTATAATAAAAGAAATGAAGAAAAAAAATAACTATCCTTTCAGACCCGGATTATGTTTGGATAGTGATAGCGACTTTAAAATGAAATAATTTTTCCTTTAAATTTCGATATTTGAACAATTCTGCAGTAAAGCTATTTTTAGTTGTTTTGATATTGGTTGCTCGGTTCTAGGATATAAATTGTTATCGTTATCACAAAAAAACTGTGAAAACTTTATACCATTATAATGGCAGTAGGACTGAAATGTTTATGTTTACTGGTTTTTTTGGTTTTGTTTTTTCTGAATATTTTTGAAAATACTGGAAATATTCACCTCCTCCCCCACCCCCGAGGTTCTTACTACATCAAATTTTCTACCAGAGAACCACACTCAATATTATAGATCAAATCATTTTTTTGTTATTAAAAGGGTTTTCAGACTAAAAAAATTGTTAAAAACATAAAGGTACTAAGACCAATGCATTCATCGCTTAAAATATAAAATTAAAATAATATAATTAACATTAATACCTATATGTATTTTATTTTTTTTTATTACAAATAAGCCTCGGCCATTGGCTAACATTTGATATGTTTTTTTTACATACGTATAATATTACTTATTGCAATATTTTTTTGTTTTTACATATTATATATTAATTGTTTACATAAAATTAATATTTCTAACAGTAATTTTGTATACTATTATTATAATCCTTATTTCATTATTATAGTATAATATTATGAAGAATTCAAAAATATTTAGTCATTCTTCGTACAAACTAAAAACATTCAAATGTCCAATTTACAAATAATTAGTAATTTTCCTAAGCCCTTATACCAACTTATAGTAACAATAGATCTGTAGAAAAAGTTTAGACAAAGACCTTTGTAACGCTCATAACTTTGACTAATACGAAAGAGATGTTAACTGTTAATGTCTAACACTGATCTATACGTATATTTATCGTTTTATATGCTTACTTTGATCTTTGTCATGTTTAAGTTTCTGATGCGTTAAATGCGTAACTCATGTTATATACAATGATAAATATCACAGACACATTTTCAAATATAATATAGTGTATATTAAAATTCATATCTAAGATAAAAAAAAAACTAATATTATAAAACTTGCATCTGAAGCCATATAGATGCACTTAACATTTTAAAATTTAATTAGAAGCGAGTTGAGTAGAGGTCGGTGATATTATAGTCTCGATGGCAATGTGAACTCAACAACATTCAAAAGAATGCGAGCGGCTGCAAGAAAGTTTCTTCGTCGAGGTAGACAGCCATCATCCGACGAACACTACGGTTTCAAAACAATAAATATGCGCATACTGTTTATTACAATTCAACATTGCATCATTTATGACCGGTCGAATGTCTCTGTGCACAAGCGCACAATGGGCTTATAACAAAATTCCACTCCGTTGGTGTACTGACTGCGAAATTGAAAGAAAGAAACTACTCACGTAATAAAGCAAAATACGCGAATGATCAACTCGTAAAATGATGAATCATTTCGAAATCATTTCTGTGCATTTACAACCTAAATGGATAAAAAAAACAAAATATTTAAGATCATAAACGTGATACAAAAGGTTTAAAAAACCGTCATAAAAAATAATTGAATATTTTACAACCTTTGAACACGGATCATTTCAAACTATCATTCGGCGGATAGGTATTCGGATATTTTTATTTTTTATTTATAGTTTTAATAACAGTGTTCGATTAAATTAAAATTTATTTTGATTTTTCACAATAATATTAATCATTATAAAAAAATAATAAACATATATAACAGAGACCTAATAGTGGATATAAAAAGGTCAGCTAATCAGATATACTTGAAATTATATATCATTAATTTTTTGTTATTTTAAACAATAATTATTATGCTTGCTTAATAAAATATTATAGTTATCATTTATCAGCCACTAAAAATGTTTGAGAATAGCAATTATACGTTTTCAATTGGATATTTTATCAAAACAATTGGACGAAATAAACATAATTTTATTATCCTCTCTAGATATACATCTAAAACGCATTATTCTGAGTTTGTAGTATTTTTCCAGTAAAATAATAAATACTTCCGACTTACTATTACAATTATAATATATTATATTGAGTATACTTTATAGATGTCAGTTTATACTCTATGCAATATACTTATTAATACAGAGTGATTGGTTTCGTGTTATTATAATTTCAAATAGAGGTTTCAAATGTTACTTCTACTAGAATCAGTAAATTCAGTTATTTAACTATGGCTACACTAATTATATATTGAAGACTACTCTCCCATTGACCATTATGAATTTATGCCAAACACGCAATGTACGAATTACAGTCCAACACAATGTCATCCGATGTCCAAGTTTAAATCTGTATGAAACAATCGGATAATTGTCAAAAGTAAATAATTAACTTAATCCCTTATTTAAAAATGTAAATGTATAGATTATCTAATGCCAATACAATTTTAACATATTGTAAGATAGTTACTTTTTAAAATTATATTTCAAAAATATTTCTAAAGAAAATAATTAATTTTCTCATATTCTTAATAATTCTACTACAAAAATATATAGGTACCTACATATCAAATTTTACTTGAATTTATGTGTAAAATCTAAAATAATCTCAATATAACGCATATATACCTATATTATATTGCAAATCATCACTGGCACGTCTTACAAATACTTGTTTTAATAGAATTAAATGTAAAAATATCATGGTAGATTCAATTAAACTGAATATTATATTAAACTCATTGAATGATGAAAATAATAAAATAATAACTGTAATGATAACTATACGGACACTATTGTTAGATAAATGCAATCATCCAGAATTTACCCTTCAGTTTAAGATCATATTTATCGGTTTTATAATAAAATATTGTTAGGTAAAATGTATTAATATAGACATTTGCATTTCCAATGAACATACCTGACCCATTAATCTAAACAATATTCATTCTGGCGGTCGGTTGATTAATGATTATTGATTAAGAAGACTTTAACATTATTCGATGAACCGTGATTCATAAATGTATTATTATTATTGACTAGGCATCAGATACTGCGAACAATATTAATTATAGCGTTGAAGTACCTACTGTAGAAGTATAGGTATAATCAAAATATGCAGAAAGGCTATGACAATTAACTGATAGCAAATGAAAACATAATTAGTTTGAATTGTTTATTTGAATTGTTTAAAATATTTTTATATTTTTGAGTTTTCCTAATTAAAAACTAAATCAAAAAAATATTCGATTAAAATAATACAGTTTCTTTCAAAATTCTCATTTTTATTAAGAAATATTGTACTTCATTCCAATTTAAAAGCAAAACATTTTATACCATACTCAAGATGACGAACACTGTTGTTTATTGTCTCTGTCTGTTAAGAAAGAAAAAATTATTTTGCCCCATAATATGTGATTATAGTAAATACAACGTATAGACGTACAAATACCACCATGCCGCCGCCGCCGCTGTTTCAACTATAATTCAAAGTCATCAAAATAATATATTTTCTAATACAATAGGTATACATAATACATAATATAACCAATGTTGTAACAGGTAATTAATAATGTCGTAAGGTAGATAATGTAGCGATAATGATTAAGTAACTGTTTTAAATGGCAACAAATATGCTTAGAAAATCTACAACATGCTTAATATTATAACTCATGTCGGGCTTAAGATCTTTATTTTATCTGTAATCTGTATGACGTAGTGTCGATAATAATTTATGAAGATAAAACAATCAGGATATTATTGTATTAATTATTTAAATATGATATTAAGTTATTTATTTAAAACTAGCAGATCCCGTGCACTTCGTTGCCCGTTAAATTTTACCAACTCTACATGACTCAAACTTTGTTCAATTCGTTATTCAATATTCGGTGTACCTATGTTGTTAAAAACCTTATTAAACAGATTAAAAATCTTAAATTTTCCGTTGCCCGGGAAAAAGATTCTGATAGTTCAACTCCTTTAGGGTGTACCACACTGTGGAAGCAATGTCTTTTTAAGTGTAAATGATATTATATTTTAATGTATGGCCATCTCGACCGGCGTTGTCCGTGGGATTCGCAGCAGTATATTATCAGGTAAGGCAATCTACCTGCGGTGATTACCTACGCGTGCTGTTTGTACGTAAGTGTATAATTTAACTCTAAAGTATCAAAGTTATACCAAGTTTGTCGTTTTTACTTGATTCAACCAACGGCGGATTAATATAATCAATTAATACAAAATCCTAACCTAACCTAATCGTACTAAAATCCAATGAATAAAAAAAAAATCAAAGGTAACCATAAGTCTAACCTCTGTACCGGATTTCATCGCAATCGGTCCAGCCGTTTAGGAATGCATAAAGGACGCACACACACAAACATTCATTTTTGGTGGTTCTTTGGACCATTTTAATGCATTACAGAAGTTGCACTTTAAATTCATATTTCCTATAGATCCTATGTTTCTATGATCGATCGATTTATTATAATATTAAAGGCGGACATGTTATTAATTTCATCTTCAACTATATCGTTCCTAGATAAGCGCATCCTCTTGGCACCATTTGTGGAGCGGCCTAGGTTTGATTTCCTCTTTATGGTCATTATAAAATAATAAACTGCACCAATAAAACAAAAAAATTTCAAAATAACAACTAAAACTATAACCATCATAACCAATAGCAATCTTACAATAAACGAAAATATATTATTATTTAGTTTATTTTCTTCCTGGTTATATGGCGTAACTGTTGTATCTTAAATCCAGATTTCTTACTTTTCCGGTGGATTTTCTTAACATTTTCTTTCATAAGAACCTTGTCCTGACAATTACGAACACAACAAAAAATAATCAGCTAAATCGGCCCAGCCGTTTTCAATTGATGAATTACTATACATTTTTCACACCATTTTTATACATAGATGCTCTTATACATATGTATAATATATAATATGATTGTGTTAAAAATTACAAACATTAATTATTATTGTAAAAAAAATTCACTTTCTGAAGATCGTTTTATGCCCACTTACTGCAATTTGCATTTAATTTAATTATTTAATAACTTTGGACCCATTCATTTTCTTAAAATTAAAACTACAATAATACCAATGATTTAGCAATTTTTTTTCTATCGTTAAAATATGAATATGGTTGAAGTTCTATAAATATCTATTTGTGATCCTTATATTATGATCTACATAAATGTTTATACCAATTTTTTACTGTCCACCAAAGTGTTTGCAGGAAAAAACAGATAAATTCTATAACCTAGTTCGTAAGTTCGTTCTATATATAAACTAAAGATAAGTAATCTCTGTATTGAAAAATAAGAATTGATCAATGTTCGCGTGTGTATTTTTTTAGAAATGCTCTTTACGGCAGCTGGTCCCAATCGAAAAAGGTTAAGTAATAAACGCTGTTATTTTAAAAGTTTCTTTGGATTTTTCACATACATACCTAGACGAAAGTTTTTTTAATTAAAAATAAAAACGTATGTTTATAACTAGTAATGTATTATTATACAAAACACTTTGGAAAAAACAATAAAAAAAATAAACTAATATTGCTGAGTATGAAATACATATATATTTTATAAGTAAATTTTAAAACTATTTAAAATACACAATATATGCAATTTAATAACATGACGTTTGTTTTTTTTACATCAAGTTATACCTACTTAAATGTATTGAAAATATTATTCCTCATTAAATAAACTATGTTTTATTTGTAAAATACAAAACTTAAAAGAATAAATTACTTCACAGTTAACATAACAAATATATTTTCAAATTTTTTTTTTATCGAAATTTATGACAGAAAACTTTCGAAGTAACGATTTTCTAAAAGATTCGTTTAGTTTGTTCTATTGAGTATCAGCTTACACGGATAATGCTGTCAGGAATGACAAATGAAAAACAACTTGTGGTCACCTCTTATTTGTAAATAAACAAATAACAAATTTGTCACGTCTGGACAAATAAATAAATAAGCGTAATCTATAATATCTTCGATGTTTCAAATTCCTGGTGTGTACCTTCGTAAACTCCCATGATTTATAATAAAATGTCGACTTTATAATCTTACTTGTTATATTATAAAGTATTAGGTTAGTTATTAAGTATGATATATAAATAATAATAAAATAAAAAATAATTTTAGGAATTATCACTAATAGTCTATTAGAAAAATAAATTATGTTTCGAACAATATCAAAGTTCCAATTTTATAATTTTCAGGGATGATTTCTAACAACGAAAAAATCACCTGTATAAGATTGAGTTTAATTTTAAAAATATCTATATACAGATAAATATAAATCAAATAGTAGCTCTGTTATATAGCAGGCTTTGAGTGTATCTCGTCATTGTTTAAGTTACCGTAATGGATGTGTTAAATTTTAATTCGATAATAAATTATGAATAATTATTATTCAATAATCAATAATCAATAATAAGTTATGGCATACGAAAATGATTCTGAGAGAAAAAGACGTGTCAGTCTATATTTCAAAGGATATTTTATGATATATATTCGTATTCCATTTATAGTAATTTATTATACAATTATTAGTCATAAATAATAATAGTGTATAATTAATTTTTGCCGATATTATTGTATTTTAAAAGATTTTGTGAATATAGTATATAATGGTATAAGTTAAACGTTTCAATTATCCGCCTATTTCTTTAAAAATTACTATAAAATAACTAATAATGTTATTTTTCGTTTATAAATTTATTTTCATTCATATCTTAACTTCAAATATCTACAAAAAGAATCGCTTACAATAGTGTATGATTTATTGTATTTTTTAGATTTTTTGCTCACAGTATGGACTACTTTTGGAAAACATTGTACTAAGGTTGGTATTAAATATTAACGCTTATTTACACTTAAAGAAAAGAAAATTTAAAAAAAATTTAAATTTAAATTTCTTTATAAGTATCTATTACCTATATAGTTCAAAAGATTTAAAATATTTTTAAAATTTAAAAATGTATAGAAAACGTTAATATAAATATATGGTGAAAATGTGATGTATCTACATTTATTTGTTTTCGAGTTAAACCAAAACGAACAATATCGATTTTGTCAAACACTATTGTTTTGCGTAAAATAGGTACCCGTTTTTCTTGTCCTCCCACTACCAATAATTTTGAAAAATGCTGTCAAATTTTATCCAATTATCTACCGGAACTCATTCTAAAGATAATTATCAAAGCGTTTTTTTCATAAAAATATCGTGTACATAATTACCACGCAAAGTACGCATACACATAAAAAAAACACATTGACACAATATATTGTAAAATCAATACATTCATCGCTGTGCTCAAAATCTAAAATATTGTAATATTAATGCTATTTACTATTTATAAACAGTGAGCAAAATTTTACGTCGTATACAGTGCATTATAGCATAATAGTATACGTTACATATACTGATTTAACATTGTGCATACAACTACAACTACATAACATATTATATTTTACACAGTACACTTGTAACACAGACGTTAACGACAAAAATATAAAATCTATTCATTTCACATGTTGATAATATTTCTCTTGTATTAATAAATGTACGTGTTTTTTCTTCGATTTATTTTTATGTTCGAAATAAAACGATCTATTACGATAGTTTTATTATTTTTAATTATATCATAAACATTTAAAACATTTTTTTGATATATAACTATAGCTGCGTCTTGAATCCTAGATAAATATATCTAGACACTGATTTTTTTTTCATTTAATGTACAAATTAGTTACGAAAAAATTGTAATACCTAACAGTTATAACTTATAAGATATTATCTTAATAAATGTATCTAGATAATTTCCAACATTGAATTAATTTGTATAATAACTCTTATCATTGATTTATGTTAGGAGATGGTACTGTCAAATCAAAATAATTACTATTCCATTATGTGTTTTACGACTTTTTAATATATGGTTCAGCTACTTTTACAAAGTAGTTCATTGCAAACAAAACTTTATTAACCAATAGATGTAGTTTAAAATAATAATAAAAATATTTATCTAATATTTAGAATACATACGCATTTTTGTCTGCTGACTGACTAATCTGTTCAAGCCCATATAGATTTTGAATTTCGAATCCTATTGGTATTATTAAATTCCTGAATAATATATACACTCCAACCCACACAAATTTTACTAGAATAGCACTCATGAAAAATCAAAAGTAATGGCCGAGATTAACATAAATTGGCAGCCACGGCGCAAACATAATCCCGTACGGCTTACGCACTTCAAAAACCGAAGAAAATGAAAGCGGCTAACATTTATTGGACTAAAACATTACGATTTCCCAAACTTAAACATTGAACTATCTATTTGATTGCGTTTCTGCAACTGTGATCATAACCATAGGTAGGTACTTGACCTCTGATGTATTTTTGTTTCAACTAAATATTTTTACCTAAAATTTAACCAAATATTATAAACGCATACTAAAAAAACATCTAACAAAAAGTGGATATAGTGAATATAATTATAATATTTAATAACAGTCAACAGATATGTACAAATACATTATATTATGAACAACTCGATTTACCTGGATATTAATATTGAATATTACTTAAGTATAATATTTGTTTGAACATACAAAATATTAAAAATATTAAATAAATATAAAAACTGAATATTAATAAAGTTTGAAGTACCTATCTATAAAATAAATATTACGTTTTAATATTATACAAAAGTACAAATATGTTACATTCACAAAACTGATAACATTTCGAACAAAATATATTTACTCACATGTTATATGCTGTTATGAAATTAGATACTAAAATGATATATGTGATATTGACGTTTAATAAAACATAAGCTGGGGGACGAGGTGGCCGAGTGGTCTAACGCGACGGATTCGGCACAGCCGGTCCGAGTTCGATCCTCGACCACTGGGCGGCATTTTTCTCCGTGCAAGTCACGGTGTCCGGAGAACAAGTGCCGCCATCCCCCCACCCCGGGGCACGGCAGAAACCTACGGGTGCCCCATTAGAAATTCTGCCAAACACAACACACACGTGTACCAACCTACCCAATATAAAACCTACCAAACCTACCCAATATAAAACCTACAGTGCCCTCCCCACACCCAATGGCCTATGTTGCCGCGGGTTACCCAATAAAAAAAAAAAAAAAAAAAAAAAAAAAAAAACATAAGCTATTTTTAGATAGATTTCATTATCTTGTTTTAATTTTTAAAATTTATATTTAACTAAAAATTTGATATTATTCTGGTACTAACAAATTATGATATAATGTATATTATATATTATAACAAAATAAATCATTTTAAATTATGTAAATATATTGATCTGTGAAATTATAATATATAATAATTAATAACTTATGATCACATTTATTTATTTATTCTTCAATTGAATATTGTATATTAATATACATTTATTAAAATAAATTATTACTTATGTACACAGATATACGAAAAAAATACATACATACATAGATTTGAACCTATACATTTGCTAAATAATATTATGTAAGTACAGTTAGAAGTAGTTTTTATTTTTATTTTTTTGTTAAGCAAACTATCCGCGGCATCTGTGGCCATTGGATGTAACGATACATTTTATAAATATTCATGCATTATACATAATACTAAAATTGATGATAAAAATAATAATAACATTTTTAGGAATAACAGATAAGAAAAAAAAATGAAATTAAGTTTATATTAGTAGTTTTTATTATTTTACTCAAAACCAAATATAAACTAAAACATACGTTTTATCATACCCGCTGAATATAATCTGACATTTGTGTGGCTTATCATTTCTAATTTTTTTAAGCTCATTTATAGTTATGAAGTCTTTATAAATTAAATTGTTGAGCAAATAGTTCTTGACGTATTAATTGCATATTATTGGTTGTAATCTGTGCGCAAGACACGTTATTATTTTATCTATTTAGTTTTTTTTAATAAAACATATTATGTTAAAAAAGTTATACACAACGTTTCTCCAGATTTTACATACTTTATTATAACAATTTTCTAACAGTTAACTTAAGAGTCATGACAAACGATTTAGAGCGAGGACACGTTTTTAAACATATTTTTACTACTTATTTTCAGGTAAAGCTTGGTCATTTCACGATCATTTTTCAAATGCTATAATTTATCACCGCTATCAAAATACTTTACTGAATCGCTCAACCGTGTTCTTTTTATCACAATACCTCCATCTTTGAGTGTTGTGAGGATCTTCCTGTTACATAATATGTTAATCGCCCCTGAACTATAGGTAAAATGTATTATTTTTTTCGGAACCGTGACCCTTTCCTTAAATTATGCACACTAAAACATTGGATGTATTTTATGGTTCCGACCGGACCCCATATCAGAAGCTTTTAAGTTAAACGAAGTCAGACGAATAACACATCAGTAGGATCTGTGTCTAAGTGACTTAGCCATTTCAAAGTGTTCTACTCATATAATGGCTTTCCCTAAATTCATATTATTACCTACACATTTTCATGAAAAATCGCAGTTGTTCGTTGGTCAGATTTTTTCTGCAAAATATGTATTGGTGTAATATGGTTTTCATTTAATTCAGAACGTTATGCCTTTTTAAAATGTATTGTGTATACACATTTTTATAGTATAAGAACTTTTTGTAAAATATTGATATCATTATGTCTTATTAATTTATTTTAATCCAAACTATTTTGTTCTTTTATAATATTTTGTATAGTATAATATCTTATGATAGATCCACATAAAATATACAGGATGATTCCACCACCGAGCATGCTAACCACCGTTTTTTTCCTATTCAATAAATCGAATTCTGATTTATTTAGTTTTAAAATATACTCTAAGACCATTTATTTTTATACTACCTTCTCTACTACACTCTTTGGTGGTACAAATTTCTGATTTTCAATTGTATATTATTTTGTGGATATTTTTTTTTAAATGTTAATGTACTTAATTGAAATTCGAACAAGTAGTATCTATCAGTTATTAAAATGTTGGTACTAATAATGACGATATATTACAAAAATATAAAATAGGTATATGTAATATTGGATCTAGTATTTATTAAACTTAAGGTATTTATAAAAACTATTAATATTGATACATTAATATAAATCACTTAAAAGCTTAAATCACCCTAGCCTCCTTATCTTAAAAACCCATTATCTATTATCTTCAGTACTTAAAGTTCAATAACTAAAAGTATGCATTTATTGATTATAATATGTAAATATTTTTCAGAAAAATAATCCACCAAATTATTAACTTTACAAAATGTTCTTATTTGAAAAACAGAAGTTTGTATTTCCACAGGACACTTCAACAGTACAGAAAAATCTCAACAATTTGAAAATATGGTCTTTATAGTATAATTAAAAATTCCAGGATCTAATAGATTTTGAATAACTGATTTGTTGAATAAAAGAGTGGGTAAGCATACTTGGTGAATCATCCTGTATGTAAGTTTGTTTTTATCAATATAATTTCGTTTTATTTTTTTATGAACAATAAATACACATTTGTTAAAATAATACAATGGTATTGATAATACTAAAAAAAAATTAAGGGGGAAATCACACAATGATTGAATTAACTTCGTTATTTACACAACGTGTATGTCCCTGGCCCAATTTTGCCTTTGGTTTAGACGCCTTTGCAGATTGTCAAGGAGGGTCTTGAGATGAAAGAGTTTGAGTGAGAATTCACTATTCAGTTTTGAGTAGAATCTTAGGTACTTACCTAGTAAATACAGCAGTTTTGTGAATTATGTTTATATTTAAGTTTTGATGAAGGGGTATATATTATGAAACAAACCACACACACACACAAACAAACAAACACATTAAATATTATTATGACTAATAAATACGATGTAATAAATGAAATGCTGTACAGTAAATAGTAAAACTATATAACTGAGTGATGTTTCTATTGGTAAAAAGTTAACTGTTTGTTTTGCTTATTTTATTTTATGATGGTTAAAACCTTCGGTGTTTTTTTTTGTTCATAAAATAAACAGAAATACAATTATACATTCAACTTAATTCTTTGAACGATCCTAACTATATTTATATTCTAAATCATTATGTAGCGTGGTGTATAATTGATTCCGATTTTTATATTTGTTCCGTTTCAAAGATACTTTTATACACAAACTATCATATTTTGACTGCAGATTTATAAAAAGCATATTTTATGATTTTTTTTGTAGGTATATTTTATAGTAGGAAACCGGGTATAGTAGGTATACTTGCATATCAAAATGTTATATTTGTGAAAAGCATAATTTATTTGTTAAGAGTGTTCGAAATGTTATGACACTTAATATTTTTATGTACGTACCTACCGGGTATTTTAAATTCAAGATGATGGTTTTAGCTTTAGACAATAATCTTGCCAATTGCCATACACTTATCTGCATTGCGATTAAGTCTCGTGGGCATTATTTGTTTGCGTAGACTTCTTGAGTGGATGTGTTTGACACGTGTTGTTTTTTAAGATTTTGAATGAAGTGCAAAAGATATTGGTTTTATGGCGACGGATTTTTCAACGAGCCCTTTTCAAAGTAGTAAATGTGATTCAACGTACCATGTTGTATCATACAGAAACAAAGAAGCATCGAAGTATAAAGTCAACATCACATTATTATATTGTTTTGAAAATGAAAAATAACAAACAAAATATGAAAACCATACACAATAGTGCGTCAGTATCACACGCATTGTTAAAAATCACGTAGATTTATTAGATGTAAGGTTATATTATTGGTTAAAACCTAAGAATAAAACCGATCCCAACTGCTGAGTAAGTACTTCTATTTCAACTTTTTATGGGATATTGTTCTTTCTGTATTTTCTACATAATATAATATAATAATATAATCTGGAGTGTAGGTACTGACTGATGCGTTGAGTGGTGAAATAATACAATTTCAGTATTATAAACGGCATGTGTATTTGTGTCATCATGTCAAAAGTAAGACGTGAGTGGTGTAACTGTGTGAGCACTTGGCGGGGAGAAGCTTGGAGTGATTATTACCTTTAATGCAATGTAATATTTTATTTACCTAAATGGTTTAGATGATTTATGTGACATTGTGACCAACAAAACAGGAATTTCTATTTATTAGATTTTATCGTTATTAGCGAACGTTAAAATATTATGATATACCTACTAATAAATTAGTATACAATAAAGATCATATATTTTTTGGCCTGACTGATATTACAAAGCAAGCTTATATATTATTAATAGAAGACGCGGAACAGCAATGTTTTTGTTTTTACGTAGGCGTGAATCAAAATAGTTTGGGAACCCGTGGATTAGGTTATTAAAACAGCGTGTTTACTGGCTAAATCTCTTCGTGATATGATGGTGTTTATGCTATAATGTGAAAACTGATATATCCGCCAACTTCAATTTGTTATAGCACAAACGTGACTGACAAGTGTTATGACTGCAGTTTTTAAATCAGTGCATTAAACAACATGGAAAAATATCGATAAAAGTGGCGACTATAATACTTTAAAACTAGAAAATATACGATGGTAATAATTTTATTATTTTAGTATTTTTGAAGTTTTTAACAATTAAGTTATTATAATGACAATAATACAAATTTTCTTCTGAAAAAAATTATCTCTCCACCACTTGTACCTATTTTTTTTTAGTCTCTGCATAGTAATTCACAATTTTGTATATTATTATATATGTATCGCCGACAATCTTTTAACACACATTCGTTGCCCCAAAAAATTCTCCTTGACGATTTTGATATTTTGGTTTCCCTGAATTCAAAAAAAAATACGCTTTAATTTGATAATATCTCAAATCTGCTATGGCCTGTCATGAATCAATGAACAATAATAAATAAAACCTTTTATGTATTCCTACTATTAATCATTAATGAAATATCTTTATTTCATTAAAAATGTACAATATAACACCAAAAATCATCCAAAAACCTACAATATGACATTAAAAAATCCGTCGTTTTATAGTTGGGCAAAAAACGTTAACTATAGTAAAACCTCCAATGTTACATATTATATAATTTTTTACTCCAATTATTTTCAAATATTTTATACAGTCTTAAAGTTTTAAAATATATTTTTGAAGATTAATGGCACTTAATTTTAAACGTTTTTTGTGGGTCATGAAAAATTGGGTTTCAAGTATGAAAATTTGTTGGGATGTTTTTTCGTGTCAATGACTACACAATCAATTTATCGAACACTGTATTTGTAATTACTAATTAATAATTAGAAAGTGCATACAATATGAGTAATGAGTAGTTTATGTCCAAATCTTTATATTTTTAAAACATATAGTCTAAGCCAATAAATAAATCATTCGTGGGAGTATTGATTTTTTTTAAAATTATATTATGTACCAACTTACATATTTTATCATTGACCTAATAATTTATTCATTGGCTAAATATGAGGCTATATTAATATAGGTTGAGTACTGTTATTTATATATTTACATGTTATTTTTATATTATAATGTTTGTACCTACATAATGGGTAAAATAAGTTGATCATTTTAGAGTAGAATAGGTTGGGGGGTTTATTTTTATACTGATAAAATAATCTAGTGGCTTCACCATTACAGAATAAAGGCATATTTTGCTTGCACAAGCATTAATTTCATCGTTTGATGATATACGATTTAAATATTTTCAAACATAATATTTTCTTTAATTTTACCTTCTGAACAGAACAAGGAGTATATTGTTTTTCGGTATTTTATAATTTTTTTTTTGTGTAGTATTCACGATATAGGAATAGTAGAAAAGGTATTTCAGTTTTCATAGTTGAGGGTAGTTTCTGATAGAAAATTTGTAATCATGAGAGTTAAATCCCCATTACTTTTCAAAACAAACTTAAGCTTAG
Organism: Metopolophium dirhodum; assembly: GCF_019925205.1. NCBI lineage: Eukaryota > Metazoa > Arthropoda > Insecta > Hemiptera > Aphididae > Metopolophium > Metopolophium dirhodum. The sequence continues at coordinate 39,824,302 of NC_083563.1, read as the reverse complement.
TTTTCAAAAAATTTATTTTGTTTTTACTCAAAATAAACAACCGTAGTTACATGCAAATTTTACCAAATATATACTCACAATTTTAACGAAATCACAAATACATGCAAATTATTTTGAAATTAAAAATTTTAAAATGTTCAATTTTTATAATTAAGGCTTGAAAATGTAATAAATATAATCTGTGTCATATTCCACAATAATCCCATGTAATAAGTGAATATAAATAAACTTGTGACGCATAATATACTATTTAAATTTTAAATATTGTACCTAATTGCATTATTAGAACAAAACCTTAAATATTTACTCTAATCATAATTACCTAATTGAAACGTAATATTATAGTCGTGTAAACTCAACTATACTTTGTCCTAATTATTTTTTTTTTATATATATTAAATTACACAACTTATAAATTGAAAATCTGTACTCGTGATATTATAGTACAACAAATAACGTAATTGCGTACAAAATAATGCATTTATTCTCCATTCAAATAATATGTTGACCCTAACCTTATTCATATAACACGAAGAAAGGTTTAGGAGTTATCGACAGAATAACATAGTTTGTTCTAATAATTTGCCAGTGTGCCATAATAAATTGAATACATTAACATTTAGTATTCATTGACAAAGCATATTATTACCTAATATGCTATCTATTTGTTATGTTGTTACATTAACCAGTTTAACCTAGGTTTTAGTTGTTTCGTTGATAGTAATTTTTACATAAAAATTACAATCTTTATGTTAACAATTTCAGAAACTAATCAACAGAATATTAAGAAAATATAATAACCCAGGGCTTAAATTATACCTTAATATGTACCTACCTATATTTTTTTCATGTTTACGGGCGTTCAAACGTTTAAACAATTTCGATGTTTAACATTAAACATTAAACGGTATTTTGTTTTTCGATTTAACTATTTTTAAACTCAATTTTAAATTTGTATTCTATGTCTAACGCGTTAACAATCAAAAAATAAAAATAAAATATGTTATGTACATATTATTTGTTTGGTAATTAAATTATTATAATAATACATATTATGGGGTTTAATAATGATACTGCGTGGTATAGACTAGTTACTGTTTTAGATCATGCTAGAGATATTTAGACTGAAGGTTAGACATGGTATGGTAGGTATGGTATGGTATGGTATGGTAGCAAGCTATAATGTTATATTAATTGTTTTAACCAGACTTGAATATTAATATATTTACTGTGTGCTACTTTAAGCACTACAAATAAAAATGCAATAGCATAAAATGTATGTTATTTTATTTCAGGTAATGAAATAAAAAATATGTTTAATTGATTCTCATTTGAGAGACATTTTTCTAATAATATAAATGTATTGACTATATATATAATAATATGTAGGTTTATAAAATAGTAGTAAATATTCGAATGCATTTTAAGTGTTCAACATCACTATTAATTGTAAAGAGTATTAAGTGTACCGAAATGAAACTGAACAAAATATTAATGAGCGTCAGTTGAATTACATAAATTATCTGATCACTATATCTATACTCTGTTCAGCGAATGAACACGGTAAGGCCCGACAAAATCGGGTGATCTGTGCATTCTCACATGACACCCAATCGTAGGTGAACCGGTTTGAGGTCAGTACTTGAGGGGGAGGGATGAGCAGAATCTGCGTGTTCTCTCGCTGAATAGTGTTTATATTTAAAAATAAAACAGTAATAAAATATTTTGGAAAATATATAACTATTGCTAACACTGATTGGCTAACTTTGTAAGAACCGTATTTGATTTAGTACAACAAGTTACGTAAGTTAAGAAAGTATCATATTTAAATATATTTTTACGTATAATTTCATTCGAATATATTATTTTAAATAATCTACTGTCATTGATGTGTTCGCTAAAGTGGGAACACATGATGATATTTTGAAATTCAATAAAATTCAGTACAGTTAATGTTTAGGTATTAAACACGTTAAAACAACTATTCAATTTTAATGAAATGTTTCAGTAGAAATAAAAACCACTGAAATAATATTATTATTATCATCATTAAAAAATATAATCCACAGTAGGTAGTGATGTAGCTAAATAGCCTATTCAAGACGCCGTGTAATCGTTCATTATTTCAATAAATTCTTAAAAATCCGTACAAGTACATATGTAAATTTGATGAGAAAATTATAAATTTTAATTGCCTTAATTCAATATTCCTATATTATTGGAATGAAAAACCTAAGCCGGTTGTCGTGTAAACATCGATTTATTTTTAAATACATTGATAACTCCAAAGGGTACCTTTTTAAAATTAAATTTATCAAAAATAAATATGAATAAAAAATTTATATTTTTTATTTAACTATATCGTTACATAAAATAATTCGTTAAAAACTATTGTAAATAGTCTATGACAATCATAATATTTTTCGCTTATCATTATAAACAATTAAAAAAAATAATTTCTATATTTTACATTCTGAGCGAAGCGATGAATGTATTGATTTTACAATGATGTGTGTTTTTTTTTATTTTTTTATTTTTTTTATTTTTGTGTCTGTCATTACCTTTTAGGACAGTAAAAGTGCTTGGATTTTCTTCAACAGTAACTTTTCTGACAGGAAAGTGAATTTAGTTGGTACTTTGGGGGGTCAAATGTAAAAATTTCCCAGTAGTTTTCAAAAACGACGTGAAAAACAAAAGAAAAATTAAGAAAAAACGAGAATTTTGGTTTTAGGTGTAACTCCAAACAAAGACCGTAGGGACATGACATTTTGACTGAATGTTTATAATTGCATTTCCTATACACCATACAATTTTGAAAATAATTTGACTTATTTTGAGCTGTTTACGGAAATTGTCAACTTCCATTTTTTTTAGTTTTTTTTTTCTATAAATATCAATAAAATTTTACCTGTTGAGTAAAAAAGCTTGACAATTTAATAGAAGGCTCCTAGGTTATTGTTTCAAAGGCAGGTGAAAAAAATTAAAATCCTTAGTCACAGTTTTTATTTATAAGCATTTAAAGTTCAAATTTTGACAAAATACGGGAAAATCTCGAAAATTAGCAAATTATTTTGAGTTGAGAATTCATAAAAATTTTTTTTTTTAAATCTTAGATTTGAAAATGTAATATAAGATTACTCATAAGTTTGTCTAACTTTATCAAAAAAAAAAATGTCTACAAGAAACTTAAATTAAATTTTTATGAGCGTCTGAAATTTATATTTTTACAACATTTGATATTCACTCGATTTCTCATTTAACAATTTTCTTATTTTATTGTAATTAAAAAACGAATGACTGTAGATACTTGAAAATTTCACTGAATATTTATATTAGCATTTTCTATACACCATACAATTTTGAAAATATTTTGACTCTTTTTGAGCTGTTTACGGACATTGTCAGTTTTCATTTTTTTGTTTGTTTTTCTATAAATATCAATAAAATTTTATTTGTTGGGTAATAAAGCGTGAAAATTTAATATAAGGCTCCTGATATATCGTTCTAATAGCAGTTGAAAAACATTAAAAATACATAGGCACAATTTTTTTTTATAAGCATTTAAAGTTCAAATTTTGACAACATTTATAATTTATTAATTATTTTGTAGTTAAAAATGTATAAAGTGTTTAACTTTTATGGCTAAGGATTGAAAATTTAAAACAAGGCTCCACGTAAATAGGTTATATATAAATTACTTTATTCACAATAATATCATCAAATATACTTAGTAATATCATAGGCTGACTGACCGTTTTCGCTCAGAATCGTTTTTCTTATACAATGATATTATATCATTGAATTCAAATTTAACACCATCCATTACAGTGACTCACTTGTAACCTACTGTACAGCAGCGCGACATCCACTTACCCACCTTTTTTTTATTTTTATTTTTAATTCCGAGACTATTAAACAACTTTAGAGTACTATTTTAACTCGAAAAATTAGTTGATAAACTCATGACCTTGTAAAGACGACATAATAATTATTCTTATGAAATATAATAAACGATGTTTATTAAGTACTTTTTAACGGGTATTAAAACTATATAACTGTCGTCATTTGGTCATACTGTAATAAAATTGTTTTTACTCTGTAGCAATTAGTCTGTTTGCAACGTTCAGAGGTATACTACGTAAACTATAACTCTCCAAAAACTATTAGACAATAAACCACTTAATAAATTATATAAGCCGTTTGTCTTTTTTTTTCTTTTTTTATGATCAAATTATCTATTGTATCATATTTCGTTTGCATTAAACTCAATTAAATTCATATTTTGTTAAAAACGACATTTTTGTTTCCGTTTCCTACAAATATGAAATAATCATACTTTTGTTCATTTTGACATAGACACGTAGACGCGCGAGCAATATCTTACTAGATCCTCCGAGAATACATAATTTAATTTCATATTTGATTGCTTTTCGATGTGGTTTACGCCTCGAAGGGATTATGTAAGGACAAATTCGAGTAGGTGAATTGTTACGTAGTTATGGATATATATTAAGATCAATAGCCAAGAAAGTTATTTCAGTTTTATTAATTCGAAATTTTAACAAATGCGATATGCATGACAAAAAACATCGTATTAAGTTATAATTATTTTAGTGCCAAATATGCGGTTATTTAATACAAATATAAGTTTATGACAAAATGGATAAATACTAGAATATGTGCAAATTCAAAGCAAAAAAAAATCTAGGGTTAGCGTGTGTTTGATTTTTTGTGAATTTACATTTATATATTATGTATATTTATAGAATGCCAAAAAGTGACATGCATTTATATGGTTGCAGAATTAAAATAGTAATTGTAACACAACTGCACAACTTACTATTGACTTTTTTTAAAAAAAAGTATATAAAATGAATTATAATTTTACCTAAGGATAAAAAAAAAAACAATACATTTATCATTCCACTTACGGAGTCTCGTGAGTCTTGAAAAATAAATGCTTCAACGTCGTCATGAATACATGAATGTTCGTCGTCATGAATGTTAGTTTTTTATAATTTTTTTTTATTACAAGGTATATTATACATAATATGGATATCATTTTTAAAAACTAAAATATTCCTACATTCATTTTATTTATTTAATATCATTATATATAATAAATAAGAATCTAATTATATGAAATTGAGGTTTTTTTTTAAATTGAATAATTTAAATTAAATTCTTTAGGCAAAGTATGTAAAAAATGAATTGGCTAAACATTTTTTTTTTATTATTATTATTTTATTATTATATTTTCTCTGTGAATTGTTTGAAGTTGATATAATTACATCGAATATCAAGTCTAGACGATTGTTTTTATTATTTTTTTCAAGGAAAAACAACTGAAATATTTCCGAAAAATTTTTGAAAATAACACAAGTTTTCTTCTGTGTACGGTTCTAGATTGTGATGATTATCAATGATTTTATAATTACATATAAGATCTCTGCTATGCACCAAGATGATAAATGTAAGACGAGTATTTCACACTTAATATCTGTATTCTGTCTATATGCTTAAGAAAAATATATAATAATATAACTAGATATACATTTAACCTTTATAAATTGTAAGTCACGTAGGTGCTTGTTTTCAACACAAACATTAATTAGCAATATCGACGATACGTGCAACTAAAATCAAGTAGATAGAATTACGCCACTATTTTGTCAATTTCAGTATTCTTTTGATTTTATAATCATCAAATTAGTAGTTAATCGATTTCCCGATGTCCACTAGGTACTTTATTAATACTACGATGTATAAATCATTTGTAAATCTTTATCAAAGCAAGTAGGAATTTATTCATTTTTAATTTCAACATTTTTTTTGTCAAGATTTCTCAAAACACTTTAAACTGGAACTCGAATATTTTAAAAAAAATCGCCACTCTCAATTTTAAAATTTAAATAATAATGAATACTCTGATGTTCGTTTAGTTTATTTAATTATTTTAAAAAACGTCAAATAAATTTATTGAATAAAGCATCTAACCTTTGTTACAAAATAATAATATACTTGGTCAAGTTCTTGGAACAACTATTTCGCATATTGTGTTCAAATGGGGTCATATATGACACCCTCTTGCATTTATAGTTGTATATTATGGGTACATGGTTGGTTGATGGAGCTGTCGTGTCAAGTACTTGGTTTGCAAGTTAAGTGTCATTTGCTTCTGGCATAGTATATTCACTTCAACTATTAGAATGTGAAAATACTCGAAGACAGAATGCTGACAATCTACGTCAATGGTATGAAAAAATTTTGCTATGCCTACAATATTTGCAACGTATTTTTAGCGTTTATACTCAAACGGAGAGCAGACGAATATGATGTATCAATAGTACACGCTGTACACCACATTATTTTTTGGCGTGAAAGACTAATAAATCATTTCGAAATAACATTCCTTATTTTTGGCACGGGAGTTTCAAAAGAATAATTTAACATTCAAAAATATATTACAATTATAATTTATAATATATAATAACTATTTACTACCTAATAGTAATAACACAAGTGTATTTTTAGACCAATTGAAATCATAAAAATAATTGTATACACATTTGAAACTAAATCATATCATTACACCATTAATAAATAATCAAAACCATAATATTTTCAAAAACAAGTTTATATTTTTTATAATTATATTACGAAATGGCCTTATATAGTCCTAAAAATAAAATACAAAAAAAACGCACAAAAGTGAAAAAATATAACACCAGCATTCACATTATCGTTAATATTTATATTTATTTTAGATTCTGAGCGGAGTGAGGGATCTAGTGGTTTTGCGATGGTGTTTATTTTTCTTTTCTTTTTTTTTTATCCTGAATACGAAATTTCTACCAGAAGGAGTGTTTTGATTTCAACATATCGTATCTTATCTTTTAGCGAATTGGACAAAGATGGTACTTTAAAGAGGTCATTTTTCGATTTTCTCAATGGTTATTTAATGCCACGTGAAAAACCACCGAGAACTTACAAAAAACCGCTAAAAATGGGATTTTAATTTCTAACTCTTTGTTTGTCACCATAGGAACGAGTAAAAATAACTATTTTAGTTATTTCGTTGTAATTTATAATATTAATTCAACTTACAGGCTATAATAAAATATAATAACAATATAAAATATCTAGACTGACAAACCGGCTCTGCTCAGAATCGTTTTTCGTATAGAATAATATGATATCATTGAATTCAAATTTAATACAATCCATTATACAGTGTCCCTCTTGTAACCTAATGTACAGCAGAGTGACACCCATTTACCCTCTATCTTTATAGTAGGTACGATTGCATTTGAAATAGAAATTAAAGTGTTTAATATATACATTTATGTACTGAAATACCTAATGGAAACTGAAAAAATTGATTTATTAAAAAATTGTGAAAAGCGCATTTTACGGAATATATCTAGGTTTAAAAAATAATATATTATAATAAACCTAACAATTATTTTTAAGAATATTAAAATTTTATAAAAAAAATCATCATAATAAATTCAGTGTTACAGATGTGTGTTTAAATCTTTCAACAAAGAAAAAACACGTTTTTAGAATTACGGTGTGTTATAACTTTTGTTTTATTTAAATTGTTGGGAACTCATACTCAAAAATAATAATTTATATACAGCATATTTAATGTATTCAGAAACTAACAGAATTTAATAAAATATATAAATCATGTTGTTTTGTTTTTAAATTTAACCGATAAATTTACAAAAGATATATTATAGGTAGGTACAATACTAACACTAAAATTACCTAGCATAAAATGTCAAATACTGAAGTGATTTAAAATCACAATTCATCTTGCTCAGCTCAGTGAAATAAACTACGTTATAAGCTATAATTCAATATACAAAAACATATAATATTATAATGTAGAGAGACAATATAATTGTTCCAAGTAAACAAAAATCGTATAATTATTATTAAAACAAGAAAGTCCCCGCTTTATTTATATTGCAAGATTCTATATAATTTGAATTTTTAATAATATTGATGATAGAAACCTACAATAGTTTATATAGCTTGTAATTTTTTTTTATTTTAATATTGTACAAACATAACCTACTTATGGTAATCGAGTAGCTGATCCAGAAGTAACCCAGGGGAGGTGGTGAATTTTCAAAAATTAAATTACTTTCTTTTAGCCCAATATTATATAAAAAAATAACGTAAGAACACAGCCTAATCGAACGCCCCATTGCCCCTCAACCATTGTACCCGCCACTGCGGTTATCTCGGCTGTACTTTAAGAAGGTCTAGTTGCACCTATGGTCATACCTATCACATAAAAGATAGAAATAAATAAAATAGAGAAATCAGCGATTTTAAATTAAAACAATACTCATCTATCTACGTATTAAATTATCCACGCTTTAAGTCTATTTTGTGGACATTTGTTTTTGTTGGATGATCACAGATGTTATATCTGTTAAATAAATGTGTTAAAAAATTAAATGCCTGTTTTTTTAAAATTTAAAGGCAATTTATCGTGGCATTTAAAAAACGGTTTTAAATAGAGTTCTGTTTGTTACCAACTTTGATCATAAATTTAGCTGGCTTCTGAAATTTTCTCACAAAAAAGTGATATGTTAATTATTAATTGTGTTGTGTTGTAGTCTATAATAGAGTTTGTTAAACAAGTTATGAACATATCGGGTTAATCATATTAAATTGTTCATTTGTAAGTCCTTATATTATTTTGTTTAGCATAACATAGTAACTAGCATAATAGTATAACTAAATTCAGAATTAATAAATGCCATAAAAATCATGAAATTAATATTATGTTGTTTGATTGTTTCTAATATACAATCACTTAAACCGTATGTAATAATATAATTTTTTAGTCATCAAATCAATTAAGAATCAATATACATTTTCTTGAACACTGTTATACCAGATTAATATTTTCTAATTGATTTTCTCATATTTTAGTAACATATAATATTAATTATAACTATAAACAACCATCAAAGCAAGCATTGAATCCAAAATCCACATGATTATATAATAATTAATTATCAAATTATTCAATCATGTTTGATCATAGACTATTTCAAAACCATATGGGTACTAAATATTCTTACAATACGTTATATATTATATATTTATCTACATAATATTATGTGAAAAGCAGTATTTAGTTTAAAAGCATTTCTTATAGATAGACGACTAGTCAAAATACAAAGGCGCAGTTGATGGTCAATTTTCTGTATTGTTCAAACTCTGACGTATAACTAACGTACAAGTATTAATACATATTTTATGAAATATAAGACGTGATACTGAAATTCATAATACGTTATTGATATAAAAGAATAAACACATTCAGGATATTGATTAAAATTAAAACACTCAACTTTCATAACGGGGCGGAAAAGAAAAAAAGCAAATTATTATTTATAGGAATACAACAAACTAATATCATATATGAATACTATTTTGTATTTATTGTATTTTTTTAATCTAAATAATTGATCATTTTAAAGTAATAAAAATAGCTACAAAATGTTAGTATTTTGTCATAATTTTACTTAATAGCCAAGTTGGTATTAGCAGCAGGCGCAGGTAATCGATATGTTTTTACTGTTTACTAAGACATCTTGTCAATCGATAACACCTTAAATAATATATTAAATACCTAATATAACTATAATATATTTAATAATAATATGACCATTGTCGATTACAAGCAGAGTGTATCTAATTTAATTAATAATTTCACATACAGTTAAAACGATTATCATGTAGACTGAAATTAAATTTATAACCCTAGCATTATAAAATCTAATTGTATTAACCACTAGATATTTTATTTTTATATAACTATTATAATGGTTTATTGAAAATGTCACTTATTCATTACTCGTTAGTTAATGTGTAATGCATTATTATGTCAAGAGACATAATAAATATATTTAGCTAAATAAGTGTGTACTTTATAAATTATTTTATGACAAACTGTTTTAATGGATAATACCTAAAGTTTTAACGAAACTTAAAGTCTACCTCGGGGCCCGTGGGCTATTTAAAGACTATATGCATTATTAATATTTGAACAGGCAATTTTTTAAATCTCAGCAGAATAATGAATGTATTGCATTTACAATAAATTATGTTTTTTATAATTTTTTTTGCCTGAAAACATTAGTAGATGGAACGTTTCAATCATCAATTTCAAAAGGGATTTCTGGTAAAGATATCAATCTAGTTTGTACTTTGGGAGCAGTGTTGAGACTTATCTAGATATAAAATTATTTATATATTTTATTATGTAGAAAACTTTTGTGACATTTATCTATTGGTTATCTTAGATGACACATTTACGTGTTTAGGTACATTTTATTTAAATCATATTCATTTTTGATAATTAATTTTCATTTTTTTTTTTACTAAAATACTTCTATTAGAAATTTAGAACACTATCCAATTATTATATCATATTACCATATTACTGTATGTACCTATTAACTATTAGTTACTTTGTGTTTACGTAGGTAAAGAAGTAAATTTGTTATTCAAATATAATACAAATTAGTTTTATCTACCATATTATATAAATAAAAGCTAGATTATCTTTATCGGTATCTAAATACTTTAGGAAATCCAGATTCAACGAAATCAATATGATTTTTTTGTTGTAATTCAAAAAAAAATAACCATAGATACTTGAAATGTTCAATAAATGGTTATTTACCCAATTTTAAGGCATGGAAAAACCTTTATAATCTATTTATAAATTTAAAATCGTTGGTTAAAAAAATACTGATATAAAATAGTAATACAACTTGAAAATAGAATATAAGGTTCCTTACACGTATTTCTTACTACAACTTAAAAGTATCTCAAATACACAATTGCAATTGTTTGAATTTTAATTGTTAAAAAGTCCATCAAAATCGAGAAAATGTACAAACCATTTTGTAGTTAAAAATGTATTGCATTTTTAACTTTTATACCCAAGGTTTGAAAATGTAATGCATGGTTTCTCGTGAGTTTTCATTAAAAAGAGTTAGTAAAAAGTTATAAGCATAAAGCCACATTAATTTTTCATAAAAGGTTGAATTAAAAATATTATAAAAAATCCTCAAAATCATTTTTTAGATATATTTTATAATATCATCAACAGCTCAATGTAAATCGGAAAACATAAAATTACTACACAAACAGAACAAAAAAAAAAGAAAAATACAAGATTGGTATTTGAAATAATTCCAAAAATACTTAAAAAGCTTCCGAAGAACGTAATTCATAATCCATTTTATATACATAAAACTAATATTATACAATGCTATTTCGCAAGCATCATACCAGATCCATGGAAATAAGCACAATAGTGATCGTGATGTTCATTTCAGTAAAACCACATAATAAGAGTCACATAAATACATAATAGAAACCAACCAATATCACTCCGTCCAGTTAAGATTAAATTCTTAGTGAAACTTTTACTCAATCGCTACTAAACCACTAAAAAAAAAAAAAATACTTTATACGACATTGGTTTCCACAGCATTCATTTGACAATCGGTCAAAATTCACAGTGCCATAAACGTTGTCAACAATGCTCTGAAAGGAAAGAAGTATTATTTCGGGGTGTTCCATGACGTAACCCAAGCTAGTGACAAAGACTGGTACAAAGGATACCTCATAAAACTGTGTTAACAACTACCACTCACCTGGTGTCCACTTATAGAGTTATACTCAATCGACCGTAAATTCGTAATAACGTGTAATTCGTCAAACCTAATGGAAAAGATACATCAGCTGGAGTATTGAACGAATAGCTATTCTATACACGATGACTAATATACCAAATTATTATTGTTATTATTTTTACTACAGTAAGAAGTAGCTAACTATAGCTGATAACATACAGGAATCAATTTACGATATGTATGATGGAATGATATGAAGAAAAATTAAGATCAAAGGTGATAAATTGGTACACGTTAACTATAGGAACGTAATGCAAGACCCAACAACATCCAAATTGTACTGAAACAACATTAATCTCCACAGCAAGGTTCAGAAAAATACCTATCAGAACACACCTTGGATCTTGTCTAAATAGGAAAATCACGTCCGTTAGAAAAAAAAATCAAAATTTAGGAAAAAATTTGAATAGAACACCAGTACACAACTCCAATTCGACTATTATAGGACGTCTTCTATATGTATGGCTATCGTAAAACAAATTTGAACGAATAGCAATTTACTGTGCCAGTAAGCATAGCATTTATGTGCATAAGTATACGAGTATATTTATAAATACTATACAGAGTACAATAAACTCACGTTTAAACTATTTATATAACTACTTTATTTTAAACATTCATTACCTGAAGCTCTAAACCGTTCAATTGTTTATTGACACGTAGTACAAGTATATTAGTATAATTATTGCTGTTGTATATTAACATAATACTACAAATTATAGTACTACGTCAAAATATAATTTTTATGTTAAGTAATATCAAACTGTTATGGAATACGTACAGGCTTTTATTTTTTTAGTAATTTTAGTAAGGTATAGTTAGGTACCGCGATTAATAACAGCAGACAATCGTGCATAATTCCCTATAATTTTCGAACAGAAAGGTTATTTTTATCATTCAAATTAGAGTTTTGTGGCTTATACCTGAATCATTAAGTATTTTATTACTTGGCTCGCTTTTAAGCGAAATTATTCACTGAATAATATGAAAAAAAACTGACAAAAACTACAATTATTTTACTGGATGTATAATAATATGTATATTATTCATGTCAACTAAACAATGTTCATACTTTCTGACAGACAATTAAAAATAAAAATAAAACTTTTAATTTTTATATTAAATCCTCATATTATATTTACATGTTTAACTATACTATAGTCACATACTCACATATAATTTTATTCAAACATTTGTTTGAAAAAAATATAATATATATATGTTTTATACGGTGCTTTACATTACCGTACAAACATGATCCAATACCGTGCAAAATGCATAGCCACCCAATACGGCACGCAAAAATAGTATGATACCACACAGCTTTATAAAATTATGTAGTAATTTTGTACACGAAAATAGTACAATACCACACAAATTTATTAAAACCGATTCAAATTGAAATATGAAAACATTACATAGGATTCAATTCAAATCATCCCATAAAATCAAAATATATAATCCAAATTAAAATATCAAAAATGTCTGTTATCAAAACAATTAATAATAGCATCTATATAGTAGATGTATACTTAATAGAGTGACCATACGTCCCGTTTTTCATACTTTTGTCCAGTTTTATCATAGAGAATCTTCGGAACACTAAAATTCCCGTTTTCAGAAGGGAGACCAAAAATAAAATTTATGAGGTGTCTGGAATTAAGTTCCAGAAATTACTGTGGTACAGTCAAACCAGATGGATCGCACTAATGACTGCTATCGAAAGAGTTTTGCAGTTATAAGAAGTACCACTGAAAGATTATTTCTCAAGCATTAAAAAGAATCCAACGGTTTCAAAGCATTACTCCGAGTGCCCAATTTCCGATTTATGGCTTTTTTTGCCATGTGAAAAATATACGATTAAATTTGTGCGCACTAATGGTATAAACAGTATTTTAAAATCTGTGGTTTTGTCCTATACGTATTTGTGTGGCAATGTGCGACGACCGTTTTATATACCTGTATTACAACTTAGTACTTTAAAGATAAATAAATAATTAATATTTAATTAAACTAATTATATTTTATAATTTTAACTTGTAATTAATTTAATTAATGCAATATTATTATTGGAGTGGAGTGTCTTAGAATGACTCTCATCAGCAGGCTTGTATGTATTAAAAAATGTTCATCTTACATTATTCCGTGAAAAATAACAATTATATATCTACTACACCAGTTGCGCTTGAGTCGTCTATTTGATAATGACTTTTCTGTGTTGTGTATTGTTTAGATGGTGTTTCAAAGAGAAGATAAAAATAGAACAAAAACACTATTTGTTACAGTTTTCCACAGAAACGTATTGGAAATATAGAGAGCGTCCTTATAATGTAACTCTAATGTCGTTAGTGCCTACACATAGTTATTTCGTGACACACAAAGATGTTTGGCAATGATCCGTAAAAAAACATACCGATTGGAAATATTGAATGATTATTGAATGCATATTTGACAGCTTGGCAGAATCTCAAAAATCATATACACTGTAGGTAAAATTATACAAAAAGCCACATACCTACTAGTTTCGTTCACGAGTAATCGTGAAAAAGTTATGTCAGCAATATAAATCTGAGAACGAGTATTATAGGTTGTAGAAAATTATATCATTTTTTTTTTTGAGATGGATCTCTAGATAAGTCTTTTGTCTAGTGTCAATTCAACATGTTAAATATGAGCATATACGCTATAGTGTATTAGAAAAAATAATATAATACAATGACATATCATTGATGGATGTTGTCAGTCTGAATGACACAAATGGTCAGTTTTTAAAAATCGAAGGAAAATGTATTGCGAGCATATAGTTCGGTTATTTTTATCTTTTATATATATTGGCTATATACTATAATACTACTATATACATATATATTAGTACGTGCTCGAGGACAACTATTGTGATCCCTATTTAACTTTAAAACGAAATAATCTACCTCTTTTATTTTAAGACTGGGAGTGTCTGTGACGTTGAGGTATTTTTACTAGGTACTGACTCTGCTCTACCGTTTGGTTATATAGATTAATATATCCATGATAAATTTCCTGCAATACTGACATAGAAATGTATAATTCACGTCTTTTTTTTAATGTGCCTATCCAAACATATTGAATTAGATAGTTTGTAATGGTACCTATACATGGGGACATTAGTACTGGATATTTTGACAATTTTTTTGAATACCTGCATTATAGTACTGAAGAATAATTATGTAATAGTGATTAGCACGTCATATAACAGTGATTCAAAACTATTGAATTAGAATACATGTCTTCCAATAATATTGGTCTTATATATTATGTTACATTATCTTCGTTAAGGTTTGAGGTTTTGATCAAACGGGAATCACTGATTTGGAGAACACAATTAATAATTCAACAATATTTAATGGATTGTTTTAAACAGTAGCTTAAAACGACTGTCGAATATTTGATAAAAGGTACAAGATAAAAAAAACCAATATGTACCTGATATATACAATAAAATCGTATACATCTGAAAATAAATATAATAGTACAATATAGGCATGTGCACACTTTAATTTATATTATTACGATTTAATATGACAACAAATCAAATTTCATAAAGTAATGCTCTTACATCAATTTTAGTTAAGTTATTCATTTATTTTATATTAAGATTGTTAAAGGTATATCATAATTTTATAAATAATACTATATAATGTTCATGTTCACAAATACCATAAGAAAATGTATGAAATCAAATTAAAGATACATGGTATATAACGATGTCGACAGTAATATAATATGAGAAATAAATTTATAAATGTCTTAAGCTCCTAAAATTTGCAAAATAAATCAAATTAATTTTGATGTGATTTAAGTCTGATGAACGTCGATAGTTAAAAAAGTAATAGTTTAAAATTATTTTCATCTCACCGTGATTTCATAATTTGATTATTTTCGATCAAACGGCGTATTTATCGTTCCAATTTACCAACATTTTAAATTAGTTCATTGCAATTTACCATATTTTATGTAGGGTTCATTCATAAGTAGGTACCCCATACTAAAATATACAAATTTGAATGATGATTACTTACTTAACTACTCAATAGTTCGCTATTTTTCTATATTTCTATACTAAGCACTTTCAACAGTCATATTAAACTTTTACAATTTATATAATGTAAAATTATTATGATTCTTAATGTGACATTTAAATTATTTCAACTGTACCTAAGTATTCATTTGTATATGGTATGAATAAACTAAATAACTATTAAAATTACGAATTGTTATTACTTTTAGGTTATAGTAAAATATTATAACAGTAAAATAAAATTGAATATTATTGGTTTATTGATTATAAATCGAAATGATTAAACATTTTTGAATATGATAAAAATAAGAAAATATATTATCAACATTTTTATTTGAATACAATTCTTTTTTTTTAAAATCATGTTTTTATGGAGTGGTTGATGCAACTTTTAAGATGAAAATTATTTATATTAACTATTTTATGGACCGAATTCAATAACGAAGAAGCCACAATGGTTGTGGATTACAATATATTTTATTTGGCTATATATACTTATATGTGAACTATATTAAATATAATATATCAGTTATGGACTTGTATTATGATGTCATATGTACATTGTGCGTAGCTGGTTTTTTTTTTTTATTATCAATTTTGGTTTTTTCATTCTTTTATTTACTCTTATTGTAAATACTAGGTAACTTATCTGGATTGACAAAGGCTCACAGTAGTGTACAGTTAATTAATAATTTTCAAATGCAACTTAATGAATTTAATATTAACTTTTCTTATTTCAAAAAAATTTAATAATATACCGTGTTCACTATTTATTCAGTACGTCCTAATATAAATATAGATATTCATTAATTTTATAAGAATCATTTATTCATTTTTATTGTTATGATAGTTATTGACTACTTCCTACAACATTAATCTAGGGATTTCTAATCGCTTTAAATAAAACGACAATATCGTTATCAACATGTACAGTTGAACTACTTTAAAAATAAAATATAAAAATGTATACATTATTAAATTTTCACATATTTTAATTAATTCTCTGGTGTCATAAAATTAATATGATTTCATTCTTAAATATTAATAACGGTAATCTAGTGAAATATATTATAAAATGCGCTTTTTATTGTGTCTAGTTCAGTGATCTGCATGGGTGTAGAGTTTCATTATTATTTAATTAAAATGTCTCAGAAACTGAAATCGTAAATAAAATCTAATAAATATTACGTTATGTCAAGGGGTTATTTTTTCATTTAATTTTTGACATAAATATCTATAGAACGAGTTTACCACTGGGATAATTCGATGGTTTTTTTTTTATATTTTTTGCTCATATACGAATATTTATTATTTTATATTTGAATCACTTTAAAATAAATATTATTATGCTTATTGTTATGTCGTAGACTAACGTTCATACATAGTAAAAGTGTTAAATACATTACAACAAAAAGATACGTTATAGGTATACAGTAAAAAAAATTCCAATTTTATGGCGTACATTTCTTATATATTACTGTGAAAAAAAAACAGTAGATAGATATATCGATTATTTGTAATAATATGATTATGGATATAATTAGGGTGTATGGGACTTAATGCTACAGACTGATGCAGTTATGCATCTAAATCTCTTTAGTCCACATTATATTATATGTTGTAGTACTACCCATAATATTGTTCTGTACACAATAAATGAAATGCAACGTTCCGATGTATACGTAATAATATTATGTAAAAAGTGTTTTCGGCCCATCATTGGCAGGCGGATAAATATCAACCAGGATCGAATAATAATCGTAATGAATTAATATATTACACTTCTATAATTATATTATATTTACTAATTTGTTGTGTTTACTCCTTAAGGTTCGTTTTTTTTCCAGCGTTACACGGGGAAAACATAACCTAAGACATTTGACATAAGTAACATAAACCATATTTGAAATCAATAGAATATATAAACAGTACCTAATAAAAATGTAACTGATTGAGTATAATACTAAAAAAGTGATATATTTTATAAAATGTATTCGTTCGACACTGTGACTTGGACTACGGAATATTGTAAACGGACGCCCATCAAACAAATATCCACCACCCAAAATACGTACACCAAAACAATAATAAAAATAATATTATTTAGGACCACAGTAATTGTTATGGGTAAGCCGAGTATAAAAGAACCTCCCTCTCACCGCATAAAAGGCTCGAAATCGTAGTGGTGGAGGACAAAAGGATAAGTATTGAGTTAGAGTGGGTTTCGGGTTCGACAGTCTCGGTGAAAACGCTGCGTGTATCTGTATACCAATAATAATTTCTCGATACTTTAGGGCGACGGGGATGGGGACGGGGGAGAATGACAATGGGAAATCGAATTCGGTCGGTTAAACTCATTTCTTTTTGAAACAAGTGTATACGATAACGTGGTCGTCTACGCATTCAGCTGAACGGAAAAGTCGACACACCTGTTGAGTGGACGTGATTTTAAAATGGTCTCGTGAGGGGGGGGGGGGGCAACTTCCGGACCATAATACGTATGATGATTAAACTATGTGTATCAGCAATATTGTAATGCGCACCCATCACTCACCTTATCGTATCGTGTCGTGTCCGGACGATGGAGCAATACACTCTGCGTTATCACGTCGGTGGCGGCACGTGAGACGGTGTGAGAACGAAATCAAATCAATTTCAAATGAAAATAACGTACGAAAACAGAAACAAAAAACCGCCGAACGGACCCAAAAACGATGCCGGTCGCGAGGTCTGCCCGCGTGGGTGGGTGCCCGGTTTTCCGGAAACGTTTTGGGGGGTTTCGGTTTTTTTTCGACGTCCGGATATATGGGGTGGGTGGTCCGCGTGTGCGTGCGATATTTTTCCCGCGAAACCGACGCGGCGTGACGACGCCAACACCCGAACTACTGACGGCAACGTTCGGTGGCCGACACGCGGGTTTCGGCGGCGGCGGCGGCGACTGAGAAACGGCGTGCGAGAGGGCTAGAGAGAGAGAGAACGCTCGCGCGCGTGCGCGCGCGCGCCCATGCCGCCGACCACCGACACGGCATGAATCGCCCGCGGACGCGCCGAACGGAAGGGCGTACGGTCGTCGAAATCGCCGGTACAAATCGTACCCACAATGATATTATAGTATTATAAATGTGGGTTTCCACTACATACGACGTGTACGTATTTACGTGCATATATGGTCCGGATACGTTCGCTATGAACGGTCTCCCGAACGTTGTTTCCCAGCGGTTAATATGGTTTAGATCGGTTATTAGGATTGGTAACATATTAGTTACCTCATATATATTCTTATGTTATCAATATTGTTATCAATATAGAGCCGTGTACACGTAAAAAGTTGAACTGGATCCAACTTCATGGTATGAATGGTCAAGCCTGTGGTAAGAACGTATGACACCCTGGTATACCAAAAGCTCACCATGTATACAAACCAATCATAGAAAAGTATTTTTATGCACGTACGCGTACACGCATCTAGTGGAAACCCGCCTTTATTAATATTCTCGCGAGTGAATTCTATTGGTTATTTTTTTCCGCCGAAAGTCACCGCGGTACGAGACTGAACCGTTATATAATCAGTTGTGTGGGTACCCACCTGCGACGGATCGGCTCGAGCGATTATGCGCCACTTATCCTGATACGAACCCAAATAATATGTGTACGCGGCAAGCCGGATTAAAATAATCGTGTTCGATATTTTTGTTCGATTTTGGATCAAAATCAAATCGTGTAATAACGAAGGACGTTGAGAAAAATATTATTTTTCTTTTGCTCGGGATTTTGAATAATTTCAACAAATTATGATTACTTAATTAGGTCAGTCAAAATGTCCATATTCAAAAATATTTATGCATTTATGTCCTCGATACTAATGATTTAATGAAAACATATTATGTGACAGTATGATTTTGGGATTTAGTCACTGCGCATACATCAGCGCAAATAAGTTCAAAATTGGCAGCAAAAAAAATAAAAATCTAAAAATCTAACCACAATCATTTATTTTTTAATTTTAAATATTTTTCTCCGATCGGTCATCATGTTTAGTATCCAAGTTCTAGAACAACATACTAAAAAAAATGTATCTAATGACGGTCTTAGCGTTGGAACGGAAAATAATATGTTAAGATGCATCAAAAACGTGCTTATCGAGTGTATACCTTATTCATATCGTTTTGAAATTTAATGTCTTATTTTAATATAAGAAAAAAAAAATAATATAATAATTAATAGGTATGTGACATGTGTTTATTACGCGTTACTAGTGCCGAGTGTCCGTTTTGTTAACCCGCAAGAGATTAAACTGCTATATACTCGGGGTCGTTGTTTGTCTGTAAAATTGTTTAAAGAATTGCTCCATTAAATAAGGCCGTAAGATGGATAAAACTCTAAAAGCTTATATCATACAAAACCTGTGTGGAATAAGACTCTCCATTTTTTTTCATAAATCATCTGTTCTATTGGTAATATCGAGAGTTCAATTTGTTTTATGCTGCAAGCCGCTTAAAAACGCATTATTTTCGGAACGAATAAAATATTCGGGACGACAAGAGTGAATTTATGACATTTTTTTTTCACCGACGTGATTACGATTTGATGTTTTACCGAGAATATAATACGTTTCGAGTTGGTTGGCCAAAATTGTACGATTTTCTCATTCAGTACAATCGATCAGAGCAGTTGTGGCATAATATAAAACGACTGTCTATACGCATTGAAAGCTTTTTACTGAATAATTTTTGAATTGTCAAGTGTCAACGTGCAAAATCTTGTTTTTTTGACAGTAACATTTATTTGATATGTTAACGATTTTCAATTACATATCAAGCTTAAAAACTCATTAATAATGCTTATATAATCAGTAAACACTTTTCTCTGCAACCGTGATTTATATTCAAAGTTTAATGATTATTTTCACTAGGTAATGTATTATTGATGCCAAAATGGATTTCGACACAATTATACCAGAAACGTATAAATCGTTAACTACTTAAAACCCATATTACAAATGCATAAAATTGGATAAAATGTAACCGGAATGAATCGGATGAAATCATATCGAAGTATACGATGGTAGTATAGGCGACCGTCGGTCTAGAAAAAGGGTGACTAACAGGTCGATTGCGGTATAGGTTTGAGTGCGACACCCTTTAGTCATTTCTTGATTTTTTTAAACTTATTTTTTTTAGATTTTGAGCCGAGCAATTTTTTCGTCATTTATTAAATAAGGGTTATTCGATATCGATTGTGACGTCCCAGAAAAACTCGATAACAAATCCATTTAAGTTGACCACCCTTGGTATAGAAAATATATAGGTAGAGGATACTGAATATAATAATAAAAATAGTAGGTATAATCATAAAATTGTTTAAAATATAAAAAATGTTAATTTTTCTAATCGAAAATGAAAAGAACGTACCTAACTGAAAATCTGTTTAAATTAAAATAAATCAATTTTACGCGTAAGGAATTTTATCTTTAAGGAGATATTAATCATTTATCGATTTCGTTTTAATAATATCGTTTGTTGTTTTTCATAGAAAAACAAATCCCTACATAGGAACTTTTCGAGTAAGTCTTACTAAGCTTGCGCAAAGGTTTTCCATTAAATTAAATCCCACTCGTATTAAGTCCTAAGTTATCTCAATAAATCTGACATGCTTGTTGGAATCTCATTCCATACATTCTATACCAGATTAAATCAGCTCAGGATAATCATATTTGTATACAACTTAATATCTACCTATGCAATATTATTTTAACTACCAGCTACACAGTAGCCATAATAAATTGTGCTAAGTGTTCTAAAAAATAAACATCAGCGAAAAGATTACGTGTACACTGAGGTATATGTTTTAATTATCTATGATAACACAAACTACTTATCAATGATATTTAGTCGACGCAGTTGAATATCAGTTTAAAACCATACATTGAATTTGATTTATGTTATAATATTTTAATGAAGCTTAGTAGGCATAGTGCTTATACATAAAGGATATTACGGTAATTGATATTTTATTTCGTGTATATTGAAATAAAATTCTTTAATAAGATATTTTAATTAAATACCTCATTTTAATTGTATGTACTAATTGTCTGATAACACAACTAATATATTTTATACGAAATGAGAATTGTTAGATAGCTTCTTGTGGGAAAAAAGCAATTTACATTTAAATATTTAGACTATCAAAATCCCACTCTGGAATCTAAACTATAACGACATATTATCAAAACATAATATCTTATACAGCTCGAGAATAATATCAGCATGTATTATGCCTTATATGTAATAACAATAAATTTAGTTTTTCTAATACTTTTTTTTTGTTTTGAAAATAAATGATTTGATAAATAATAAATGAATCATGAATTATTTACTTAATTTATTAATTTATTCACAAAACAAAGGATAAGAAAGTATTGTTACAAGCTTTCAATTCATTAATTTTCATATATGTTATTTTCGTATAAATTCAGTAAAAAAGCAAAAATCGTTTATAAAAAAAAAGTCCAACATCGGATTTAACTCAAGTGGTTTACCTAAAATGGGAGCTTATCCGTCATGTAAAGAATATTACTTTTTTTAATTTTTCGAATTTAAACAAATTGGAATATAAGTATCTAAGTATATCGCTAGCCTGCTGCCTGATACAGTCTAAAAAATAAATATAATATTTATGCCCTACAGGATTACATATTTAAGAAATAGTTTTTAAAATCAGTTATATCAGTTGCACATATTTTTTTATATTTTATATCATGAATTTTTCTCGGGTAAGCCTTAAAAAACTATATATTGTTTTTAGAATTCTCTTTTCGTTTTTTATCTTTCTTAAAAATATTCAGTGGTCAGATTATGTTTATATATATTTATATAATTTAATATAAAAGTCTCAGAGTTTCGGTTGGTAAGTGTAGGTATATATCAAACAATACCATATTATATAAACGTTAACTCTTAAACTGACGAGAAAAAAATGTACATTAAAAATTATTACTTGCTATTTGATACTGTATAGTTTTATGAAAAATGAAAAAATACCTATATAATTTTAAATCAAAATATTGAAAATGAAGTTTGTTATTTTAATCGAATAGTATCAATTAAAAATCTGGAATATTAACAAAATCAATTATATATATATATACAAACGACTAACCATACAATATTGATGTTTAAATAAATTTAAACGCAAATAATGTCTCAAAGAGCATGAAAATTACGTACAAAACGTAATACCTAGTAAAATATACAAAATAAAACAATTTCTGTGCCCTGCTTATTACGAACTTTAAATGATATTCAATTTTTATATGTTGAATACAAATATTTATTTTTCTCCATAAAAGCTCATTAAAGGTATATTCGGGAGCTCTTTTAAACATTATAATAATATAATTTTACTTAACTGTGGATAAAAAAAAAACCTCACTTTATATAGTACATATATATTATATACACGACATATTTGATTAACATTGTAAGGGTAAATTCATCACAATAAAAAAGTTCAATTTTTATTTCTTTTTTGTAGACCAATATTTTAGGTTTATGATTTCACTTTGGGTATCATTATTTTCTCATGTCTTAAACAACTAATACTTTATGTCAGAAATTTAACTGGTTAAAAATTAAATCATTGTAAAATTGTTTTTAATATTTTTACTGATACACTTTCCCTAACGGCATATGCGGAATTGTATTTTATTTCCAATGTTAAGAACAGTTCCAGAAAAAGAGTGTACAAATATGAAAATACACACACATTTGATTTTTTCAAAAACTAATATCTTTTTTACTTTTCCTGAAATAAAAATTTGAAATTTGAAAAAAATTAAATCTTTATTTATTTATTTATTTTAATTAATCAATAAGTAAAATACAAAAATTAATTTTGGATTCAGACCATTAAATTATAAATCTTTTGACACATTGTTTTAATATTTAGTAAAGTAAGGAGAAACCTAAAGAGAATTTAATACAAATTAAAAACACTTATAATTATTATTACTAATATTATTTATCACCAAACAATTTTATAACATTTTTTAATTAATGCAATTTATCTGATATTATATAACGTGCATTCCTTATATTAGGTATATATTATTTTATGAGGAAAGTGCTTCACTGAAAAATTAAGTTAAATTAAATAATTTGATTAAAATGTACGAAAAAAAAACACAAGTTACATACATCTTAAGTTTATCCCTTACTCGAAATAAGCGGTTTATTCAAATAATTGAATAAAATATGATTTTTCAAATGTTTATTGTGAAATCACAAACGTTGATAAAAATCTACAGTTTTTAATCAAAGTGTATGTCTTTGTACATAATTTAAAAATCTAACTTTACATTACACAAAAAAAACTAATAAGTAGCACGAAAATAAATGTTGACAGGACTAATGATTTGAGTCGAGTATTTGTGAATCCAACTTTTTAACGGACGAAATAGGATAATTTTACATAAGTATTGGTTTTATATAAATTGTATAGTTAATAATTATTTATAATCGCACTACCAACGAGTTTAAATAAAAATATTTTGATTTTGTTGTCATTTGAGATTCTAATTGAAACGCAAAGTGTAAAAATAATAGCTTGGTTTTACAAGATGTTTTTTTTATATTAAATATATATATATATATATATATATTTCTTTACATAGTTCTGTTAGATTATTTTATAGTAAAAGGAGTAAAAGTTTCAAATAGCTTTTGATCTTTCGTTTGGAAATTTCGTCCAATTAATACTTAAAATAGGTTATTATTTTCTTTTAACTAGTGTTCAAGGAATTAAAGACATTGAAAAAAAAAAAATATATTACCTAATAGATATCGATATTAAGATCAATTTTTTGTTGTTTGAAATAGTACTATACTGGAAATTTGAGTATTAAATATTAAATGTTTTTAATTATACTTATCAATATTATCCTAGCCATTAGGTTTATTATCAACTGATTGAAATGTATTTAACTATTTGAGCTTAATCTAGAGCATATGTTTTTTTTATCTATAATGAATATCATCCATAATGGTTAAGATAATTTGACTATTTTTTTTATAGAGCTTAAAATTAAAAATTAAAAAAAAAATGTATGTTTATTTAATATGAAACATTAGTAGCTTGGTATTTAACGATTATATATAACATAATATTATTATATTATATTATTTGTTCACATAAGATTCATTACTAAATACCTAAATTTACGATCATTAATTATTTTTATGAACAACACAAAACTTGAAAAACTTCCTATTATAGTAAAACAATAATAAACTATATACACTCAGTAACGGAGTTTTTTTTTTTAGAACGATAATTTATCATTATATACATTCATATTCTTCATAATAATAATATACTACTATAGGATAGAGACGAGGGTAGTCGAATGTCCAAAATTCAGTCTTTATGTATTCAATATACCATGTTTACCTTATTCAAATTAAGTACAAAAAAAAAATACTTAACTATATAACTAAAAATTATTATTATTATTATTATTGTTCGATAGATATGCGTAAGATGTGGATGGATTATTACAATATAACATTAGTCATTACACATACAGTCTATGGAATTATCGAATAATAATATGCAATGTTTAACAACTAATTAAATAAATATCCTACTCGAGTATGTATACTAAATACTTTCGTTGAATTATATCTCTTTTAGTTTTTGAGCAGAAATGAAAAATATATTAAAATAGTTTTATAACGATGTGATACATTTATTTATTTTTTAAAAACACTTTGCAACATCCTTTTTGTATGTTGCATGATAAAATCAAGTAATGCGTAATGGGTCCGTCATTACTATTGATCAAAACAAAGCTACCTAGATTAAATAATTTACAATGATTGATTCATTTTTTTATGAAACAAACTTTAAGAGTTTAAAATTAAATCAAAAAGTTTAAGGTACATAGCAAACGTATATATGTTAAATATAAAAAACAAATTATAATTCGATGATGTAAATTTTTCTAAGATTTGAAATCATCGTGGAAATTGCATAGCTAGAATGAATAACTGAAACATTGAAAACTTACAATAATGTCTTGAATGTATCTGACTAGTATAATTTTGGGAGGCATTTTTGAAGTACATTATGAAAGGTAGAAATTTAAAAAAATATTTTTCAAAAGAAATGCTATAAATTTAAAAATTATGGCTATTGAATTGTTTAACTTTGACGATTCCCAATTTGTGTATACTATTATAGTATACACAAGTACCTACCTATGTGATTATGGATATTAAATTATTTTAATAAAACTGTTTTTGTCGTATAATATAATATATAAAATTATACATTTCGAAATATTATTTATTCTTCAAATGCTTTGAATATGCTGTTATTATTATTTAATATTTGTACACAGAAACATGTATAAATTTACCAGTATTGTAAAATTATCTTTTATTTGCTAGTCACAATCACTGTTGTCTATAATAATATGTCGAAGTCTATTCAGTTGGACTAATTGTTAATTTATTGTTTTCAATAAGCTATAAAAAGCTACGAGAGATAAGATAGGTATGTAATTAAATTATGCAAATAAAACCCTGTCCAATACGCATCATTATACTTCTACTTTATACTGCGCGTAGCTCAATCATTGATTTTGATTCCTTATAATATAATTCAATTAATTGTTATTAGGCGTCCTTTTTGGTAGCTCTTATATAATATGTTTGTAGTTCCTTAGAATTTAAAGCAAGGTTTGATTTGATTTTCCGGAAAAGAAATTGTATTATAAATGTCGGTGAATTTAGCATGTTACGCTGCGTTTTCATTAACTCGTTTTGTTGTGACTTACCTATTGTTGTCTTATTATACACGGAGAAAAGCTTTTGTTTTTGTTTTTCTATTTGCATCTGTATTATTATTTATTTTTTGTAAAGTGTATACAGAAATGTGTACAGACAAGAGTCGTGTGAGTCCAAATCCAACGGTTGTATTTCGGTTAATATAATATCATGTATGTGACAATTACTGAATTACGAGGTAAATATAATAATATAACATCATATAATATACACTGTCATAATTAATTCGTATAACATATAAAGTTCTTACATGGATTGCAAGATCACACAATGAGACATGAGTGGCCAGTTACAATTATAGTCATAATATCGGAAGTGATTTTTCGTTAGGATGTGTCCCTTGTTGGAGACAATTCGTTTGGTGATTATTTCTTGACGAGTTAGTTTAGTGCGGTGGTTTTCAGTCATTATATCTCAATTCAATTTTCGTAACCTATTTAATAATACAAGAATTTATCGAAATGTTTCATTATGTTTCTGTTTAATGTTGTTGGTATCGTAATCATCACCTAGTATTTTCTTGGTCAGAAATAATTTCTATTGTTATTTGGTTAACTTGTTCGATGATATAGTTTTGAAGTACATTTTTTGATAATAAACTAAGTCACTGTAAGTATTGTAGTAATAAGTTTATTAAATTTGTAAATTAATGATAAATTATATTATCATTGTCCTGCATGTTAGGGCTTTAAGCCAGAAATAAATTCTATGCGTATGAGTACAGTCAGATATGTGCACAATCAGTATGGGTGCAGTACATAGACTTTAATCATACAAATAGTTATATGTTTATAAATGACAATTTTTGAAAAAAATTACAAATTAAATAAATATATTATTGATTAGGTACTATTAGGGACACATACCACGATAGGGTGCCTATAGTAAGTTTTTCAATTATAACTTGAATGTTTTGTAACAAAGAAATTCTTTGAAACTTTGTAATAGTTGAGGCAATTAAAAATATTTTGTTCAACTAATCCAATATAATTGTTGAGTGTAAATAAATATCTTAAATCATTTAAATTGTCCTTAATACTATTGTAAAAAAAATTGTAATTTGTCGAAATCTTATTTAAAATATATTTGCTTATCAATATTAGTTTTTTTTTATTTTGAACTTATGAACACCTTCTTGTACCTAATTCAGTACAATGTACGATTTTAGTGTTAGTAATGACTTTGAGTACTTTAATTTCTCAATTATTATTATCTAATATATTTTATAATATTGTGGTAATACAAAGGGAATATGAATACCCTCTTACCGATCCAATACTGTTTATTCTACGAACATGGTCAAGTACTATTCAAATATATTTTCTACAAGCATATTACATTATAAGAAACTGAAATTCATTAAGTTAAAAAAGTAAATTAGGTTTATCGCATTTATGAAAAATTGTCCGATGACAATATTTTGTGGAGTTACCACACTTTTAAAAAACATATGTATCATATATATAATTAAATATTTAATTTATTACCTACTGTAAATTATTAAACCCTGCAAATTTAATATTTATGATTAAAAATCTAAATAACAGAATAATAAACAGGTACGTATACAGAAATATTTCATGAGGGGGGTTGAGGTTAATTGTTGAAAAGAAATGGAAAATTTTTTATTGTTTATCTTACATTAGTATTGCATACCAAATACATTGTGTATAGTATATTAAATTAAATACATAATAAATCAATGCATAGTAAAATAGTTTTAAGAAGCTCACGTTTAAAAACAATTTAAAAACAAAATGTTCACCCAATATAACATGACCCTCAGAATATATCTTATCAGAATCGATATCGGCTCGAAAAGTCCTATATATGAACTGTCCTCAAATCCACCATGCCGGACAGTAAAATATTTTGCACTATTATTACATTGTTACATAATAATAATATGTTACTGTGAATGTCCGCAATTGGTGAGGGCTGTCAGTCACCGGTTAATGTCTCGTCGTACACTTAATGTGAATTGTTGGCATATCGATTAGATTTGTACTGTTTGTAAACATTCACTAGGTAGTGAATGTCGACATTTATATAACGATATTGGTAAATGTTGATAATGTCGATATTATTTAATCTGATCTAATCGTACAATCTAGTATTCTAGTACATATCGATATATAGCAATAAGGTATTGTACAAGTTTATAATTGTTATTACCTCACCCAACTATAAAGAGAGTGGTCGGGTGAGGTACCTGCAGGATAGCCGCCATGCTATGTTGCCTCGCTAACATTTAGTATGATATTGTCATTCAACGTAGTTACGGATATATTATTTTATTGTATACGATTGACTTGCAAAATAACCAAAAAATTTTTGATCGTAGTAAAATGGATCCCCAAAATATTTTAGCTGTAGTATTAGATGTAGTAAATAATGATTTTTATAAATTAGCTGCCAAAAATGGTGTTATAAATCAATTATACACCAGGAACCAGTTTTCAGTAGGTATGTAAGGACAATTTGATATAAATCACTGATGTACAAAAGGATCAACAAATTTCGTCAAGGCAGGCTATTCTGCATCAAATTCGTCAATTGGTGGGCAAGAGTATATACTATGTAATTTCTACGGTAAGCTGGTATTGACTCAAAAGTAAATAATAATCATATAATATGATAGAAATATATGGTATTATAATAATTAAATATTAATTCCCACTTCCTTGTGACCACCTTTTTATAATTTACAAAATCTCATATAGGGTTATTTTTTCCGTGGTTATTTTTTCACGGGGTTATTTATTCGGGGGTTTTTTGTCGGGGACTAAATTCCAAGGGTGATTTTTTTCGTGGTTATTTTTTAGTGGTACCACAGTGGCCGCATGCAACACTGATTGTACTTTAGCCTTTGTCACGGCTTTTGGAGAGTGTCCGTTCTGGTTTCACCTATTCTGTGGTTTTAGGATTTTCTGTTGTTGAGATGGCTGACAACAGTTCCGACAGATGTGTGATAATTTTATCAGTTTTGTCTGCTGGTTTACTTTTGGTAACGTTGTCGTAGTCAATATGATAGGTGGGAAGATTGCCCGTAGAAGATGGTCGGGTAGGCGAAATCATTTTGTTGGGGTATAGGGTTGGAAGAGAGGTGGATTGAGTTAGTGAGGGTTGCTTTGGAGTGAGCTGGTTTTTGATGAAATTCATGGCGACTTGTGGAAGTTGTTCTAAAGAAAGTCACTGGTATTTATACTGCTTACTGTACCGACCAGTAAACACAATGCAAGTGATCGCCCGTATTGTGCTTACTCTCAGTACGGTTTCTTTCGTATCTCTTCCTCTATTTCTGTTACGGAGACGTGGGTTATGACCGCTCTGGTCTTCTTCTTTCCGTGGATGTCATTGTCAAGCATTTAGAGCGAAACGGTAGCTTGTAAGTTGCATTATAAGTGTATGCGTTAGGTAGTTGCGTTAAATTCGCGTGGTGTTGAGGGCGCACTGATTATGACGGCGTACATTTGCCACTTTGTGATTGGCCGAAGTCTTTATGTTGGTCTCGAGAAAAACCTTTTTATGTAGTAACTGATATGCTCCGTAGCTCCGTTACAATGGTTTTTCTATAGTTTAGTTTATAAAAATAAATAATTAAATACATTTAACTAAAATAAAGAGTAGTACATCAGTTATTAGTGATAAAAGTATAAATAAAAATAACAAGGTATTATTAATACTATAAGTTATGAAAGGGTGTATAATGTAATTTATATCGATACAGCCAATTTTGTAACGACTACGTTGGTTATTGATTCCGCGGGCTACTGTTCATACTACTTACCTATCGATTTTTCTGAACCTTGAATTTAATAAACTATATAAATATTTAATATTTAAAATTATTAACTTAAAAGTGTTTGCAGTTAATTCATTGAATAACTTACCCACCTATATCATGTAAATCATTATTATTATTATGTAAGAATATGATGAATAACTTCAACATAAAGTTTGTAGTTTAATTTTAAGAACTCTTATGAATAATTCATTCCAAATATAGAGTAATAAAAAACATTTACATTATGTTAACGCTTGACTGAGATTTTATGAATAATTTCAATTTTTCTTTTTCAAGTAGGTAATCTGTAAAATGTACAAAAACTAGGTAAGCATCAAATATAATATGCAGAAGGGAACATTTTTTTTTAAACGTTTTAAAAACTTCACAAAAATGTACGAAGTTCATCATTGTCGGATCAAGTGGCGTATTTACGGGGGGGGGGGGGGGGGGGTAGATCCCCCTTGACCTTTTTTTTTTTTAATTTTTTGGAAAGTTAAATTTTTTCATTTTCAGTATTTCTCAATATGATATTACTTTTAAGTACCTATGTGAAATATGTCTGTTTTCTAAATGTCCTAGCCGGTAACTGTACCGCTCTGATATACTAATCGCCACTAAGCGGCAAATGCGACCATCGGACAACAAAAACGTATACCTCAATGGTAGTATGGCGTACTGTATTTTTACTTTTTTACGAATTATTTTTCATGCATGAGTGCTTATAATAAACCCGATAAACAGTCGGTAAATAAAACAAAATTACCATGAAGTCCGTGGATTTACCACAGGGTGCGGGGTGGTTTATTTTTAGTGAATGAAGTGTAGTTAGTGACTGAAAAAATTGTATTGGGTTACATTATGCTTTAGATGTTTGTGATAAAGAGTTTTATCCAAATATTCATGAACGCTTGAAAATATTTTGTAATTTTCTTCCTTGCCTGTATCAACTGCTACACCTGAACGATGTTTTTAGAGTTTGAAGAGGATTAAGTCTTGCCTAGTAAATAGTATGACAGAAGTAAATATTTTATCAATTTTCCTATTTAATATTGAAATATAATTATAAATTAGTGATTATTATATACTTTGTTTATTAGAACCGACTGAATGTGTTGGCTTTATTGACATGTCACCGGTCAATACAATAATCATGCCATAGGGGTTATCGATGAACTGAGCATCTAAAAAAAATAGAGAACTCGATTTTGTATTATAACTAATTTTTTTGTTCATCGTATTAAACACGGGAGTGGTGCTAGTACGAATTTATAATAAATGCTATTAGGTATACTACATAATTTGTGTTAATTCTTAATTCGATTTGATCCACACTAAGCTCAATAGGTAACAAGTTAGAGGATTTTTAAAATGTATATTATGTACATGTTTATTGGTGTATTATTATATATTTCATCCTCACCCCCCCTAGTAAAATTCCTAAACACGCTACTGGTCATATTATGTTTTTACGATATACGTGAAATTATTAGAACAATAGATATCAAAACATGAGAAAAAAGTTAACTATTTTTATTATTTTTATTATTATTATTATTATTATGACATAGTTATTAGTTACCTATATTATTATTTAAAAATCCGTAAGTATAATTTTACTCAATCGCTCTATAAATTTTACGTTTTTAATAATCGGTAAAGTAATATTACTGTACCAAACAACCAAAAAAAAATTAAATTCTATGTGACAGTAATATAATATATTTAATATTGTATATACTCTATATGAATATATATATATTGTAATATTGACTTAATTTATATCTTACTAGAATATTGCTATAAGAACATACGTTGATAAAATTATAAAATCAGATAAAAAAGTATACATTATTATATTATTGGATATAATTAGTGTTTCATTTATACCTAAATTTAAAGTCATGAACAGGTTTATAACGTATGTATATATATATATATTATATTATATCGACGTGAGCTTATGACAAACGATGGAGACTCAATAGTCAACTAACGTCTAACAAAGACCAAGGTAAAAAAAAAAAGTCATGATTAAAACGACAAATTCCCATATTATATAATATATATTAACAAATAATTACAAGCTGTCGAAAATAATTGAAAATTTTTCCAAAAATCGATATACGTGTATAAATAAACATCGGACAAAAAAATAATCGAATTCGGGAAATCAAGGGGCAAGAAACGGATACGAGTATAAAGTAGTATGGATAGAGTTATAATACGCGTGTTATTAATAGGGACACGAGAAAAAAATTACTCGTCTATATATTATTATTATTGTCTAGAGCAATATTAAGTCCTTCGCTTTCCACCCCCGAAAAGTGACGACCCGTCAGTTTTGATAGTTGTTTAACTATTTTGACCACGCTAATGCCGTATAGAAAACCGTGTTGTACCAGACCGAATTACGGGGATGGAACTGGGCTGTGCCGGTGTCGGTGAATGACAGGAGGAACACAATATTATATAGGTACGTAGGTAGGTATAATAATAATCAACAAAAAATAAAATAAAATAAAAATACTTTTCATTTCATTTTTTTTATATTTCACTTGGCCAGTCTTAAATAATTGATCAGCCGACTGGCCGGAATCGATATACTGCGGCTGCGACGTCGGCGACATGTGAGGTAGGCAGCAGAGGTCGCCAAAAACAAGGGCACAAATCGTGACGAGTCGTGGTGGTGCACGCAGAAGGGTTGTGTCCGCAATACCTACCCCCCCCCCCCCGGGCGGTGCGCGCGTGCGGTGGTGCAGAACGTATCACGTAACGTGCACCAATAATTATTATTCATGCGGCGGCCGATGATTGAAGGACTCGGTGGCGCCGTCGCTGCCGCACCAGGTCAGCTGTAATCAGCAGAGAATCGAAAGCGAACCCAAATCACAATCGTTGTTTGAAAAACGATACCGTTTTCCGGTCGAGTCCAGAAGTGAAACGAACTTGCCCCGAGAACGCCCGCTCGCCAGCCATATCACACTATAATAATATTTATAATAACACGAACTTTCAACACCGCTCGCCGTTATTCCGCGGAACAACAACTTTCGAGTGCAATAATAATTCGCGGACACGTCCGGGCAACAGGCGAATAGACGACGGACACGATACCGTGATCGCATATTCGTACAGAAATAGTTCCACCGAAGCGTCAGTGTTGTGCCGTGTGTTGATTGGTCGTAAGCGTATATTTTACTTTGATCGAACTGCGAATACGGTCTTAATGTCTGCAATTTTAAAAGTATTCTACGACATTATTGTGTCTACTATATATTCATTGCAATTGTACCTGCATAAAACGGTACCATTTTCACAAGCCCGAAAAGACATTGGTAATACCTTTTCGGTTTAGACTTAATAAATTGCTTTCTGAGTATAGTAATTTGTATCCGGCCATAACCCTATGCATGACTTTTGAAAATGCGATTTAACATAAAGTTCAGTGACAAGGGCCATTAGTTCTACGTTATAAACGTAAGTTTATACACACAATATGGAAAATTAATTGTAAACATTTTTTTTTTTCTATAACAATATGTTATTGATTAAACTTTACGTACCACTGTTCATTTACATTTATAATTATATGTCAATCATCGGATGATTTTATTTTCGTTATTGATAATCGTACATTTATAAGTTGAAACTAGATTCAACTAAGACAGTTATATTATATTGTATTATCACATTTTCGGTGAAAATAAAAGAATGATATACGAAAAACCTACACTAATGCACACGCTGAAGAACATTAATGATTTGTTCGTATGGAAAACATACATCTGAAAAATGAATTTTCTCTATATTTTAATACACATACAAAAATGTCATTGTTAAAATATCCGAAAAATAATAATATAAATAATACTCGCATCATATTATTTTAATTATATATTGTGGTATGGCGCGGCGCGTTGGCTGCAATCAGTCGCGCGACGTGACTGAGAGTAAGTAACGGCCGCTGCCTGTAGTTCCCGGATGGGTGACCACCCCGCGGGTTTGTAGTGCGAAAAAACCTTGCCACACATACAAGTTTTTCAACAGTACCAACCCTACCAACCTTGCAGGCTAATGACCTTAATCGTCGAGGCCTTACTCCAGTAAAAAAAATTATTATTATTAAGTTTTTAAATTAAATTGAAAAACAGCTATACCAAACATTTATATTTTAAATTTTTTTTTATGGATTTAATAAAGCACAGTTATATATTATTTTGTGGTACTTATCTTTGAAAAATATCATTAACCACTATAAAAACAACATCATTCGATATCACATCAATACGACGACCATATAGATATAGTTTATATTATTTTTTTTTTCAAAACAATTTGATGGGAATTACTTTGACTGAATTAACGTTTAATTTAACTAATGTGAAGTTCAAACGTTTTCTAATATAACTTCGAAGTGAATTTAATTTTATCAAACTATTGGATCTCGAACAATTCGTCTCTTAGTAATCAATTTATTCTGTATTATGATGAAATTGTTCCTTTTACGTTAAACTATTCAGAAGTTACCAAAGTTAAATCAATATTGGAGATTGGGTTCTTCTAAAAAAGAGACCTCTTATCCGAAAAACAACGTAATCGAACTTATCACCCTGAGTCAAGTCTAAAGTTATTGATAAAAACTTGTATAATAAATATTTATCTTTGCATTCACTGATTATCTAATCATCTGCTACTGTTATAAATATTATGTTAATAACTAATACGAATATTGATAATTAAAGTTAAATAAAAAAAAAAAACTAACTACCTACATAGGTAATGTACATAAACACAAACAAAATTAATGATTTTTTTTTACAAGTAATATTAGTACGTAATTTTAAATGAATACTTTTGACAAAATTTCAAATATTTTGCATTTAAATCTGGTAGCTGATACGTGATACCTAACTAATAATAATTATTAACAATAGCGTAATCGAACGTAGTTGGCTGTATTGCAGCTGTAGTAATAATGGAACGAATTTAATGAGTTTAATTCATGGAAACCGTAAACAGGACGGTCTCAAACACACACAATCACATTCTAATAAATGAACTAACAATGAAATTTGGATTACTTTGATCATGGTATAATATGGTGATGGTTCGTGTATAGACATTAGACACTATAAGTTGAGAGTCGCGACACTACCCGTTATTATAATAATGTGCAGTATCGTAACAATTCAATAATGCTTTGAAGGAACACAAAACAAAAAAGTTGTTTACATTTTGTCTTTTATTATTTTTTGGTTTTCATTCAAGCTTGTTGAATATTAAAAAAAAATATTTTTTTTAATTTCGAAAATACTCCATGAGTGCTATATAATTCCGATTCCGTTAAAAACGTAAAATATGCAAAATTTAAATTTAAATTTTTAATTCTCTAATAGGTACGGACTTCGTATTTAAAAAAGTAGTCCTTGGACCACTCCAAAAATAATGTATTTTACATTTAGATCTTAATTCCAAGTAACAGTGCAACTACTACGTGTTTAATATGAAATCAGTTGTATAATATTCGTTTAATTTTTAACACCTTTATAGATCTGTACAGGCGCGCACTCAGGATGGTTTAGAGAAGAAGGGCTTACACATTGTCCTATTATAGATCATCTGTATTATAGTACTTATATAGTTATATGTAGGTATTCACTTTTAAAAATAATTTTAAAGTCGAAGCAGTGTGTGGTCCAAGTTAATCAACAACCATTATTAATTATCTATATCTATATCAATTAAAACTATATTTTTATTTTATACATTTAACTAGGTTCATAAAAATAAGCAATATTGCTCAAACATTCTAAAACAGCTATGAAATAGCATCAACTACAAACGTTTTGTAAAAAAAAAATTACAACACTCATATTAATAATTTAACTAAATGTGGCTTTTTATAAGTACCTAAATACAAATTGTAGCAATGTTTATCATGCCTGTATTGTATTAATAATTGTATAAAACTAATTATCAAATAAATCATAAAAGTTCGTTGATTAGGATATTATAATATACAGTCATTTTTAATACCTAGTTACTTTATACTTATATATATTTTTCTCTGTTAATTAATTAAAAACTAACTAAATAACATTTAATTGAACATCCCGCAACTATTGTTACAATTATTTTTATGGAGGTCAAATATTTAATTTTCCACATTTTGATAGTAGGTAGTTTATAACGAATAGAAAAAATGTTTATAATATGCCATAAATTATAATAATTATTTTTTAATGCAAATTAAAAAGCATATCACTTGATGTTTACCTAATTATTTCGTAATAAATGTCATCTATATACATTTAAAAAATTATGATATAACTTCTACGTTAATTAACAAACCCCATTTTCAAAATGATGCCCCATTAGTTTAATAAACATATATTTAAATTATATGCCATTAATTAAAATGTTAAACTTATATCTCCTATTGAGCTGGGTTTACCGTAATTTATTTTTCAACGAAATAATTGTATTCATGAAAATTTGCAATATTATAATATTATTCGATCAAACTAATATTATTATATAATTGCACGATGTATCAACGTGTAGTATAACATATTTTATGAGTCTTTCGTGAAATTTTCAACTTCATGTTATTATATTCAAATTGAGTGAGTGTGTTTAAACTGACAAGATAATGTAGTTTTTTCTTTCGATGTAAAACGTACTTGAAAAATATTTTTAAAAAAAATTGTTCATAATGATCCCTTATCATCAGAGATCACTTGCACATTGAATATTTATTTTTAGTGTTAACATGATATTTTTCTTACATCACTCATTATCATGTTTAGTTCTGAACAATTACCCCTAAAGTTTCATTGTTGCTTTGTCCACGAAGTTTCTAGAATGCTCTCGAGGCTTTCATTTTGCTGAATCGTATATACAGTATGAGATAGTTTTATTTGTTCAATAAATAAAATGTTGTTATTATTTTTTATGCTGTAATTATTAATTTTAGCTAAAATGTATTTTGGTATTTCTTTTAACATAAATGTGTTTTCGGGGTCGGTACAGATATTTTTATTTTCTGACCGATTTTGCTTAACGCTTTGTCCATCACCACAGAAACGAATAAAATGTAAAAATTACCTAATCCCCTCTAGGTATAATATATATAGATATATATTATATACAACTAATGGTTTTTATACTAATGGTATTTATTTAACAAAGAAACTGGTTGCCGTTTAAACGGTTCTCTTACAGTATTTGATTTATTTATCATTAAAAGTCCTTTAAGTAAACTAGAAAAATCAAAAGAGTCATATTAAGTTATTTCCATTACTTGAAACTTGTTTGCCTCTTTTGTTCCTCGAACGAGTTGATACCAGTCGTGGGGATGATAAAATAGGGTATTTTATTTTATTTTCGGATTTTTTGATCATTATAGTATCTATGTCACAAATTCCATATGTGTATAGTCAGCAACTAAAATTCATGGTTAATAATTTGTATGTTGGGCAGTTCTTGAATGGCTTTTATAAACAATGTTGATACACATGTGTTTTTATTTTGACCACTACATGTATGAGAATAAAATGTTATATAGGATTAATTTGGTAGAATATTGTGCTTTAAATGATAAAAACAGCAATCTCATTAATATTCACATCTTGTTAATTTTTATATGATACAATATTTAAATATTTAGCAGCAAGATAATTTGACCACATTTTATGTATATAACGGGTTAAAAAGTTTTATTTTCAACATTTTTAATCAAATAAGTTTACTAAAGTTAGTATAATATACAATTATATGGTGTTTCACTCGGTACGTATATTTTAAGCAGTGTTCGGTAAATTACCTTTAAAAAGTAATAGGTACAAATTATGTCACTCGTTACATTAAATATTGTTATTTAAATTACGTCATTCGCGTTACCCGACATTTTTTGTATCATATTGCGTTACTATTTCATTCCAAAAGTAGATAGTTACAAATAAAGTTAATTTTCAAAAATGAATTACAAAATCAGTCCATTATAACGACTAAAAGTAGAAGGGTATACTATTATATTAATTATTATATAAATTGTACAGTAGTATATGCATAAAATTGATGATGTGGTACATTTTAAATGACTTAATGTTATACGTGAACAAACTGTATAAGTATTAATTCCTTAGATCTTTAAATTATATTTTCAATTATTATCTAAAACTTTCAGAATCGTAGATACATTACATTTTATTGATTTTTAATTTTTCTCGAATATCCTAGCATTTTGTTTTTGTCATACATTCATAACTTATTTTAATAACGTGGAAACTATTACGTTAGTACATAGAAATTACTAAAAAAGTAATTTCGTTACGATTGCATTAATTTAAATAAAATATAATGAAATTACTACAGTGTCACTGCAAAAGTAATTTCGTAACAGTAATTCGTAAATTGCATTACGTTACCTACCACCCACCATTGATCGAAGTTATATTAAACAACAAAGATATAAAAAAAAAATGCTAAAAACATATATTGACATATTGCATATTATATTGTACCACTGAAAATATGTATATTGTAAAATATTTTTAAAATCATAACTTGACTTCGGATTCTTACTTTTCCAAACATTTATATTTAAAAATATTATTATCATAGGCAGTTAGTAGACATGAAATAGTTTTACTAAACGATAATAATTCAACTACCTACTTGAAAATACTATACTATATTACCGCACAACTTAAGAGATAACCGTTATCAACATTAAGACTTGGAGTATTTTACCAAAAAGCTCTACATTTTACAAGTAACAACGTATTTACTAAATAATATTTAGTCGAAAGTGAATATTCTTGACTTGGGTTTATTGTACCGAACATCTAAGTTTTATTGTTTATTTACCTATAGTTTTTACTGTTAAAATTGCTATGAAGTGAATAGTGATAATATTACAAATTAACCATTTAAGGATACAATTTTCAAACTTGTTATCATAGATTCACCTTGTACTCAATTCATAACAATAGCCAATAAGTATATTATAAATGATTTTACTTTTAATCTCGTCTATCGATGTTAGTTTATTTACTACTTCAAAGAAAATTTACTCACATTAGAACATATACATTAGTAACAATAATCGTATATATACCTAGTGGGAATTAGGTAATTTTTACGTTTTATTCGTTTTTAAAACAAAACGTTATGCAAAATCGGTAAGAAAATAAAAATATCTGTACCCAGCCCAAAAACATATTTGTGTTAGAGCCAGAATAAATAGCTTTTTTAAATATAATTTAACTAGACAATGCTACGAAAGTAATCAATGTTATAAACATTTTATTACATAGAGAAAGTGTTTATAACAACAGACGCTAACAAAACATACGA
This sequence comes from Metopolophium dirhodum, assembly GCF_019925205.1. Classification (NCBI taxonomy): domain Eukaryota; kingdom Metazoa; phylum Arthropoda; class Insecta; order Hemiptera; family Aphididae; genus Metopolophium; species Metopolophium dirhodum. Next base: position 39,784,510 of record NC_083563.1, on the reverse strand, counting down.
TATTGTAAAGTGAAAAGATAGGACGATCTGTTACTTCAAGGGGAAAAATGTAACTCAAAAGTTTTATTTTTATCTTTTCTGGAATTTCCAGGAAAGTTTGCTTTTTTACTAACCAAACGGAAGATAACAATTGTATATGCTATATGTTTCACCTTGCTTCTTTATAAGTAAAAAAACAACATCTATTAGGTACTGAAAACACCGAGTTATTCCACATCACATGAAAGAGACATCTTTGTTCACTATTTTGTTTTTACTTCAAACGATTTTCATAAGATTACAACCAAAACATCTATACATTTTAGAACTATCTAAAAATGCTCAAAACTATTTTACAATAGGCTAGTTTATAGTAGGAAGCATTGAGAGTAATTAGTTTTGGCGGCAAGGAGCCTAAACGGCTCGTAAAGACTAAACAATATGTGATCAGGCGTCATACTAAGGAGTATAAAATTTCAGAAGAATGCTGCATTGGTGTCGCGCATCTAATAACTTTAAGAACTGGTTTGTACAATTATATTGATTGGTACAAGTCGTACATATTATGACATCCACCGGTGTGCTGGTATTCCAAGTATTTTTAACGCGATTCACATCGTAAACGATGGTAAATCGAAAACGACAGCACTATTTTGTTTTTGTTGTGAACAACTAAATACCAATCGTAATTTAAGTAAAAAACTTATCTCAATCGTCATATTATATAGATTTTCATCCGTATGTTTGCTGGGGTTTCGTTTGAGCGAGCCACTTATCACACACGTCACACAGTTACAGTAGGTAGGCTTTGGCAGTGGCGTATTTAGAAAATTTTCATGGAGAGGTCCAGCTAATTTTCCAAACACATTTATATGGAGGCTAAAGAATATGTTTATATATATATATATATATATATATATATTAGATGTTTTGATAGGTATTTATGTCACTCTTGTTTGGACCTACAACAGCTACAACTAATAAACTACAAATGCAACTATAGGTAGTGACAATACATATTTATATATTTTATTCGTATTCAATTCGGTTGCAGTCGCACTGTATCACTATTTGGAAACCGTAATTATAAATTTTATGAAAACAATATTTTTTACGTAAACCTACGTTTTAGTTATTTACCAATGTCAATTAATTTCAAATAAATCAACTGTTGTTTGTGGTTACATTTTTTTAATACAGTGAAACCTTATTTCGAATTTTATTTTTAGAAAACAAATGATACAGAACGCTCAAGAAAATTGTATATGTATTTTAATCAACTCTTCAATGTATTTGAGTTGTAAACTAATTTTAAAATAATTTACTATGTACTTAGTAAATTGGGTTATGTAATTTTGCACGTGACCTCTTATAATGTATAGAAATAACAAACTTTGGTGTGACGTAAACTAAAACAAGATATAGTATGTGTTAACTTTATAAGTAATATACAATTCAATTATTGTTCTAACTGAATTAGAAGTCATATAAATGTTATACAAAATAGTAATATGTTGTAGGTATATAATAAATATGGTCAAATATAAACTATTATACTTTAATGTACCTATTACGCGTTACAAGGAAAGACGTTAACGCCCTGGATCATTAAAATATTTACTTAAAAATGTTGAAGTTATTCATAAAGTATAATATTCTATTCACCCGAAAAATAGATCAAATATTAGTCCAAAATGTAAATTATTATTATTGTCGAAAACATTTTCAAGTATACTTATTGCACGTCAATAATATTTATAATGTATTATTGTAACATTATGATGTGACGTCCGGACTTCCGAGTGTCAGGAACCGGGTGGTGTCACAATAGGTTGTGTTTCGTAATAAAATAACACAATTGAAGTCGCACGTGGTAATAATATAATGTACTCTTTATGGTTTATTCAGTTGACAAACACGAAAAAATCGCATTCAATACACTAAATAATTAAATAGTCAAACAAAGAAAATATGTTATTTTAAAATAGACCTATAGTGACTTGAAGACCATCAACCTCAAGTATGCGTGGTTAATTTATACAAAATCAAAGTATTATAATATACCTTCCATATACCTAAGTGTATAATTGATTTACTTTGGACAACAATTTAAGGTCAAGATCTTTCATATAATATAGTATAATAAAAAATACTTATTTGGTATAATGAATAACTAAACATTATTTATATATGTAGGGTTTTTTTATTATTCGATGAACATTTGAATTTCTATTAACTATATTGTGTGTACTAAAAAAATATGCATAATATGTATTTTATTTATTTATTAACAGTTGTCTAAAGCTCCCGTTTTCGTTCGTCCGTCGTGTTCATGTGTGACGAAAATCATGACAACGATCGATAAGACAAACATATCCCATAATTTCCACGAGTTGCGGTAGAGACTGTATAATGTATATAGGTATAATAAAATTGTCTCTCTTATAATTTTTGGTTGTAATTAGTATGGTCTTTCCATAGTGAAGCCTCCAAATTATGTGGATATATAAATAATATATTCCCTCACAACAGAGTAGGTTGTGGGCATCACTTATATAAATGTTTATTAAAATTTTATTATTATGACATTTATAAATTTTAGTTTTGTGGTTTGATCTCCTTTTGTTATACAATGTTTATGCTGGGAAGATTACTCTGTTTTAATTTACCTAAATTTAGAATGTGTTTCATTAATTATAATTTAATTTAATTGTTCTTCCAAAGCATGTATTTTTATTTAATAAATCTGTACAAATATTTAATGCTTTACTTCATTATTATATGATGCATCTGGTAAATTATTTCATTGCACTTTGGTCGCGAACCTCGGCTGTAGGTTGACAATTCTACAAATGTCTGTCAAATATCGCTTTTTAGACTCGGTGTACAGTGTGCAAAATAAATATAAGTAATTGACAATAAATGTATGACATTATTAAAGCTATGTGACAAATTGTATAATTATTTATTTATTTATTAAGATTTGACGAGCTAAGAACTTTAAAAATAGTGTATAGCATATATATATATATATATATATATAATAACAATAACAATACTAAATGTACAGTATACTAAGATTTACAAATGTTATTTAATAATTTAAAAAGAAAAGAAGGGGTCCACGTTGGCAAGGGACATTATACGTTTAATAGGTACATTTAACACATAGCTTGTAGAGAATAATGGAATGGAAAAAGGGACAGATTGTCGGATAGATCGTTGAGGTACCTTAAAACTAATCAAGAATAGAAGGTTAAATGAGTCTGTTTTCCGTATAGAATATTTTTTAAAAACTAAAGATCTGTAAGTTGTAGCTACAGGTTTATAATCATGTTGCGTATGAGGGATTTGGAGCAAAGAACCAGTGAACCTAAGAAACCGTCTCTGCACGTGTTTAATTTGGAGATAGCCCCTAATTGTATTGTAATCCCAGATATACTCTAGATTCTATAATACTCAGCACCAAAGCGCAGTAGAGTACCTTAAAGAATAATCTGTTACTGAAAGAACGAGCAGTTCTCATTATAAATCCAAGTAATTTCAATGCCTTCAATATACCATGTCTATATGAGGTCTGGGATCCAGACAACTTGTTATTTTGAAACCTAGGTCAAGCACAAAGCCATTAGATCACTGTAAAGTGGTACCATTTCGTTATAAGAAAATGTTATTTGAGAGTATCTACTCTTGAAAGTCATCACACTATACATTCGCCTATATTTAATTGAAGTCCTATAGACTTGGACCATTGAACAAAACGATTAAGGTCGTTTTGTAGTTCAACACAATCTTCCTGTGACTCAATGCGCATGAATAGTCATTCATGTCATTAGCGAAACAGAGAAGATAACCGGATTCCAAGGTACTGGAAGCGCCACCAACAAATAGCGAGAGTAAAATGACCAATGACAAATGGCCACCCTGTGGAACTCCTGATGACGCATGAACAACAGTTGTCTTAGTACCAAATACGTTAACCCATTGATGTCCGTTCAGAAGATAGGATTCAAACCAAGAAATTGGTGGAATACCAAAACCTTTAGAATTTTAATAATTATTGCGAATCAACTGTGTCCAAAAAAATTTATAATAATACAATACAATATTACCCTTTTTAGTCCAACAAATGTTTGAACAACTGTAGATTTTCTGGCTCAACAAACAGTTATACATTATAATATAAATGGTAGGCTATTGGAACTAGTATAAAATATAATAAATTACATTGCTAATAAAGCTAGCGGTATATTCACGATAATAAAATATTATAGTAAATAATCAATCAGCTCTTTGAGCCTATGGTATATAGTATTACTGTAAACAATTAGACAGCTATTAGAATAAAAACTCGGGCGTATTGCAAATACGAGCATATGAAGGGAAAATTCTTTTGGAGTAGGTAGGTAGTTGAGTTGTGGTTTTTTCTATTCAATGATAAAATAAAAAAAAAATTGGGGAAAATAACACAACAATATTAACAAAACATAATAATATGATAATTTGATTTTAAAAAAAAATAATAGGACAAAAACACAAGTAACTATCTAATGTTAAGCACAGTTAAAAACCACAAGGTAAGAACAATTTGATAGAATTTAAAATTATTAATATTTAATGGTTCCATTTGTAGTTATAAATAATTTTAATTAAAGTTATATTTTATCATACATGACATAATATAAAAACGGACCCATTGGTCTAGAAAGGGTTAATATATAAAACAGCTTAAACATTGTGTACAGGTATTGTCATACAAATAGTTGTCTTTCTATCCACCTTCAGTGTCGTATTTTTCCAGCGTAGATATAGTCATTCTTACATCCTGGTATATTCCAGATTCCCAATACTTTTCCTCTATCTTTTGGCTAAGAAATCGTGGTTAAGATAGCATAAAAACGATGAACAGAGTTAACAAAAAGGGTAGAAAAATAGGAAGAGGAACTGAATTTATGCTGAAAAATACGACTGTACATTATTTGTATAGGTATATATATATATAATATATCAGTTTATATTATATTTCCATATTTGTCCGACTGTACCCGACCGTCTGAGAGGGTTTTATCAGTTTTACACTGTAATTTTATTTGACAAAATTGATACAGAATGTGGCATTTTAAATGTTGGCAACACTGCCACAATACCACCCAAACATAAAGCCTGACCATTACGCATTGTGCCTTATTATTGTTGCAATGTGTGACTTATTGTTGTCCCTACCCTCCGTAGCCCGTAAAGAAGTTTCCCTTCAATAACATTTACTTTTATAACAAAAATGATAAATAAAATCTGACTATTTTAGCCGATTACCTTATCACATGAGGCATGGTCGAAGACGCAAAAAATAGTTTACCACTTTGTCAAGAGTTACCAAACGATGACCCGTGGACCAACTTTATCTGGTAAGCAGACAAGAAATTTATTTCAATTTTTCCTATGAATTAAATGAGATTTTATATTAATATTTTGATTTTATTTTCTTTAGATAAACATTTACATCACATTTTGATGGACTCCAAAAACTTCCTGAATTCCTAAAGTGGTATGAAATATTAATTGGTGATCCCTGCACTATACTATACAATGTGTGTACATCACTGACACCGAAGACGAACAAGTGTATAAAACAACGTAAAATATGAAATAATTTTTTATCGTATTCATAAAAAATTATAATAATAACTTAATAGATTTAAGGTTAATATGACGTGGTTGCTTAATACTATATTATATAAATTGAGATAACTCATTTAAGGAAATTAGAAATATTATACTTGACGGTTCGTGCTGCTTGACGAACATAATGCTCGTATAAAATACAAAAACCATAACACACATAATAACTAGAATCACGATATTTAAAATAAATCATAAAGACAGATAAATTATATTATATTGTGTACGTATTTGTATGTGAGTTGGTTAGTAATAGCATTTGCACGTACCTACCTACGTCAATATAATACAAAAATAAAATAATAATCATCATCATCATCACGATCGCTACTCGGTTGTAGCTCAAACACTATAGTACATAAATAACTATTCGTTAAAATTTCGATTTATATACAACGTTAAAAAAAAATCATTAATTGCTTAACAGTAAATCATAGTTTGAAAAAGGTGGTCTTGTTTGAAAAATATTAGTTTGTAACAATATTCACTACAGCCCACAAGATACTACTTTTCTTCAGTGAAATAAATAATGTAAATAATTTAAAATACGGTCTTATGCATACTAAAAAAATCCAAAAATCAGAAGTTGAATAAATTCATTGTTGAAAGAAAAAATGGAGTGTAATAAAATAAAATTGTCACAATAAAAATAACCGTTGTAGCAAAAGCAAGTAAGTGGTTAAGATATATTATACCGGATGATAATCTCATAATTGAACATTCATTATTTTCAAAAAGTATAAATGTTTGAAAAAATGTTTACATTTCTAGTCGTTAAAATGACACTTTTTAAAAAATACTTATATATTTAAATATTGTTTATCCTTAACATTTTTTAAGTATTTTTACTTTTTTAAATGACAACATACAATTTTAATTACATATTCCAAAGCAGAATATTTTTCTAACTATTTCAATACATAAAAATCGAATTTAGGACGAGTAGCTAATGAGTTATTAGTATTTAAAGTTTAGATGAATGAAGTATAGTGTGATACGTAAAATAAAAGGATTAAAAATATATAATTTTTTTAATAAAAACGTGGTTTTGTAACGACTTTAAACCATGTGAAAAAAATATTTTCATAAACATTAATTTTTTTTTGAATTATGTGTGCCGTGCGTTAAACGGTGTACCTAACCTAACCTAACCCGGTGTACCTATTTAATGATATTATAACATGTAGAGATATAATTCAAATAAGTTGTTTGCATTTTTCAAAACTTTTTAATATTACTTAAATCATTTTGTATTCAATATAAATTAGTGCCTTTATTGCGTTTCACACAACTTCACAAGTCAATTTACTAATTATATTTGACTTGGTACGTTTAAAATTAAATACATTAATAAATGTTCAATATGCACATGCATGACGTAATCAATATTGTAATATTATACGAAAAGACAAAATATATTCCTATACAGTTTATGTACTGGTAACTATCGTTACTCACATTAATTATATGAATATAGGTCGCCGTTGTATCAAAACAATTATATTTTATAATTTAAAACAACAATTTAGTTGTACCTTAATTATTATTTATAAATACCTCTACAGACTACAGTATATATTATCTTTGTATGGGACATAATGTATAGGTTAGGTGTATACCACTTACCAATGTTTAGGCATAGTATTACCTACATACTTAAGGCCTAACTGTCATAGGCGCCATTCATAACCAATGAAACTTTTATTTTAAACTGTAAAAATGTTTCTACCGAATTTGCACTAATATTAAATTTACCTCTCATTAGAAACGTTTAAAAAAAATGAAAAAATAAGGGAAGTCTCTATCATATAATATGGGTAATGGGTTTTGAGTGTACCTCTCCGTTGATTAGGTCACTGTAATGGATGTGTTAAACTATAATTTATTAAGATGATAAATCATTGAATACAACAAACGATTCTGAACGGAGGTGGTGTGTCAACTTCTATTTATAAATTCTAAATTATTTTATAAATAACTATCAGTAATTTATTTTTCGATTAATAGATAATACAGTAGGTATGTTGAACTAATTTTTGAAAAAATACATAACATATTGTATTAAACATATTAAACTAATTGTTAATTATTATAAAATAATATTGTTCATATTTTATCATAACATAGATTGTTATTATTGTTATCTAACTTATAAGTCCGTAGAGCGGTGTTAATACGTACGTATTATAATAAATACAAGATTGTACGTCTGACGTCGTTTATTTAGGTGTCTCATTACATTTTACGTTTTTTTTTTTTATTATGATTGGTCATTATAGCTCCGGAAGGGGCCATTAGCTTTATACATTAATACATTATATATACTTTTGTTTTTGGTAACAATGTTTTGGTAACAATTATAATATATTGGGACTTAATGACTTATAAATATTTAACTCTAAATGTATTTTTCCCATTTTACGTTTATATTTAAATTATTTTCATAGTGTATAGTATATTATGTATATCCATCGATATGCATCAACAAAATAATGCATTGTCAACTAAAATTCATTTTTATAAGTTCTACGGAATAACCGGATGGAGTGCAATTCAAACATTAGCTTTTTTAAGCCTGAGTAAAATTTAAACTTTTTAGTTTAGGTATAATAAATTCAGTTCGAGTATGTCCCAATAGAAATTCTCAGAACGATGCGAGTTACATTGAAGTATGTGATACAACCTTCCAATCCTTTTGACATGCTTTTTCCGTTGAAGCTAATACATTTACTGATAATATTTAATATGTAATAATATTATGCTTTCAACAATTTTTTTCAGTTGAAGCCAATATGTTTACTGATAAAATGTAATAATATATAATAATATTACATGAATCGCTGACAACCATATATTGATGAAATGTACACAATTTTTCTAAAATGTCACAACTAATATAATTTCATATTTTATTAAAAAAATAAAGAAAAGAAAAGATAAAATCCCAGTATATACTGTATATATTATACATATGAGAGAAATAATGCACCATCTGCAACTATGGTAGTTTGTGGTACTGAGTACTACTCGGTTTTTTGAATGTAGTTGTGTGTAACTTCGAGGGAAAATGAGTACTTAGTTATATTGTAAAAAATGCAATTCAATAACTTTAGTAAAATAATAATTTTTTAGGATCTTTTAAAAAAGTTATATCAAATTGCTGTATGGTCATTAAATTAAAAACTGGAACAAATTATACTTTTAACATATCCCTTTTTTATAAATGTTCGGTATTTTTCAAAAAACGGCTCATGATCCAGAACCTGAAATGCATGATTATAAATAGCTTACCTCACATATTTAACAAAATAAGTGTAATTAATATGAAAGCAAAATGTTGTGAAAAAATTATATTATTTTTGTGTATCAATCATAAGTCATTCATTTCTATTTAGTAAGAACATATACAATAGGTGTAGATGTAGGAACCCCTACAGTATGCTCTTAATTTGGCAGGTGTGTGGGTAAATAAAAGCCTACCAAGGCTCACCAAGTGGAATAACTCGTTCCAATACAGTCGTAAATTATAATAAATTCTTTTACGTATTCCTACATCTATTCATGACACTTAGTCGTTATTGTCTTACATTTGGTTGTCTGAATATTCTATCGTTTTATACAAACAGTAATTATTGAACCAATACGATGTTTCGAGCAAATTTAATTTTATATTCCGAATGGAGCAAGGCATACTTTTGGAATACTAAAAATTTAATTGGCTAATAATGATAAAATTTGTGTGTATTTTTTTATCAGATCTTGAGCTGAAGATTATAGCTACAATTTTCCACTCTGATAGTGTCTACTGTTTTCTGATGGCGAATTTTATGTAGTTGATCAAAAATAGGAAAATCCTAGTATAGGTACGTTTCGGTTTTATTTCTAACTGGAAAGAACTAACAAAAAAAAAATAATATGATTTATAATTATATGGTATTATCTATATTCAATAGGATTATGTGAGCATATCATCAACGCCATGTAATAATGTATAATAAGGTATATAAGGTAATGTATGTTCGGTAGGTAATTGTTTTTACATCAAACAAATGTACAATACTCAGAAAACAGATTAGTGATTACACAAATGTTAGCAAAATATAAGCTACTATTAGAGAGTGCTAATCCTGTTTAGTGTAATCCCACGTATCCATGTCATATTAACAATGTACTCAGTGCATTATATTAAATAGGCACAACTATATGTATGTTTTTATCACGAAAACTTGTGTTTATTTTATCTTTTTGGATAAATCTGGCTTTAACAATAATACCTATTAACTTCACAAGAAATACACACATAACCTCCCAAATTTATAATAATCGTATAATCGTTGCATATAATAACACATCGTAACACAACTATTTATCACGTTAAATATTATATCAGTAACACAAAGCGTAAAAAACTACCATGCATTATGACATAAAAATCAATAGGTGGGTAGTTAAATTCTAACAAGGATTTTTTAATACCTATCATTGAAGTGTAATAATCAAATTATGTGTAACACCCGGTTGTCATAATATAAAAACTGTGTCAATATAAAATAAAATACACGAATGGTGAATATAATTCTATGAACAATTATTTAAAATCCCAATTGTTTATAATATTATAATATTTTTAGAGGAAACAAAAAACCAATAACCGTCAAACGTTACATTCCGTATTAATTATTACGCGTATGTATTAAATATCAATTGGACAGATTTTATATTTAATTTTAATAATGTTCAGATGGATTAAAGAGGTTATCCTCAGTGGTGAGATGGGCCATCTAACCATGTTATATGTATACATAATCATTGATTACTTATTGAAACTGTATTTTTCTTTTGGCCAATAAATATTATTATTATTATTATTATTATTATTATTATCATTGTTATTAAATGAGATTGCAGTAAGACGATTTACGATTATACACCACGTATATATTCGCGGTGGTGAAGTGTATACAATTTATATTTTTTTAATCTAGATAGGTACTGCGTAATGATAATATCACTACCACAGTAAAGATTTCAATAGGGTATTTTATGGCTTTTCAAAAATTAAAACCATAACTTTACTACCATATTGTTCTAACTTTTAAAACCAACATTCGTCGGTAAATATGACTTACCGTAATTATATTAAATGTTATATTGACTAGTAATTTGAATATTTAGATGTTCAGTGGTGGCTTACCTACCACTCCTATGGGATAAATATTACATTAAATTCTTAAGTATTATATTATTCAAATAAATTAAATATAAGAACAAAATGTATTTAACGTGGTATTGCATAAATATGAAAAACCTATACAGACAACATAATATTATATAAATAAAATATGAACTTTAAGTGTTTATAAAAAAAACTTATATGGAACTATATGGATTAAATTTTCAAGCTTTTTGGCCCAAGGGAAAAAGTTTTATTGACATTTTTAGAAAAAAACTAGAAAAATTTCAAAATTTCTATAAATAGCTCAAAACAACCCAAAAATATTGTGAAAATTTATCATTTATATAAACAAGATAGAAAATGTTCATTTATATAGAAAATAATAGAATAAACATTTTGTGAACATTTTGAGTTTTTACGATTGCTAAATTATGAACTACAACAAAATAAGAAAAAATTATTTTATAAGAAATTGGATGAATATGTCGTAAAAATGTTATTTTCAAAAGCTATCATAAAAAACTACTTTGACTTTCCAGTACATTTTTTTGTTCAGTAGTTAGGAAAACGTATGAGGAATCTTATAGTATTCAATTTTCAAATTGAAAATGCTTTTTACTAAATTCACTTTCCTACCAGAAAAGATGCTGATGAAGAAAATCAAGGCATTTTTACTGCCCTAAAGGGTGACAGACGCAAAAAAAACACACATTATTGTAAAATCAATACACTCATCACTCCACTCAGAAACTAAAATGTACTTCAGATGTACTACAAAAATAAACCTACCGAATATATTAGTATCAAAATTATCTAAAATTAAAAAAAAAACCCGATTCGTGTTCACTTAAGATACATCACACGTCTAAAATATTTTGGCCTCAAAGCACCTTGTGGATAATATTTCAGTTTTCCAATACAAACAGAAAGCTTTATATTTTTGTCCTATCACTATTATACGAGTAGAAAAAATTACTCATGTATATCAATTATTTCTATCGTAATCATCTGCAAGTTAAAACGATATATTTAAAATGTAGGAAAATAGGTACCTAACTCATCTATTGTACAGTAAGTGTCAAATTGAGTAAGTCACTGTAATTGATGAGTTGATTTCAATTAAACAATAAATCATCGCATACGAAATACAATTCTGAGAAAAGACAATTCAGCCAACATTGCCAAGTTTATTTTATGATATATGTATTGGCAATTAAGAGGACGTTACACAGACATTAATTGTTGTCTACGTCTAACAAGTGGGTAACATAGCAAATTGTACGCAGATCGCGTTTAACTCTGTTTAAAATTAGAGTGAATTTACCTCTAATAAAATTTAAACATAAAATTATTATCTACGGCATCTTAAAGGTTTTTTGTTATATTTCAATTTGAAAGTGAGTTATGAGTATTTTAAGATATACAAACAATTAAAAATTCTATAATGCTCAGATATTTAAAACAAAAATATAATATAAAGCCTATGAGATGCCCTAGAGTTTAGGGCCTAGATAATCTTACCTTAAAATTTTATAAGAGGTTAGTAAATGCACTCTAATTTTTAAACTAACAGAGTTAAACGTGATCTGCTGAGCGCAAAATGTTCAATGTTACGCACTTGTAAGACGAAGACAAAAAATGTCGGTGTAAAGTCCTCTTAAGATTATTTATTTAACAATTAGTAATAGGTACAGTAGATTGAATTAAATATTTCCGAAAACTTTTAAATTTAAATTGTCATTATGTATTTAAAGTTTAATAATATAGGTACGCAAAAGTTTCAAGTCCATACGAACAATATTTTATAATGACATCAAAATAACTAAAACCGTTATCCTTCATTTAAGTAGGTATTCATTTTTTTAATTACAATTAAATAAGAAAATCGTTTGATAACAAATCGTTATTTTCAAGTGAATATCCAATTCCTTCAAAATTTAAACTTCAAACGCTCATAAAAAATTACTGTGAATTTACGCTCAATTCTTTTTTAATTCCAGCAATGAATACTTATGAAGAACCTTTCATTCAATTTTAACCTTTTTGACTGAACGAACATTTCTGTATTCAATATCATTATAAAAAATAATGAGATCGGGATCACTAATATTTATAAATAGATAAAAAAAAGATTCATAATATGCTTTAAATTATACCATGTATAGAAAATTATAATATAAATATTTAAATATTTAGTGTAAACTCAAAGAATCTACAGTTGTTTGTTTTGGATTTATAACATTGTAAGAAAATCGATTTTATTGAAAATTGGTTATGAAGTCTTTGTCTTTTTTTTTTACCCAATTATGAACAAAAGTATCTACTGATACTAAATCTTAACATTTTATCCACTCTAAATAGTGTCATCAGTCACAAAAAAAAATACACATCATAAAATCAATATATTCATTTTACCGAAAAAAAAATAAGAAAAATATTATCATAGTTCGGAAACACTCGTATACATATACCATAATAATATGCATCTAGTTATTTTATTTTACCGCGTGTAGATATAAGAAATTTAGAAATACATTTACAAATTACAGGAGTCTGTATGTACACATAATATTTGTATCATTTCACGTTTCTTTGTCCGTTAAGGGTGAACCATTGTACCGATACCAATTATACCTACGTATATTAAACAACTAATAAAATAATATGTATACATACTTTCTAAATGAAAAATCTAAACGATTAAGTCCGATATTAATCACAAATTTAATTAGATAGGTACCTACGCATAGTATACCATTTGTGATTATGAATATAATTTTTTTTAATGTTTGAATCTGGTATTTGTGCTAAGCATTATTTCAATATTTTGAAAATAATGGTTTCAAATTGTTTTATCATTATTAAATAAAAACAATTTAATGTTAAAATTATTTTCGTTCTCGACGACAAAATTAACAATATTATACAACTTCACTTTTATTGCGAACAAAATACGTACAAAAATAAATCAATTTTATAATATGTGATAGAAAGTTATAAATATTTAGATTACGATTCAACAAGTTTCAAATAATACAAGCATAAATATTTAATTTTTTTTGGGGGGGGGGAGGAACTATTTTTTTATGCAGAAGTATATTAGTAATAATTATAAAGTATAAGATTATATAAGTATATTAGTAAGTATTATATAAGTAATAATTATCATGGATATTAACAAGTTGCATCCCGCCCGATTGATCTTAGGTCGACAATAACCCAGCTTTAATCTGTGCGATAATTGTAATCGTCTAGACTAGTTTATTATCCTGGACAAACAATTAATATTTTTGGAATTCAGAAAAATCTGTTAATGGTCTGACACTAAATTGTCAAGATTTAAAATCATCTAAATAACGTTGTCACCATTTTATTTTGTAAAATAGTAAGCACTCGAATCAACTGCGCGTTATCTGTGAGGCACGTTATTATTATACTTGTCGTTATCGTTATTATAACATTTTATTGGTCGATGAACTCTGGACACTAAATGCTAAAATATATCGGTATTAAATTACACTGTACATTCATATATAAGTACAACAGTCAACAGAGGTACTGCACATACGACTGAACAGGCATCGCCGAACGAGTGCGTTTACCCAATTACGGCGAATGTGTCGAGTATGGCAACAACGAATATTGTACCTAAGCGCAACCAGATTTTGCATTTTTTTTTGAGTGACGGACCATCGATCGTGTCTGGTGCGGGGGGTTGATGGAAATAGAATAAGAGAAAAAATGAATGATAACACGAAATGTCGATTCGACAGCAACTATGGGTATTGGGTAGGTACATGGCGATAAATTGTCCGGTTGTGTGCTTACGGTATATATATTATCCGATGACCGATGGTCAAATTATACTCCGAAATATTGAATTGCCACCACCTCACAGCGTGACCGTCCCCAATGTCCTTTACGCGCCATTTGTACGTAGCATATTGCATTATAATAATATATTATTATTCCACATAAGTTTTGTATTTTCCGGAAGTGGCGAATATCAAGGCGGCGCACTTTGTCGTACACAATTATGGATATAATTTAAGCGGAGGACTTAATATTATAACAGATGATGGTTGACGGGGGACGGCGTCAGAAATGAATTGGTTCATTTTTTTGTTTTAGGTTTTTTCCCCACAAATATTCCTTTTGATTCGTCTAATTTATGTGACCGGTATTTGAAAATGTGTTCAAGACAAAAGCTGATGGCTTAATTTCCTGTCAGCTCGACGAAGCATAATGCTGTAAAGGCGCGGTGAGACAATGTATAAACAAAAATGGCGTGGATAAGTCGAAAATAATATAATTATAATAATAATCTTTTATTTGAGATCACCTCAATCCTTTTCGTTTCAAAACTGACGGGATGAACAAAGTAATTTAATACGGGTTTAATTCCACGTTATTTTATAGCTATTATGTACGGTGTGAATAGGTAGGATATTACAATAGTAACTTTGATAAATCACACCGATTTACAACTCCAAACGCCGTCTTAAATTTGAACTCCGTAATTCATCGCGAGACATATTGCTTATTATTTATGGCCACAGTTCCATAAAATCTTTTTTCATATTCTTGATAATTGTAAATTAATATTTGAAACATCCAGAGAACAAGTGTTACGTAGGTTTAAGTAAGTTAAAGTTGAAGTAGGTTAAAGTAATTTAGAATTGCTGTGTTTGTTTCGCAGAATAGGTGTCTAGACTTTATAGACGTCAGACGTGTTCATTGGATGATTAGAATATCATTAAATAATAATAACAACAACAACAACAACAATAACCGCTTCGGCACCTCGAACAAATGTTATAGTGTTAGGTTAGCTTTCCCGTCCCGCAAATATATCGTTAGGTACTAGAAGAGTGTTAATCGTTAACTTATTAGTTGTTATCGTACCTATACCGTTGCCGATTGTACAGCTTAATTCTGTACCCACGACAATATATATTAGGCTGTTATATCTGCTTAAATGTCGTGCAAATGATTTAGGCCTAAGGAAGTTTCTCGAAGTTTCTCTATAAGAATTTTATACTTGACCAACAAATCTAAATATTATATACATACAGTTTTTTTTTATATTTTAAGTTTAAATTTGGTCGAAATTATACATTTAAACGAGTCATAATGATTTAGGTTATTTCGTTGTAATTTAAAAATAATTATTGGATACTTGAAACTTTTAAAGTACCTACTAGATTATTATATTTTATAGACACAGCGATATTTTCAAATGTAATATTTTCGGATAAAATCAATTCAACTTACTGTGCTAGGTACTAATAATAAAATGAATTACTTTTTTAGCAATAATATCATAAAACAAACTTTGTAGTATACGCTTAAAACACTTATGAACACTAATGAATAAGCAAACTGGTCATTCTCGTCTTCCTACAATCTTATATTCAGTTTTATATTGATTAATGCGTCGTCCTTCTTTCTGTGCTGCGTCATTAAATTTGTTGAATAATAGTTTTAGACTACATTGTGATTTCCATCAACACTTCATCGTTAGGTATGCATAAGTAAGCTAACATAAAAGTCGAGAATTGTTATCCCTTCTTTAGTCTCAATTCTCATGTCTCTTATTACCTTTTCCAAATCAAGATTTAACAGGATGATGAGTGACATGAAATCATCACGTCTTAGAACAGATTTTACTACTGCTGGATCTGATTTCATGTTCCTGACTTTAATTTTAACCATAGTTTCTATGATGCTGATTGGAACTAAGCTGACGAATTTCTGTGAAAAATTAAACATCTTCACAATATTCACGAGACTTTCCCTATGAATACTATCGTACGGTTTTTTGAAGTCAACGATCAACGTATGTATCTCTTTATTGAATTCTAGGTTTTCATATACACTTCTATAGGTATAGGTAGCGTCTAATAATGAATATTTGGTCCACCGTTCACCTTTCTGGTTTGAATCCACATTGATATTCTCCAATGGTTTGGTTTGATTTTGCATTAATTGTAGCTGGGAAGAAGTTTGAAAATAAAATTGTACACCACATTCGACAAGGCTATTTCCCTTTAGTTATTACAGTCTCATTTATCTCCTTTTTCGTGTATTGTACAGATTAAAGGAGTTTCCATTCTTCCGGAAGTTCTTCTGTAATCCATACTTTTTTAATCAGTATAGCCAAATTCATTCGGTCATCTCTTATCCCCTTTTTTATAGAAGCTCGACTTGGAAGCAGTCTTCACCTGGTGTCTTGTTGTTTTTTAAGCTCTTTATTTGTACTTTTAATTCCTCTTTCTATGTTTCATTCCTCAAGAAAATGTCTTACACCCAGAACAATAAATTGAACATTAAGATATTTCAATTAAATCTCTCGAGCATGTGACTTTTCGTTATACATATTATTCCAGTTTTCACAAATGCATTCGCATGCAGTTAGAAATCAATAACCAATAATCGGTGTGTATATTATGATAATTTGAGTAATAACCCCAATTTTTACCTGAAAATTAAAAACTTGTTGTGGTATCACGAAAATAATTATATGCGATAATTAGTTCACTATGTGTGTGTGTGTTATTTATATATAATATATCATATTTTTGTGCAAACGTGTAGAGATAAATGTGCTCAATTGAGGACTGTGGCGTTAATAGTAACCCATGCCTATTTAGTGGATTTACTATATGACACTTTAACAAGACTTATTGCAACGGTCTAGTTGATGACCATACTTATAATAATATACAATAACCGTACGACGATTGGTTGTAGCGTGAATTAAAAATATTGACAACTTATGGCAGTATAATATAGGTATGGAAAAATAATAATAAAAACCAATTTATTTTAATCGTTTTTGACATCTTGAAAAAAAAACTAAAACAGTATAATGCTCGATAATGGACAGGGTATTTATACATTTAATGGATTTTATTATTGATAATAACACAAAGTCCATATTGTTTATAAGTAAACCGTATAATTGTTTATTATTTTATTTTATTTTTTACTAATTTTTAGTTTATATAAAATTAATTCAATTACATACTGTAAAAATAAAACGTACCTATTAACTCTTTTTTTTTAATTTAAAATAATCTTTATTTTTTAATAATTACAATCTGTAAGTAATTTATTTAAAATTACCTATCAGTTATGAGATACATGAATAGAACAGATATCTGTGCAACAAGTCATAACGTGGTATTGACAAAATTACGGTTCTTCAGAAAAATAGTTTTTGTATTTTAACTTAAAGTTCATGTACCTACCTACTACATTTTAATATTTCATATTATATCTTTTATAATAAAACAATACGAGTTTTAACAATTTCTAAAAGAAAATTTATATTAATTTTATTTTTTGTAAATGTGTGTTTTCAGTCACATTAAATAATCTTTTTTTTTAAATATTATTTTGGGAAATAACGTGTTTTGTCAGAGTTTTTGTAAATTTAATGTGTTGATAAAAACCCACATCCCCTTACTACGTGTTGTATTATAAAATAATAAAATGGGAATGGTACCTTTAGAAAGACCCCGTTAGTGATGGGAAGGTCTATTTAAAAAGACGTTGAAGAATTAGGTGGAAGATCAGACTAGAAGGAGAGAAGAACCAATAGAAATGGCTGGAAGGTCGGATGTTTGACGAGATGTTCCTAGCTGACAAAGAAAGAAGAAGAATAAAACATTAATTTTATTTTTGTAGTCCTTGATTGATACATAAATAAGATTGAGAAATATAACATTTCAACTTTATTTATCAATGCATTTAAATATATTGAATATATGATACATAATTAGAACTAGTAAATTATGAAATAAAGTGGTTTGGAAATACAAAGTTTTGACCTAGGTACACTATATTTTATAAATTGCATTTTT
Source organism: Metopolophium dirhodum (assembly GCF_019925205.1). Lineage (NCBI taxonomy): Eukaryota > Metazoa > Arthropoda > Insecta > Hemiptera > Aphididae > Metopolophium > Metopolophium dirhodum. Next base: position 39,765,808 of record NC_083563.1, on the reverse strand, counting down.
CTATACTATAAAGTGAAATAAGCACCAAAATAATGACAAAAATTATACACCAAAATTATGGAGTTGAGATAAATAAATAGCTTGACATTATTCAATTTATAATATAAATGTTAATAAACATATTATTAGATACGATCAATAAAAACAAATAGTAAGTAGATAATATAATTAAGTAATTCAGTAATTTAGTGTCCATACTTGATAGATTTTAAAGTCCAGATTGTTAACTTATACTTTATTAATTATAAATTAGTCATTGAAATTCAATCATTCAATAGTTTAGATTTAATTTCTTATAATATACAATAATAGTTGAATGTAGTTTCATTATAAATTAAACTTTTAAAAGGTGTAGACTATTATAGCGGTACATTTCCACATAATATATATGATGTCAGTATTAAAATACAGATGAACTCGAAATATCACTCAACGCCACAACCAAAACTGCTTAAATAGGTATGTGAGAGGTTGAAATTAAATGTTTAAAACATAAATTTCAAAGTACCGATATCAAGAAATAATAAAGTTTATTCTCATTTGTATAGGTATAGTACAACTAAACGCATTTTATATAAAACCAAATAAAAGTTTTACAAATTAAAAAAGTTTATTAAAAATGCTTTTAAACTGTTCGTAAAGACTTGATGATGATTTGTAAAATTAAATTACATTTTTCGACTTTTAATCATATCTTATAACACTAGAAACTATGAATTTGTTTAACAACTTGGGACATTCTACTAAAACAACATGTTTTTCATTCATCTCGATTGCAAAAAAATATTATTATTATTATTATTATTATTATTATTATTATTATTATAATGTATAAATTTTAAATTTAATCACTAAAATAATTGAAGTCTTTATTTTTTTATAAAAAAAGTTGATAACCTAAGAATAGCGTTTAACATAAAATAAATCCAACGTTTTGAAAAGTATGTATTACAATTATCATCTTAAATTATTACATACAAATAATTAACGTGGTACAACGTAAATAGAGTTAAGCTGAGATAACGTGTATCCATTTTAATATTGATTTGCCCATTTATAAATGAATATATTATTTTGTAATGAACTAATTAACTTTGCTGAGGTATTAAAACGTTTTCTATCACCGCTTAAATTTGAGTTTTTAATAACTTTTAAATGCTTGAAATCTCAAACATATAGTGATATGACAAATATAATAAGCATTCGTGGTTACAAATAATTTCAACAATTATTGTTGTAACTAGACCCTTGCAGCAAGGTTGAAGAACAATTCACTTACATTCAAAAACTAAACGCGTAGCATATGAATTAAAAACTACAAAATTATATTTCTTAGTTTTAATATTTCACAAATAGTTTAGTCCATGAAAATGATTGAATATTAGATTAAGCAATCAGTTTTTTCAACGAGTCAATAGTTATTTAATACAGTTCAGATTCATTTTAACTTATAAATAATATATTATTTGATATATTTTGTATGGTTTAATTTAAATTGTTAGATAATATATTTAATGGATGCATAATGGAAATGGCTTTTTTACATGAAATTAAATCACACTTCAAAGTCTTAAATTCAATTTTTATCAATATTAAATATAATATCATATATACAACAAAGTATATATTTTCAAGTAATTTATAGCTTTACAAATATTTACAGTTAACTTTTATATAGATTTTACTTTTTTAAATGGTTCAATCCTAATTTAGTTTAAACAAAACGTATTGAAATTCAAATAATTAATTTTATCAGTAATAGATACCTACGTGTAATCAATAAAATAAGTTTTTATTATCGTTTTAAGAAAAACAATACCTAAGACTAACAGAGTTCAAGTATTAAGACCATCAGCTTAATAGGAAATCATAAACTTGTTATTACATTATTATGGCTGGAATGAGGAGAGATAGCTGTCTATTTTAATATCAGTCATTTCTTTTAACAACATACTACAGCAGATGTTATGTTTCAATTTTGTAAAATGTCTGAAATATCGAATTATGGAAGTTTCACTAGGACCTAAATTACATATAACAATAATAAATATGTACTGTCTTCAGTGTTATTCTATCTCAGAATGGAATTTATTCTAAATTTATCCTAAATATTAAGATACTTACTAGAACGATGCATTCTATATAATATATAATATAATATATATTGTATGTATACTGTGTACCGAAAATACATCTTAATATAGGCGTATTATAAATAATATTATATTTACATCATATATAAATGATGATAAAATAATGATAGTTGGTATAATCTTTAGCCTTATATGATTCAATACACATAGTTCTGTTTAACATAACACTTATAACATAATATATTATACTAATTTAATGCAGGCTATTAACGTGAGACGTGAGTGTTTTTTTTTTTTTTATAAAGACTAAAATATTTAACAATACAATTTTGATCACACGGCGCCTTGTATAGGCAATTTAGCTACACCAATATCGTGGGTAAATTTTTTCGAGTATGTTATAAAAATTGTGTATTATAAATTACCGCAAATAATTTTATTCAAAGAACAAATGTGTATAATTAATCATAATGACTGATTGTAATTTTAGATAACGTGAATGTATGAATTATAATATTATAGTTAAATAATATGTTTATGACAATATTTGAATCTAATTTATAATCACTCATAAAACAGTTTTTTAAAATATTTTTTCCCACTGTAATGTATGCGATCACTAAATTCGTGTTCGCGTAATAATATGTCAAACATTTTTATTTCAACTTCAAAATTCTATATTATTATTTTATTTATTTTTTTTGCATTTAATTATTTACTTTTTAGTGGGTTCGAGTCCGAACAACTGACCATTATTATAGAAATACGTACATGCTAATCCGCTTAGCTTTAGTAACGTCGCTCTAGTGTCAAAAGAGTTCCGTACACCCGAAACCGAAAAATGTCCAAACCTGGGTGCACCACGCTCTAACAGAATCATAAAAAAAAATAAATAATGATATAACGTCAAGACAAGATGGCATCGCGGTGAATCACGTGCAAAGAGAAAAATTGTTCCCATATACTTATAACAATAGGTATATTGTATAAATATTTTAGAACTACTCAACTATTTCACCAATATGAATATGCTATGACCAAAATATATCAAGTTTAAAGTCGTGTATTGGATTCAGTTTATAACCGAAATGATAATAATATTGTAGATTTGTCTCGTTTGACAGTTATAATTATAGATTAAGTCATAATTTTACGAAAAACGCATTTACGAAATTCGGTAGTTTGATTATATGAACAAAGAACGAAATAATATGAAAATGCATGTGGCGTACGCCATTGTTGAGCTTTATCAAGAAAAATTATTTAAATTTAATATTAATATACCTAAATAGTTAATCGTCTTCTCTAAATAATGAACAGAATTATAAGTTATCTGATGGATTATCTTAGATGAATGAATTATACTGTATGATTTTGACTAATTAATCTAGATAAAAATGTTACGTACATTTTTTTTCATTGTGTGGACCGTATCGATTGAGTAGCATACAAGTAGGTACTCAACAGTGACATTGCGATTAACTGGCATAATAATAAATCAATATTATCTATTCATAAACTTAATACAAATATATGTTAATGCACTAATTAGTTCCCGAAGATGTGTAAATATATATACATATATTAGTATTAAATACTGTATTAATAGGTCTCAAATTATAGTACATATTTGATGAGTTTATAGTTTGTGTATATGTTATAATATACTCTGTGTACTAGATTTGTATGTATTCAATATACTAGATTTGAATTGTAAGTACCTAAATCAAACTCTATAAATAAATAAATGTCAAATAATTTTTTAAGAAAAAAATATAAATAGTTACCTATAATAATAATACATTTTAACGATGATGATACTAAAATAAAGTAAATTTAAAAAAAATACTTCTAAATACGTAATAGAGAGTTATTAAATAATCATGATTTCTGGTAGCTAATTGGATCAGAATAGTTTATTTCAGGTGGTCAAAAGTAATTTCCTATTCTTGAGACATTTCAAAATAATTGGAAAAAACAAAATTTATCCAATTTTTTATTTTATTATCATTCAAAATGTAATATATTGTTGAAACTTGAATCTTTCCACTATATTAATTCAAATATAATTTCCTATGCACAGTAAAATTGTCAAACGATTTAGGCAAATTTTAAGCAATTTATATTACCATGGTCCTATATTTATTACTGTAATACTATTGTTCCCTTTATACATTATATATTACAATAGTATACACATACCATGTAGTATTATATACATGCACATACAATTCAATCACATAATAACTGGTCAGTACTTGCCCAGCCACTTCTGCTGATTGAGCTGCTTACACCCACGACCCTCTGTGCTTAATATATTGTAATTCATGTAAATAATATATTCAGTTCAGTGCTCACACTAATACACACCATACAGAAAAACAGTCATATGGTCTGTTCGTAATGGCACGCACAAACAGTAATTGATTACCAGGCATGATCATTGATATTGTACCAGCAATTATACCGGCCCACTCGTGTATTTTTTTTTTTTTTTTTTTTTTTTTTTTTTTTTTTTTTTTTTTTTTTATTGAGTAACCCGCGGCAACATAGGCCATTGGGTGTGGGGAGGGTACTGTAGGTTTTATATTGGGTAGGTTTTGGTAGGTTTTTTTTTATATTGGGTAGGTTGGTACACGTGTGTGTTGTGTTTGGCAGAATTTCTAATGGGGCACCCGTAGGTTTCTGCCGTGCCCCGGGGTGGGGGGATGGCGGCACTTGTTCTCCGGACACCGTGACTTGCCCGAAGAAAAATGCCGCCCAGTGGCCGGGAGTCGAACCCGCGACTGCCAGCGCCGCAGTCGACGCGTTAGACCGCTCGGCCACCTCGTCCCCCATTCGTGTATTTTATTTAAACATAATGTGATGAATTATCGTATTTAGAAAATGTCTATAGTGATTCTGTCGATTCACAGATCAATCAAGATTATATTGAAGAAGTAAATTCACTAAATATTTACTAGTCACAAAGTTGATAGCGTCGCACAAGTAGTGAACTTGTGCCCTGGAAGCAAACCCAACTACAACTTTGTATCACTACACATACTTACCATATAATGTCGTCAGTGTGCGGACTGTGGATTACCGTGTGTGATTGGTGTGAGTAGCTCAATCAGCAGGTCTCGTGGTCGGGATTGCTGGACAAATATTGATGAGCTACGTGAGTGGATTTGTGTATGTTTGTACGTTATATTATTATGTAAGTAGGCGTTTGCGTATATTCTTAGGTTAAAAAATTTAGCAATAGTATTTTGGGTATACGTGGCTGGCTTGTTGAATGACAATAAAATAATAAAAATTCACAAATAATAATATTAATGAGAACCTTTCAACAATATAGCTTTTCTGGGCTTCTGGATCAACAATGATAATAATAATAATCAATCATAAGTACATTATTAAATAAAAAATATAATATGATAAGTATAACATACAAACTTAAGTTGGTATTGTAAAACAAATTAAGTGCGATGTATTCTGGTCAGAAAGAGTTGTTGCCTAATATACAATTATGCATAAGTTAAAAATATAAACAGACCACTATAGAGTCGCATTCACAATAGTAATAATCATCGGTGTTATAGACGTTTATAATGTTTTAAATGTAAGTAGTTGAATAAGTTTGCATAATAATTCATCAAACTTTTGATAGACATCCAGAAATAATTTGAAAAAATTGTCTCTATTTTTTCATTTATCAGAAAGTCTGATTTAAGACGCATCTTTTAATGGGTATTATATGGTTCCGTGTGAAGTAGAACACACTACTCTAACTGTTATTGAGACCCAGAGAGGCTTTAGTCCTAGTTTGTTTACTTTTATTTTTATCAAACTGTCATTTGAACCTTATCCGTCTTCTTGTTTCTAATCCGTTTTTACATTAAATGTTTCGTATTTCCCCTCAATTAGGGAGAAAAATACAGTTATTTCTGCGAAACTTGAACATGTAATTAGAATGGCTTGAGCTCCAATACATGTATATTTATTCATTTAAACAACGAATGCTATCTCTTTGAATAAAAAAAAAAAAACCTAATTTATCGAATTCAATTATTTTGTTTTTCGACTGATTGTAATGTATGTTTCAACAGTATATTTCCTTTGTTTCTACAAAAGTACAAGGTTAGTTTAAATTATTTAGAGCAATAAAACTGTTATTTTTATTTTCGTAGCTAGGGTAATCAAAGATAGCATACACAATATATATATACATAATACAATATAAATACACGTATAATGTATATTAATTGTATATTATGTTTATTATGTAGGTATATTATAGTATTGTATATATTAACATATTGTTGTTATGACATTACAGTGTTTCTGAATTTATTAAAATAAATATATTTTGTTTTGCGTTTCGTCATATAATCGTGTATAAACATAATTGCTAATATTTTATCCGTCCCTCGACTTTTAGACCGTACTTACATTTTGGTAGTACCCCTAATTTCAAATTACTGATAGTGTGCTCTAAAAAAAATAAAAAAAAACTTGTTATCAGATTTTTGTTTATGGAATACATTATACTAGATGGTATACAGATATTATTTTAAAACAACTAAATAATAAACATGACGCATTTGTCTTTTAGTTCGAAAACAATGACAAGACAACATATTTTTGGAGCTTTATAAGAGTTGTTAATCCATTACACTAAAAGTACCTAACTATTAATAATTATAATTACAATCGTAATCATTTTTATTACCTATGCTAAAATTGTCTTAAAATATAAACCATAGGTATTTGCGAATAACAAACAGCATGTGCATTGTACAAGTATTGATTTTCTTTTAAACACGGATAATAATAATAAGTAAAAACTATAATTTATGAATAAAATTATAATAAATAATATAGAATACCTAATAGGAAAACAAACTCAATCATAGCTTAAATATAGACCAAACTATAGACTTTTGACAATACTAATAGTGTACACTATTCCAAATTGTCGTTATTTCTAGATTCATAAGAGTTGAAAATTAATTAAAAATTTTTTTTTTGGTTGCCATTTTGTTGTTTATTTTTGTGGAGATTATTTTGGGTAGTGCCTAAAAATGTCTTAGTGTATATGGTGTATCACTGTATCACATTATCATAGCGTATTATAAATCGATTACACATCAATATTTCTCCAGTTTTTTTTTTAACATGAGGAAAGATTGCCAAAAACTATTTAAAATGTCTGAAGCAGTTTTTGACTATTTCCTTCCCTATATTTTCTACACAAATATAGCCAAGTACTTACGTGAATTCCACTTTTTTTAGGCCTAGAGTACGAATTTCCATTTCCACGTTACAAGTGTAATTTGTTATCGGTGTCGTATTTGTTCAAAGTAGAATAACATTCCATTTTTCCACTTTTCTCATTTATTTTTATGGCTTTATTTTAGATTCAAATAGGTTTTCGCCCACTCTCCCCCTTCTCGAAAAATGTTATACTCTTACCCGACCTACATAAGTATGCTTGAAATTAGTTTATATTTTTAAAATAAACAAAATATTTTTATAGAATACGTAAAGGTCAAACGGCCACTGTCTCAAATATCTACCGTTACATTCGACATAGGTTGCTTACTTACGCAGTTGTATCTAGTAATCCTTTGTACACAATTGAGCATCATTATAGATTTCACTATGCATCTCTAATTTAACACATCGATATAAACAACAACTATTAATTCGTCATAAAAATATTTAATTTATTAAATCAATTAATTTTCAACCTCAATGTTTATAACCTGCTATGGATATACGAGTGAAATTTGAACTGAATAGTTAACCGTTATTGGGAATTGTAATATAAATATTGGCTGGTCGGATGTGAATGATGTGATTCTACCAACTTTATAATTTTCTAAGACCATCATTGAAACGACTTATTATTGATATAAGAGTTTTTTATCAAGATATACGCCTAGTTATACTTATAACTTTTCTTCATCATTCCAATCTATCGATTTGTTCTTTATGTAAATATGGTTTATATTGTAAAACCTTCTCATCAAATGATCTAAAACTTAATAAAATTCAATAAATATTCCAAACAATGGTAATATTATTTTTTATTACCAGAAATTGTTTACAACAATTAAGAATGTTCTTTATATTAGCCGAAGGCTAGTAAAATGATCTTTGATTGTATGAAAAATAAAAATTATCTGTCATTTATGCAAAATGAAAATATTTGATTATTTTACAATGGATATAATGGACAATTATTAAAACGTTAGCCGAAGTTCACCATTCTTGTTCTGATAGTTTGATAATTAATTTGCTCAATAATTATTCGAGTTCGGTGACAATTGAAGCATAGTTTATTATAATTTGGTTAGCACTTTAGCAATACAATTTAAATAAATTTACCAACGAGTATGTATAATGAAAATTTAATTAATATTGATAATAATTACGTTATATTTATATTGTATTTTACTGTTTTGTTATACAAAATATTAACATATGCAATATTTTTTTGTTTTAACATAAATATGTTTTTGATGTGAGTACATAAATTTATATATAATATATTCTTATTTTTTAACCGATTTTGCGTAATGCTTTGTGTATCACCATAGAAACAAATAAAATAAAAGAATTACCTAATTCACCCTACCTAGGTATATACAATTAATGGTAACTTATTAATACATATTTATATTTCATACATTTTCTTCAAAGTGCAATATATCGAGTAGCATGCTACGTTTATGTCTTTAATATGTTTTTTTTTCAGAGATCAGACATAATGTTATTTTTAGAAAATAATAATTAAGTTTTTATTAACTATAGTAAATTAAACAAAATTTTTTTATTTTGGACATTTAATATTATATTTTATATTATAACGGAGATAAAATATTATAATTTATAGCAGGGCTTGAAACCAGTTAACGGTTTTTAACGGAAACCGGTTACCATGACCAATTTTGGGACTGGTAACTGCTTCCCGGTTTGTAAGTTTAAATTTGAGAAGCGATTAACAATTACCGGTAGCCACCAAGTTCAATTAAGGGGTAACGTGAAGCGGTAACCTATTTTTAAAAAAACCAGTCAATTCAACAAAACCGGAAATATCAAAAAAATTAACCTATTATATACCTATTTGATTTTTATATTTAAAATTTTTTTTTTTTTAGAAATTGTATTTAATTTTTTTGATTAATAATTTTGTTTACAAGATAATAAGTACGATTAAAAATTATAATATACTGTCTGTAACCACGATAATAAGTAATAAAGATGTTAGTAGATATCTACTAAAGTATAGGTTAAATTTATTTTTGCCAAAAAATCACATTTGAAAATGTCATTGTGTAGACTTATAAAATATTAAATTATACTTTAAAAGTTTCATATACCCACAAATAATATTTTTAAATGACAACAAAATAACTAAAAACGTTATTCTTGGTTTTAATACCTATGAATTTACTAAAAGAATGAATGTACGATGTAAATGACGACAATCGTTACAACTGATTATGAGAATATATTTTGTTGTAACCTATAGATCCTTAGCTATAAAAATTGAAAATTTTATAATTGTTTAATTACAATAATTGATCATTTTTGAGATTTTGATAAATTTAGTCAAAATATGAACTTTAAATACTTATCAAAACAATTTTACCTACGGATCTTTAATATTTTTCAACTGCTATTGTAACAACTTTTAAAGAACCTTGTTTCAATTTTCAAGATTTTTAACCCAACGAATAAAATTGTATCTACATTTACAGAATACAAAAGAGAGACACAATAGAGCTACACTAAAAAACAAAATCGAGTTTTTTCTAAAACCTAGCGTAAAAATCTCAGTTTTTCCTTAACTTTTTGTTTGTTTTTCCTGACGATTTTGAAAACTTTTAGGAACTTTTGTCCCCCCCAAAGTACCAACTAGATTCACTTTTTTGCCAGAAAAAAGAGGTTGAAGAAAACTTAAGTATTATTTTCACTGTCCCATAAGGTGATACAGACACAAATATAAAACAAAAAACATTGTAAAATCAATACATTCAATGCTTCGCTCAAAATCTAAAATTATGATGTTCTCATAAACAAAATGGTGTTTTTTTATTTCGTATCAAGTATTAAGAGTGTATTTTTATTTTTATTTATTTCAATGGAATAATTGGTGTGACTGAACATGTTAGGGCCTATATTGTAGGTGTGTAGGTACAATGGTACATGTTACGGTAAAAGTAAGAATACCGATGACTGATGAGACCTAGGTTTTAACAGTAAATGACTGCTGCTTCACGGGTTCCTATTGTGGGGATGGATATTATAGTTATTAAACGCGATTCAGGCAATGACCATAATTGTGATTATAATATAGGCGTGATTTAGAATATCAATAGATATATTAATTGTAAAATCAAATTTTAACCTTTTTAATAGTCGGCGCCCTTGGAACGCAGTTTTTAAATCGTTGGATTGAGCTCCCCTACTTAATTTTTACCAATTCGAGCACTGTTCATTGGTTCATAGACATATTATAGAACATATTAAATGATTATTATTCATTCTATTTTATTGTAATTGTCGCCGTTGATTCACTTTGCCGTGAACTATTTTTCAATTGATGGTTATGGGTAATTTAATAATTTAATTTAAATTTATGTTTATCCATATCTTCAAATGATAAAATAAAGCCATATAGGTATTTTTTTTTTAATTTAGCTTGTCCTGAACCATTTTATAAAGTGGATATTTGTTTTGTGTAAATTATAGTAAAACTTAAATTTTCCAAAAAAAACATAAATGGGAAAAACCGTTTTCAAAGTGGTTACTGATAATCTTGAAGAATTAAAACCACTTCCAAACCGTTAACCACATTTTTAGAGATAATTTTAGTAACAGGTAATCAATTACCACTAATTCTGAAAACCCCTAAAACCGGTAACCACTTTGAAAATGTTTTGAATCCTACCGGACCCGGTAACCAAATTTTTCATAAGCGCTTTCATGCCCTGATTTATAGTATAAAAATATACAATTCTAACATACAAAGCATAACTTAAGTGATCGTAGTCAAAATGTGTATGTATAATGCTTTTGCTCTAGATAAGTAAATTTATATTTCTCTTTTACATTGAATTATGATTATATCGTAATGGAATCTTGCATTTGGGAGAGCAGTAGTTTTTTATGTCCGTTGTGCTGAAAACCATATTAATTCCATAGTTGCAAATTAATGAGGCGCGTGAATAGTGCCACCCACATGGGAGAAAACTATATGCAAGCGTGGAGTGTGTCAGAAATTATTTACTCTGAACAAACCAAATGTTACGATTGCGCGATGAGTCAAAGGAGCGAAAAGCAGTTTACGTGGGCTAAGGGTAACAAAAATAATTTATTTCAAACCTGAGCTATACGTCCGAATATTACGGAACATAATAAATAGTACCATGATACGTCATCTAGTACCTCTATAAAGCGTTTTAAAATAAATTGACATAAAATCGTATTAGTAAAAGGTTTTCCTACGATATGGCTTTTCTTATGCAGAACAAAAAAAAAAATCCATTTGCACATACATAAAAGAATAATAATATAACGTGCCGTTAAAAACCATCTGTATAGTATAATAAACGATTCGCGTTAAAAGCGATGTTAATAAAACAGTCCATTCTGCAACCCGGATTAATCAACACTTAAATGATATGGTAATATTTTATTATGATTTACTCGTTTCAATATTAACCAAATAAAATATATTCACCGCCATATTTTTGGATTAAAATGTGAGTAGAATACACGCATACCGATCAGTGTAAAGCACTCGGCTCATATCTACATCTCATAGTCCATATTATTATTATTGTGTATAATTATAGAACAAACATAATATGATAAATATTGTGCATTAGGTAGGAATATTGTAAATAAACGTTTTATAAAAGTCGATTTACTGCAATGGTCAATATAATATATAGAGTATTGTCAGTCGACTCATTTTACTCACATGGGTACATGGTGGTATATCGTGCCGTGATAATATTAGTAGGTATATATTTTGAAACATTAAGGACTGTGGTGACCTTCTGCCTTGTGAAATAATAAGACGTATTTTTCTGGTATCATATGGTAATCACATCTTATTTTGTATTTTTCAGACATAACAAGTATTTGTACAAAAATAGGGACAGTACGCACAGTGGGTGCGTCGGCCAAGCTTATGCTTATGGTGGTGCTTTGAAGCGATCGGCACTAAGGTGCAGTCCTACGTAAAGTATGTTGTTTAAGGGTGGGCAACAATAGCGAGTTGACCACCGGCAGCACGTGGCTTCAGCAAGCGGAAACTGTCGGGTGAATCGAACTCGGTAACGGCGGTACTTATGCTAGTGGCCGGGTAGGGAGTAGCGGGGTAACGGCCATCCGTGAGACGGCGACGATGATGGTTTTCGGCGCGTTGTCGTCCTGAGCCCGTGGTACTCTGGTCGGCTCTCAATGTCTCTTACCGTCGTTGACAGGCGTTTCTGAAGCTGTTACTATAAATTGTCGACAGCCATCTATGGCTCGGCAGCACTCGTAGGAGCTCTTGGTACGCCGAAAGGTCTCTGGCTGGCGGACTTGTGGTATGCCTCTCTGTACTAGGCAGTGGCGTAAATAGATAAGAGCGGCTTAGCCCTCTCAAAAAAAAAAATGTATACTATGATTTTAAAAAAATGTTTTGGTGCTTGAGCTCCCCCCCCCCACCTCTAAACATTTTTCCTATTTCCACCACTGGTACTAGGTACTCCGACAGGTGGTCGAGTGGTAAATCTCCGTGGTGCGTCGGTCGTCGGGCAGCGGACTTCGCTGTGGCAGGTTCGGCGTTACTTAAGCAAGTAGGTGGTAACGGCACTGCTCAGGCGGTTCGTATTCGTGTCGAACCACGGTCTCTGGTTGGCTGCTTTGGACGACATTTGAAAAAGCTTTTTTTTATTTCATCGTTGTTGTTTTGCCGAATCTCTGTATGATCGGGTTTGTCATCGGATTTTTGCCAATGATTGTTTGATGGTTTTTTATTTTTACAAGTTTATTGATGCCCATAGAATCGGGCGTTGCTTTGGCATTTTAAATCGTATTTAGCTGGGTTTGTGGCCGAGGAATCTTATTTGATGGAACCTTTGTGTATGAGTTCTTGTGAAACATCGCAGTCACCTGGTTAGTGATGGTTTCTTGGATTGTTTTAGACCTGCGTAAGTTATCATTCCGTACAAACGTGGGATTGCCCGCAATGGTGTGGAGGTCAATTGTTTAGACTGCTTCAATTATTGTCCGTTGAGTCTTGGATACAAGGAGTGCCCAAGCTTCCCCATCGAATATTAGTATGGGTATGAGTGTATGGCATACATTTTAAGAATTAGGATTTTAGTTTTAAGGGTGGTTGGGATTTTCTTGTTGAGTAGAAGATATAATAGACCCCTGACCATGGTGGCTCTTTGTATGGTGGTGTTAATATGCTGTGTTCAGGGTGTCTATTTATTGTTCCACCAAGGTAATTCACATTTTCCGACTATTTTATTGGGACACCATTCATTTTTATTATTGGTATACTTTTAGTACTTTTGTCTCCGAAAAGTAGTGCGACGGTTTTTAGTTCGTTGATTTTGAGGCACCAGTTCTTGAACCACTCAGCGGCATGATCTACTTGTTTTTAGAGTATGAATGCCTATCTCGCGTTGTAGTTTTGGGCGGAAAACATTGTGTCATCAGCAAATTGTGTTAGTTTTGCCTTAGGTATTACCGGTATATCTTTTGCGTATGATAAAAATAGAGTGGGAGATAGACATGAACCTTGGGGCACTCCAGAGAGAATTGGACAGATTATAGATGTTTGTTCTTCCTGTTTAGCTGCAACGAGTTTACGATTTTGATCAGTAATGAGTGGATATTTAGATCGTTCATTTTAAGAAAGAGGCAGTTGTGCCGCACTTTGTCGAAACCTTTTTCTACGGCAATAAAAATAGAGGCGGTGTTGATTTTAGAATATTACAATTTACACTTATTTTATCTACTAGATTTGTTAATTTATGAAAATAATATTTAAATTATTGTTTGTTATTCAAGTGTACAATAAAATGCAATGCCCTTATGTTTGTAGCTTATAGACTCCAAAAATGCTCGACTTATTTTGACGAATATTTCAGTGATTGTTTTTAGAGATACCAAGAAAGTTTATAGAGTAGATTTAACCACGTTTGATGACATACCAAGTGCCACGGGTGAACTAACCGGACACTTAGGTGGATTTTCTTCGAATTAGTTCACAAAACGAGGTACACTGATGCCGATTTGCCCATGAACTAAAACGTGGATGTTAATTAAAACCAAGATACACAGATATAGTGATATATACTCTATGTTTATTAATTTTTTCTCGGTCATAGTTGGGATACACAAATAGTTTAAAATATTTAAATTCTTATCAAAGTTAAATATTAATACAATCGTTATGATTGACAAATGCTACGTGATAGGTACCTAACTTCATTTGACATTAAGGATTAAGTGGAAACTTTTCACCCGATTTTCGACGTGATAATTTCATGTTTAACTTTATGATCCGAGACGGATGAAATAATCTATAAAATGGACCACGTTAAATCACATGCCCTATCACGGAAACTTGGCTAAGAAATTCAATACAATCAGCGGCGATGCTATTTTGAAATCGAACGTTTTTATTGTTCTCTCTCTGGTAAAAAGCATTTAGTCTCATACTACGGGTGCTCATATATCAGCAAGACGATCGGGACTGAAGTATAGATGATAGTTGTCGAGGAGCGAGTTTCCTGGTAATAAAAGAGAAGGAGAAGAAGAAGGGGGAAAGAATCAAGACCGTACGCGGGTAAAACAAATTGCCACCGATTTGTCAACGTTGATTTCCCATGTTGCTCTGGAGTTACGACTTAGTAAAAGATTCAAACGTCCAAACCAAAAATTAGGCTCGTAAAATTCTTATAGACCACGCTCACATTGCGTGTAGTCCGCTCGCTGCCGGTACCCAGCAGGGAACGTATAACTACGAAGTGACCAGAACAATATTTTATACGAGTAGGTATATACATATGTTATAATATCAGAAGCACTGATGATCGCAACGTGTCATATTAAATTTTTCATCATATTCAGCATTTCTCGTGTAATGTTTTAGTTTCTTACAGCGAAGCGAGTAGTGCATTAGTTTAATAATGGCGTGATTTTGTTTATTAATTTTTTATGTCTGTCATTATTGTTTCTGGTACCTAACAAATATATAATGTATTGGTTATACAGTCATAATAATAGTTTCACGTGTATAGCTTTGATTTTTCTCACAAATTCACTTACAATAACAAATAACGATATACAAACAGAATCAGGTTAATGTTGAATAAATATTGAGACATAGTGATTTGGAATTTCTATGGGTATTGAATTTATAGGTGGAGGTACTAGGTACCTACCGTCGTTTCTATTTTATTTTTAATTAATAATTAAACATCGATTATATAAATACCATTAGTTGTACATGACGTGTACGTTTGTTTTTATAAATTAAATACATTAAAGCTTTCTTAAATTTATCGTTATTTTTTTTTTTAATGATGAATAATTTCGGGTTTGGTCATAGTGTTGTGTACATCCAAGTCCCAAGGTATGCAGTATATTGACCTAATAAGGTAATAATTTATGTATTATCGGTAATCTGTTACTATTTGTTTGACTGTAATAATAATTTCTCACATTGTACGTATATGGTAATCATTTATTTGAATTAGAAATCAATGAGTTACCTAATATTTTATGGCCAATACAAAGTTTACTTATTATTGTTTTTACTATTTAAATTTGGATTTTACCATTCAGTTGTAGAACTTTTGTTTAAAAATTATTATAATTATTGATTTAAAGATATATTTGTGTTATGTTTTCTTTAAGAACCTAATAGGTTCAATGAAAATATCAATATGATGTTTGTCAGATTTTATGATTTTTTTATGTTTATCTAATTTTGTTATAAATATTATTTGATAATATCACTACGTGTATATAGCCTCCATGTGTCTTAGCACTCATATAACTTGTAGGTACTGCTGTAGGTTAGGTTAAGAACGACTTAATATGCCCGTTTATACTTGTCACTTGAATAAATAAATAAATATAACGTTACTATAAAACTATAAAATAAAAGTATACAATATTATTTATGAGTGCATGTGGGTGTGTATGTGTGTGTATATTATATTTTAAGCATCGCTGCACAGGCTGTGTTTCTTTCGTACCTCGACACCTGCAAATACACACATTGAACTTAGTAAGTAGTATTAAATAAATTATATGTTTTATATTAAGTTCATATTTTTACATTTTCATCGGAAAACTTTTCATATGTTTCCCTTATTGAAACTTGTTTAGCTTAAGCCCATTGCATTTAAGGACCCTATTTAAAACGATATAGGTGCCTATAATATATATTGGAATATTGTATATGGGTAGGTATTGAAAACTAGCACTGTGCCTATACACTGTACTGCAGACATTTTTTTTTTTTTAGTTTTACCTAAAACTAAATAATATTTGAGCTATACTTATACATATTACGTACCTATGCCTAGTATAAATAAAGAAAGCTTATTATTTTTCTAGAGCATTGAATGAAATGTCCCACTAGTGTTGGTTCAATATTCATGTGTTTTTATTATTATTTATTATTATTATGTAAAATAACCCGTTGACCCGGCGTTCTGTTTTATTTAAAATAAATTATGTAAAATATATACTTACCTGTGAGTATGCGATCGTAAAGTTCTTATGTATATATATATGATATTTATGTTTATTTTGGCTTATTCGAAGCCGTTTAGACCCATTGCCGCTTCCACTATTTCTCGCGATGTATCCATTCTCCATAGCAAATTCCTAGGAGCGTCATGTCTTCTCTTACTCATTCGCTCCGCCGCTGCCTTGGCCGTCTTCTTAGTCTTGTTCGATCTAACTTCCACATTATGACCTTGTATACTATCATATTATTTTCCACTCTCCACACATGTCCTACCCAGTTAAATATTCGACTTTTGAGAACACGTACTATATCAAGTTTATTGATGACTTCCATTAGTCCTGCGTTAGTTCTCCGTTTACATTCATTATTTTCATAGTTGTTTTTAGCGAAGAATATTCACTCAACATTTTCTTCTCAAATGTATTTGTACATTATGTAATAAAAAAAAAAATTTCGTATTTTAATAAAAAAACTAATATAGTTCAAACGCAGTTCTTTCAAAATTTTATCATAATGACAATCAACAACGAGCGATTTCATTAATATTGGATATTACCAGATCGATCCGAAACCAAAAATGTACATACAAAATGATGGTACATACAATAAATACTCTGTCAAAAAAATGAAGTTATTATATTATTATACTATTCCGTTCATCTAATACAATGCATTTGACATTAAATCATGTTGCATTGAATAATACATTTTATTTGGACAATGAATGTTTTTATTGAGTCTTTAAAGTTTTTTGGTACCTATTGTATTTCTCTTTTAGTGGATCAAATACTGACACTATTTTAAAAGTTGTCCAACTAAAAAATACGACACTCTAATTAATTGTATGGTACAATATAATTTATATAACTTGACCGACTGTCCTATATTATAGTGTTGGTATACATACCTAAACCTATCATTCGTGATCAATATTATAGTTTTAAATATCCTAAACAACTAATACAGTAATACATCCATAGTAATAATATAAACCACTAGATAAAATACACATTATTTTGTAGTGTATAAAATACAATTTGTTAAGTGTCTTATGTTGGACGCCTTCGTCGTATGAATTACAGAACCTGATTTAACCACCGACTCCGTTGGTCCATTTTAACTTTAAATATTATGAAGTAGCCGCCTCTCTGTCACATTTATTGACAACAATAAATCTACGCTCTTGGAAATTGTCATGTCACCAACACAGTCCAATTATTATCCATACGGTGCCTGCACTCGTTTTCCTTAATTTTTTGTACGCCCTCCGTTCGTAGTTTTTATCGTCACAATCTAAAGTTAAGGTCGTTAAGGATGC
Source organism: Metopolophium dirhodum (assembly GCF_019925205.1). Classification (NCBI taxonomy): domain Eukaryota; kingdom Metazoa; phylum Arthropoda; class Insecta; order Hemiptera; family Aphididae; genus Metopolophium; species Metopolophium dirhodum. The sequence continues at coordinate 39,747,630 of NC_083563.1, read as the reverse complement.
GGGCAATAGTATAATATTATCATCTCTAAGAAATCTCCGTAGTGAATAGTGATTTCTCCTCCACCGAAATTAGGAGTGGTTTATAAACTTCAATTATGCGCCCAACTAGCTCAATTTTTTCTCTGATTAATTTTATCGACGACTGCGTCTCGGCACAGATGTATGAACCATTCTTTAGCCGTGCATTATTTTGTTAACCCAGCCGTTTGATTGGTAGACATTCAACAAACAGTTCTACATCTTGGTTAGTATTAGACGGATGCTGCACTAAATTTAAATTTAAATCAGTATAATAATATTATGTACGATAATATTATTGTGGGGTTATTATTTATATGTAGGTATCTACTTGAACATAATGCTAAAAAAATGTTTTATTGTTCTTCGGTGCAACAAAATATAATAATTGATATATATTTAAAAATTCCATCTATAAGTTGCTCTTTAATTTTTTTCATTCGTAAACTTTAAATAAACTATTATATATCTTGCTTCCACATTTTTTTTTAGCATGTCTGCTTTTGGCAACAAATGACATTTATTTTGTGTATCTTATAGGAACATAATAGTAGTAAATAGTAATACATGTCATTCGTCATAAATCATGTGTAGTTTAGATTACCAATATAGGCAATAACGTCAATCTAGACATTAACTAAACCTATTTTTAGAGGGTGCAAAGGGTGTCAGATTTTTCTACGAACTGTGTTCACCATAAAATATTGTTGTACATCGTCACATTATTATGTATTATCGATTTAGATTTAAAAATGGTGGACAAGTGGGTACCACTCTGCTGTACAGTAAATTTGTAGGACGTGACTAGTCAGAGCATTTAAATGGATGTGTTAAATTTGAATTCAATAATATAAAATTATTAAATACGAAAAAAGATTCAGAGCGACAACTTTAGCCTATATTAGTATACTCGATGACGTTAATAGTATTAAAGTAATTCATATTTTACTATTAGTAATATATAGTATAGGTTGAATTAACTTTTGGTTGAGAACATTGCATTTAAAACCTTGTTTTTAAAATGTTCAATCTTTACGATTCCCGAAACATTTTATAACTTTTGCATATTTTCGTGATTTTAATGAATTTTGTCGCAGTTTGAACTTAAAATACTAAAAACAAATCGTGCCTATGTAGTATGTACCTATTGTACCTTTAATATTTTTAATCTGATATTATAAAAACTTATGAGGAATCTTGTATTAAATTTTCAAGCATTTGACCCAGTTAAATTATAATTTTAAAATATATTTTATATCAATATTTATAAGAAAAACCTAAAAAACATTAAAAATTAAAAATGTATATAAAAAGCTCAAAAAGAGTCAACATATTTTGAAAGTAATATCATGCATACAATTTTTTGAAATAAAATGTTGGTAAAAATGTCAAGAAACTATTGTTATTTGTTTTTTTTTTACAATTACAACAAAATAAGAAAATCGTTTCATGAGAAATCGTTATTTTACGGGTGAATATCCAGTGTCGAAAAATTTATAATTCAATTACTTATAAAAAATGAATGTGACTTCTCAGCGAACTTAACAATGGTAGAAAAAATTATTATAAATCTTTTATTAAAACTCTCAAATCTTAAATATAAAAAGAAAAGTTTTTATGTATTTCTAACTAAAATAGTTTGCAAATTTTAGTGATAATGCCAAATTTTATTGAAATTCTAACTTTAAACGCTTAAAAAAAATTGTGACTAAATTTTTATATTTATTAATTACAATACAAACCAAGTGTGAGGAACCTTGTACTATATAATATTATTAAACTTTTTGACCGATCAAAAAATTATTATTGACATTTAAAGAAAAAAAAACAAAAAAAAAAAATTTTAACTGTCCATAAATAGCTTGAAAAGAATATATTTTATGTTTTTTTTTTTTTTTTTTTTTATTAGATTTGAAGGCTTCGACGACTGACGTCATTATCCTGTAAGGTTGGTAGGGTTGGTGCGGTAGGGTTGGGACTGTTGGTACGGTCGGTTAGGAACACGTGTATGTGTGACAAGGTTTTTGCGCACAACGAACCCAGATGGTCACCCATCCGAGAACTAGTGGCAGCGGCCGTTGCTTACTCTTAATCACGTCGCGTAATTGATTTCAGCTACTGCGCCGCGCCGAGTCACAATATAATGTTATTATGCAAGGAAAATGATCTGATAAACATTTGGCAATAATTTAAAATACCTATCTACGTTTATTTGTTTTTGAGTTGCTTTAAAAACGTTGCGTAAAATTCTCGCTTTTTCTTAAATTGTTGTTTGTTTTTCCTGACGCTTTTGAAAACTACTGGGAATTTTTAATATTGACTTCTCAAAAGAATCAACGAAATCCAATTTTCTGCCAGAAACCAAAATAATCGGAAAGTTGAAAATTGAAGCATTTTGTTCGACTATACTTTCCGTGAACACAGACAGAAAAAGAATAAAAAACATACATCATTGTAAAATCGAAACATTCATTGCTCACTCAGAATCTAAAATGTATAATTTTATTCAATCAAAATATTGTTTTATAATATAACAATGGTATACAATTATTTATTTTTTATTTTTTTTAACATTTATTTAGAAAATATACAATCTGTAAGGTTTTTTACAATAGGCATATATGCGGTGTTTATGTGATTTTAACGTGAGTTAACATGATTTTAAGGAACTACCCAACAGTAGTACTTATGGCTTGAGGGGAATATTAAATTTAATTTTAAAAGTTGATATGCCTCGTTACTGCAGTGTCAAACGATTGATCGCAGATTATGAAAACAATTGTATTTTTATCTATACAAGTTTTAAAATTCTAAGCCGTTAAGAAATATTTGCTTTGTTTCACTTATATTCATGAATATATACATTCTAGACCACAAGAAAAAACCATTAGTTCAATAGCGGATATTCTGAAAAAATATAATGCAAATAATTATTTAGAGTGGCATTGTATATTATTAAGTGCTTTTATCGTCGATTTTGGAATTATCTTTCATTGGTTATTATGAGGACATTTTATTTTAAAAGTTTTTACAGTACTGATATCCTCTAATTTTATATAATATTCTAAATTAACTACAATCGTAGTTATGCTCATTGATGGTAGGTAGTATAAGATATCTAACAATTTATGTAAAGAGGAAATTATAATTTTATGACTTGAAAGCCTCGATTGAAGGTGCTTGATAAAGTCATTAGAAATTATAAAATAAATTAATATGAGATAACATATTAATTTGTCTGGATGATAATATTATACACGGCAATAAAACTTCGATTTTATTGACGTTCCACTATATTACATCATTGACGTTTTCATTTGTTCCTGATCATCAATGTAGTCCATGAAGCTTTATTAAAAATATTTTCAAAAATAATGATTGGGTATTTTCATTGGTATTTAACTTGATTTTACCGTATTCCGTAGTTTCGATTAGGTCCCAACTTACCTACTTACTTTTGCAACCAATGCGTAAAAATTCAATAATTTGTGAGCCACAACTATATTGACGATATCATATTTTTAAAAACTTACTGTACAGAGACAAATTATTCGCTGGTTAAAATATAACCTCATAGCGTTATAATCATTACAGAATAATAGACTGAGTAATATTTTATCGATCCCCGCAATAACTCAAACTGTCATCAGTCATTGAGTGTTTACAATAGCGGATTTTAATGTTTTCCCGAACCATATTTTAGTCTGTCACTATTTTCCGCTAAACGTGTTTCTGACACGTGACGTATGTTAGACCCCTTTCGCAAATTTTTATTCGGCGTATTATTCTGCATCTCCGATTGCATTGCCAACTGCCAAGCACTCAATAATATTGTCTTCCGTTTGAAATGTGCATGCCGGCAGAGTTGAGGATTTTCCGGACTGCGTCACAACTCACAATCGTATTATGCAAAGTGAACAAACACTATCTAGAGCGAGTACAGTGCAACGCGAATCGGCGCGTAATATAATAATATTATTGTCTGTGTATGGCTTTAAAATCCTACCTGGCCTACAGTCGCTTTTTTCCATCACAATACTTACTGGTCGTTAACTACCAGCCCACGCAATATTATTTGTTAAAAACATAATATCACATTACGGTAATATCTACATGTTCTACAATATATTATCCATACAATTACTGTACAAGCACGCCTATTGCCTGCGAGTTTATTTGATTACGAGTCGCAGCAGATACGCATTTCGCGTGCCGTAATATTGGAATTTCTTATTAGAATTTTACTCGAGACGTAAGCAATACGTAGCCTGTTATATTATAATATCGAACATCTATCGGTGAGACGCGTTGGTGTGATCGTGTTGTTCGTTATTCTCGGTGCAATGCTCGCAGGACCACGGTTTATGTCGTTCAATCGTTATTTTCGACCAGAGCGGTTATCCGAAAACGAGTATAATATAGTGTTATCACTATTATATTACTATTATATTATCCCGAACGCCGTGAAAAAAAAAAAACAACTCGACGAAATCGGACGAAAAAAAATGACGGCGTGTCGTATACGGACTGCAGTGCAATATATTATATTATGTATATTTCTTCCGTATTATACAACGCGTGTGGGTGCACACCCCGTCGGCAGGCGCATAATAATATTATGATCACGACTACAACACAACAACGGTGGTCGTAAGAGAAAAACCGGACATGCGGTAATAACAGTCATAAAATAAAAATCGAACAATAAAATACGACGCCTAACAGAGAAACGGCCATGAGATATCGATTCGCGTGTCCGTGTTCGGAGATCGTGTTTTTGCCGGGCGTTTGCCAATATTTCCGTAAAACCCGTCCGAAATTCTAGTTTCTCCGGCGCCATCGAACTACCGCCGACCGCCGACATAATAATATATTATAATATTTCACTCGCCCGCAACGGTGCACAGTGTCTTGTGCATTTTAAATATATATATACCCACACCTATATGATTTATACATAATATATAAAAATGATATGACCGACGGTATAGTTGTACCGCAGTCTATGCCGTGCGCCGACCTACCGCTGCTCCCCCCCCCCCCCCCGCGCGCCGTATAGTTTCGTAAAAATAAATTTACGGATTTTTTTTTCCCCCGACCCGCACGCGCACTATTTATGCGCACACGTCACTCGCGGTGATCTATATAATAATATTATGTCGGATGCCACCTGCACCGCCGCCGCCGCCACTGCAGCTGTAGTAGTGGTATATAGTTACCCAGCTTTTATCCTAATTTTACGTTCCCGTCGATATTTATTTTGGTTTCGACAGCGCTGTAATTTTATATCATAATATCCATCTCCGTTCGCCAATAATAGTCCGTCGCGCACTCCTCTCTGGACGTCTATTTTTAATAACACCACCCGCAGCTATAAGTTCGACTTTGACACCGCAACTGCGACTGCAGAGATGGGTGTTCCGCTTATGTATGTATTGTGTGACCGCACACAATAATAATAATATTAACTCGGCCAAAACAGCCGCACGCAGCCTAACCTTCTGAACGAAAAAAAATTGCCTCGGTGGCTTGGACTGTGTTTAAAAAAATAGAACGAAAACAATTCATTGACGACAAAAATGTACCAGATCATTTTTTTCGTACTCTGATAACGAAAATGTTTTTTTTTTTTTTATATAGGTCCAAGTATTTTCTTCTAAGAATTTCTGTAGTTTGTAATTGATGGTTGTCTTCAATGCCTTTCAATCCCTAAGGCCTAAAGATAAATCGTTTCATAATTTGGGTAGGTATTAACATTATAATTTACTCATAGCAAACGTAAACACATAAAACGAATCTGATGTATTGCATTACTCATTAGGTGCACGTGACACATGTGCATTATATTAAAATAAAAAATATATATTTAGAACATTCAATGAATAAAAACAGAAAAAAAGGTTTTATTATTTTTTGTTACACCTACTCAAATCAATACAAATACAATACATCAATTTAGAATGGAGCATAATGTAGGTAATTCAGGGCCATTATTAAATGTTTAAATTATAATATCATAGTTATTAAACGGCCATAACCATTATAAAATATCATTTAAATCAAAAACATGAATAATTTATAATTTTTCAATTGCCAATAAATTAAATTCCTACCTATAGTTTTATATGGGAGAGTTATAACAGATATGTCATGTGCAGAAAAATATATTAAATGAAACTTTTTTTTTAAATCCGGTAGGTATCAAGGTTTTGACTTTTGATATGTTGATATGCGGAAAATGTTAAAAGTTATACTACTTAAAAGTTTACTCATTCGAGACCGCTTTTTCAGAACACTATTTATATAATATACAATTTATTATTGACAGCTACCTGAATAAATGGCAATCTATAAACAACTATGTAAAAATTGATGTTTGTCTGTCCGTCATTTACGCATTTCTAAACCGTTCGCCCGATTACAATGACATTTGGTACAGAGATAGATAGATCTTGGAGAAGGAGGTAAGCTACACAAAAGTAAATTATAGAGTTGCTCAAACAACGAATTATTGAGATTCACCGCGGTGGGAATGGAAACTTTTTATTTGTGTTTATAAATGTTAGTTGTAGATTATAATAGCAGTAATAGTACAAATTAGAATTTTTTTATAAGTTTATTGGTTGCCATTGGTCATTCAGGCAGATCAGTACAAGCGTGCATAAAATCGAATTTTCACACATTGCGTATACCAAGGTGGCTGAGTTGCACTTGCTGCAGCGAGTTACACCCAAAAGAAGTTGAACAATCGCAATTTTTTTAAGAGTTGTCGTTTTTATGGGCAACAAAGTGCGCGGGATCAACTAGGTTTTTTTTTGGATTTTATTTTATTTTTAGATATGTATAAGTGTAGGTGGTATTATTAATATATATTTACACAATAAATATGAAAACACTAATAATCAGTATAATATTATGTCAATATATTATCATACATTATTAAACTATGTAGGTATGTTTAATATGGTAAATGATCATTTTCCCTCCAGACCTTTCACCCCACAGACTGTCATCGATTTAGTAGTACATTTCCCTCTCCGATATATTTTTAATACTGACATTTTCCCCCCATTTTTTTTAAAGTTTATTGTTGAATAATAATATAATATTATTCATTATTTAAAATTAAATTATTTAAAAAAATATATATATAAAATATATAAGAAAATTTTCATTTTCATAAATATAATAGATTATAAATGTATATGTTTGGTCAACTTAACTACTTGAAACAAAAAAAATAAGCTTAAAATAAAATATAAATAATATTCAATAAAAATGGCAAAAATTCTGACATAAAAATAATACATTTTGGTAAAAAAAACATTGGTTTCTGATTCTTTTGTTATTTCTAAACACATATTTTTTATTCTTTGTTCATATTTATTTATTTATTTATTTATTTTTTGTTATTAAATCTGTACCAGTTTGGATATTTGACAATTTAATAAATGCTTGCGAATTTGATTTAAGTAGTTAAGTTGATTGAAAATATGCATCTATAATTTATTATATTTATGAAAATATTTGAAAATATTAAACAATAGGCAAAAAAAATATTTCATATTAAATAATAATAATATAATATTATTAAATAGTAAACTAAAAATATATCGGGGGGAAATGTCTTACTACACCAAAAACAGTCCGGGGGGGGGGGGGTGTATGTCTGCGATTCGTTTAACACACAGTCTTAAAAAATATTATTATTTTTTAAATTATAATAAATACATACACATATTATAATACTAGCTGATCCCACGCACTTCGTTTCCCGTAAATATTTAAGTATTTGAACGCGGGGCACACCGGATTTTGAAGTATTATAGTACGAAATATGCCTCTACGGTGAAAAATAACTAATTATGGAAATGAAACATAGATATTTACATTTTAATGTTTTATATAATTATCAGGTCTCATCTGATATTCTGACGTGGGTGACGTTTTGGTAGTTTGTACCAGTGTTGATTACCTATAAGTATTACAGTTTGTAAATGTATAACCGATGTTTGTTCTATTCTAAAAATATATCATAACATTCTTACTTGTCGTACACTCATAGACGCCGTATGATAATATTACGTATTTGCGTATACCACACCATACCGCAGTACCACCCACCTTGTACGAGCTGTACCCATGCTTAAGTACCTACATACTTCGCAGCGGGCCAGGCCGCGTCGTCTGATTCTCGACAGTTTTCGTGGATGAAACTGTTTTTTCGGCCGCCTTTTGCGAATACACCTATACGGCGTAAAGTTACCGTGCAGTGCGACGACATTCCAGCGACACGAATCTCGCGTAAGTATACCTATTTTCACGCCTCATCACTTCCTGTCCGACGAAGCACGTCGACAATAATTATCCCGAGATTAAAAGCCGTGGCGTGGCTGCTGGTGAGGTGCTCATCAATCACCCATATGTTTGTTGTTGCGACTTATGTCGAGAAATCATTGCGATGTTTTTATATACTATCGTTCATAAGGTTTGTAAAACTGAAGTAAAATCGTTCATGAATAATTACTAGTTAAACGTGATCGCCAAGTCCTCAAATGCCGTAAAAAAAAAAAAAAAACATAAACATAGTTTATAATATTATGCTCGACAAAGGCAATCGAGTATGCACGTCGTTAGTTCAGAATGTATAACGAATAAGTGAAACGCACTCATATACCTTGAGATTGTGATAATGTTCCTTGATAATAATAAAATGCGTTCATTTGCTTCTCCTCATCACCTACATAACATGTATGCGATTAATTTGTACTCTCAAATATTGATCTTTATATATTGATGATGTAGGGTGATTTTAATCATGGTCTCTGTCAATGATTTTGTAAAATACGAATACAAATTAAATAAGTAACATATTATAATAATATGAAATATACTATAGACACAAAAGTGCGCGTAGTTCTATCTTATCGAGTAACCACGAGATATTTATAATGAAGTTAAAAAAAAAATATGAAACATTTTGACACAGCAGTGTATACTATATGGATATAAGTGATGTCAATGCGTTTAAATATAGGTCAGTGTTATATCGCGGGAAAAAAAGAATTTATTACAATACGTTTCGGTGGTTTGGGATGTCTGTCTCAGACAGAAGAGACCGAAACGGTGATTTATGGATTCGTACAATATGAATAAGAGTCGAAGCCCGAAGGAAATGGAAACCGAAGTAAATAATAAAATGTAATAATGGAAATGACGAAGTAAACGCGCGGACTGTCGAATGAGATTGTGTGAGTTTCAGTAGGGTAGGATGAAAAAAAAGGAGTTCGAACACGAATATATTCGTAAATGGAAAATAACTGAAATACCTGGGCAGATTATTATATTATAGTATCTGAAATAAACGACCCACGATTCTAAGGGTAAAGTAATTGTTTAACGGGTCAAGGTATCAGTATAAATATAACTATAGGATCAAATTTTTTTTAGAGGGCATCATAATATATTATATTTTAATTTTTTATCAATGTGAACATTTTTTCCTCTCCACTCTAAGTGTATAAAATATTATTTGGAAGTTGCTTTTTCTTATAAGTTATAAACTATAATCAATATGAAATGGGTTAAAAATAATAATATACGTTAAATGTATATTATTGTTTTATACCTACCTATACTTATTTAATCGATAAATTATTTTCTGTATTTCAAGCTAACTATATATTTCCAATCGTATCGTATCGCATCGTCATTCTTTCATAATAATTTATAACATTTCTTTCAATAAACGTCGAGGGGTTGCCAAGTATAAGAAATGATCTTTCCGCGGAGGTTACTCGTTCTTAGCTAATTTTGTATACTCTTAAGTTTAAGAAAACATTTTTCGTGACTTATAATCCAATATATATCTGGGAGAGCCATACAAATATTTGGGGAGAGTATAGCCTTCCAAGACATCACTTTGTTAAGCCTATATCTTATGGACAAATAAAATACGTTCTCCAATAATACAAATATAGGTACAGCATTGTTGGCAATGTAATTTTTATTAATAATAGTTTAGGCAACGTAAAGATACGCAGAGGTATTGCGTATTGTAATCTAGGAAATTTATTTCACAAAATGGTCACTTCAATTCATTCGATGTTTAATATTTATCAGATTAAATTGAGTGATTATTGTTGGTATTATGTACTGTTATCATCGTACAATACATTAATATTGTACTATATTATATTACATAACTCCTAAGGTTATACACAGTTTGTGTTCGGGACAGGCGAGACACATGTTGCTAAAAATCACACGTCTGGGATTTAGTTACATTTGGTGTGTTCCGCCGGCCACATCTCTGAAATAACCACTTTGGACTCGAAGGTCTAAATTAAATTATTTTCCATGAAATATACAACAGTCGAAATAAAATAATGGAAGTATATTTTCCGTCTAGTACCTACCATATTCTCGTGACATAATAACAGAGATGGGAAAACGTAGGAAAAATGAATGGTAAATTCGAAACACACAAAAGTATACGATCGTAAAACGAACTCCAGCCGAATCGTGGTCGGGCTAACCGATTGTAATGAAAATAATAAAAACAATATCATTATTATCTCATATTCCGTATATATATATATATATATATTTATTTTACAAGTATTGTACACTTATACACGCCCGGGGGCTCGTAGTTAATTAATTTAAAAGCAACTACCTACCTATAAATATCGAATCATAATAAACGCAACTACAATATTTAATTCTTCCTCGATTAAATTGTGCTTGGGGAGGAGGGCTTCGGAATATTCCGGACGGGCTTTTAGCGTTAATTGATTTCCCAATATTATGCACGTTTATGAGTAACGTGTATAGTATAACGTTATATAGTTACCTATATTATAATATCGTAATAATTATCATTTGAATAATATTATGTAGTCGTGACGTATAGCCTGTGACGTATGTAGGCCGTGGGGCATATAACTATCGGACTAATATTCTCCATTAGGATAGAAAGCGGACAGAGAGTGGGAGATAGTGGCTCAACTGCATTGTACCTTCTACTCGTACGTCGAACTATACTGGGCGATTTTAAGTTTTAAGCACCTCCGTTTTTTCCTTTAATAGTACATATTTTATTTAAATTCTGTTTTTTAGAATTTTTAAGTTTGCCAAAAAAAATATTTTCATATTCCCGATAGTTTTTGACTTTTGTACTACAAAAACACAAAGGACACTGCGTGGTGATATAAGCTCGTATTTTTCAAATGAGAACCCCCTCCCTCTTTTTTTTTTACTGTAAAACTGTTTAGTGGATGACTTTTTTTGAAAATGTTGGCGGATCTAAATCAAAGCTCTTTGAGTAATTTCTGAGTTATTAGAATGTTTATTCGAAGCATAAAATGATCCTTAAAAATAGTTTTACAAAAATTTAAAGTATATGCAATATTAGATGCAGTATTAATATTATACTTGGACAATTTTACAAACTATTTATAGTGATAAATCAATAGTAAAAACTAACATTTCCAAATCATCTAAGCGCCCATATCTTCTAAACCTAACCTACCGTAGGATATAGACTATTATGGTCCTTGGTATACAATTATACAAATTAATAACAGAAAAATATTCTAAGCAACGATAATAACGGGCGAAGTAGTTCATATACTTCAGTATATTCTTACAAGGAACCTGTAAATAATGTAAGTGACATATGCATATAAATATATGTTGGTGTGTGTCCGACTCCTCGTCGATTGATGAAGCTGATGATGACAATCGTTTTTTGAATTTTGACATTCCACCACTATTTATGAAAATATAAACTCTCCATAAACAACAACGGGAATTCGGTTTGACTTTGAATCGAACGGCACGATGGGTGACGGCTGCGTTTTCATCAGATCCACTGACCCTCCAGAATCGGACCGACGGTCGACGACCAAAATTATCGAGGTTACCGGATTGCGAGCATTCCAAATATATACGATGTGGACCACAGTTGATAAATTTATACCACATAGATGGTTCGTGCTAAACTTTTGGACATGTCACGATAGACATCGTAGCTGTGATAGTTCATTAATGCCTTGGGCCACAAGGCCACATCAACCGTTTTCTTTATACATCCACCACTCCACGGACGTCTGATTTTCAACGACTCCTCAATACTATTTTTATTATTATTTTTTTTTTTTTATTATTATTATTCAAGTAGATAATTGGCCCCACTGAACATATTCGTGTGCCCAATTATATAATATTATATACGTTTCTATGCCTATAAACTACCATACGATATCGAAATAAATATTGATCAGTGTACAGTAGATACAAATTACGGAATGGGTAAAATACAAGTGTTTATTGTCAATTTTTGTATTATACCTATAGGTATTATTTGCAAATTATATACACTATTCAGTTATATATTATATAATAGGTGCATTGTATACTATATTATAATACTAATTACTTGCTTTCCCATCTGACTGACGTTGTCCATGCCAGATTTGCTTTTTTTATTAATGTATATATGTAAAAAAATGTATAATATGTAACCAATGGCAACTATTTAAATAAACAAAAAAAAATATTTTTTTTTTGAGCTGAATAAAAATTATCTTTTCTATTTTCTATTCTTATCTCCTAAATGCACCCATTACATTCACTTTTCTATCATAAAAGAAGATGCTGATGTCAAAAATCTGAGCTTTTTTGCTACCCAAAATATTGACGACAGAAAATAAAATACACACATATCATTGTATACATACAATACATTTATTCACTACGCTCAGAATCTAAAAGGTACAAACAATGGTTTATAATAGTTTAAATACAATTTTTCAGTTAAAATTCGATAATATTTATTAAATATATAGATATTTTAATTTATTTTTCAATATTAAAATTAAACATAAACGTGTTGTGCACGTCGTTTAAAAAAATAAATATATTTATGTCTGGGTGACAGGGGTATAATTTGGGCGCCGAGCGCAGATATCTAATATCATTGCTTTTAACTGAATGTTGATCTCATCCGGCCATGATGTTATGTACTTACAGCCTCGGCACAATCGTATTAAGAAAACTATTTATTTTTGCCAGTTTTATTTCTCTGAAACACGGTGAATAATAAAACTGTCCCGCATATGTACATTTCAAATTTTTATAAAAAATATGTACGGTTAAATTCGGCTTGGGTCTATATACCGTATATATATATATATAAAGTAGTTAATACATAAATATTTTAAAGCTCATCGCATATAGCATCCGCACGGTGGTTGTCGCGCCAGGTGGTGGATACCTATATATATTATATATATATACCTATCTAAAATCGAAAGCCTCGCGGTGACAAACTTCCATCTATTAATATAATAGCACGGCAGCACGGCTCGTCACGCCATTTCGGCTCGACGGACCGGCGAAACTCATCGATCGTCCTTGCCTGTTCGAACGCATCGTGTGTTCCGGTCGTTATACCTGCGGCCGGACGTCCGACTGCGTCGCGGGTCGGACGATATAACTTCCCGACGCTTAGAGCAATGCGCTTTCGCCGAACAAATACAACAGGACCGTTTGCGCGGATATATTATTATCGTTGCCGGACCTAAATGGCTGGAACGGAAACGTGTATTATCATCGTGCGGTGAATCGACCGACGATTATCCGTTGTCAAAAAAAAATAAATAAAAATAAACGATAAACACAAACGCGTTGATCTCTGCAATAGCTATAGTCGTGGATATTATATTATAACCGTGTAGGCGGTCAATCGATTAAATTCGTATTTTTGGTTAACAAAGCTCTAAATTCAAGTCACTCGCGGACACAAAAATATGTACCTACATATTATTGTTTATGTATAAATACGATTTATACTTTATGTACAGTAATATCGACATAATAAGTAGTTTGAAATAACACGTCGAAAATAAAATTGTTCACATGTTTATTAGATGGATACTCGTACAATTTAAAAAAGGCATATAGGTACTTAAATAAATGGAAAATAATAGTCTTCATATTGTATCAAATGCTATAGGTAACTACATTTAATATATTATTATACTGTAGGAAGGTATTTGTAAAAATTCTATTTAAAAGTAAGTATTCAATAACACATCGTTAGGTAGGAGATATATTATTATAAAATTATTCTAATAACATTTCTCTCAGAATAAAAACAATAATGATATTAGTGATACCATATCTTTATGTTATAAGTGGTTGACTTATAACTAGGTACATAATATTATATTGTTAGGTACTGTTTTCATTGTTTATATATTTTTTTATTTGTAATCTATCTGTAATTTTTGCGTGCAAGTAATATTGACAAACATCACTTCCCCCTCTTCACAAACCATATAATAAATTCATGGTTACGTCACCGTTTCGAACCATTATCACGCCATGTTTAAACATTTATTTTTTATTTTTTTTTAGCTTCTATACTATATTGTACTAAATTCTAAGAATTCTTAAAAACATTTTATAATATTCGTAGCATAATAGTATTTGGGGGGGGGGGGATTAAGTCTGTTGCGCAGATAACATAATGCTGTATTCGCATCGATACACGTACGCCGACTATACCCCCCGGACATGGTGGAAATGTGGAATACGACCTGGACCGGCGTTGTACCCACCTATAAATTACAATCGATGCCATGATATCGTTATGAATTTGATTATATACTGTAGTAATTTTCGCCACCGTTCCGCTGTCCATATAGTAATATCATAAACGTATATTATAATGATTATAATACAAGCGAACTGGGAGCCGCCGCCACGATTTTCTTGATGGGATACCATTCGGATTGCAGTTTGACAGACAGTGTAATCCTCCCGTGTTCGCGAGGGTTCGGCTATCAATCTCTTCACTCGTTGCATCTCCGCCAATTTGTCCCGTTTCCGTCAGGTAACCTGTCGACGGTAACGACGCGATTTCACTACAAACTACAAAGGCGATCCCTATCCATCAGGATTAAGAACACCGCCGTTTTCGTCTATTAGATCTTGATTGCGAAACGAAAAAAATCGTCGATCGTCAATTTCCCAACGAGCGTCTCGGACAAAGGTTTATGTTTTACCTCAAGCGAGACGGACGTGTGTAACCATATCTATTGCGTGGGCGTGGGCGTGTCCAAAGTCCAGACATATTACGCAGAGGCTGCAGCCTGGCGCGTACCCAGGAGGGCTAAGGGGATTTAACCCCATTTGTCTGGACGATTTTTGATATTCTCAAATTAATCTATCGTGATTTCAATTAATTAGGTACCTATACTTGCCTACCTAATAAGTAAACATGAACAAAAAAAAACATTTTGCCCCAATGAATATATTTTAAGAACCAAAATTCAAGCCATACAATATTAATAATAACTATCAATTATTATAAACCAGTATATATTATGTATATTTTAGTATAATTTTAAAACAAATAGCAAACGTATACTTCTAACATTGGGCATACAGCATATTATTTAAGACTCATTAAGAAAACGTGAATTCTGCAGATGTATAAATCCAAATTAAATACCTGTTGATGCTCGGTATTATAGGAAGGAATGATGGAATCTGTGAATTGGCCATTTGGCCATTAAAATGTTCTAAAACGATTTATGCGGATGTATATATATATAATAAAGATAAAATTATAATATATAATATAATATGTACATCGTACATCAATGTATAATAATATACTAATATACAATAAACTAATATTATATTATTTTTATTTATTGAGTTAAGCCCGGCAACTGTGGCCATTAGCTGTATTTGTTTGTAGGGAGGTGGAACGGTTGTGGTTGGAACATGTTTTGTATGTGTGACAAGGATTTATCGCTGAAAATCCCGGGTGGTCACCCATCCAAGGGTTAGCAACACCGGCCGATGCGTACACTCGGAGCGTTTCCGCAGTTTAGTGTACGGACCGCGCCATAACAGTATAATATTACTATATCGGAATATTGGATAATAATATATTATAATTACACGAAAACTTTTCGACGAAACAAAGACATGTTTTAAAAAAACAATGACACGATACATGTATAATAGGTTTATCATCATATTATACGTATAATATAATATTATATAGTATAAAACACAGTCCATATTATAATCTGAAATAAACGAAGGTTAGGTTATTCAATACGTCATGTAAGGGTTGTACGATGATACTATTGATACTAAAGCTTATAACAGTTATTTCGATTATTATATTATATTATTATACCGGAAAGTAGAGTAGGTACGAAATTTGAGATTAATGCATCAAGTATTTAGGTGCCTACCCCATTTGATGTATACAATTACTATACGTACTATAGATATAATGGAAAGCCACATTATAGCTCACGTTATTATTATTATTACTTTTATTATTATTACTTTTATTATTATTACTTTTATTGATCTCTAAACTCAGCTCCTATGGCCATTAGATAGTTATGACAATTATGTTGTTTACAAGTTTACAAACCTACGTCCTACAGAACGCATGCGCAGGTACTGCACAGTACGGATAAGACAATGAGATTTTATTTTTAAAACTAATTCCCGACGCTAATTGTATTTTATTTAAAATTTTGTTGTACATGTTTCAAGTTTGTTGATTTTAAAAATTTTCTCATTGTCTTCCATATCAGATCCCGGTGCTGTGTCAAAATTCCCTTCCGCTGCTATATCCCGAGTCGATCCTTTTTGTATTTTATTTGCGAGCCGTTACAATCAGTTTCATCGTTAGTCCAACACCGCAAACTTCACAGACAGAAGAAGATTCCATCCCTTAATATTTTATTTTTTTGTTTATCGAAACTCACAATACAAAATAAATTTTAGAATCGTTATTATTTCGTGTTTCTTACTACCTAACCCGAAAATGCTACCTATGGATAATACTTGATTTAGCTAATTTATGTAAATATTTTAATAGTTAAAATTCTATGAATCATTCAATTATAGTTGTGTGTAAGTTTGAAATTGTACTTACCTAGGTGTGGATACACGCAAGACCCAATATATATATATTACCTAGTATATAGGTCATGGGTAATGTTGACGGAGCCTGGTGGTGACAAACACACAAGCTCCTCCTAAATATCAAAGAAGCCTCCTCAAAAGTCACACTGTCCTTATTATAAAAATGGACGCTTGCAATATGTATTTATTACTAAATATTTATAAAATATGCCATACCTAATTATTTATAGAACGTATTAATTATAATAATCAAACCTCACCCATAATAATATTATGAGCGTTGAGACTTAACTGTTCATGCCAGTTTCAATTACTTTGTCCTATTTTTTTTTTTTTTTTACTATAAATTATATATTATATGATTCATGTTAATATTATTAAAGCTTATGAAAAAATATTCATTCAAATTTCACATGAACCAAATTCAAAATCTTTTGGATATTTGATAAATTATAAGTAACGAACACGCAGCGTATAGTCAAAAATATTTACTGATATACTTTATGTTCCGACGTTTAGAAATTCCGACTACTTACAGGTATAGCGGTAACCCACCTACAGGGAAGTGATAAAATACTGTATTTTCACCCTAGTAAACGGTTTTATCAATTTATTGAACATTGATTGTAATATTTTACTATACCTACTTAACATCTAACAAAGCACGTTTATGATTAAAGTAATAATAATAAAAAAAAATGTGTCGTGAAATTAAGTCCGCAATAGTAATAAAATACAATTAATCATCATAAAGTGCGAATTAATATTTGTTCTTTTTTAAATTTTTTATCAGTTTTAATAATAGCGTTGTGTATAATATAACAATATTATGGCTTCAAGCCTTCAACCGAGAAATCTGGAGGAAAGGTATACGATAGTAAGAACTTCATTTCTCATGTCATCAACCTATCTATTATTATAATACGTGGGTATTGGGTACCTACTATAATTTTGTCCATGCGACGCAAATAGATGTTATCCGGGGGGGGGGGGGGGGGAATAATATAAATAAACGCAGTGGGTAGACGAAAATCCCACTTAGGATCAAATTATTTTAAAGATCGATAGTTTCGGCAGGCATATTATGTTTGGGTAGTGCGTACTTCAATGTGCGATATAGCGTTTCTAATCATTTTACAATAGTAATATTAAAAAAAAAAAGGTTGTTCGTAAAATATTCGTTGAAATCGCCAACACAGTAATATGATTGAAATAATCGGAATTTGGTTTCCCGCATAAGTGCGTGTGGTCAATAAAATTACTCTACGCTGGGTTAACCCAGTTTGCCGGGTCGCTATAATATTATATATTATAATACGTATTTGGCAATATTCATACGCGAATGCTAATACAATATCTTCAAGTCGAGTTTTCCACTGAAAATAATAAGAATGCAAAATATGTACACAACATGATTTTAGGAATAAACTTTTGCTCGTGGAATCGAGTACAACTTTTCAATTTGAAAAATAAATAAATGGCTATAAACTTTAAATACGCATATGTATAGCAAAAGTTGTAACCTACCCACTACATATAATACACAATTATTGTATATGAATTTAAACAGGGATATGACGGATGGGGTAGATACATAACAACGAAATTCGGAGGTAAAATAATTGATTTTGATGACAGCTTTTAACCAACGTTAAAATCTAAAAGTATTCGTTGAAGTTTTTTCAATGCTAATTCATAAAAATAATGAATCGTAACCTAACCTGGCTGGTATAAAAAAATCACCATTCGTAAATTATTTCATACCATATAATTTCAGTATAGTTTAAAAAATATATGTATATTTCATCAAATCAAATTATACTCATAAATATAATAGTATAAACAATTCTTAACTTAAAGATAAAATTGTTCAAAGTAGGTAGGTATGACAATAATGTTGAAAACATTTTATACATTTCAAATGATTTAAATGATTAGTGATTTGATATAGGTGTACCTAGGTGTATGTTTATTGGGAATAAAATACACAACTTTTGATTATACTTTAAAATGCAATATCAATGCTCAAATCACGTGATTTTATTCAAAAATAGAAGCCATCACATACTTAATCAAGTTCACTGGTGTATTAATATCAAACCAAAGTATTAATTTTGATAATATTATTTGAGTAGCTATTGGGTACCTATTCAGATACATATTGCCTGATGATTTGTAAAGTCAAGCCATTAAATGGGTATAGATTTGGGTATACCTTCTTATCATTTATCAAATGTAATTGAACTTTTTTGTGATGATAACAGCGAAGTATAAAATATGCGGTGTTGGTGAGTTGCGGCCCGATCCCTAAATAACGCACGAATTGCGGCCCGTGTTTATGAAACAGACGTGCGAGTTGCGGCCCGTGTTTATAAAACAGACGTATGAGTTGCGGCCACATTTTACATTTTATTTAAATTTGTTTTTTGTTGTAAAAATGGCAAAAATGGCAAAATGTATGGTAATTTATGGTAAAATTAATTTTAATATTTATGTAAAATATGTAAAAATGTAAAAAATATTTATTGGTTGGGCAAAAACTTAAAACTTAATGATTTGACGAAATCAAACTGCTCTATTTCTTTTTGTGCTAGCTTTGTCATCTGTTGTCTTATAAATGCTTCTTTTTCACATATTTTCTTCGTTTTTATTCCATTGCTTCTACATTTGATATACGTTTCTGATTGAATTTCTACTAACACATCAATAAAATTATAGATGTTAGGATGACTAGAGTAGAACGATGAATTTAGGTGTGAATGAAAACTTTCACAGCCGTTAGTGGTACGGTTACAGCTAGCAGAGAACTGTGCCCAAATATTTGGGGGAAACATAGCATCCGGGGATATATAGTTTTCGAAAACATAGTCGGTAAATTGTACAACCCGATCATCTTTAGCGGGCAGTATTGCTAAAAAGTCATCCGTGAAACAATCAATGACGTTGTCAGAGTCCAAAAATGGCAAACCAAAAAAAAATTTTAAAAAATAACTTTCATCTGTATTTGTGTTATACATTTTCGTGAGTCCTAAACTTTGAATTTTCCTCCACCAACTTTGCCCTAGGTGAAATCGACATCCACTTATTTTAGCATTAGGGAAGACTTCCGCTACAGCACTGTGGATAGCTTGTTCAAAATCTATAACAACTTCAGTAGGAGAGCACGTTAGACCAATGGACATGGAATGGCAAATTAAATGTTGAAATGCACACTTGTACGTGGTATTACACTTGTCGGGTAGTAAAAAAAAACACTAGAGGTAAATATACGTCATTTTTTAGGCCATGGATGGTAAAAAGTTGATAAAAGTGTTTAGGGCAGCTTTTGAAAGTTCCATCTACGTAAAATTTATTTACATCGCACAGCACTTTTATGTTTTGTATAGTAGAAAAACCAATTATACAATTTTCTTTGTCGTTGATAAACAAAAATGGCTCACCTATATTAGTTTTGATATTCATAGACTATAAAGCAGCATGTAATTCTTTAATGCATTTTGGCAGAGGGGGGTGTACAAATGAACGGGCACGATGAACATTGTGTCTAATTAATGATAAATCATTCGTTGTCAAAGTCGATATATCGCCTTTCTTCAATTCTGAACGAATTAATTTTGAAGGTTTGCAAGAAATGTCTTCTATGGCTTTTCTTTTCAGAGAATTACTTAATATTTGCCTATTCAGGACTTTTTCGTCGTTTTTATTGTGGTTATGATTAGTATTACTGTCAACTATTTTATTTAAAGGAGATAATTTTAAAAAGCACTTACAACTTTTGACACTGCAAGGCCACCTCTGTACATCGTGTTTTAGTGTTTTGTGGAAACGAAATTTGTAGCCTTCGTAGAGAATAATTGGTTTTGATTTTTCACTATTTACGAACTCCATCACGCACTTATAATAAACTGTATAACACACTCAAGTGGTGAACAGACTAATATGTACACAGTAATATTTTTCGTTTGAACTATTGACGTTATGGTATCTACTTTAGATAAGATACTGCCGATACTGCCGATACTGCCGGCACAAAATTGAAAATAAATAAATTTCCCGGGCCGCAATTAACTTATTGATAAAATATGACCGGGCCGCAATTCACCGATCTTCAACACGTAAATGACATGTCGGGCCGCAACTCACCTATAGCCAAAATATGTTTACAGACATAAAAATCTATTTAGGTTTCAAATTTTAAATTTTCAAAACTAATTTACTACCTAGGTGGTACGTACCATACATATATTATTTTATAACATAGCGTGTTTTCTGTCATTAAAAACTAAAAACAAAATATATTAATATTTTTTATTTAAATGCTTAAATGTATTTGTTATAATAACTGTTCAGTCATATTGTATTATTATTTAAAATAATTGGAGCAGGAGCACTGATGAAAAATATTTGTGTATCAAATATAGCTGTTACCTCGCACCAGTTACCTTATACCTATAACAGTATTATAGGTACTTACACTGTACAATGAACACGGGAAAATATTATAATTTAAACGTTATGAAATCGTTCCCTGTAAAATAAGTACCCTGCAGGGCCACACCGTACATGATATTATCTTTCAAAACAAACAAACACAATTATTGCTACTTATCTACTTGTTCGGTGGCTTTACATGCCATAATGGTCCATGATGTGTGGGCCCTAGTGATGTTTGAAGAAAGTTTTTCTCACAAGTGTCGTCGGGGCCAAGCGTGTATCGCAGTCACCTATATATTAATATGGCTATAATATAGTAATATTATCCAACTCTAATAATATATTATACAAACGAGCCGTATTATATTTTTCGTGTGCATTGTATGGCATATATAATATATTATCTAATGTACGCTTTCGGTTAGAACAAAAACGAAATGACTGTCGGTAAAATTGTTTTTATAAGGCGCATGCCAAAGCAATAGGTTTACCGCGTCAAGATTACGGTCAGATAGAAAAATGACTGATAGACTTGTCAAAATAATTTTTCTACTATGTAATCAACTAACTATTGACCTGTCGGCTGCCCTAACTGTGTATATTTAGGTATGTAATAATAACCCACGTTTGTCGGACATAAGTAATAATATAAAAGAATAATGAAGATAATTTTAATTTTATCTGAGATCAAAAATGTGTTTTTAAAGTAGGTATATACCTATACTGGCTACTGCATAGGAGCCTTTTTTTTATAGTACAGAACCTACTACAAAAATTATCCTTGATGTATAGGCATGTAAAATTTTCTAAATATTTGATAAGTTACTTTGAAGTAATTTTAAGCATACATTGGTTATTTGTAAGTTCAGCCGTTTTAAATCATCCACAAAAGCTTATGTTTTATAATTTCCAAGTTTAAAATATACTGTGCGCAATTTATAAGCATCAATTCAACATTTGTAAGTAACCCCTCCCAACAACCCTAAACAATTAATACAGCCATGATTCTTAAGGGGATTCGATACCGTGATTTTCCGTTTTTGTCTAACACACGCGCGAAATAGTATTTTAATGTGATATAAAATATAATAATTAATTATGATGTGGCCTGCATATTATAATGGGGTTTGAGATGACGCAATACTTCAAAACTTATACATATATACATATATATATATATACATACATTATACATAGACGTACACGCACGTGTGCAAAGACGCACAGGCGTTCTACAAAACAAATAAGATAGACAAAATAAGACAAAACAGAAGTTATGCTGTTGGTGATACTTGGCCAATTGGGTACCCAACGTATGCTACACCGTTAATAACACATAATATAGTACGTTTACGAGCTCATTAATATTGTGACCACTGACCCCATAACGACCGATATCCATCAACATTAGAAGGGTTGATACTAAAACTGTCCTATAAAAAGATCGAACAAAATCAAAACATTAGCCAGTCTCATGATAAAAATCTCGAGACTCGTCCACGACACTATACACGCCAGTATACCTATATATACGCACTTCGATAAATTGTTGTCGTCTAAACGGGTACGACTTGTTCACACTTGTACACCATATTATTCGGGTATGGTCATGCGATTAACTCCATCTTGAATTTGTTATTTTGCTAACCACATTTTCTCGTTAATTATTTCGTTCTACCAATCCCCTACTGCCATCCATCTCGTTATACTTATTCATTTTTCAAACTAAAAGTACGTCGACTATATATTTCGGAGTTTCATCAAATAAGGATCGTATTTGTTAATTATTATACATATATAGGGACCCGAGGGCTGTGCGTATATACTTTTCTAAAACCAAATTAAAATTCTCACAAGTAAAATATCATGTTTTAGGTGAATCTTTTTTGTCAAAATCGACAGAATTTCATTTCATACTTATTAGTTGTTTATATTTTTCGATCAATAAAATACTCGGTATTTTTGTATAAACATTTTTGAAAAAATTCCAGTTTGTGAATTTAAAAATTAGAAGTTAATTAGCGTTAACAAAAATACAAAATACGAATACAATATATATACGACGTTGAACAAATAGGGAAAATATAATATTTAGGAAATAAAATATTGGATCGGTTATCGGTTTTACATCGAAATATCGGATATCGGGAAAAAGTATTACTCATCGGCCCAGCCCTAATTATTTCATACGAACATTTTTAAGAGTGTGAATGAAATATTATAATATTCAATTGTATATAATATATAAATATATTATAGCTATAATATAAAATACGACTGTGATATGCAATATGTTTTTTTTTTTAATTTTCTTTGTGGGCTTTAAAATATACGTGTTTTCATTTAAATATTATTGACCATCGAGTTCATCAATCGGCAACAAATCTAATTTAATATTTTATAAAATTGTACTCTGAAGTTAATATTACGTTTCAAATGTTTTTAATATTTAATGGTTGTGTATAGGTGTCATACGACGAATTTCTTTTATCGAGTACCTATTAACAGTGTGTCCATATCGTCTGCGCTAATTGTTATTTTTTTTTAAAAAGTTAAATTCATTTGTGGTCGGTTTACGAGTCTTTCGGGTAGACGGCCACCTAGTACGCCAGTCCAGACATTCCGATCGCGTACTTGTACATGATCGGTGGCCGGAGGACGGTCTTGACCGGCCGCCGAGGCGAACGGCGCGCGCCAGCTGCAGTCACCGGCCACCCGGCGGATAACGGTGCGGGGCGGCATCTTCAACCACTTGACCGCCGCCAGAGCCACTACCGCGGTATCCGTCTCCGTCGGAGTTGTCGGACGACGATGAGGCCGAGGACGACGAGGACGACGACACGCTTTCGGAGCGCGAGCAGCTGAGAACGTCTTCCGATGTGCAGTCGCCGGGATCGTCATCGCTCGAGCTAGAGCCTCCTCCACCGCCACTGCATGAGTGACCGACGTCGGTCACTCATGATACGCGTCGTTTTTGCACTAATGTCGTCGCACACGTCGCCCGCGGTCCGTGGTATGGGCCGTGCGCGGCAGACTCGCGGGCGCGAATGGTCGCTGACGGGACCGAGGGCACCGGTCTTTATAAAGGTGCGCGTCGATGTGACGGTACAGGGAACGACCACGGCACGTGGGCGATGCTCGCCGTGTCACGTCAAATCCACGGCCGCGGCGTGCGGACGACGACTTACGTCCCCGGAAACGTGACACCGGCGAATCACGCACGCGGCCGCCGCTCGTGCAGTGCGCGTGATGTATACCTCATACCTGGTACGCGTAGGTCACGCCATACGTAATATTATAACGTTGCTCCGTTCCACGAACGAGTGCCGAAAATACTTGCACACTACCGAAGTGTATAGTTTACTGGATTGATGTAAGGAAAGGTAAAATGTGCGACTACCTACGACCCAAAAATAAATTGAACCCGAGTAACATTTAAACAAAAAATTATAATAACATTAGTTTTCGCACAATCGCGCACTCATGTAGGTATGAATAATATTATCAACATTGTTTGACTAATTAACCTTAATATTTTGTATTGACCGTTTCATATCGAAAAGTAGGCAATTTAATTGCAATTTTGTTTTTTAAATCATTAAATTGTATTGCATACGTTACATTATTTCATATTTGTGTTACATATAAGAGGTCCGGTGCCGGTGTAAACAATTTTTTGTAATTCTATAAAATTTGAAAATTGTATTTTTATTAACAAAAATGCGACATCACTGGAAAAATTCTCAGGTCTTGTAGTATTGTCGTATTTTAATAACTTTTTTTTATGTACCTAATAGAAGAAAACTTCTTACAGCCACATTTAACTATGGTTTATTATTTAATTTCGAATAATGGTATAAAATAATTTGTTAAAAAAGTTTAAAATTATGTTATTTTTAAAGACATATTATTCTTTATTAAGTAATTTTAAAAAAAAATGTTCAAATTTGGTTAATTCTACAAGACAGGATCATTATTCCCGTATAGTGTATTTTTGTGGACAACATGATATTGGCACTGGACGCCGTATATAGTTATTATTTTTAAATGGGCATGAAAAAAGGTCATGTATAGGCTCTGGTAACT
Organism: Metopolophium dirhodum; assembly: GCF_019925205.1. NCBI lineage: Eukaryota > Metazoa > Arthropoda > Insecta > Hemiptera > Aphididae > Metopolophium > Metopolophium dirhodum. Next base: position 39,722,121 of record NC_083563.1, on the reverse strand, counting down.
AGTAAGCAAATTTTAATTATTGGTCCTATAATAGCTGAAATCCTCGTGTGGCAGTGAATACACTATAATACACCTACGTGCATCTTCCAAAGGCTGTAGAGTATCATCTTACTTACTCTTACATTGCACTAACGCCTCTACATCACCTGCACTTCAATTAAAACTTCTTTTAACAGTATAATATCTGTTTTTATTGCATATATTTGCCACTTTTGTTATTCTAAAAACTGAAAGACATGATAAAAAAATCAAGGCCCTGCAACTACCAAGAAGGGCGAGTGCGATCTAACCATAAAGATCGCCTTTGCTCCACTGCAGTTTCGCATTTTATATACACAGACTGCAAAGCGAAAACTGTCACGGCTACTAAAATATCCAAAACCAGCAGCTTCATCAACTATGATTATTGTTGGTAGGTATAAACGATCGGATGTCACTGACCTCATGCGGCAATCAATTTTAGAAGCAATCAGATCGCATAATGCTCTCATCTTATAATATACCTTTTTTTGGGTATCTGCAATGTGTATTCTACCAACTATGTGGTGAAATTCCACGTACTATACAATACACTATATCGTCTATCCAGGTGCATTACACGTACATGATGGAGATGTTGCCACTGGTTATCGTATTAGGGATAAAAGCGTATGGTTAATGGACAATTTTATTAGGAGAACAAATATTTGTATTGACGTGATCGTATAAAATGTACAGTAATAATAATGATACAAATTACAAGTGTGATTTTTTATGTTTCAGCATTTCAGTAGGAGTCAAATACAATACACCTGGACAGTCAGGACAGTCGTAACGTTTGGCGTTCGGTTTTAATTTCGCCATAACATCTTCACATTCTTCACCTAGAATAGAAATAATAAAATTAACAAAAAAACTATTGCGAAATCGGACCAGTATAAATTATATTATAATTATAGTAATAGGTCTGACCCCAAGAGATTCTACACTATACGGCTTAAACTTGATTGACAATAAACATTATATACTGGGTTATTCACTGACAATGCTCACCTCCATTTTTAATTTAATAATGAACTTATTCAACATTATTATATATGCAGTTATTAACTTTTAAGTCAATACTAAAGTAACACTGGACGGTGTGAATAAGTTCGTGATATTAATATTATCATGTATAAATATATAAATAGTATAAATAAGTGTATTGTATAAAGTAAATAATGTACTGTAGGTACGTAATGCTAAAAATGCTCAAGTCGCAACAAATAATATTTTTTAAATTACAATAAAATAACTAAATCATGTTTTATGCACAAAAATTTAATGAGACAATTTTAGGATAAACTAAAAATTAGAAAATTTCAAAAGCCTATAAATAGATTGAAATTAGTCTAAATATTTTGAAATATTCATTTTGTAATGTACTAATGTATATAGAATCTAGTAATTTATGGAATAATGGAATGTTTCAAGCATAGATTTATATTTTTTGAAGAACAAAAATTGTTAGAGAATAAATCGTTATTACACATTTGAATATAAATATAAAAATGTATACAAATTTTTTTTATTAAATTTCAGTAAACAAAAAGTAAGTAACTGCTCTGCTGTACAATATAAGTTAGTTTTTTGTGTTATGATTTAAAATGTTTTTTTAGTCTGATTTATATTTATTGTAGTTTATACTACAAAAATGAATACAATAGTTAATTATTTTCTACACGCAAACTCTGAAAACTCGAAACACTTTCTCAAAGAGAATCCCATAATTTCTACTAAGCTCACAAAAAAAAAAATCCGCACGTACCACTTTCAGGGCAACTCTTCAAAAATGACGTTTTCTATAGACTTTCCAATTCACCTTTCAAACTTAATATTATATATTGATGTTCTTATAGTTTGTAGAGTTTATGGGAACTTATAATACATCATCGTTAGACGTTAAGGATACTAAAAAGAGACGTTTGACAAATATTTTTTTAAAGTTCTATCACTTTTAATGTAGTTACATTTTTGAGAAATCCCTCTAAACAAATTTCAATTTGAGTAAAAGAGTAAAAAGTGTAAAAAAAATGTATTATTCACAAAATTATATTTTGAATCGAATTTTCCCAAGCACTCAATATTTAGGTACCTACTTTTAAAGTATAAAACTGATTAATTTCTTTTATTAAACTCAAAATAAAAATGCTTTAGGTGCTTCATTATATACGAATATTATATTTTTATTTATTTTATTTTTACGCTATAAAGCATTTGAGAAATATAATTATAGGTTTTATGGTTAACAGTTATAAAATGTAAGATATAAAAAAAAGGTTAAGATAGTGACAAAAAATTTTGACTAAATTTTTGAACCGGCTGAGAATTTTGTGTATACTCGTAGGATGATTGTTACCATACAAGGTAAAGGGCGACGGAATGTAAAAAAGTGAGTGATTTCTTATTGCAGGGTAGGTTGGGACAACGGAGCGAGATTGATGCGAGTAGATCGGGAACATCAACTGTGCAACTAATAAATTAATAATAAATGAAATATCAGCGTTAATATATGGCGAGAGTTATTTTGTTTAAAAATGTACATACATTTAAAACATGTGATTAAAATATATATGAAATAAAAACCCATTCAGTGTAGAAGAATATTTTTTGAAAGATTGGAACCGGAGTATTTAAAATATAAAGGTACTATGATATTAATAACAGTCGAGAGAGAGAGACAATGAGAGAATCAGAAACAGACAAGCAGAAGTGAAAATTATTAGCGTTGAGATAAGTGTTATTAAATTAAAATTAAAAACGATTGTTATTTGAACAGTTTTTAATTAAAAACTGAACAAAATAACTACTAATATAAAAAAAAATATTACTATAAATAATTCATGCATTCATTGTGGATAATGTGTTCTTATAGGTACGTGAAAAGCTCTATTTTCTTCGACATAATTGGTTATATAAACAAATAGATCAAAATCTTGAAAGCATGAAAAAAATGATATAGTAACATTTACCTAAATATAATCATTAAGTATGCGTTTTTTTTCCTTTACTTCCTATTGGTAAAATCGTATTTGAGCGACCGTACTTTCATCGTATAAGATTGTAGATATATTTCAAAAAAATAAAATAAAAAAAGTACGGGTTTTTATAATTAATGATAACGTTTTCTAGATGTAATAGAATAGCTGATATACTCACTATTATTTATAATATTCTAAAATAAATACAAGAGTTATTTTTTACCAGAATTTTAAACAAGAACGGTCACTTGTCTTATGATCTGTATTTTTTTATAAAAATAAATTACGAAGCCTTATTTTAATCGCACTCCTAGAATTATAATATAAAATGCTCTTCCATAGCTGCATATACTATGTTTAAATATTTATTTTTAAACATAAGTATTACATTACATATTATTTCAGTTTCCGAGTATACATTATTATAACTTGTAGGGTAGGTATTATATAATTTGCGCTATAATTCGTGTATTTTTTAGCAATTTAAATAAAATGTCCAAGTCTATTTTGATGTTCAAATTAATTTGACCTACATAATAGTAATACGTAATTTAACGTAGTAACTATTCAATATTAGATTTATGAAAATAATGTATTAAATAAATATATATACTATATAGCCATATATGACATAGGCACCTACTTACTTGTTTTTAAAAGACATTAACATAGGTAGGTATTCGTTAAGACATTTAGCTACTTAAAGTTCTGAATACTACATTTTGTCTAATACTGTAAAATTTATTAAGAGTGCTGCATAAGAGGTTAGATTAAAATTGTCACCATAAATATGGTTATATACAAGCTAAATATTTTGTACTAAAATATAAAATGTAACTATTCTAAATAATAAAAAGAAAAAAAATTTTAATTTTATAACCAGAAAATTAAATAATTTTATTTAAGTTTGAAAATAATATGTATTATATTTTATTATATATTATATAATATATTACATTATATTACCATCATCCAACGTAAAAAAGTATCAATAATTAAATAGGTAGGTAGGTATCACAACAATTACTGTTCAAAATGAATTTACATAATACCTAGTTCCAATTCATTTGTCCTTGAGTGTCAAGAAATTAATATTTTATGAGTTAATGAATCTTTGTAGGCAGCTAAAAAATATTTTATGTTTGGACCTATAACTCAAACATAATAAGACTATAATATCTTGGTAAAACAATAGGTATTTATTTTTTATTAAATTGTTTAGTCTTAATTAATTTATACGGGTTCTGAATAGTGACAAGTATAAATGTCAAAGGTAATCTTTAAAAAGCAACTTTTGAGAAAAGTTGTATTCATTTTTATTTACTTGCGATTTTACCTTTATAACTATATGCTATTAGTTTAAAGTGTTTAGCGTGATTCATATTATTGTATTATTATACGTCATTAGATTAAATAATAATTCATACCAAGGTCATAAAGTCATTATTTTCGTATTTTATTTATTTTTAAGAGTGAAAAGTCAATATACCAACGCAGACATTATTTTAAGAAACGTTTTCATAATTCAAAAATCAAAATACGTAATATACCTACTATAATATCTTCATCACAAATAAAAATAATATTTCTCCGATTATTGTTTTTGTTTGCTAATAATACAATATTAAATATTAAAATGTATGTGCCATAATGGTAAATGAGGTAAGGTAAAATTGCTTCGAGATCAAAACAAGTACCTAATGTTCGAATTCCACTCCCGAAAACTACCAGCGGTAACCTACACAAAACTTCACTTCATTCAAATTTTTTGTCTTTACAATATACATAGTTTTCATATTCAATTACGCCATAGCCACAGGTTCACTTTTAATGGATTATAAATTATTTAATGGCATAATTCACATACACTTAGGAGGAAGAAAGTATTAACATTCTCAAGTTCAAACAAGATAAAATTTATACATTTCGTTAACATATCTCATATCAACATCGTTGGAAATAATATTATCAACACAATACAACATAATGTATAGATACATGTTTGTTGACAATAATCGCGGGCTTTCCCCCCCATTTTACGTTTATTTCTGAATTAGTTTAGTCATGTTACACTAAATCTATCGACAGTCGACATACATACAATTTTCAGCTAAAATTATTATTTACAAGTTTTATTGAATGATCATAATATTGAGTGCAATTAAATATTATCTTTTTTAAATCTGACGGCTGACACATGAGTACTAAATAGTAAATTGTGATTAAGGTGCTGTTCCGCACCTTCTCTGTGTCAATATGACTTTTATCTTACGGTAATGTAACAACTATGAATAGTTTCATTAGTCTAAAATATTTTTAATTTAACGTTTACTATTACTCGTGATTATTTACTATTGAAAAATTCAAGTTATAATAATTAGGTACTATACGTCATAATATACTATACTATATATGGGTACTTGCGAGTAAATTGTATTTCAGAAAAAAAAACTTCAATTATAATATATAGGTACCAACCGATATATATATATATATATTATATTATATAACAGGTACAATGTACATACCTTCAGCGGTGCCGGAAGTAGTTTGAGAGTCACACACTTGCCGATGTTGCAGTTTTTCAAGAGCACTCGTCACTTCTATTGTGCTGTTGCAAAAGGGACAAATCCACGGATCGTACACCACTAGGCTTTGACCCGTTAAACTGAAAGTTCATCACTGACCGTAAGATAATGCCAGCCTAAATAAATGTATCAACTCACCAATCATATGTCAAGTACGGCGCTAGTCTTATTCCACCATATTTGTCATCTTCATACACCTGCCAGTCTTCACCGCAGAAAGGATTAGGACCCGCGAATGTTATTTCTTCGCCAGACGGTCCAACATACATGACTTTCTGGTCAGCGGCTAGAAGCCTCTTAATTGTGTAACCAATTTCAGCGTTCATAAACTGTACCATGTCTATGGACAGCTGACGTTCTGCTCTCCTATTACTCCTTTCTAAAAACACATGTTCAAATATTAAGCCGGTTCGGACTTGGGTAGCTGCAGTTTGTATTATAAAAATGTAAAGATCGTTATCAAATACCTTCGAGCTTAAGTTTTAAAAGATTATCCCAAGTATTACGGAGTTTTGTAGCTTTGAGTATTAAATTTTCAGCAGCTTCCGGTAGGGGAAACTCCAATTGCAACCAAGAGTCGCAAATGATTCTATAAATTACAGTTAAACAATTATTAGAAAATAAATACAATTAATGGATTACCTAGAAAATAGTTAATTAACACTTACTGGGAAAAATTCCGATTGGTGCAAATGTTTCTGCTAAACAAAAGAAGAGTCTGTGCTCCTGGCATCCGTAATGAGTTCATAATATACGCTTTGGTAGTTTCCAAAAGTGACCTGAAAATCATCGAAAGTTTTTAATTAATTATATATATATTTTTTTAAGATATTAAACAAAATATACTATTAACTGATTTATTTAAAAGTTTACAATGTTAACTTATATAAATGTAGTCAATAACCTAACCTAACCTAACCTAACCTAACCTCTACCCTAATCAAAATAAGTTTTCAATTTTTATTTAGAAATATATATTATATTTTCACAAAATATGAATTATATTATTAATTATTCACTAATATTATAAACTATAGATATACAAGGCGTAACATAAAGGTATGACAAATGAAAAATCTTGTATTCTAATCAATATTTTTTCATTTTTTTTTTCATATAATTTATAGCCGTTTGTACTACACGTATAATATGGACTTTAATATTATATTAAATTATATGAAAAAAAAATGAAAAAATATTGATTAGAATAAAAGTTATTTCATTTGTCATATCTTTATGTTACACCCTGTATACTTAAACTATAACTTTTCACTTTTAACAAATAATGTTTAGTAGATCAGTTTGAAAAAATCGGGGAATTAGCCATGCTGTATAGTATACCTATATTGTGTGGAATGTACCTCGTCATTAATTATGAGGTCACTATTGATTAATACGGATGTGTTGAATTTGAACTCAATCGTTGAATACAATAAAAACGATTCAAAACAGAAATAATTTTCCAAAAAAAAAATCGAATATATTATTAAATAACATGAATACCTGTTATTAAGTGTAAAGTCAATACCTACCTTACAACGATATGAATAGGTACGCGATAGTTTTGACCAATAAAACATTTTTTTATCGATAATAATTTAAGACAAACTAATAAAATTGAAATTTTCTTATGCCTAAGCTCAAAAAGAATCAAAATATTGTATAAGGTGTATAGAAAATGTTAATATAAACTCAATTGAATGCATCTACAGTTATTATATTGTGTTTTGCTTTTCCAGACGCTTACGAAAATTACTACTGGGTCACTTTTCTACCGGAAAAGATAATATTGAAATTAAAATTCAAAGCATTTTTTCTACCATAGATACAATTTTTACAGGCCGAAAAAAACACATGTAGATACATATTCTGTAGACAAAAAGTCTCTCTGTACAGTAGATATCAAGTGGGTTACTGACACTCACGGTAATATATGTTTTAAATTTGAATTCAATGATTTATGACCTATTAGTATTACGGTAGGGTGATTTAATTTTTACTAAAATGGTTAGAATTATTATATAAATTAAAATTGAATGTATTATAATAGTTAACTTAACCTAACCTAACCTACTTCTATCAAATTATATTATTGTTATTAAGTTTCAAGTCAATACCACCTTGCCATTGAACAGTGTGAATAGGTTCATGGTATAAATAGGTACCTATATATAATAACTTAAAACTAAATAATCTAAATACTTTGAAAATGTCACTGCGCATAGTAAATATATATTATAAGATACGTAAACGTTTTAAATCACCGTGAATAATGTTTTTGAATTATAACGAAATAACTAACATCGTCGTTCTTTGTTTAAATACCTATGTATAATTAAACTTTAAATGTCTATAAAAAACTGTGTTAATATATTTTTAGATTTTTTGGTTATTATATTGGTTATAAACATGTCAAAAACAAACTTAGTAATAATAGTAATAGTCATTAAACCAAATAAACCACTCTTAGTTTTAGTAAAACAATTAGTTCAAATACATAAAAACAAATTGTAATGCTCACTGTTCGTTTATATCAATATTTAAACATAATATATATAATATACATTTATTTATTTTATACATTTAATTACATTTATTTTTGGGATCATATGTTTTCTTCGGAAAATCAAGTTTGGGAATAATAGGTATCTGTAATTTTTACGATTGATACATCTCTATCAATAACTTTAATATGTTTTTTAGACCCACCGACAGGGTTTAAATTTTAGAATACTTTTGACTAAACACATAGAACACATCTATTATAACGACATACTCGACAACTAGTTACTGTACATTACCCACTTGTTCACCTTTTTTTTTACTCACAACAATTTATGATTAACCTTGTATTAAAATTTATTAAAAATATTCAAGTTTTTGACCAGAAATTAAAAATAAAAATGAATATCTAAAAATAAAATTGTCTAATGTTTAAAAAATATAAATAGCTTAAAAAGAATAAAAATATTTTGAAAATTTTATGGTGTATAGAAAATTCTAATAAAATATCCGGTCGAAAATGTCTTGTTTTTACTTTTGACCCCTCCAAAGTACCAACTAGATTCACTTTACTACCAGAAACATGCGGAAGTTGAAAATCGATGAATTTGTATTGCTTCAAAAAGTGATAAGACACAAAAAAACACACATGATTGTAAAACCAATACATTCATCCACTCCGCTAAGAATTTATAAATATTTTTTTGTCACGCCTGCACCGAAAGTTTGGTTTTCGATGGCGGTTGAAGCGTTGGAAAGCGTCCTTTTTCCGTCCAGCGGTCGGTAAAGTGGGATTCCCTAATAGTGCCGGGCGGTAAAGTGGAAATCCCCAAAAGTGCCGGGCGATAAAGTGGAAATCCCCAAAAGTGCTGCGAGCACATTTTATACCCTGCACAGTCAATGAAATCGTATACCACGGTCGTCGGTTCCTTACAAATTATAAACTTTTGGTTACGTCTCATAATCATATTATAACCTCCATGCGTGACGCTTAAAATAAATAAAAGCAAATCGTTTCTTTCATGAAATATGTTGTTGTCGTGTAACTATATAGTCTATAGTTGTTGCATACCTTGCATTACCTCTGCCGTTATCAATGAATGCAGAGGCGTGACAAAAAATAGTATGTGTGGCTCGTCGCTCGCGCGGGAAGGCAATTTCAGTCTTGGCCGAAATTGCCCGCGACTGAAATGGCTCACTTCCCACCCTTGCCACACAATATAGAATGTTTATCTGCGTTTATCTCACATTAAGTAAATTAAATAAACGAATAAACAAAAACGTTTACATCCGAATAAAAATACCAAAACATTCTTTGTTTTCCGAATAAAATATGACGAGTTCACTTTTGTTAATCGTACAGTTGATCGATGGGTATGAAATGCGCAGTGCTTACAAAATAATTATGTCTAATGAAAATTAAAACCTAAAAATAAACAATTTTGTGAAATTCGTTTCATAGAATATACGTACATGACGCATTTAGAAAATTATGAAATATTAAAACAAATGTTCGATGAAAATTCAAGATTTTAGTAATATTGTAATAAACATTGTAAGATAGTTCGTAAAATTTTACTCGGACTCTGATAACGGGAAACACACTTGTGACGGACGTGTTAGAAACTTAATGATAACAAAATACAAATTTATAATGTAGTTTTTTTCCAAAGCACTGGTAGATTGCTTATGATAAAAAATTGTTTTCAAAAATAATGTCTGTAATGTATAATTACCGAATATAATGTTTTATTGCACTAAAATTCCACGAAAAAAATTAATAAAATAATACCACGCCCAGAACTACAAAAGTTATCAGTAAATTGCGTGCTTTTGTATTATGATAATATAATAAAGTACCTACTTTTATTTCAGTTATTATTATGTCAAATATTATACCTACGCGTGTATTAAGCACAAAGATCATAAATTCATAACAATGGCCCCAATGTTAAAGTATAAATAAATTACATTTTAAAAAGCCTAATGAAATTAAATATATACCTATTTAGTGTAGGGTAATGCAATAGGTATGACTTATGATTAATTAACATGCTATTTTGTTTCATCAATAAATTTTTTTTTAATATCTAGAGTTTCTTTTTTAATTATTTTATCTTCTATACAAATCTAAACTACTTAAAACGGTACTTTTTATTTATATAATCATGAAGATACAGTGATAATATTATTTATAATAATAATTATTATAAATAATGAAATTGCATTAGAGGAATACCAACATTAAACGAATGTCCAACCTATTAGGAGGCTAAAACGAGAGAGTAAAATTGCCATGAGCCGCATTTTCCATGATATAAATGTAAACAACTTAAATATATTATAAAATTAAAACTATTTACAATAATACATATACATTATATGGGACTGGTCTAATGTGCGATCTACGGCGTATACCCAAGTGTTTCCCAACCAATGGGTCGCGATGTTTTTAAAATAATAAGGAAATTAGGTACCTCGATTATATAAAAAAAATAAATAATTGAATAAACCTAGAAAAATAATTTTATTTGATACCTCTATGAGTATCTATAATAATAATATGAAGTACAAAGGACCGTATTTAGAAATTTTGCACCCTCGGGCTCAAAATTCAAGGAGTCCAATTTCAATACATTTTTTTGTATCATAGTAAAATAGTAGATATAGTTATGGTGGCCAAACTTTTTTTAACCAAGGGGCATAAAAAAAATAATTGTTGATGTTTCTTTTCCAAAACAGAATGAGTGGAAAAAAAGGTTAAAACAATTATAAGAGATCCGTTGTTGGTATTTCGTGAAAGTCAGTGGCGTACGCGGGATTTTTAAATACTGGTGGAGTAACACAAATTGGATCCAGTTGGTATCTAATTTTGGGAGGTCTTAGTAATTTTTAAAATAATCAGGAAAAACAAAAACCAGTAAATGAAAATTTGTTAAAATTGTTTTGTTACCTTACCAAACCTTTGGTTGGACTCTTTTTATTTTAGTTTTCTTTTCTAAAAATGTCAATAAGACTTGAAAATGTAATACAAGACCTTTCATACAAGTAGTTCATACTTTAACCAAAAAATCATTATAGGAAAATTTGTATGCAAGAATTGTAATGTTTTTGCAAAAATATATTCAATCTACCTATGTATATATTATTAGTTATTGGCTATAACTTATCCGGTAAGTACATGAGTTAATATCCTTACTCCTTGCTTACTAGTTGAAACTTGATAAATATTTTTGAAAAAAGTAATAATAATACTGTCAATGAGAGTGGGGTCTTCTTGAAGGTGATATCAAGTATTAAACAAAAGTCCATATCAAGTTTGGTATCAAATATGAAATGAATATATAAATTCAAAGTACACTTAATTTTTTTTTGCGTACTTTGTTGTCTAGGGGGACATGTCTCCCCTTGCACTCCTCCCACTAATGGGCACCCTTGGGTCATATTCATATGAGTAAACATGGCTTAACATTTTAAACTGAAATATCAGTATCATTGTTATTTGTTCAGCACATCATTTTTCAGATTAACGTTCAATTAAAAATTAAAAATTAAATTTTTTGTTAATTTTATCTGATTTCATCTCCCAAAAGCCCTTTCTCCACCTTAAAGTATAACTAGTATTGTAGGACATAAATCTTACAATGGATATAATTTTATTTTCATTAACTTATATTATTTAATTACGATTGTGGAAAATGTTTTTAATTATTATCATATTTTAATTAAAAAATAATATTTATATTTAACAGAATTAGGTACCTATTCATTATTCAGTATTACAATATATTAAAATTAAATGATAAAATTATCTATAATAAAAATTATTATTAATAATATTAGACATATAGGAATTATGGCATTCTTGGTTTTTTTTTAGTGTGGAGGTTGTTTACCTAATAAAAAGTAAATTAGTGGGTTGACAAAACAAAAAGATTGGGAAAAACTGGTATACGCTATACAAAGTGTGATATTCAGTATATATCGATACCTAAAATAATAAAAAAATCTCATAATTGAATGTTTAAATAATACATCACAAACACAAAATGTATTTGTTTTTGTCATGCTGAGAGATCAAATTATTTAAAAATATAATATATTGCCTAAAATATTATTACAATAAAATTGTATAACAAATAATCAAAATTATGTATATTGTGTTAAAATTAATGTTATTGGTTATTAGTAGGGTTGAGATTTAAATGCCCTTAATACCATACAAATATGCTCTAAAATAAATGCCCTTAAAAAATGAATTTCACCTTAAAAATGATCTAAAAATAAAAAAAAGTGGAAGTAAGCAAAGAAATTCATAATAAAATTGTTAGCTTTGAAGTATTCGTTTCATGAAATGAATAACGTACTTGGAAAGCATTGTCTAAGATCAACCAAAAAAATATGCACTTTGCATTGAAATCCGGGCCCTAGTTATTAGTTATTACTTATTTTAATCACTATAAAAATTATTATTAAATTAATAAAATCAAATAATAAGACTTGTATTCTATTAAATAACCAACTTTATTAAAAACATCATTATACTTGCAAGATAAATTTTTTTAGTTTAAGTATCAGTTCTATGATAGGCCTGGTTAAATATTGTAAAATGCAAATCAATAAATTATTATACTTACATATATATTAATATTTGATGCTTAGAGCTTACAGTATTTTTTCCTTTTGACTCAGGAACATAGATTATTTCAGACTCAGTGAGTTGAAGTACATCTGAATGATTACCAAAATAACTCATAGGATGGAGAGATACAAATGGTTTACCTTCAGTATGAAATAAATGTTCTTTAGTAGTCTATAAATAAACAATAGAATAATAAATAAGTATGGCCTTAAAAAAACAAAAGTATGATTCTAAATATTTGGATACAATTATTTAGAATAAAACAGCATTTTTGAAAATTAATGTTAAATTTTTTTAACCTTGCAAGAATTGAACTCATCAGTAATTGCTATATGAGGATACAGTCCACTACTTAAAATTATTTTTAACATCATTAAGTCTTTATAGCTAATTGCAGTTGATCCTTTTAATAGTTGCTAAAAAAAAAAAATTATTGTTATTCAATGTTTTGGTTTTATAATTTAAAATGTAAATTTTTACTTTAACTTGTCGCTGATTATGCCGCATTCTAAAATCTATATCTCTTATATCAACTGAATCATCTTCAGCATCTAAATTGTCCTCAATTTCCCACATATCCTTTTTTAATACTTTTCTTTTTCTTGAATCTTCCTCTTTGTGTGTTTTTTTCATACCACGTAATAGTTTTAACTCACCATGTCTAAGGGCTCTTTCTGCACTAGTCATATCATCCATATTTTTTTCTTCATTTTTTACTAAACCACATTCCTAGAAAAAAAATAATTTAAATATGATTTTAGTATTTTACTGTCAAACAAATTAAGTACAGTAAAATATTTACATCCAACAAATCTTTAAATTGTCGCCGCAATTTGGTCATCTCATAAAAACGTTGTTCTTCAAAACCTCGCCTCTTACACCATTGACGTGTATTGGTATTTTGACCATCACTCTTCAACTCTAGCCATTGCTTAAAAGCATTAAGTAGAATTATTGGATCACCATGATCAGATTCTAAATCCATTCTAGCTCTCTAAACAAACAGATCCATTATAGTTTGTATTAATATTTAATTTTATTATTCAACTGATTATACTTCGCATTCAGGATCTTTGTATGCCTTATTAGTAAATGGTGTTTGAACTGATAGAACACATGCTAATGACAATACAGGTTCTAATTGATCAAACAGAGATCCCATAATTAACATTTTCCCGAGCGGTATGTCAACTGGAAGTCGCGATAACATGTTTCCGATTGGGGTCAACCTTTCTTCTTTTGTTAATGCCCCCTAAAATAAAAATTTTTATTTAGTAATAAGTTACTAAGTAAATAGTTAATATTTAATTGGATATTGTATTTGGTTTTGGTGACATGGCTTTTAATAACTTGTAAAGTTGTATTCACTCTACATTTTTAACATATACAGTAACGGCACAACATTCAATCATACACCTTTGAAAATTGCTATTTAATACCATAGTCAAAATAACAGACTAATAAAAACATACAACAAAGTATAAGCCGTAACATGATAAAATAGATATATAATTTAAATGTAGACGTACAATTAAATTTTTCTTAGCTTACATGTTGTTTTAAGGATTCTATGGCATTTTCTATATTTTCTGGTTGTGGTGGTTCAATAAATGGAAATAGCCGAGCATTAGGCAATCCCATGGCTACCATTTGCAATAACAATGCATCTAGGGGTACTTTTTGTAGCTCTGGTGTACTGTAGTCTGCCATAGCATCAAATTCATCTTCAGAATACAATCGATAGCAAACTCCCGGACCGGTACGACCTGAGTGAAATGTGGAATGTGAAACTAATATAATTGCTAATATAACAATATAATAAATACCAGCTCTCCCTTTGCGTTGATCAGCACTTGCCTTGCTCACCCAGAATTCCTTAAGTCTTTGCACCTTACTGGTTGAATCATAGCTCATTTCTTTTACCTTTCCAGAATCAATGACAAATCTAATACCATCTATAGTGATTGAAGTTTCTGCTATGTTGGTGGATACAATACATTTTCTTGTACCTTCAGGTGCATAATCAAAAACCTGAATTAAACAAGCAATATTACTATAAAATGTTCAATCTGTATTTAATAATTTTGTTAATAGTACCTTATCTTGTTCTCCCAATGACATTGAACTGTGCAAAGGAAGTATAATCCAAGTGTCATTTTTTTCACAATAAATTCTAGCTGCATCTGCAACTGCTGTAATTTCCGCCATACCACTTAAAAACATAAGTACATCTCCTCTTTCATGTTTAGGATATTTTTTGTCGATCATTTGCATAATTTTTATAAAAGGAGATGGATCAAAACGTTCTGATTTCTTGCCTAGTACTTTCATTTCGCTAATAATTGGATGATATTCTAACTTAATAGGATATAAACGACCTGGTACCTACAAAAACACATTTTTATTAACTGACATATTAAACTTTTATAGTTAGTTTAGTAATATTAACAAACATTGTCAACAAACAAACATGAGGTCCTTATGATATACAATTTACCTGTATTAATTTTGCTAATGGAGAAAAGTACTTGCTAAAAAGGTCTACATTGATGGTGGCAGACATAAGAACAAGTTTAACATCAGATCTTTGATGTAGCAAACATTTCATAACACCTAACAAAAAGTCTCCATGTAAATGACGTTCATGTATTTCATCCAAAACAATAACATCATATTGTGACAATAAATCCTCGCCACAGACCTACATAAATACATTATAGACAATTATTGTTTCAACGAGCAAAATAATATCAATATATTTAATAATAATGTATAACATAGTAACCTGTCTTAATAATAATCCTTCAGTTAAGAACAAAATTTTCGTGTCTTTATTAACTGTTTTTTCAAACCGAATTTGATATCCCACATCATTATTATGAATGGATAAAGATTCATAGGCTACTCGCTTTGACAGCGATATACACGCAATACGACGCGGTTGGGTACAAGCTATAATAGATTATTTGCATGAGAAACAATCGTAGATACTAGAATAAAATTACTAGAATTCGTATTTCAATAAATGTACCTATTCTCTTAAAACCCGCGTTTGATAAGTATTGTGGAATCTGGGTAGATTTTCCACATCCAGTATCTCCAGCAATAATTACAACTCTGTGATGTCTCACTGCTTCAATAATTTCATCTCTTAAACCAAAAAAAAATGTGTTAGAGTGATAATTTCAAAATTGTTATTAATTGCTCACTTGAATTGAAAAACTGGTAAATTCTGTTGTGTTTCTCTAAGTTTTTTCAATTTGTTGAACTTTTCTTTTTGCTTAAAATCCATGTACATAAGAACCAACTGACGAAACTTAGATATATCTTCTTTATTTAAAGGTCTTTTTTCATAAGCTTCTTCTTGATCATATGTAGGTAACCTTGAAGCTAATTCATCATCAGAATAATATATTTTTAAGTTAATTAAATGCATTTTGTCAAACACTTCTGGAAGCTCAAGAGGATTAGAACTTAAACTAGCTACAATAGAATTATCAATGGTTGTTTTTTTCGTAGTAAATGATTCAAACTTTTTTACAAATAACCAAACATCATTTATGTCTTCAACTAATTCTTCATTAAAAAATACTTTTTCCAAAATACGTTTATAATCCAAAAAAGTAAAAGGTCTTTTTGAAGTTTTTTGGTGTTTTGAATTGTAATTTTCATCATTGGGGTTTCTTCGTTTTTCACGATACATTTTTCTTAAGTTAATCCTGTAGTATAAAATAATAAATATATAAATGATTGAATATATTATGTAGTGTAATGAAATAAAAAATAGTAAAATCATTATTCTATAGTAAAGTTTATAGTAATGCCTCCTCCCTTCATCCACATTATATTTCATAGTCCAATACCTATACATAAATTAAATGCCGATATTATTAAAACTATAATTATTTATATTTTTTGAGTTTATACAATTGATATTATTTACACAGTACACACAAATTAAAATGTAATGAATAAAACCAACATATTCTAAAGATCAAATCAAAATTGACATAATAATCATTATAACTAGGGTTAGGATTTCAAAGTAATATGAAATGGTAAAATATTCGTTTTATTTTATTAAAGATTAATATGCTAAAGTATGCAATAAAAATAGAATAAATTATATATCGAAGTTCCCAATAAATTGTCAACCATAATTAAAGAAAAGAGAATTGTCATATAATTTTAAAACGGATTGTATTAAGTTACTTTTTATGTAAGCTAACTAATATTTGCTAGTCTTATTTTTAAACAAATCAATAGCATTTTTAATACATTTTTACATTTTTTTCTTCAGACTAAATAACTGATTTTATAAATTTAAATTAGAAGGGTAATGTGATGTGGCATTTAGCTTATTACCCTAATTTTGTTTAAATTTAGCATGAAACATGAGTTTATAATGATTATAGTTAAAATATGTAAAACAAAAAATAGATTATTTATATCAATATGAGACAATAAGTTAACATGACTAACCAAATTTGTAAAGGGACGCTGCAAAAAAAAATATATACAAAACAATTCATATAAACCCCCTATCCCTTATTATAACTAATAAACATTTGTTAGAGCTTAACACTAATTTATAAACAAAATTGGTTAATTAATCATAAACAGGAATTAAGATTTGTCTGCAATTGTGATTTTTAAAATAACAATATGATAATAAGTTATATTATATAAACAGATTTATTTTTAGGTTAAAACAAGTATCACAACTAATATATATATAATATAATCTATAATATATTTTAAAATAAATGACATCATGTTATAATTTTAACTAGAAAAGAAAAATTCAATCATAGCTATTTTGATGTAAATCACTAACTTCCTCCAAAATATCTTCGACAACATCAGTTTTTGAAGGCAAGGCATTTGTAAATAAGTTACCTAGAATAATGGTATAAAATACAATTAGTTTTTATTTCAAGCTTAATAAATATTGTAAGCTATTAAGCTTCATAGTAAATATCTCATTAAAATTAATAAATAAGATAATATTGTAAAAATATTTTATAAAAACAACCGAATTTTAATAGTTTAAGTTGTTTAACCGTTTCCCTGCTGTGGACGAGTATGTGTCCAATGTAAGCGACTCTATGCTGCATACATTTTACCAAAACAATAATTTATCAAGTGTTGACCTATTGTGTTTATAACAATGACCCTTGTTGCAACAGTTTTGATAATAATAATAAAAAAATGGTTAACAAACATAAGTGCCTATAGGTAAATCATTATTAATATTTTAGAGATAAAAAAAATACTTTTGTTGCTTACCAATAGTATTAGGAGACATTTTTTCTACAATCACTTTGCACTTTCTGCGTGTATTGACTTGATAAACAGTATGTTTGTATGGTAATTCAAGAGCGGAAAAATCAATATTGAGTCCTGGATTAATGGCTGGAAGTCCAGTATAAGGATGTATGAAATCAGCCCAATAACCAGCACTTTGAAGACGATCACTTATACCAAAAGCAGCATGCAGATACTAGAAATTCATACAAAAATATATTTTGAATAGTTATTTAAAAAATAAGTATCTGAAATTTCATAAAAAATATTATTTTGTATTTACTTGTCTTGTTAAATTTGACATATTTGTATTAGAGGTTTGCTTTAAATTGATTGTGATCATGCATAGACTGAAATTTTTCAAATGAGGTACATTGAATCGCTCAGTGATTTCTAAGTAAATATAAACAACAATTATAATTAATAAACAAATAAATTCAAATACTACACTACATACCAGATTTTAAGAGAATTGGGCAGTCTTGAGTATAATAATTTAGTCTTGTGGTTATGATGCAGTCCTGTAAGCATATGTTATAAATTAATAAAAGATCATATAAAATTGCATAATATCTCTTATATAATAGGAATTGATAGAAATCGGTGGGAGAAAGGCACACAAATAGTTTTTCCAGTTCCCCTAAAGTAATTGAAAAAATAATTTTAAAATTTAAAATTTAGGAATATTATGCACAGTATATGGAGTTAAAAAATTTAAATTTTTGTAACAAAAATTAAATTATTAAATTATATTTATAATAATAGATAGGTATACACAATTATTTAAATAAATATTTTGACTGAAAACACAAGTTGGTGAGAATGTTCACCCACAGCCACACAAAAAATATATTCTAAAAATTAATTAAAATACATAGGAAATTCACTGCTGATCACCATGGTGTTTGTGATAGAACTATCGGTGCGTAAAAAGCAGTTCCCGAACGCGAATTAATATGTTAGTGCTTGTATCGTCTATACTTCGTAGCATTATCTTTATCTTACTATACTTATTGAGTCCATTTAAAACAGTTGAACATATATACAAAATTATAATATCTACTATAAAACTTTCAAGAGCTTAGAAATTTCTGAAGACCAATTTATGATATGAATTGTAAAATATACAGGGGAATCTCACTATTAAATTTATTGTATAAAGTACTGTCTATTATTCTACTCAATAAAATAAAAACATTATAATCAATAATTTTATCAAGATTTAAAACCAACAAATTTATATTAATAATGGAGTCAACAAAAATTTTTAGTTTTCTTCCAATTTCTTAACCGATTTGATTATTTATTGAAACAATTTTTGCTATACAATATGGCAACTATTATGTGAAAGTTAAATTGATACAGTGTCAAGTCCTGAGTCCAATATGCAAGTTAAATGATAGGTATAACACAATAATTTTTTTTTAAATAACTCAAATCTAACTTGATTATTGTAAGTATTGTAATAAACAAATTCAATAATTCAAGCCTCATGGAACACAACTATGGGATTAGGTAAGTCCAACATTGAAACTATTCAACGCTGCTATAACATTGCCCTTCATACTATTGTCGCAGTGTACCAGTACCACAGAAACAACATTATCCACTGATATTTGATAAAGACTTCCATCAAGAACAAGGCTATTAAGTTTGCCCGCAAACATGAGACAAGGTTGGTTTAATACCTACAATAATTCAGCAACAATCCAACTACTCAATAGCTCTCAAGACATAAGGTGTCTCGAGTGACTTCAAATATTAGACTAAGACCGAGGCCTCTCTAGTGGGAGTGATAACCCAACATGTTTTATACAAACCTACTAAAAATATGTATGTACACCTTTGAAATGTACAGTTAAAGATTATAGATTGATATAATAAAAAGACTTTGGATAATTTAAAAAAAAAAAATAGTAGTTCAAGTACCATAGCTAGGTGTCTGTCATTATACATTTTTTTTTTATAAACTGTTATTATTATTAGGTATTATATAAAAACAATATACTAAGCATTTATAATTTACATTACTTGAGTTGTTATAGGAGAGGGCATTAACAAATAAGAGGGCCCAAAAATGTAGCTGTAGTCACCACCTGAAATTCAGGTCAGCGCACACATATACATTATCTTATTTTTGTAAAATTTATAGTAGGTAGTTACCAAGCGTAAAATCACTTGAACAGTGTTTTCAAAATATTAATTTTTAAATATTGTATTTTAATAAAAACCAACTTACCTCGGGCGCAATACCCACATTGTTAGGTAATTTGAACTGGCTATCTTTATGTCTTGGTAGTAGTTGCCAATTAGGATTTGTTCGGAATTCAGAATCTTCAATTTTCTATCATTATAATTATTATAATTTGTTAATCATATTCAAATAATATATAGGTACCTAACCATTTATATAAAAATTAAAAAGCAATTTCAAAAATCTATTTTAGGATGAAAATATGTAAATAAAACATTCGTTATAATTAAAATTATAATGGAATAACCTAAATTAAAATATTAAATAGATAATATTTATCTACAGAAAAAAAATGTCTAGTTACTTTTCCATGTATAATTAGTACTTACATTACATTTGTAGGTACAATATAATAAAAATAATGAATATACTTATTATTATTAGGTACACACTACAGATGTATTAAAATTTAAAATGGTAGGAAACACTATTTTTTTTTGTTTTCTTATTTACCTAGTAGTTACAAATTTACTACTTTTGACAAATTTCTAATAATAAAAATGATATTACTTACCATAACGAGCTCATCTTCCTGTTCTAATAACTCTTCTCCTCTAATTTCCCTGTCCCGTCGAGACTTCCTGGAGTAGGCTCTATTGGCTAACACATAAACTATTCGTTTTGCATTGTTACCCGACTTCATTTTTAAACACGATTGCAGCATAACAGTGCACCTTTGGGTAGGGAGGAGGCAAACAGTTACTTATAGGTAATAGTATTCTAAATAAACGTTGAACAGAATACAGGAACAATTGGATTTAATAGACTATTCCAGACTAAATAGGAATATTCATAAAATATTTCACGAGAAAAAAATAATAAATTCCGTACAGATATTTTGACTATAATACATAAACAAACATGATAAGAATTTTACTTTTGACCGAGTTAAACAAAATTATTGCGTTTTACATTTGCGAGGACCTAAATTTAGTTTTTCTCTTTTGTTAAAACAAATTAATACAATATACAAACCTTGAAACAGAAGATAGTAAACACACGCAAGAGCCTGCTATAGTTAACTAATAACTAACAATATTTTTGATCATTCATCAACTATTTCTTAACTGTTTTGAAACCATTTCTAACAAAATAATAAATTATTGCTTTTTACGTATCAGCAAAATCAAAATAAATAAAATGTTTTCGTGACAGTGACTTACGAAAGTGCAAAAACGTATGATAAAGAAAATCTATTGTAGTGATTACGGCGGATCCTTATCGGAATTCGTTCAACCATAAAACAGTAACCATGATTACGAGGTATTCGGAAAAAAAGCCCGGGGAAAAAAAGTATCGTTAATTATTGATTTTTTGATTTTTAACTTAGGTACCTAGGTATTCTATATTATTATTTATTTCTATTTCATATGGTTTTCAAAAGTGTTGTCAATAGTATTATATACAGTTTCATAAATATATTATATGATTAGGTACCTAATTATAAACAATGTTTGTTGTTTAGTGTACTTACCTATTGTTATTAAATAATATTAAAATTACACAAAATAAATCTAGATTTAAATATGAAATTAAAAAGGCAAATTTAAAAACATACCCAATTAAAAAATTATAAATATTTATATTGTTAATATTAATACGGTAACCGGTAAGTTGAAGTAATAATATATTTTGGCAGTTTCAAGTATACCCACCAATAATATTTTTAAATTACAACACAAAACTAGAATCGTTATTCTTCATTTAAATATCTAATTTAGACCAAATATGAACTTAAATAACTATAAAAAAAAACAGTGTTTACATATTTTTTAGATTTTTTGGTTACAGAATTACTTGCGTTTACTCTGTTTTAAATTTAAAAATAAATAATAAATAATAACAATAGTTAGAGCTTAATCATTGAATGTTTAGTGTTTGTTGGAAAAGGGCTTTATTTTCCTATGACGGGGCTTTTATTTCGGGGCTTTTTTCTCCTAGATTCGATTACGATTACGTGACAACACGGCTTTAGATAGTCTGTTTAATATGGCGGTTTATGTTGCCAATTCAAATCTATTAACGTTATTTACCTCTATAGTCTAAGCGATTTCCTTGGTTCTACCACATTATGTCTGTCTACCTAACTTATACCTAAGTCAAGGAATCCAGTAAAACACTAGATCGTCTAGATCCTTTAACAGTTGGGAGTAGTCTGAATTAAACATCGAAAACACTTTCAGTATGTGTTCATTTAATTAGTTGTGTGAATTAAAACTAGGTATCTAATTAATTAATAAAAAAAAAACTTAAATGTTTGTCAATACTATACCTATTTGTTTGAATACCTAATTAATTTAAATTTGCTGTAGACAGGCACGTAGTCAGAAAATATTCACTAGGTGGGCCAATGTTAGATGGGCCCCCTACCTAAATATATTACCTTGTACAGTTGTAGGGGTGTTCGACAGACGAGTTGACGACCATAATAATAATATAATTCTATATGAAATATGAATCAATATAATGACAATACCCTTACTCAAAAGTATTTTAAAAATAGACATAAAAGTATACAACAGTCACTGTCTAGATAAGATAAGAATAACATGACATGCTAGTATACTATAATAATATGGTACCAGTGTTGGGCTTTAAATAGCAATTATTTCCTAATCAATCGTTGACGATATTATGATTTATAAAAAATAAATTATCACCGATTCTTAGTAGGAACAGAATTTAAATGTAATACAATATACATATTTTATTCCAGAAATGGACATGGATTGAATTTAGTTACGTAACTTATTTTAGATTCTAATTAAAACCCGATATATTTGGTTTTATTTGTGTAATATTTAGACAATATTAAAAATTTGAAATTTCATTTAAATTAAAAGCCCCCGTATAATAATGGGCCCCTCTGAATACTTTGGGTGGGCCGGCCTACGGCCGGACACATAATAGGGTGGGCCTGGCACACCCTGCCCCCCCCCTTAGCTACGTGCCTGGCTGTAGATAAAATATTAATATTAATATATTTTGGTGTAGGAGCTTGAATTTAGTACATGTTTATCAATACATGCGGTTCAGTTATGGAAGAAATGTCAAATAAATAGTGGACGATGCCGATGATGGTAGGTATACACAATTTCATTATTATATATTATTTCAACAAACAGAAAACATGTTTAGATTGTGTATTTGTGTCATCAAAATATTATATGTTAACAGTTTAGGACTTGTAGATACAATATATTAAAACTTTAAAGGTTAGGTAGCCTTTATTTCAAATATGGTTCTTGGAGGGCTTTTTCAAATCATCAATAACATTACTTATTAAATACAAATTGAATATACGTTTATTTTTAAATATAAAATTGTTTTTGTGAGATATTGTCAAGGAATCTAGTAAAACACTATATCGTCTAGATCCTTCAATAGTTGGAATTGATTTAAATTTTGAAGCTTTTATGTCTTATAATGATGGGTGCAGAAAAATAAATTGGTAACTAATCTAGATCTCGATGAAATCATTAATGAAGTCTCTCAACAAAGTGATTTGCTGTATAAAAGTCTAATGTTTTAAGTTTAAAATAAGAAATAAAAAAATTAAAGTGCTACTTTGAATTTTATCATTGTAAAAGACAAAAGTATAGTTTTATAATAAATTACCTACTAAGGATTTTAGTGAGTTTATACATCGGACAATACAAATGGGACTCTGTGTTTATAATTTCTCGGGCCGAATTTTTATCCCAATCCGTCCCTGTACCTAACCGACAAATCATTATCTATCCGATATACATTTTTTAATCATAACCAGTTTATAATGGAGGGTCAGGGATGGCTGGACAAGCTGGACAAGCTGTAGGTTTAGAATCCGACGTCTGTAGCGATTACGAAGCCTTCCTGGAAGACCTTGAACAGGCTAACCGAGCCAAGGGAGACATCAGGCTTGTAGTCAGGAGCAATTTCTACAATGCACCTGGAATGTCAAGTGGGGCTCCCATATGAATAACCTAACCTAACCCGAGAGGTGAGCTTCTCTCGGACTTCGCTGCCAATCTGGGACTTATCCTGGCCAACATTGGGGATACTGCCACCTTCGTAAGACAGTCCCTGACTGGTCCATCCTCGAGGACATCAACTTCAGCGATCATGCCTCCGTGTCGTTCAAGATCGACCCTCCATTCCTCTATGGTGTAATCGGTTACTAATAAATAATAATCTATATTGATATCATAATTTGTTAAGAAATATAATCAATTCGTCATCTTACCCGTCTCGACAACTTACCACAATCTCCCATAGTAAAAATGCCGAGATTTTTGAGGTCAGTATCTTTTTTGATAGAAAAGTGAATCTAGTTGGTACTTTTGGAAGGTAAACATTAAAAATCCCAAGCAGTATTCGTCAAGAGAAACAAAAAAAAGTGAAAAAGTGGTATTTTTGAAAAAAATTATTTTAACCCTTGAAAATGTCTATCAAATATTTATGTTAGCAATTCCCAAAAATGGTAAAATGTTTGAAATATTTTGACTCTTTTTGAGCTAGTTATAGCCTTAAGAAATTGTTCGAATTTTTAAATTTTTATAAGATTATTCTCGATTTTACTTGGTAAAAAAGCTTGAAAATGTTATGCTAGGTTCCTAATAAATTTAATTATAGGAAGTTCAAAAATATTAGATACATAGGCTCAATTATTTTTTATATGCATTTTAAGTTCTAATGTTGACAAAATTCAATTATATTTCGAAATATTTCAAACTAATTTTCAGTTAGAAATGTATAAAAGTTTTTTCCTTTATAGCTAACTTTAGAAATTTTAATAGTAGATTTTTCAAAAATGTTCATACCTTAAACAATAAAAGAAAAGTTACAGGAAAGAAACATACATTTTTTATGTGCGTTTGAATTTTGAATTTTTACGATAATGGATTTTCATTGGTGAATTAACGAATTTTCATCTATCGTAATATAAGTATTATTTTATATTTTGTTATAATTCAAAAACTAATAACTGTACACTTGAAATTTTCCCCTAATTTTAAAATGACTATTTTCCATATACATATAGTAATATTTTCAAAAAAATGTTGACTTATTTTGAGCTATTTATAGCTATAAGAAATTTTTTAAATATTGTAAATTATATTTCAGTTAGAAATTCATTAAAGTTTTATTTTTATACCTAGGTAACATTAGAAATTTTAATAGGAGGTTCTCAACAAGTTTTTTTACCTCTATCATAAAGAAAAACTGTTTTTTTTTTTTTTAACAATTGGTCCGTAAGACAATAAGATTGCAGTTGTCCCTGATAAGATTTAATTTTATCTATTAGCTAGGTACATATGACTCGTTTTCTATTTTTTTTTTTTTGTTCTTAATTATCTTCAGCAGTTCAGCAACATTGGCCATTACTCATTAGTTACAATTATTTTTTTTTTTTTTTAATTAGGTTATACAATTTTGCTTTAAAATTTGTGTGGTGGTCTCTGCGTCAGGTCCAAGTGCTGCGTCTAGGGTGTTGGGTATGTTGAGTTTGTCTGCGTATTGGAGGCATTCTGTGATTTTGTGGTTGACTATGAGAGTTCAGTTCCACAAAAATTGCTCATTGATTTATCTTCTTTATGAACATATTTTAATGATATTACTTTTAAAGCTTCATGTCAATTTATCGATGGTTAGGATAATAGCATTGCACTGCAAATTTAACAAGGACAGTAAGATACTTGAAGTTTGTAGTATTAAATAGTATTGTATATTTGTATTTAGTATTTATACAATATATAGTATTGAGCAATAAACTTTTATTTAAATACAATTTGTATTAGGTACAGTTCTATATTAATGAAACAATAATTATAGTAAATTCGTTTATTTATGCATTGTAAAAATATATTAATTAGTTTAAGTAAATTTATTTAATATAAGTGAGCTTGATAAATACATAAACCAGTGCATAGAATGTATGTATATTGTATATAATATATTGAATCTATTTAAGTATATAAAATAAATATCATCAAACCGTTAGTACATGGTTCACAATTTCATTTACAAAGTCATTGCAATCATTAAATTTATTGTTTTCAACAATCCAATCCCATTCTAAATGGTCATCCAAATCACATTCTGATGTTGCATCGTCAACTCCTAAAAACCATACACATTTGCATTAATAATAAAAATTACAAAAATAATAATTTATTTTCTTTAAACATATTAGATATTTAGACCTATTTTATATTTAACCTATGCACCTAAATATCTAATTATAAATTATACGAGTACAGACATTATAACACTTTTACTCAAAGAAAATACCCATGGTTTTATAATTTTATTCAACTTATCATAAATAATAATAACAACTACAAATACCTAGTTTAATAAAAATAAGATATTAAAATTAATAGTTTTTAATCAGTTAAAAATGTAATTAATATAAAAATCAAAGTGATTATACTCTGTTCCAAGAGAGAACATGCCACGGCTTGACCAAAATCAGCTTTTTGTGCATCCCCAAACAACACCCTGCCATGGGAGAACCAGTTTTGACAGCAGGGTGTCACGGGAGGAAAGGGGATCCACAGAACTAGCATGTTCAATTGTGAAACAGAGTATAGTATAACTACTTTTATTAAACCTTTTACTATATTTAAAATTTATGGGAATAAATAATTAAGCTATAATCCAAGTCTCAAATAGCAATAACAATTTTAGTACCAATACATTTATAATAGATTGCATATTTGCTCTTTAAATGTTATCAACAATAAAACAGTTGCATGCACTATTAATATTTGATCCAATTATCCTTTGCCAACTATTATTAATAAGTAGGTTATATAATATTATAAAGTGGTACCTTTAATACTTTATGTTCATATAACTATATGAAATAATCAATTTAATTTATTTTACCAAAGCACGAAGAAAGATATTTAGATATAAGATATCTTAATTTGTGTACTAAAGTAAAGTATTATAAGTTTAAGTTTTAAACCACAATGGTGTCATATTCTAAGTGGATATCACAATAGGTATTTAATTATATTACCTGAATAAGATAATATTATAAAATACTTACTAAAATCATAATTTTATTTTCTATTCAATATTTACCAAAGAATTATAAGGTGGTAATAAGTATAATACATACATGTATAGGAATTGCATGTACCTATGTAAATTCAGGCAACAATGTCAACAGTATAAAAAATAAAATAAATAAAATTAGTTTGCTAAGAATCTAGCAGTGCCAAAATAATAACAAACCCATTTTTGAATATGTAATAATTCAATGATATTATGCAGTAAAAAGCTGATTTATGTCAGATGTAGTCAGGATACAAACAAAATTGTAACAAAACAATGTATACCTACTCTCATACAGACTATAGAGTGTAACAAGAAGACCTGACAAATGAAATAACTTGTTTTAATCAATATTTTTCTATATAGTTTATTTACTTGTGTGCTATATACAATATACATAGACCTATTAACTTAAGTTTATATACATAATACCTACATAATACCACGTTTTTATTATTATTTTTTATTACTGACAGTATATAATTTTAAATCTGGTTTAAATATTTTTTGAAAATTTAAAAATGGCCTGTTGATAAATCTGGTTTATAGAAAAACCAGATTGTTGAGTGTTTTTTGTGTGCGTCAACACCTTTTGGGGCAGTAAAAAGGCTTTGATTTTTTACTTGTTTATTACATTCTGGTAGGAAAGTGAATCTAGTTAGTACTTTGGCAAGTTAAAAGTAAAAGATTCTCAGTACTTTTCAAAAGTGTCAGGAAAAACAGATTTTTTACACAAAATCAATTGATTTTATTTTTTGGTATAACTCTAAAAAAAATATAACCATAATTACATAAAATTTTCACTGAATGTTTACACTTGCATTTTCTATACACAAGGTTCCTCATAAGTAATTATAATAGCAGTTGAGGAGATATTAAAGATCCATAAGTATAAATATTTTCAAAATATCAAAAATGCTCAAATTATTTTATAGTTAAGACATAAAATGTTCAATTTTTATAGTTAAAAATTGAGTTTAGAACAGATTCTCATAAATAGTTTATAATGTAACTAAAAAATCTACAAAATATATGAATACCGTTTTTTTTATAGACATTTTAAGTTTAAATTTGGACAGAATTAGAAATTCAAACAAAGAATAACAGTTTTGGTTTTTTTGTTGTTAATTAAAAATATTTTTTGTGGGTACTTGAAACTTTTAAAGTATATTATTATATTTTATACACATAAACACATTTTTAATTTTTCCAGGCAAAAATGAATTTAACCTACTCTAGTAGTAATGCTTAATAGTATATTAAATTACTTTAATCACAATAATATCACAAAATATACTTAATAATATTATTGGGTGACAGACCGTCTTCGCTCGGAATCGTTTTTCGTGTACAATGATTTAAAATCATTAAATTCAAATTTAACACGTGATCCATTATAGTGACACTTAATGTATAGCAGAGCGTTACCCACTTACCCCAATTTTATTTTCAGTATTATAAAATAAGTTAAAGTTTTTATATTATATTTGTTGTGCAAGCATAAATGATATAAAAAAATAATTTAAAAATATTGATTAGAATTAATTATTTAATTTGTCAGGTCACCCTGTACACCCGGGTAATTATTTATTCAAGTAAATATGAGCATATCTAAAAATAGTTAAAAAAAAGAAAGAATATTGTTCCAGATCAGCCACAACTGCCAAGTAATAACATTTTTCTTCAAAAGACCTCTAAATATTTATATCTTAATTTTTTCGTCCGATTAATCAGCATTTCACTGTAGCAACAGTACCATTATATCAACATATCATTAAAATTATTAATTATCATTCAAAAAGAATTTAAACTGGAGACTTTTTCCAGAGACTAGTTCTGTGTAAGTACCCTGTATAAAGTTCCATCCTCTTTCTTTTCTTGTGCATTCATCTGCAGTGATTCTAATCAGTTTTAAATTATCATAATTTGATTTGAACCATGCAATATCAGTCTTTCTTCTAGCATCACTCACAATCCATATATCTTTTGAATGGTCTAAAATAATATATATTTTATTTTAAGAAATTACTATTTTTATGTATTATAGATAAGTTATGTAAATATACTAACTTTGATCATACATATCTATTGCCATACGACAAAAATAACCATTATCATTTGTGCGTACATTTTCACTCCATTCAATCATTGACTTTCTGTGTTGTTCCTTCATTTCACCATCACTGAGAAGCTCATCCAATTGAAGTGATTTAGTTTGGGCCCAGTGCTTTTTTATGGGGCCCGAAAGACGAATTATCACACATTTTTCTGATCCAATTCTATAATTGTTAAGTTTATATAATTGATTATCATAAATATAAAATTAACAGTATAATTTTATTCTACAAACAACATTTAACAACAACATATTCCATGGGACTTTTATTATTTCATCAAGTTATAAATTACCTATTTATAAATAAAAAAATGTTTAAAGTTCTTACAAGTATTTTACAAATTATTAAGTTTTTCTAAAATTTGATTTACAATAGTTTCTACTTCGGCCATTGCACCAATACCATGATCACCACACATTAATGTCTTAACAATTGGAGGAATCAGACAATATCCCCATGACGCCAACTTATCCACTTGATCTTTAGTTACTGGATGATTCCACATTTCAGTATTCATTGACGGACAAAACAATACTGGTTTTGAAACGTTCCAAGCTCTAACAATGCATGTTAATAAGTTGTCACAAATTCCTGCACTCACTTTAGCCATAGTATTAGCACTCAAAGGAGCAAGTACCAATAAATCTGCTTTTTTTGAAAGTTCTATATGCAAAACAGGATCTCCTCTAGTTTTCCAAGCATCCCATTCATTTTGATCAGTATAAACATCAATTTTAAAATCGTTTCTAATTTTATCGACATCTAAAAAATGTTTACTAGCTTCTGTGACGACTAATGTTGTGCAAATGTTCTTTTGAACGAGTTGAGATATAATATCTGGTATTTTGATTGCAGCAACACTTGCACTGCAAGCAATCAGCACATGCGGCATTGTTATTGAGTTGAATTACTGTCCTTGGTATTTTTGATGTCAGCCAATCCAAGTTTAGTCCATTCTTCTTTTGCCATCAAATCGTTTTGCATACGGCAATCCAAATAATCTTTGGCCTCTTGACGACACTGCGAATTGTCCCCGCTGTTAACACTTAAGCAAAACATGTATTTGTAAGCAGTTTTTTTACACTGGCCTTGGTGATCTAATGGGAAACTACCCTTTTCAGGAGGTGTTGGTTGAAAACTTTTTTGGCCAAAAGTTGCAGAAGACATGTGGATACGCAATAATTATCCAACAAGAACAAATAGGATTCACAGAACAATGAAATTCTTAACCATGGAATACACTTTAATGATTATAGGTAATATACAAACTTATTATTATTTATTACAGAATAGAGAACAAAATAAATTGTAGAGCTTTTTTTTTTATAGTAGCTACACCATAGAGTATTAATTTATTGCTCTCACTTAAAAATTGTTAATATTTCACCAGCTATCAGTAATATATCACAGTTCACCGAATGAATAAATTTATGTGATACTGTGATAAGAACAATTACGATAATGGTATCTTACTTTTTCAACTTTTCACTTTTCACATCATAGTTCATACAATGGTAGCATAATAATATATTGTAACGCCGTGTTAAAACTCATTAAAACAAAAGTAAAGTCCAATTGTTTTTCCATTGATCGCACAAGTTGTAAATTAGGTGCTCAATTTGAAAGGAATATAGGATGGCCCTTGCACATTAACTAAATCTAAATTTAACATAGGTATTTAACCGATTATTATTATTCATATAAATCATTAATTAGTAATAAAACAGTCTAAGTGTATTACAGTTTATTATACAAAGGTTATAATATTATCTTAGCTACAATCAATTCGTACGATATAAAAATGTCTAAGTTGCGATTACATTGCACGTCTTCCCATTTCCTGAACTTCTTTTCTACTATCAATATTTTGTGTTATAAATACAGAGTTGATCCGGAGTATTGTGATTTCTTTTCGTATAAAGTTGATCCTCATGTATTGCTTACGTTTGATGCGTTCGAAGTTTGTTCTGGTGTGGGACAGGTCTTTATCAACCACCGTCGCGGTGACTTGCACGGTGTCCGGGTCCAAAACGGGCCTGCCGATCAGCGTGAAGTCTTTGCCGCCGACCAACAGCACTTTTTGCAACTTGATACGATCCCCGACATTTGGGGGCCAGTAACCGTCGATCAGCACCAGATCGTTGTCGGTGACTTTGAACTGCTTGCCGCATATGTGTACGACGGCAAACAATCGGTTACTGTTTTTTACTGCTTCGTTGACGGTTTGTATTACAGTGTCGGAAAACGTTTTGTGCGCGATCGTATTGTCGACAACATATTCCTGACTGATTGGCGCTGAAAACGATCGCACGTTTAGGCTCGACGCAGCGGCAACAGCTATTCGGTTTGTGGACACGGTTTGAACGGTTTTGCTCGCGAGCTTCAGTAATTTATTGCACAGCATTATAGCTGTCCGAGGTGTTTGGACACAAGTAAATTTAGTAACAGCTCAAAAACTATCCGAGTAATCAATCACATGGATAAATATTATAATATGAAACCGGACATGATACGACAAACGTTAATAAAACAATTAATAATAGGTATTAGGTAGCGTTTAAAGACTCAAGTTTAAAATGTTTAAATATTGAGAATTTCGATTTACGAATTTTTACATAACCTCAAAATCCAGAAACTATTATCTGGACGATAAGAATATTATTATTATTATTATTATTATTATGTATTAGAATATTTCGAAAAATATCGTAATTAAAAAGCTTTTCAGTAGACATAATATTATTGCAGATAGACCCTATGGCCGTGTATTATTGCGAATAAAATATTATGTTTGGTAAGGGCGTAGTGACCAGTGACGTAGCCGCGTTCAGAGGGTAATTTTTATATTATACAATTTATAAGAAATCCGACACAATAACAATTCAACTGTTAATACGGCGGTGGTGGCTAGACTGTCAGCATGTAGTCGCGGGGAGCGGTTTGGTTAATGATTATAATCACAACAACAACATCACAATAACAATTCCTAATTCCTATTCTAATTTTCATTGAACGCTATTCATGAAGTACGAAATCCAAATTTGTCATAGCATTGTAATCGTTACATTTACCTAACGTTCGTAAAATATTTTACTCTCGGACGATTAGACATTGAGATAATATTATCTTACGGGTTTTTATTTTATTAATTTTTACGCCGTCGTCAAATCGCGCGCGATAAGGGCACGACGTTACACTGTTACAGTATCACTCATTTGACGACGAGTTGGCACTATATTATAGGCAATCTACCAACGCTCATCTACACGTTAAATGTCATCGATTAATAATATTATATCGGTCGTCACCTTTTGTGGATCGCGTCCGTTATGTAATCCTTTCCGCATTTCCGCTTGCCGCTGAACACGTACACGGCCTTGGGGCGTTGACGCTCGGCCACTGCAGCTCCAGACATGATCTACACCTATGTGGCCACGTAATATCGATGTCTCGGCGGTGACCAGTGACGAGTTACGACTACGGCCCGACACCTGAGCGGTGAACCGCTTGCGCGTGACTCGTCGCGCGTCCGCCGCCAATGGTTCTTAAAACGGCGTCAGAACTGAGCGTAGAATTAGTGTAGAACGCTGAACGGCGGCTACAAAAATTATAATTGCCCAACTATCAAGCCCAGTGCTTATAATGATGATTAATGGTAATAATATTATGAATTATGATATTGTTGATCAAACATTTTTCAAACAAATAATAATGGTCGACGGACGCTTCCCATGCCGGACGATTCATTGAATTATTTTAACCTCTAAACCGTCGAGGTGAACCAACACGGTCGTAGTCTGCGTTTCGAGCCCATAATGGGTGTATTATGATACTTGCTTGTTGCTTACCTACCAAAATAGTATTCATTTTGTACGCCTAAGTACCTAGGTAGTTAACGCGTCCATGAGTCGTGGGTAGCTATGTTTAACCTATATTTATAATCGCACGATTCTATATTCTGACAGAAATGAATCATTATCCTATTGACTTTATAACGATTATGTCATTAAAAAATAATAATATTATGCACCTAATATATTATTATTATAATAATTGCACGTACCTATTACGCGTTAATGCAGTAGAACAGAGTATTATATAGCTATGAATAGATGCGAAAAGTGCGTGGCCAATGTTAACTATGATGCCTATAATATCACAGAATAAGACAATATCATGTCTATATCTTGCCTATTTCTTTTATCTGTTTAGTATATTATTACTATGTATATTATATTGTATCTACAGGGAATTTCTGAAACTGAAATGCACGTAATAGCAAATCAAACTACTTTTTATTTACAGAGTGATCATATTAACTTATATTCTAATTTACGTCTTATTATGCTCATTTGTACAGATTTTTCTCAACATAAATGTATGTCATATATTTTATTTTTGAAACACGCTTGATATATTATTATGATTACAATGAATAATAATTATTATTATCATTATATTAAAAAACCTATAGTACCTACCTAGTATGTAAATTAAAAAAAAAAATCTATTTATTTATAATTTTCATAATATTGATAACACGGCAATTAGATTGTATTTTATATTCTGTGATTTACTGATTTACCTAATTCTCTGTTTATATTATCATTTTGGTTTTTTTCGGGGATCGTGAAATTACGTTCAATATCATTTTGTTTTATATATTTTTAAATATGAAAATGAGATCTTTGATGCCAGACATCTCAGTAACTACTCATCCGATAATCATGCGTTTTTTTTTAATAATAGGTTTTAAGCATAGTAAAGTGTTTCCTCTATCGATGTGGGGTCTCTAGATATTGTATTGACTTATGTACCTATGGTATTCGTGCTTTAATGTGCTGGTATTGAAAATGTATAAAAAAAAGTATTATTTGAACGTGAACAGCGGTAAAATATTACCGAAATACACAAATGTATCACCACATGTTTTTTAATTTTTCCCGGGCGAAGTAAGGTTTTACAAATAGAGTACCTATATCTCAAAGAAAGTTTTTAAATGTTTTCAACCCCTATAGGTAGGTAGCTAAAGTGTAACTCACACATGTATTTCTTTTCAGTCCGTGAGAAACCAATATTCTTTTGGTTTATTTAAATGGTTGCCACTGGTTAGTTACATAATAAGTAATAATTAGTATAAATGTGGCATACACATTATTTTTCTAAATATATTTTTTTTTAAAAACTAAATCTTTGGCACAGACGAGGTAGGGCAGGACAGCTAGTATTATATACGTAAACAAATATTTGATTTTCATGAGCTAAAACGAAAATCCTGTGGGAGCCATCCTGTAAAAACCTATAGGGGTTGAAAACAAAGCTGTAAAACCTTGGTGAATCTGAAGGAATATGGCGTGTTCAAAATGTGGTGCCAATTGGTTCGGTGGTTTTTGAATATAAGTCCAATCCAAATGTGCATTCATTTTTATATAAATATATAGAAAATTACCATTTACTTATTAAATACGTTTTTAATTACCAATACCATTATTATTATTTATATGAAATTATTGTATATTATTATTATTTTATAAGCATTAAAAACACAGTTAAGTATATTATCATGTTATAGCCTAAGGGGCAAAGGCTATGGCATAATGTTCTCATAATGCATAATATTATATACTTAATCATATATTTCATATTTGTTTTGCTTTTTCAAATACGACATTCAATATAATATAATAATATTATTATTGTTTATAAATTAACATTTAAAACAAAATATTTACAAGTAAGACTAGGTAGAGAAATAATTATTATGTATGCCTTATAATAATATCAATGTTAATAATTTTAAAACGTTCTTCTGCACAGTAATGCACCTATTTTGCCTATACAATACGCCTATGGGCTATAGTAACAAATTCTGAAAATGAAAATGATAGTTATATTACACTATTAACTGATAGAATATTAATTGTTGTAGAGATTTAAAGAGATCAAAAATATTGTAAATATAAATATTTTTACTGTTGAATTTATTGAAGTAGGTAATATCATATTATACTATACTCGCTTATAGTATGATAAATAAGTTGCTTTCTATAAATTGTTTATTAACTTTGGCAATTACAATAATTTTTACAGCGATAGGTATACGTTGAATACGTTCAATAACCTATACCATTATAATATTATATTATGTTTCCCAAACGTCAGTTACAGAATCACCCAATCTCAATCCAAATTCTTCAGTATAGCTATGGAGAGCAAATTCAATTCTTATGTTAATATGGTATTCCATATAACGCGCAAGAACCCTTACAATACATATTAAGTTGTTTTCACGAGTGTTCTTTATGAAATGTTGATAACAACGTGTACCTACCATCTAAAATCTTCTTTTCTATTATAATATAGGGAGTATGTTTTTTTCATTCACACAAAAAATTCGCATAAATTATCTGAAGCAAAATGTTAGCACAATATAATACCTTATACCTTATTTGCCTTCGTAATTCTTGCATACAACTCTAATATGCTATAGTAGCTATAACCTATGTATATTAAAAACCCTTAAAATATTATTTAACTTGTTTAATCTAAATTTAATGATTGTAAATAAATATAATGGTTTTTATTTACTAAATTATATTTCAATAAAATAGGTACTAAACAAATATTTTATTTAATTACTAATTACTTGTGAATGTACTATTTTAATAATATTATCGTTGATATATTGTAAGGACACAACATTTGTTCAAATATTTTGATCGACCAAACGCTAACACAATAGGTACGTACGTAGTACGTACACAGAAAAATGTTTCACTCACACTCGCCTACGCACTCGGACTTGGAAACTTGAAGGATGACACATTGTCCAAAGGGCGTTGTTGAAGGGATTTGCGATTCACGGAATACTTATCTATATCTTCAGTTGTGGCTTGTGAGTTCCTTTTTCAGTCATATGTGATCTTCAGAGGCAAGGTATAATAGGTACGACACGCGTTTATTATTAAGTGAACAACTAACCGTATAAAACCATAAAATACGTGGCATTTGCCATTACGTGACGAAACAAATAATAATGACAGTCTGTGTATTTGTTCCTTTCGTTAATGACGTGTACTTGAGGAATATCGATTTCTGCAGCTGGCGAACGTGCCATTATTTATTATATAATATATATTAAATACATCTTATAATCTAATACACAATAAAGCATAGGCTCAAATAGCCTAATTGTTTTATTATCATATTTATAATATATTTAAAAATGATATAATATACTTATAGTACCTACTAAGTACTGACTGTTAAGTTGGGGGGGTTAGTAGAAATTTAGAGGGACTAAGTTCTCTGAGCCCCCTCTATTTGCACTAATCTTGAATGGTACCTATATAGTAATATTATTACATTCGTTTTTAATTTAATTATTATTAGTGTAAATATAGTACGTACCTACACATTGCACGATTATTCATACTTTGTTGGCGAAGTTTCCAATTTTCACGATTCCAATTTTATGAAATATATTATGAGTTATGACATACCTAATTATGAAAATTACGGTTATGTGTAGTTATCACAGTCACTGCACTTCCCCAACAATCGGTATCTACTTACTCCTTTTATGTATCATATATTTTCATTAGAATTCATGAATCATGCATATGCCATGCTTATCATAAATGCTAATCATGTCTGATGGTAACATAATACCTAGGTATTACATATTATATAGATAGGTAATACCTTTTATTGATAATTGATCGATGATTGGTAATACCTGCCATTTATAAATTTGTGTAAGTGCATTTTATTGGTAATGTAATTTTGATAAATTATATTTATTATAACATTATAATAAATATTTGAAAATAAAATAGTTTAAAAATACACTTATGTTTTTATTACAATAATGACTACATAATATAAAAATAATTTAATATTGTAGGTATATGATAATATTGTATGTGCAATATCAAATAATTATGTACCTATACAGATTTAAATTTTAGATTATTTTAAAATCTTTTTGGTTGGTCTACACTCTACAACAAAACTTCTTCCTCCATTGTTGAGTGTTGACGATCACCTTACTTTTTTAGACTGGCGTAGTCATATTTTAAATTAAGATTGAAGACTATTTTTAATAAAACTCATTGATTAATAATAATTAATAACACATTAAAACCACATTCGATGAGGTCCCTATAATATTTTTTTGCAATTTTCATCATAAGTTAGTTTTTTCTCAGATTTGGTACAAGAAATTGTTTACGTAGGTTAGAGCACAAATGTACAATATACTAAGTAAATCAAAAATTAATCTCTCTAATATCTCATCATTTAGATAGAATATTTTATCTATTGTGAAATGTTATATTTTGTATTTAACAAAAACAGTTTCAAATCCGTAAGAGTATATAAATATAATACATATATCGTGTAAGCAGGTCAGTACAGCATCGTTTTAAATTTACCTACATTATAATATGTCATGCCGTGTTTGTAATCTACATAATATCAATATTTGTTGTAACCATGATTGAACGAAATAGAATCCTGAATTGGTGAAATATGTGAAGACATTTTTGAGGTTACATTATTTGTTTTTTAACTAACACTGCACATTTTGTGGACAATAGTTGTTTGCCTCCGATAGAACTTCTGGTTCCCTTGTGTATCAGTTTAATATATTACACTTCATTAAACGCTTCGAACAAGAGCGAAAAATATCATGTTTAAATGACTGTTGGTACTACGCAGTTACAAAAGGTATACTAAATACTTATACAACAACAGTTAACAACTTACTGTACATTACAAAAAATATTTATGACCTACCTATTATAATATTAATCATGGTAAAGTGATGTACTTATCTATTACAGCAAATAGGAAGTAAGTACCTATAATATAACAATATTATGTTAAACTTGTAGATTGTGCAGTTATATTTTGTACGACGACCTCGAGAACATTTTAATAACTATTCAGTAGGTATATATTATGCACACATGATAATAGAAAAAATATTCTAAAAAACGAGTGAATTGTGGTCAAGGATGGCCAGATAGGTATTATATAAAATTACTTATTTGCAAGAATCTAAGTTACGTTTGTAAATTAAATAATGATTGTATATCAACACAAATATATTGGTTTAAGTTATGAACTATAACTTTTCTTAGTTCATGGTTTAAGCTACTGATTTTTAATCAACATAAAGTTCATGCAACTATTTTTCAAAAATTATACGTAGGTATGCAGTACTAAAAGAAGAATGTATTATATTTAACAAATAATTTATTATTAATTGCTTATAGTAATATAATAATTGTCTCATTTAAAACAAAATACATGAAAATTAAATTACTAAAACATATATATAGCTGGTATTCAAATATCAAGTATAATTAATAAGTATAATAATTCATTATAATTTAAATTTTTAAGTATAATATTTAAGAGTACAATTTTTTTAAAAATGTTATAACAAATATATAGTTCTTTTCGATGGGAAATAAATCAAATTGGTTTATTTGTATATAATTTTTAATAATTAAATTCGTTAATATATATTAAATATTATAATTGTAATGAGAATCTATAATTTGCAGGACAATATTTCGTTTTCTATCAACGTCTACGAAATATCAAGGTAATGATTGTTCAAAACATATCTATATAGGTAAGTCTTATTTGTATAAGACTGATTTTTAATGGATGTATACAAATATGTCATGATGTATCTACCTATCTACCTAATTTCATAGATTTAAATGTCATGTCATGGTCAATAATTATAAGTCAACAATATAAAAGTATTCTGTATGTCTTTGATTTTAAATATTTTACCTAATTTTATATTAAGTAAAGATATTTTTGTAATTAAAATATATTTATATTTCATATTATGCATTAATATAAAATAACGATGACCTCACTTACGTCGATAAAAAACAATGCTATTTTTATTGTACATAATATGCATGTCATCGTATTCGATATCTGAGTAATTATTACAATGCGATTCTGAACATCCTAAATACCTTATCTACCTAATTATAAGTAATTCTGAATATTTTATACGATCTGATTGTACCTATTCGTTATACGTCCAATTATCGTATTTAATTGTTGTCACACGGTGAGTTGGGTTTAAGGACCAGCCATTGATTCTTATCGACTATGCAATATATTATAAACAATACATAATAATTTACAGTATGCATGTTTTTTTGTCAATACGCAAGTTTCGCTTCTTAAGGGTAGTGTTATATAATAATAAAGGATACATGTAGCCATATTGTTATATTAGTATATTATTACACTAGATTACATATTACATATAGTATGATACAGTCTCCACGCAGTCCATGGAGACTTTGGGGGGACGGCGGACTAATTCGCTTCCTGCGCCGGAACGGTTTATTTATTACAGTGTTTCACGAAGCGTGATCAATCCCATTGTATCCTTTAATTATGCATTTATTCGAATTCAAATTCTTGGGATTTTTTTAAGTATATATACTTAAAGACCATATTTTAAAATGTATATAAATTGTTAATGGAATATTTAAGGAGTGTGACGGTATAATAATAGGTACTATTATAGTAGTACTATTTTTTTTTTGAAATCGAGAACCTCCCTTATTCACAGTGAATCGTTAAGCAGATAATGCTTTTTAAAATGTTCATGTACTAAATTATGTTCTAAAAATAATTGTCCATTATAAATGTATTGATACTTACATAAAATATAAAAAGTTATATTTTCAGTAATATTTAGTCAAAACTTATAATAATTATTACACAAACATATTTTGTAAATTCTAAAACACCCATATAAATATATAATACATATAGGTACCCATAATTAATCATAAATTCGATACCTAGTTGAAGTTGTACACAACAATATAAATCACAGTGTAACTCAAAAGTAAAAACTATCGGTCTCTACTCTCTAGGCAAATATATAGATTACTTAGCATACATTATTTAAAATTCATTAAAAATTCTACCATATTTCTATTTTTTATACATTTTTATAGATAAATATACTACACATTATACATTGTTCGGCTGATTAACTTAACTGGATTTTAAGGTTTTTTTTTTTAGATTCTTAAATTGTAAATTATGAATTAAGTAAGAGGTAAGCAAAAATAATTTAATGGGCCTATACCTATATTTTTATAATCTGTGTAAGGTTTTATAATTTTTTATTTGATAATACTACTATAGGTAATAAATTATATTTCGTGTATTGAATATATTATGCGTACCTTAAACATAGGAACTTACTATTATTGCTATAGAATTATAGCCATGATAACCAAACTTGAATGCAACATATTCGCATAGGTGGAAATCCATTACAATTTCAGGGGGGCTAACATTATTAACATCAATGTAAGCGGGGGCTTCGATCATACAAAACTAAAAAAGGAAGGGAATTGATTGATTTTTGTGAGGGCTAAGCCTCCTAGCTCAAGCCCCCCCCCCATGTTCTGCAATGCGATAGCCGTGCTCCTGAAATGAGACATAAACCTACCCATATTATTATAAATTATAATGTAGGTATGGATATTAGATATGGTTTTATTGTACTGATCTTTGAAAAATATGTTTATAAACTTTGTAATTAAAACTTAAAACGAACTTCTTTCCTCCCTCGATTAAAATTAATTAAACAATTGCAAATATAATATTTTAATAATATATAAGCATCTACATAGGTACGAGGACATATTAGGTACTGTATTAATTATTAACTAAATATATACATTATATAATAATATATATAAAACTGATAAAGTATAAAAGAATTATAGCTGAGTGGATATTTATACCAATTATAAGTCAGTAAACATTGAGTTATCCCAACTTAACAACAGACAGTAGAGGAGCTCGGGTTCTTCAAAACTATATAAGATAATTTCAAGGCTTAAAAACACGATATTATTTATTTTTGTATTATGTGTTGAAGTTCATATTGTGGAGTACTTTCTGAATTTTACAACTGAAATTTATGTTAGATAACATGTTATTATTTGTTATGAGTTCGGAGTCTCTCTCAGTGCTTATTTTTAAATAATTATAATCAACCAATTATTATTAAATATATTTAAATTTTTAAGTAAAAAAAATAAACAGCATACGGTTTTTTTAAATATTATGTTAGTGTTGTACAGTGATAAACTACCTAAATTATATTATAGACATGATACATTTTTAAGGTAAGGGCCAAACCTCAAAAAGTACAAGAAAAATTAAAGACTATTTAAAGCAATTAATATTGTTACACAAATAAAATTTTTTATATGGGGCGAGGCTGAGTGGCGATGTTTCTAGAATTTAATGGTGCTAAACCCTCAAAATGTTCGTTTGTTTTATTTTAGAATACTTTAGTCTTTATATTAATACTATATTATATTATAATAATATCACAAATACGTCTACATTTATTGTCAATAATAGTTGTAAGAAATTCACCTTCTAACAATACTATTATAATATTTTATATGACCATGGTTCAATAAAAATTTTGTTGTTACATAATATTATAAAATTAACTAGATTTTCAAACTATTAAAATATTTTCTATAAATGTCACTAAAATAATTTTTCTTTAGGCCAAAACGCTTGAAAATGTGATAAAAGCAGGTTCTTTATAAGTTGTTATAATAGCAGTTTAAAAATATTAAAAATACATTTTTTTTATAAGAATTTTGTATTCAAATTTGGATAAAATTAGGGTTACTGGTATTTTTCCCAAAGCAAAATTCAGAATTTCCGAAAGAACTTTTTCCGGAATGGTATTTTTTTTGAAAGTCCGTAAACCCTAAACCTTTTTCCCCGAATCGATATTAAAATTGATAAATTATAATAATATATTATGTATAAAATAAAAGTGAATTAATAAAATCAATATTAATTTAGAACACATATGTTTAATAATTATTATAATAAATGCTGTAATGTGATAACCTATGTTATCAAGGCCTTTATGGCTTTATTTAAAATAATAAAAATAAATAATTACATAATTTTATTTTTTATATTATAAAAATAAAATGAATAATATATTATTTATTACATACAATACATTTTTACAAAACAATATTATGTGCGATTGCCCTCAAAATTGTAACTTTGGCTGAGCTCTTATTTTCCGTCCTAGAGACCTAGACTCAGCTCCGAGATCATTATCTCTATATTAGTTTGTCTTTTTTGGAACTCACTGAGAACTGAGTAAAGGTCAGGATAACGTTTTACAATAACGAGTTGGAAGCGATTATGCCACCCCTCGCTTACATTTGTTTTATATGAACCAGTTAGAGCTGTTCGGTGTTGATTCCAAATGTCTGGTGGATAACGTGGAAGAATCCCTCTTCTGTTCCTCAAGCTATTACTCCAATAATATAATTTTTTTCAAAATATTCACCCAACATTTTAATTTCAGCCATGATGCGGAAAAGTAAAATAAAATAAAAATAATTTTGCTATAATTTTGCTATAATTTACAATAAAACACTAATTTTATGGATAATTGAAAATGGAAGTATAAGTGTATAATAAAGGGTGATAGCAAGCAAATAATACGTGACTCTACAGTTACAACGATTACAACAGTGTGGTGATATCGATACAAAATACAAATCATTTAAAATAAATGTTCATGTAGCGAAGTTATATAGGCACATGTCGTTATTGTAGCTACTGTAAAGTGCGATAAAGGCAAGATACCCGTACTTTTTTTGTAAATGCTATCTTTATTGCATGAAAAAAAAATCATTGATGGATTTGAATGTATAGCAAAAGCTGTATTTTAGTTATAGGTATAAAATATAATATGTATATCATGTAAAACGCTCTTAAATTCAATTTTGAAATTTTTTATCTCGGGAACAATGACCGTCGGGAAAAATGAGTTCGGGAAAAAAGATTTCGGAGTTTCGGATTTTCTGGAAAAATACCATTCGGGATATAGTTCATTCGGTAAAAACGAAGGGTACCTGAAATTAGATATATAAACGGAGAATAACAATTTTACTAATTGTTTGTAATTTAAAAATATTATTCACGGGTACTTGAAACTTTTAAAGTTTACGATATTATTATGTTTTATTAACACAATACATTTTAAAATGCATTTTTTTCGGAAAATAATTAAGTAGTTTTAATAGCAACAATATCTTAAACAATACATAGGTACTCAGTATATAGGCTGACAGACCACATCGCTCAGAATCGTTATTCGTATAAATAATTTTATATCATTGAATTAAAATTTAATACATCCATTACAGTGACCCTTTCTGGACACCTAATCTACAGCAGAACGGTACCCACTTACCCATCTTTTTGGAATTGGAATTCGTTAGAGCTGCCATCGGCTTCAAACCCGGTAATTTATGGTCGGGTGATAATAGTTGGACCAGAAAATATTTAATGCAAATCGGTAAGAGGAAGGAGGTGGACGGGTAGATGGATGTGGACGGGTCAGATAGGACACTCACCTAAACAACCCGTGTCCCCCCACCGACCATCAAATTCGTAGCATTCTATGGTTGGTTGTGGAGCCAAGTGAATCCCTCATGATTCACGTAGAAGTGGGAAGGGGTGATTACCAACCAGCTTCCTATAAATTGTGTATCTGGAACTCCTCATACAGATTATGTACTGCACATCATGTCATCGTCACCTTATTCAGCTCTTTCGGTTCTATCGTACGTGTGGGTATGAGGTTTACTAAGGAGTGGTCGCTGTCTAGATATGTATTGGACCAATATATTGAATCCGCTACATGTAAGTAGCCGATGACGTGTTCAAAGTTTGTACTTTTCGTAGTATTTTCTAACTCCAATGAAGCCGGTGTATCATCTTGTGGGTGATGACCATATGTGCTGGAACGATATGGATATTACGTGTAATAGAAGAATCGATTGTCTACTAAAATGGAAAAGATTATACATGTAAAAACACTATACTTTCTAATCAAAAAAGTAGTAAGTACCATACAGAATAATATTACCATTAA
This sequence comes from Metopolophium dirhodum, assembly GCF_019925205.1. Classification (NCBI taxonomy): domain Eukaryota; kingdom Metazoa; phylum Arthropoda; class Insecta; order Hemiptera; family Aphididae; genus Metopolophium; species Metopolophium dirhodum. The sequence continues at coordinate 39,677,658 of NC_083563.1, read as the reverse complement.
AAAATCAGTGTGTTTCAATAATCAATATTAAAACCTTAAGCTTGAAGACACTTGTCGTAATTTACATATATTTTGTAACGTAAAACGCTTCTTTTATATCCGCTGTCCTTACGAATGTAATTATTCATCTCACTTCCATATTTATTACACCACAAATTCTTTTTGTTTTACAATCATTTTTATTAGTAAAAACTAGTTGTTTTCTCAGTATATACTTATGACCAAAAGAGTGCCATACAACATGATGTATCATGCACATACAATATGTGCTTTTTACAAAGTATTATTGTCGAAAGTAATAAGTTAATTAATGGAATAAACCACGTAGTAATATTATCTTGTGATAATCAAGGTAATCAAGACATTAAAATTTGTAAAGCCCGTGTATTTCCCTGTAAAATCCGTGTATTTATACCATTTACGGCTGGTAGAACGCGTTTGTTGATAGAAGGCCAAAAAATAAAAAACAGATACATTTAGGTAAATAATCATTGTTTTCTGTGATCGAAAATGCTTCAAGTTACCATAGATTATCTATTTACTAATTTTATTATCAAATAAATATATTAAGTGGGAATGATTACTAATTATTATCTATACCTCTACTCAATAACAATATAAAAAATGCAATAAAATACTTTTTTTGTAATTATGTCAACACGTAGTACAGAAATTTTTTTATAACGATAGTATAATTTTAATATGTGGTTTTGGTATTAAAAACCTTATGAATATTGATATCTATACTTTTACAAGTATAATTACAAAACTGTACCTATCTAGCTAATGCACAGTTATTAAGGAAATAGGTACCTATATTATAATATTATATAACCTTCTATTATAAATATAATTTGTATGTGCATCTTATTTGTACGTGTGAATATTTTAGCTAATAATACAATACTATGTTAATATATAGATATTGTGAATTATAATAGAGTATTTATTCTAAATTTAAATTATTCACCATTATATTTCCATTGAATTATTATTTATATTATATAAGTAATTAAGTAGGTATTGTATTTTAATACTCTTCTATAGCCTATGCTATATAATAGTGCTTATTTCATATTTGTGATTATTAGTGTTTATTTTTTTAAATATTCGATTTTTTTTTGCTATTTTATAAGTGGGACGTTAATACACGTTGCTTAGTACAAGTTGAAACTATAATCGTATAAAGCAATTATTATTTCCTTCCCAATGGGAATATAGTGAATACAATTTTGTTGATTTGTCAAATGATAATATACTTATATATTCACTTATATTACCATCTTTATTATTTTTCAAAATACGTATAATGTTTTGAACATTTTAGATGACTATACACTAGTTAGGTACTAACGGGACCTGGTGTAGCTAGGTGGTTGGCCTTAGTCATTAACGTGTTCTGAGGTCAAGAATTGGCTGACGTCGCTAGTTCCCGGATGGGTGACCACTCGGGCATTTACTATTTAGTGACAAGTCATCGCCCCACATACACGTGGTCCTCAAGGATTCGTAACCCCGCTACAAAATGCGAATGGCCATAGTGGCCGATGCTTAAGATCAATAAAAAAAAACTAGTTATCAGTACATGATAATTATATTTAAAATTTTTATTCATTTAATAAATAATACAATTTCACCAACGTGTGACAGATATAAAATAAAATAAACGTCAGTTTTTTTAGTTTACAGTTATTAATGATTTAATTGTAAAATAAGAAAATAAACATTATTTTATTTTATATTAATTAATCATACAAAAATAAAATTAATATTCGGTAATTTTAGTGCAATACTGCATTTAATTGTAGGCACCTACTAGTTTTTTACTGTAACAATATCTTGTTACATTTATGCACTGCTACAAGTACCTACTATTTATTGATTTGAATACCTATCGTAATTTTGCTTTTTAGATATTGAGTTTGGGTATAATAACTAAGTGATATCAAAATTTCTTGAAAGGTTTGTTTTAGAAAAATAGACTTAGAATAAATTTCAACTAGAATGGTTTTTGATAACGTATAACTACTGTGTTATAGGGCGTGGTATAATAGTACATTTAATACGTGTTATCCATTATCTTGATAAATTGCTACAAAATAGATTTATATGAAATATTTCACAAGCAGCATTTAAGCTTTCTTAAAAATCAATTATTTTATCACTTTAATTTGTACTGTTAAAATGGTACATAGTTAATAGTTAGATAAAGTTAAATAAAATTGTGAGAAGCAATAGCTGCAAGCAAATTAAATCAGACTATAAATATTTATGCATATATTATATATATAGGTGTTATATATGAATAATATGTATATTAGGAGTACTATGTTTTCATTTATAGTATACACTATAATAGCAGTGTTAATATATGGACTCTTATTTTTAGAACTTATAACATATAATATTATATTATAACTTTTCTAGTACGAACTAGTCATATAGTATGAATACTTAATAGTTCATAATAATATAGACTATAGTTATGATCAAATATAGATAAGCACCTACATTAAAGTTATGTTATTAGGCACTAAAATTGTCAAACACTATTACAATACAATTCTTATATTACAGGTCGTAAATTTTTCTAATTAAATTTTACTAGTTCAATAAATATTGTTATATCGGTTCAATTAATATATTTTTTTAAATAATTAAATTTATTTTACAAAAATTACAGAATAAAATATTTTAAGACCTAATACATTATTAAGATATTATGTACAATACAAATTACTTATTTTATAAAAAATACTAGAATGGTTTGTAATTATATTAATAACCTTAACTCGATTTAGTTGGAATGACTAAATCTTAACTTTATTGTAGTATGTATTTCTTAAATAATTAATAACTTATGATTAGTGATTTATATAATATTTAAAAAAAAATTAACATTGAGACCTAAAAACTTAACTTTAACAAATAAAAAAACTTAACAAAAAATAATTTTTTTAATTATTATGGATCTTAATTTGTTATCTAAATTTATTTATATATATCTATTCTATTTAGTAAATAATAAACAAACTAACGTGATGTTATAACTGTCGCATCAGTCTATGCACAATACATATTATTTATAATAAACACGAAACATATTGGTAAATAGGTATAATATCATTGATCATTACTTTACATTTTTTTCTCAACACTATGTTGACTTAATAATTAAAAAATTAAACGTGTGTACTGTGAAAACTACAATGTATTATGATGGTTGCAAACTTGTAACAGTATGTTAAACTACGTACTAAGTCGTAAAGGCTTTTAGCAATTACTGGCGCACCTATGTTAACATAGATTAACTATTATAGTTAGGTACTTACTGTATAATATGATTTAAACGATAAATAGTTTCACGGATTTCTATAAAATTGGCTAGTTATTAAAATATAACTGTACATATTTACGGAAAATTAAAATTATAAATATGCTTGCAATTTAAAATAATAAAATATATAATTACTTAATATGAAAATTGTTATGAGTGGGCTATGCTATTAAATATATACAATATAATATACAGTTGAAATGATATAAATGTAGGTAACTGTTAATTGTTTATATCGATAAACTATATACATAACTATGAGACCTACAATATTGTCAATATGATGAAAATCAAAAGATAATATAATAGGTAACGAAATGAGGCAATGTGAACAAATACTATAACGTATAAGCACTATTTTATACATAATATTATATACCTATAATACATAAGTGAGAATATACAAAACTGCTGTAATACATATCAAAGATATTCAAGTGTAAACAACGTACTTAGAAGTTAGAACCAATCACAATGATATTATGCTATTTTTCCACGTACTAACGTATGGAACTTCTTTTGTTGGACACATAAATCGATCGAATTCTTTAGACCAGTTAGTCGATTTGCGACCAACTGGTTCCATCATATTGTTCCATAATGCATTTGCAGCTGAAATACAACCATGTTAAAATATAATGCATCAGTGTTTCATTTTGTCATTCTCAGACTAGGATTTGACAACAAAAAAAATACGTACCTATATAGTTAACTATTTAATTAATTTTAATCTTAACTTATAAGTCAGTTATAACTTACAAAATTGCATCGTTGAATTTCTATGGTCATTAAACGGGAGTTTAATAGGTATTAAATATATAACTATAATTTATTTCATGAGAAAAAATCCTTAATTTTATATAATACGTATTACCTATAGGTTATATTTTAAAGTCAGAAATAATATTTAATAATAATTATTTAATCTTGACATCTTGTAGTATGTTATATAAAAATGCAAACTTGTAATAGTATAATATTTAGATTAACAATGTTATTAGTCGAAGCTCGTAAAATAATGACAAAAAAAACTGGAAAACTCTTTCTGCTATATTAGGTATAGTAGTTTTCTAGTGTACCTTGACATTGGATTTGTCACTGTAATGTGTGTGTCAAACATAAATTAAATTTAAAAATCATTGTTTACAATTAGATTTGTGTATTATTATCAATTTATACGAACGATTTTATGGTAAATAATTATTGGTATTTTCTTCATTCGGTAAAGGTTGAATTAATTTCACTAAAAACATTGCATATAACCTATAATTTATATCCAGTCAACACTGATGGACCGTAGAATGATATTATGAATGATTAATTGTGGGGTATAAATCATTTAAAATTAGTTTAATATTTTCAAAAATTAAGTACAGAAAATAATAATATTCAATAAAATCCGTTAATTTTCATTTAAATACCCAATTTTTTGAACATTTTTACTACAAACATTTGTACAAATAATTATATTTATGTATATACGATATTTTTAAATTGCTATATGAACAACTTATGAAGAATTTTTTAGGTATTACATTTTAAATATTTAGGTACGTATTAAAATTAAAAATGCATGAGTTCTTAACAATTTTATATTGTATGGCAAGGGGGCGGAAAGTGAGGCCGGAAATAAGCATTTACTATCCGCTGGAGGGGAAAAGGTCGTTTTCCAACGCCTCAACAGGAATCAAAATTTAAACTTTCAGTACAGGGGTGACAAAAAATAATTTGCATATTTTCTTGGTTTTGTCAGCATTAACTTCACACTTATAAAAGAAAGATTATTTTAGAATTGTGTATTAAATTGGCCATTACTCTTTATTTTTTTTAACTAGGAACAATTTTTTATCAAAGTTTATAGAAACAAAAATCTAAAAAGTAAGTAGAAAACTTTAAATGTTTATTAAAAACGAATAACAAAAAAAATAAATTTGTCGAAAACCAGATGAATATAACCATGCATTTTTGACTCGTAAATACAAACTAGATAAAAATCGATTATTACAAACCACCTTCACCATATTGAAAAATAAATCATTTTTTCTGCTTATTGTTTTCAGACACACAAATACAAAATATTGTTGTAAAACTAATATTTCTAACTCCTCTCAGAATCTAAAATATTGAACGGCTATTTATAATATTATAAATTCTGCATTTTATTTTTTAATCAATACCTACTATTTTGATAATTTATTAAAAATTAAACATTTTTGAATATTTTTTTTTATACCTAAACAAAGATTTTAAATCATTCTCACCTCTGGCATAACCTTTTTGACTGAAATGGAAACAATCACTCGCCAAATACGTTGTATCTGTAGTATTAAACCTATTTAATGGGAATTGTAGATGTTCTGTAAATGCTTGGAGTACAACTGTAAAATCATCTTTATTCTTCATTTCTTCATTTTCCACCTATAAAAAAGAAAATATATTCATATTTTATGCAACAAATTTATGTCTATACATCATTTTGTAAAATAAGTAATTTTTTGAAAGAAAATACCAGTGATTATAACAAAGTGGGAGGGTACTAAGTATTCTCACTTATAATATTATATATTTATACTATTTTTGACCGTTTAATAATAACGATTACTATGCGGACTATACTAATATATCCCGTCCAGCTTATTTTGACATATGGCAACTGTTAAGATTAAAAACAATAGTTGTGCAAAAACTATATTGTTGTGATAATATGTTATAATATCGTTTTAAGAACACTAGCGGTGAAGCTTTTAATTCAAAGTTCAACGGCTTGTTCTACAGTAAACAATTTATCGATCTGCTCATAATCAAAACTACGAAACATTTAAAAAAAATATGATAAATATTTAAATTAAATTAAAACAACTTTTTTAACCTACCTATAGTAATGATATTACATACAGTTATATGTCTCTGTAAAAATTGGAAGGAAAATTAAGTTAAGGATAATAATATGGATTTAATATTCCATAATATGTAATTTTATATTTTTAATTAGTTCGTATGATGCACATTTTAAAGTATACACCATTGTCTTTTATTTTTCATGTGAGGAGTATCAACTTTCTTAAATGGCTTAAATGGATTCGATAGATCTATTTAACGTCAATTATCAACTCAACTGGCTCATTCACGATAATGACTAGATAATAAAAAGGATTTCTATATTTAATAAGCTACAAGATTAGGGACATGTCTCAAATCTCAATGCCCCGTGCAATCATTAACAAACCCCTAGCACCAGTCAGCTTTCCCATTATCAACCACCTTGTTATTAGATCGAGACACACGAGTCTCTACATATACTTTTAAACAATTTTTGAAATATTGAAATCGGATTCCGTGGTTATGTAAAAAAAAAATAATATTAAAAAAAACAACCTCTAAAATAACTACTGGCTAGATATTGTATAAGATACCTTAGTATCTTAGGTATCTTAGGTTAATACTACACAAAATTCAAACTGTGATTACAGAATACAGATGTATAATTAAAACGTGAAAGTCAGTTTATGAATAATATGATTACTTTTCATCACCTATAATACTGTTTCTGTCCGTGTTTATCTTCAATACTGTTAAATGTTACCTAGGTGCACTCCAGACAAGCAGTGCTTAGATTAGGAAAAAAATTTGCAAAAATGCAAAAATTTAAAACTATTTGATGTATCCCTTCTAATTATTGTATCCTAATCGTTATATATCTGCACAGACTTATAAATTGAAATATACGGTTTTATAATAATATAATATAGAACAAATTATATTTAGAAATTATATCAAAATTTTTACAACTTCAAAATTATAATATCACATGTATTTAATTTTAAAGCAACAATATTAGAATTATCGCAGTCTGCATTGCATAGTGCAGATTGCTATCATTGACGGTTGACTTAACCTTAAAAATGTAATTCATGAGTTGGATTGGGTCGATATCTAGTACCTTGAAATTTAAAAGATTGGTTTAGCCAAAAAAAGTGAAGATTTGGATCAATTTCGTTTTAATTGTGATTTGTGATTTATATATTATTTTTTTTTAATTAAACGGATAAAAAAAACAGGAAATTTTGATATTTTCAACCATTTAAATAACACATTTAGATTATTTAGTTCATAAACTAAAGCTTCAGTTTTAGAATATTTGAACCATAAATTACACTGATTAAATTTAGTGGTTGACTTCAAATGAAAAATCACATTTAAGATTCATGCACGTTACTGTATAAAAATAATCTTACTATTTCTTTCTCAACTTCTTGAAACTGTTTCATTACTTTTATGTAATCTGGCAATTTATGTTTGTACTGTATCGAATACAAACATGGACACTCTAGGATGTGAGTGAAAAAACAAATTCTTGGCAGATTTGTGAATTTAAGTATAATTTCTAAATCTATAAAACACATAAACAATATTTAGATTATTACTTTTTTCATACTACATTATTTCTTTATTAAGGAATACAAATATAGTTAATATAGTTATAGTGTTATACTAGAGTTACAAACATACATACCCATTAATTATTTTAACCATAAATTCTTATGCGGTTTATATAAAATATTTGTTAGGTACCTACCTAACAATAATATTAGCACCTTATTTTAATATAGTTTGACATCGATAATCAAGTTACCAATTACATTCGAATGTTGATAGGTAGTTACCAATTCCAAGAACTATACATGTATTATCATTAGATATTAAAGTACCTATTTAGCATTTTACTGGGTAGATTAACATACAATAAGACGTACTTACCTATATTAATAAATATAATATTTAAAAAACAATTTATTTCAAGGCTATAAAATAATAATTAGATATATTTGATTTTATGGAAATCACAGGTATGCCAATAAACGATATTGATCATTTCGATAATTGTATGTTTTAAATTTGTCTAGATCATTTCCAGGGTATATTGGTAAAAATACTTATTATGATGAATTACAAGTGTCAATTCATATTATGTGACCCAATCGTTAACATAAAGTATTTGTTAATGTTAGATGGATTTTCAATTAAAAATATCAAAAGCTTGAATAAAATATTTTAATCTATCAGTCACCATTTAATAATATAATATAGGTACTAAACATAAAATATACATTTAAATTTTAGTGCTATTATTTGTTTAGAATTATTTCATACGTATGGTACGTATATTTAAACAAAAGTTATTATTTTACACCACTAGAGTGCATTACTATAGTAGGAACGAGGAAGTTAAAATTACAATAATAATTTATTTATCATTTTTAGTCATTAAATTTTACATACACTAAAATTTAATGACTAAAATTGGTCTCCTTCAAAGTTTAATTTTATCATATTTTATCTGCAAGCTGAAATATTATTAGAAAATACTTTTACAATTCTTTACGGAATAGGCCATCATTGAAATTGCATACATTTATTGAAGGTAAACCGTAAATGTATGAAATTTTAATGATGACTTATTTAGGTAATTTTAATTATTTAATTATTTATTTACTTAAATAGATACCTACCTATTTCCAGAAACATAACTTACTGTACATAACTTAAATAATTTTTTTTTATTTATTGGATATTGATATAATGAAATATTTTGATTACTAGGTATAAGTATAATGTTTGCCATCACCCAGTACATCAAAAACCAATCTTTAACGAAATTAATAAAATCTCTACCCACTTAAGTATTTTGAATAAACACGCTGGAAATATTGGTAATTTAAGACAATATTTTTTTGTAATTTTGATGGTTATTTAAATTAATGGCTATTTAAGATTCTAAAGTTATATAAACGTTAATACATTTTGGATAAAATAAATGTTTAACATTCAAATATAATAATTTGTTTATACGCACATTTATTTTTGATAAGAAAGATCCAATAGATGTTTGTACCTTTTTGTATGTGATTAGTTTCAATAAAATTATATATTTTTTTAATATTCAATTTAGTTTACTTGGACTTAAAATTAAGTTGACCATAGTCCGTGGTAAATTTTCTTTTATGTATAATAATGCTGTTAAAACTTCCTGTTTATGTTTTTCAGCATACGTAGTATAATCTCCGTAGCACAGTTCTAAGCAAAAGGTATTTGAACTCATCATCATTGTTACTAACTGTTGAAACAAATCGTTGTTGTTATTATTTTTATTTAATCATGAAAAAAAATAATATATATTTCAGTCTTACCTTCCAGTCTTCGGTTATATTAACCCTCTTATCCATTTTCATTCTTTTCACCAGTTCTCTTGTCATAAATGGTAGGTCTCTACTGAGAGCACCGATTTCAGCTACGTTGAATTGAGAAAAACGCTGTTCAGCCAATGCATCGCCATACGCATAGCCAATCAATTTTGGATTAAATACTTTCAAAATATTTGGCAAAGTTAAAAATTCTCTCCATGTACCTTGTCCACCTAATAATAAAAATTATTGCAATAAATTAAATAACTTTGTAAGATAAATCAATAATTAATTATTCCATAATATAATATTATGTTTCTATATACTTAATTAAAAATAATACCAGCTGTCCACGATGATCCACGATGATCGACGACTAATTGTGGCAAAAAATACGAAAAGCTTCCCGTCCCGACTGTCAAAGAATCTCCGACACTGCCGATTACATCAAAGTCACCTGGTCTTAGTTCATGTACAGACGTTGGCCTTGTTTCAGATCTAGTTCCATTGGTACTACAAAAAAACTTGGATGACTTCAGTTGTCGATCTTGTGTTCTCTGAAAAATAAAACAAGGAACGAGTTAAGCCTAAATACACCATTGATGATGTGCTCGTATCCCGAATGAAATTAACTTTATCCGAACCTGTAACATCCGAGATTTGTCTATTTGATGCTGTGAGCTGAACATGTTTTGTAAAAAAAGTCTCGTAGGATACAAAATTCTATCTTGAAGCTGTATAACGGATTTTGGTATACCCGTCAAATTATCATTAGATATCTGATGTACCCATTTCGGCGATTGAAAGTTTGATTTCCAAGTCAATGTGACGGTACAACACCACAAAAAGCACACGCTAATTGCTATTACATCTAATTATAACATTATTTAAAACTTCATTTTTATTTTCATAGAATAATTCAATCATTTTTTTTTTAGATTTTGTGTAAAAATCAATAATATTTTCTTATAAACAATTTCAAATAATAATAATTTTTTGTAAAATATTAAATGGTTCTCAATAAATAATTTCATAATACTTTTTTAGGTTCTGTGCGATATTTAAAAAAAATAGAAATTCCCCAGCACTTTACAAAATAAAAACAAAACTCCGAAATATCTGGAATTTTTATGAAAAATCAGTCTTCAAGAAAATGATTTTCTTTTATATTGTAACTCAAAACTGAATAACTGTAGACTTGATATTTTAAAGATAGATATAATAAAATTTTAAAAAGTATTTTAGATGTTAATTTGAGCTATTAATAGATAATTGTGAAATTCTCAGTATTTTTTAGATTTTACTCAACTTATGTATGTATGATAACATTCTTGTTTATGATCAAAATATCTAAACAATTTGAAACATGGTTTCTCATAAGATTTATCTCATTGATAAATCTAATTGTAAAATTTCAAAAATACATAGTCACAAATTCATAATTAATCGCGAGTCACCGTGGTATAACATCAAAACCATGTTTTCATTATTGTTTGTTATTTTTTTGTGAGATTTTTTACAGATTCTATCGAAATCACAATAAATGTTGATAACGCTGTACATTTTGTTTTTTTGTTACATCACCCTAGGTTCATTAGAAAACTGAAAAAATATAATACTCGTAACAAACTATAAAATAACATGTGACAAAAAAAATGTATTTGTGAATCATAGGGTTAAAAACCATTTGAATCAACAATTTGACAAAACTTGTTAAAATCGCTAAAACTCAATAGTTATTTTGTTGTTAAAGTCCCATACAATATTTTTATTCTTTTACCTATCTAAGAATTGAATTTAAAATGTTGTTTTTGTTTTGTTATTCAAAAACTAAAAACTGTATAGACTTGAAAATGTCTCCAAATATTTGTACCTACTAGTATTTTATTGAAATGATAAATTCTTTGATTTTTATATATTGCCTCTTTTTGAGCTAGGTACTTGTATTTATTAAAAATATTCAACATTATGGTTTTTTTTTCAATTTATGTTAGACAAAATTGTTTTTTTGAAATAAAATAGCTTAAAAATTGAATAGGTATGATGTTCTTCGTAAGTTCTTCTTACTGAAATTAATAAACAATTTTACTATAAAGTGAAATAAATTTTTTAAAAGGGTTCAAAATGTTCAAATTTTAAAACGTTGATGAAATTTGTCAAAATTGGGAACTATTTCTAGACATATTGGCTGACGTATTAATATTGAAGAGGTATACTTGAAATCAAAAAAAAAATATAGCCGTAGAATATTTTTTTAATAAATTCTTGTCGCTCAAATTATGATATTTTACAATCAATCGTTCCTGATTACTGTCAATATTTCTAATTTATTGCAAGCTTTCAAATTAATTTAAACTGGGATATTATGTCATATGTAAATGTCGGATAATACCAATAAAAATGTAATATCAATAAATTAATAATATTGATTAAAAATATAATTGTACTAATTATTTTTTTATTAATTCCGAAAAATTTATATTTATAAAAAAATACATAGGTATTATTATAGATATTATAAATTGTAGTTAATAATACTAGTTTATAGTCGGATAGTTATACCAAAGTCAAGAATTGATTGGAAAAGTAATTTAAAAATAAATAATAAAACTATAAAAGTATATCTACTAGTTTTTACAAAGACAGTAAACATAACAAAATATGCCTTAATCACGCAATGTTACTATTATAATAGCATATAATAACTTAAATCCGTTTAACATTCGGATAATATCTGTTTTATTTGAAATCCTGATAACCGTTACTACCGTGTAACATGATCGTTAATATTATGATTGTCGAAAAAACACCGTTACAACTGTGTAAAACTCATCTAACTTTTTTTTATATGTAAATAACTACAACTTATAAAATGTACGAGAAAGTAAAAAAAAATAATAAATAATAAGGCACTCACCTTTTTCGAAAAATCGTCTCATCGCGTTCGTTTCGTTTGGACCGCACGTGTGATTCTCGTATTTTCGGACTAAAACAACGGCTTCGACATTGACTTGCTGCAGCGACTATCACTAAGATGCAACTAACTACAATCGATAATATAGTAATTTACTATGTATACACCGGTATGAGAATAATGTGCGAAAACGGTAAAATAATATAATATTATAATTTAACGTACGCGCGTGTTCCGCCTAGCGCCAACCGCGTTTCTTTCAATAATAATAAAAATACTACACATACCTACCTAATGATATAATAATATTACATTGGTGTAATTTTGTTGTTTCCGTCGCCGCCCTCTTCGTCGTCGTAGTCGTCTTAGTCGTCGTATTAACATACCCGCGGGCACGACGACGGTGGTGGCAAGTTCACGGCGGCAGTAGCGTTCACGTCTGACCTTAGCGACGGCGACGAGTATTTATCTTTATTTCCGATGGCCACCACCTGTGCGCGCGTCCTTTGCCCGCCGTGCCGCCGGAATTGGCGGGTGGGTAGTCAGCGTTCACCGACACATATTAACATTATACAGTATTCGTGTAATCATGTATACATCTACCTGGACATGCACCTATATATGTATTGCGCACGCTGGTTACTAACCACGGTCGGTAGGAGGAGACGTATCTAATCAAGGAACTTGAAAAAATATGTAAAAATCTGAATAAAATATGTATAACTTAATATCATAATAATGTTCTGCTATATAATAGTATCGTTAAAATAATCGACTGAGCTGGCGTGTAATTACTAAAAAACGTTCCGAAGATTTCATTATTACTATAAACACCATCGGCGTATATCTTGTCGGCCGCCTCCGGACCGTGATCGTCAGCAACAAGGTCTAGGACGAAACCTTGATGCCGCTTGTCGGTGCTTGTTTGAACACGAGACTATAAACGTAGGTACAGATTGGTGATCGGCATAATTCCAAAATGTATCAATTGATCCAGGATTGTATTTCAGCGTATCTATAACATCCGATTATTGGGTTCCGGCTTTATTATTTAAATATTTAATACCTATTAAATACGATTTGTTTAACTTTCAAATTGTTGTAACTAGGTCCCGGATTTCAATACCAAGTGTATTATTTTTGAGTGCTCTAGACAATGTATTTCAAGTACATAATTCGTTTCATGTAAATATATGTAAAAAAAGAAGGTGGGCAAGTGGGTGTTGCTCTGCTGTACAGTAGGTTACAAGTGGGTCCACTGTAACTGATTGTGTTAAATTTTCGTGAAACGCTTTTTGACCCAACAAATAACATTTTATTGAAAATTATAGAAAAATAAAAACTAAAAAAATTGAAAACTGAAAATGTCCGAAAACAGCTCAAAATAAGTCATATTTTTAGTGCATATATTATTACATTAATAGATTGTAAGAGCGTTTAGTGATAATTATTAGGAATTTTAAAAATATTATATCGATAACTATTGTTATCATAATATTTGCATAAATAGTTTTTAGGTATTTTTCCATCTGTATCAGCGAATATCAGATGTGGTGTCTTACCGGGACTTAATCAAATAACCAAGCCTGGATTAAGATAATTTTGGTCCCGGGGCCAAATTGTAATAATACATCCATTATCGATACACTATTGGAAACTTACTACTCGCCAGGTGCCCACTATTGTTCGATATCCGTTGTGGGCCCGGGGCCATGCCCCCCTTAATCCGGGATTGAAACAACAACTAATTAGTTAGTAGGAGATACGTTACACAGCGATCCCATTTATTTCCAGATAGTTTACTGATTATTTATTGTATGCGCCTAAGTTTGGTATTTAGTTTTTATGTAATTGTTGGTTTAGTTAAGATAAGTTGTTAATAAAGCCAAAATCTAAAACCTTATTTTTCGATAGTTTTTAAAACATCGAAATCGCCCTAGTCATAACTTAAAGTTGTAAGTTATGACCAATGAAAATAAAAACATAATTTTTTGGTATTGTCAAAAGTTCTTACTAAAGATTTTTTATTTATATATTAAGGTTTTATAAATTATTATGGGTAACCTATACCAATGTTGAACACGTCATAATAATATATATTTAAAATTGAACCGTTGTATTTACAAACTTTATTGTTTACATTAACTCTGAATGTCAAAATAGTATTTTTGATTTGAAATTCTATTGGTATATTGGTTAACGTTTGACCAACACGAACCATACTGTATAATAAAATTATTTTTCTCTCGTAAATATTTTTGTAATCGGGTCTTTTTATCGGACTATAGCGACCACGCGTGATGACGACATATTTTAATAATTTTATTTTTATCAGTCATTGCACTCATCAAACTTATTGGCCCCCGATATGGAATTTTTTAGCATACACATGCTTACAATATTAATATATTTGGGTGTAACTCGATAAGCAATCCAGCACGCGCATCTACATACGTAGACGTAGGTATGCTCAAGTTAGTACGCGTGAGAAATTCAATTCCAGCAACACTTTTAGTTTCATTTTTCGAACAGGTTAATGACACGATCTAATATTGTCCATGTCTGCGACGATTACAATATACATGGTTTGAATGCATTTGCAACTTACTGTATTCGTCGTGGTTTCTGATCATCGTAATGTAAAATATTTAATATGCTGTAAATTAACTAACAGGTACTTAATATTACATTATTATTGTCCGTGCAATTATGTACCATGTTCAAATAATAGATACCTAGTACTTAGGTATATACTTTAATAGTCACTATTACGAAACAACAGATTTTGAAAATATTTCACTACTAAAATAATGGAGTCATTAAATATTATATGCTTACACAAAGTTATGCGGCTACTCTAAGTGTTAAAATCGTTAGAAGTAGCATTATGATTTCAATTTTCTGATATGTTAGGTTAGGCCTGCACCTATCTGGTGCACGTATCACTGGTTTAAGGCAGAATTTTTACGAGAAATAATAATTATTACATTTATTACACCATAAATATGCATACCTCGCGATGAAATATTATCAAATCAGAAAAATTGTTTGATGATTTGTTATTTTACACCTAATAAACAATTATGAAATTATGTTATAGGTATAGTGAACAACGAACGTGTTGAATATAAATAATACATTATAATATTCATCAAGTTTGAAGCATTTACCAAACAGTTTTAGTACAGTGAATAATTAAATAATAATATGGATACTATTATGTTTAATATAGTGTAGCATAGTATATGTGTACATTGTATTCCTAGCTTATAATATTATTTATCTTAGATTGAAGTACTCAAGTACATAATATATTATTATTTTTTAAAACTTATAATTAGATCTGACTCGATCAATGTAATCAATGTTTAAACTTTTAAAGTAAATGGGATTAAAATATTATGGTAGGTAATATACAAGGTATATTATATTATATTATATTTATAATTTATTTTCTTAATTATCCGGAAAATAATGAAGAACTTTGGGAAAATGTCAAAAAATATCCCTCTTCAACCGAATCTATTTCAGTTTAGTTTGTGATATCTTATATCTTAATTATTAAGACAAGCAATTATTTTAATACGAAATATAGGTATAATTAAATACTTTAACATAGGTGCGTAAATCATATCAAAAAAATAATTTTCTCATATTTTTATATTAACCTATTCAATATAATATTAATTATAATATTTTTCGAAACATAATATTTGTTTAATACTGATCCAATAAATTATATATATATTATATTACACAATTTATTATTATAGGTGCCTTAAAAGAAAAAGAAATAAATTATTGGCTTGAGCTTAGGGCGAGATGAACGAATTCACACGAAAACCTAACCCAACCTAACAAAAAGGAGCAAGATTTATCCTGTTTTACATTTATTTCTTTTATTTGTAATGGACTATAGTTAGTAGACCGTTATATCGAATTACCGTGTTTTGATAAAACATTAAAACGTGATAGTTTACTATAACTGGTACAAATCATGTAGAATGTAAATAATAGATAATTTAAATTTTTAAATTTTAACTATATTACGTTTTATATGACTTACGAAATTGGACAGTTAATTGACGAAATGTCATTAATACATTCAAGTTATTTTTTCATGATCAAATATACGAATATTATGTATTCAACGGATATAAAAACATAGAGGATTCTTCAGACGAATCGGTTGATTTCCGTCAAACCAATTCCATCAAATTGTTTCATATAAATATATAAATATGACCTAATATTAGTTTGATCACTTAAATGTGAATTATATATTTATTATATTATGTTACCGTAAAATATTGATTATTAGGTTAAGCTAGGTTTTAGTAGTTAGTGCTAGGATTCACTGTTTGCACTCAGTTAATGCTTAAAATCATAATTTTATTTGGGCTTTTACTAAATACGTTGTGTATATCTTAGGATGTACAAATTTATTCAGTAAGAACTGATAACTGCTGGTACGTAGTATATTTGAGTATATTTTGTACACTTGCAATTATTACAATAATGCAATTATATAACAGTAGGTTAGATAGTACACCGCGTACAAATAAATAATATTTTTTTTACAAATAATGATTTTATAAAGAATGAAACACATGTTTTTACATTGTAATTTTTATTAAAATTTATAACTTTTATAGTGCATCGTCAAAGCTGTGCACTAACTAGTTGAAAGTTAAAGTTAAGTTAGAAAGTTACTTTTTAACTTAACTAGTTAGTTTTAGTTCATATTAACTTTGTAACTTAACTAGTTGAATTTAATGTATAAAATTGTCTAATCTAACTCGTTAGAAAAAAAAACTAACTAGTTATTATTATTATTTTCATTTCATTCCAAAATTCCAAAAGCTGTTCCTCAATCATGATATTATGGCTATATTATGCCTGTATAGATTATATTGGCTCATATTATATATTATTAATTATTAGTATTTATAATAATGCACGCATAGGAACCACAGCTTTTCCGGGTAGTCTGTAGAATGTTGATATCTACTAGACATAAATAGTATCTATACGGGTGGATTAACCAATTAGTGTAGACACGATGCCGAATTTTCGTGGTAGTGTTATCGGCGGTATACGTTAACCCGTTTATCTATATTACTATTTAACTATTACAATATCACCTATACTTAAGATTTAATAACTATATTATAATATCACAATATCATATAGATTATATTAGGTATTATTATTTAATATTAATATTTTAAGTTGTCATACTGTTAAATATTTTTTTTCACCCTTTATGTTCTAATAACTGATAAGTGGTTGTGGTATACCAATTAATTGAAATTATTATTTACCTAAATAGAACATTTTGATCAAATTACTAAGGGTTTAATTCAATTTTTAGTTTTAATCAATAATTGAAGTTAGATAACTTATTATTTACATTTCAATAAAAAGGTTTTTTAATCTAGGTATAAAAAAAACTAACTTCTAACTTCTACTCTAACTTAAGTTACTATTTTCACCAAACTATAAATATAGGTCGTTTAAATAAACATTATTTAAAACAAATAATAACTTAATTATATTTTAAAAACAATACATCAATATAAATTATGTAGATATATAAATATATATGTTAAGCAAAGAATAGTACCTACATAATACATTTATAGTAAATATCATGTTTTACAAATTTTTTATTACAACAGGTATTAAAAAACTAAACAACAATAAACTGAACAATTAATTAAAATATAGGTAATAATATTATGTAGTATGCAACAATGCTACAGCTATGGATTTATTTGTAATATTATTGAAACTATTAATAATTTTCTATAAAAACCCGATGGATTCAGATATTATATCATAATATACCAACATTAAATATATGTATATTATAAACTGATTTAGAACTTCACATATTAAAAATCGTTGTAATTTTTTTGTGAAGTCACACACTTATATTATCAATAACTATTGATACCAATTGATAACTTCCAGCAAACTATACTTATTGTATTCACATATACCATTGTAACGCTTCGTAATATAGATATCGCAATATAATATTTTTTTTCTCTAAATCTATTTAATGGCACATATATGTTACAATGTGATGTCACTTTTGAAAACAAAAACTGACATCGTATAGATTTTATTATCATCTTAATGCACGTAGGGTAACTTATAAATAACTAAGTTAGAAATTTGGACAGTTTCAGAAACTCACTTATATTCTAACTTGGTTAGTTTTTTTATTAAAGTAACAACTTCAACTAGTTGAAAAAAATGACTAACTTGCCCAGCTTTGTACATCGTATACAATTAAATAATAATTTTTTAGATACAAAAAATGTAAATAACTAACAGTAAGCAATTTGTTTTTATAATATATAATTATAATTTTTATTTACGTTAATCATAGATTTTACTAACTCAATTTGTACATCCTAAGATACATAAATATCTTAAAAAAAAAATTTGTGTAGATACCTATCTTGAATTTAATGTGACATCTGATCATGTCCATTTAAAGTTAAACCTGACACTATCCGACCAACTTATCTAAAAAATAAAGGAAAATTACTTTTAGGATTTGAAAATATGTCATTAAACTTTATAACCTAAAAAGTGAAAACTATTCTGGGGTCTAATTTAAAACTGATTGAAAACATATTTGCACATTTTCCAAATTGATCGGACATAGTCAGGTGACTGCGTGAAGTTGGTCCCTTCCGAAATGTTTTTTAGCTTATAATAATTAAACGACATATTTTAAAATTCTAAAAAATAATTTGCAATTATTTTCATATTTTTTGAATTTATTATCAAAGTTAATGAATGAAGGGGGATGTAATTTATGTACATCCTCTGGTCAGTTTTATTTCTATTGTAATCTCCCAGGTTTTGCAAGACGTTAATCATTTAATTTTCCTATTAAGCTAAGCGAAGAATACAATTGTATACCAGTCTTATTCAAAGTTAATCCGTTCGTTAATGGAAAAAAAACGGGCATAGTCTAAGTAAAATTGTATTGGATTTTGTTGTTGAGTCAATTACTGAATTCTAATACAAATATCGCAGCTCTATAGTCTATAAAACCAAACTAACTAACTGTCAACAATAAAAGTAATAGATTAAGCTGTAGGTAAATTATATCTTCATTGTTTCAACTTTAACGTGGTCAAATGATAACTTCCTTGATAGTATATTTGGTATAGTTAATATTGTATTACCTATAACAGGTTGTATTGTAGTAACCATTTAATTTAAATAGAAGAAGCCAAAGAAGTAGGCTCGAGAATCCAAGCGGGAAATAGGACTTATTATGGACTCGTGAAACTATTAAGTTCAAGGTCATTATCAAGATAGATAAAGAGACGTTTGTATACCAGCTTAATACGACCAGTGATATTGTACGGATAGGAAACCTGGGCACTAAGGAAATCAAATGAAAATAAATTATTAATACTATAAAGGAAAATATTACGGAAGATCTTCGGTCCAATGAAAGATGACATCACAGGGGAGTGGAGAAGAAGAAAAAACAGATAGTCTAACCTAACAGAACAGCTACAAGAAATGTTTAGTGAAAATAACATAGTAGACGATCAAGAAAAGAAAGCTGCGCTGGACAGGACATACAATGCGGAGCCAGAACTCTCTACTAAGAATGGTGCTGGAACAGAATCTGGTAGGAAAAAGACCACTGGGAAGACCGAAATTGAGATGGGAAGATATAGTTAAGAGGGATGTAGAAGAATTAGGAGGCGGAGTAAACTGGAAGGATTTGGCGATGAATAGAGACGACTGGAGAATTGGTTGTGAGACGGGATTATGGTCCTAGCGGCCGAATAACCCAAAAGAAGAAGAAGAACCATTTAATTTATTCGTAGTGGAAGTGTCATTTTCAATTTAAGTATAGGTATATAAGTGAAGTGTACCAATAGATATTATGTTGCTTGAGACATATTGTTAAATATAATATAATATTCTACTGTTAGTAAACCATGTATTTTCAAAGGACTTATTTAAAATTAATAATAAATAAAACACTTATTAGTTATTTCAAGTATGGACGAGTCTTATTAACTAACAAGTAACAGTACAACTTGTGACTATATTTTATATTGCAAGATTTGTAACTAAATTTTATCCATTGAAATATTTATGATAGGTAATAAACTATTGAGTTTTATTATCTCATGATCATGTTTTAAAATAATGTTAGTACAGAACCTCGTTATACGTACCTATTATGTGTTAATACATTAATCATTCCAAGTATGTAGCCGTATCGTGTTTAACAGTAATACGAATACAGGAAACAATGTTAACTATACTTTTTACATAGGTACTAAAAAATGTTACTAGAATTTACTTTATATTTTTTACTAGAAATACTATAAACATTTGGTTTAGTTAATTATTATTATTATTGAATCTCGGGATGAAAAAACATTATTAATCAACTTGGATTTATTCGACTAGATAATTTTCATTTAATGACATTACCAAATCAGTTAAATGTCAGATCATAGGTTTGTATTTTGAAAATATGGTAATCTGAATAATTAGTCAGCTGTTTTGTATTTATATTATATTATCTTCTATTGAATAGCCAATAGGTACCAATGTACCATGTACCACTATTATATTGTGTCTGCTCATCCGTTACGACTATCGTTGTCATGTAAACAAAACGACAGTTAATTTTATAATAATATAAGCTATACATTTTTTTGTTTTACACTCTTATAATACGCATATCCTTGTGTTCAAGGTATTGTCTTATTTACATCAAACTAATTACATTTTTTGATTTAATTTTATACATGGTACATCTACTATAATATGTATTATGACTAATACATAAAAGCTTTTGTTTGTCACTTATTGTTATTTATATGTATTTACTGCTTTAGTAATAGTGACTTAAGTACTTTAGTAACTATAGTACTTTATAAAACTTATTTAGTTAGTTCCTCATTTTATTCAATAGTGCATAGACAAATATTGTAATTTGTTAAAATTTACTTTAACTCATCAATTATGTATAGATTATAGATTATATAGTCACCAAGAATATAGCACGACCAATCAATTTTCCAATGAGGATTGTCCTTATTACTTGTAACTCTACAGTGTTATGGATAATGAAATATAAAATAAAAACACTAATAATTAAAAAATAACTGTTCTTTAAATGAACATTACACACGAATAAAAATTATAATGCAACTCGTCATCATTAGTTTATATTTTTTAATGCAAATGTGCTGGATATATTAATATGAATTAGAGATGTTCCGGGTACTCGATATCATATTTACGACTCAGCTCTTACTCGGTACCCGGCGTAATGCCTACATTTTTACTCGACTCATATCCAATGGCAGACGCTGATAATCTATTTATAAATATATGCATAAGTGTCTATAATTGGTATAACGGGTAAAATATAAAATTCTAGGGTAATAAATTATAATTTATTTTAGTACGTCATATTGGAATAACTGAACTGATTTCCAATAGTCAGTTGATTATAAACAAATCATGTTTTTCTTCTACGAATTACAAAAAAAAAAATCTAGTGTTTACTGTTTAATGTTTATATACTGAACTGATTTCCAATAGTCAGTTGATTATAAACAAATCATGTTTTTTCTTCTACGAATTACAAAACAAAATCTCGTGTTTACTGTTTAATGCTTATATATAAATTATATGATAACAATCTGCAATCAAAGCCCATTATAAAATATAAATTATTCCTATACAAATATTCTCAGTTATAAGACGTAATGAGTCATCACTTTACAGTCTACAGGTGGGTGTCCACTTGATACGTGTACGTGTACGTGCATAAAAATACTTTTCTGTGATTGGTTGGTATACACGGTAAGCTTTTGGTATACCAGAGTGTTATACGTTCTTACCACAGGCTTGACCATGATACCACGGAGTTGGATCCAATTCAACTTTTCACGTGTACACGGCTCTATATTGATAACTTAAGAATATAATATGATATATTAACTGACGGGAAACGTTTTTGAGACCGTTCATAGCGAACGTCTCCGGTCAATATATGCACGCCAACGTACACGTATGTAGTGGAAACCCACCTTACAGCTCTGCACTTCGGCCTATACTCGATACCCGGTTAGTGTTAACATTTTTACCCGGCCAATACTCGATACCTGGTTAGTATTAACATTTTTACCCAGTCAGTAGGTACTCGGTACCCGGTCTACTACCAGATTTTCTACCCAGAACATCTCTAATATGAATGATTCCAGTGAATATTTATTTATAATTTTAACGGTATAAAGCCCTTAAAATAAATGTTTTAAATACAATATTGACAATTGCAATAGGAAACAAATTCGGCAGAAAAATATTAAGATATTATTACTATACAAGTACTTGTAATAATTTTGATTGTAAAATAATTTAATGAATATGGATGTTATATGTATATTATTATATTAATTTTGTTGTTGTTTGAAAACGATTTAAATATTAAATAGATACAAAAATAACACAACATATATAATCATTTAAAATAAATTTATTACGGAAAACTACCAACAGCAAATACTATGTTACACAATTACTGTGGAATAACACTATAAAAACAATAATATCATATTAATTAATATTTCAAAAATATGAGTTAAGATATCTTGAGAAAACTAACACCAACTAATACGAGTTGTTTAATTATATGTAAATATCTGTTGTAATGAATTACAAAATGCCTTACAAAAACGTTGTGTTTCGAATAAATAAGGACAACTAGAGTTGTATCACATACTGTTGTGAAATTTTATATTTAATTTGAATAATATATAAATACAAACATTATTTTTGTATTGTACGAAAATATATATTTTATTATATTACGCTATGGTATTAGCTTTTATATTATATTTCACTTTGCCTACCTTGTGCGCTTTTTAGGTGATTTCATGTAATTCGTGTGACGTGTAAATACAACATTATATTACAAATGTATACAATTTGTAGGTAACACAATACGTAGAAACACTGTGTATTGGAATCCATCATTATTGTTGCCAACCATTGAAATGTATACAGTAATAATACTATTACTATATTGCCTAATTACTTATAAAATATGATTATTAAATCATAACTTATTGTATTACTTTTCAGCTTTTTGTTAATATTAGTTCTTAATTTTTATTAAATTGAAAAAAATGTCAACCACCCATCTTCCTATAAACACCTGATCTTAATTATTATGGATGAAAGGCTATAAAAAGGTTAAAAATTATCGCTGTGTGTCCTGTACCTAAACAACGTTATATTTCATCATTAAAGACCGGATTTATATCCTCTTAAGATACCTAAAATATGATGCTAATATTCTCTAAAAAACCTTCAAATATTCCCATTATAATCTCTTAAAATTTTTAAAAATATGCTAAAATATGCAAAAATAATCAATAAACATCATTATTTGCCTAAATATGCATTTTAAAATTTTTTTTTCAATATCATTTTAATAGTATTAATTAGGTATTAAAAGTTGCGTATCCTAATGAAATACTATTGCACTTTAGTGAGAATTAGAAATGATAAAAAAAAAAAATTGTAAATGTTCAAAATTTTTTTCTGGGTACCGTAATATTAAAATTCAAAATAAATACAAATTTTTTCTCACAATTTATGAAATATTCCAAAATATGCTAAATGGGTTAAATATTCTCAAATAGGCAAAAAAAACTTTTTTCTACGCATTCGGAATTGAAAGAATCGTCCACATTTTTTACTCTCATAAGACTGCATAAACCCAGTAACGATATGTAACAATATAATATAAATCCGGTCTTTAATCATCACATTTTTAAACACGACATATGCTTCAATTTTCAAAATTTTAGGGTCGTTTCTGATAGCAAATTTTATCTAACTAGTACTTTGGTCAAACGTAGAAATATACTCAATACCCACATTTCATAATCATCTTATATATTCTTCAAGTAGTTGATTTTTTGTATAATATAAGTATTAAGTACGTTTCTACCTTTTGAGTTGTTTTCAACTTGTTGTGTAAATTATACAATTTTTAAATGAAAACCTCGGTGGGATATATAATAACAGACTGGTTTGTAGCATAAAAAGCGGCTTATTTGTACGTTTGTAAGATTATCGCGTTAATTTCGGTACTAGAAAATATTTTCGCTAATTTTTTGTTTAAGTAAAACGCCACAAAAAAAGAAAACCTCCATAAATGATTGCTGTTACTTGTTATTAACTATGGATATAGGGGGGACGGAGTGGCCGAGTGGAATAAGGCGTCGGTTGCGACGCGCACCGACGCTGGTTCAAAACCTCGGCCGCGGGCGGCACTTTTCTTAGTGCAAGTCACGGTGTCCGAAGATAAGTGCCACCATCCCCCACCCGGGCATGATAGATACCTACGGGTGTCCAATAAAAAATCTGCCACACCTAAAATGCACGTGTTTTCTAAACCTACAATTTCCTCCCCTACAAAACAAAAACAAAAGTAGCTAATGGCCATAGTTGCCGAGCTTACGATCAATAAAAAAAAAAAAAAAAATATCTATAGATAAACTGGATATAATTGTGAACAATAAACATTATTGTATTATTTTATTTTGTATGCATGTCTATATCAGTCTTATATTATAATTTATATTAGTTAGTTGGTAGAACTTTGATTAGAAGCTCATATTAAATATGTATCTGAGAAATTATGCTAAAAAAAATTGTACATATATTATATAGGTATAATATAGCCTCATTATAGGTACCTACTCCTAATTTACTTTTAACTTATCTTGTTGCTAATTTCGATATATTTATATTATAATAAATATAAGTACCTACACCAGGAATTGCATAATTATTGTACTTATAAAGCTAATATTGTATGATTAAAGTTTTCCGGGAACTGTTTCGATTGAATAATTTTTACAAGCTTTTTCATATTTTTTTTCCATTGAATAAAAACTTTTTTTTTTTTTAAAACCTTTCAATGGGCAAATAACTGAAGTTTTATTAGTATAGTAATAATTAGTTGAATAATATACTATGGCTTATATTTTTTAAATATAATATACATTTGAGTGTTATAGACTATAATTAGCATAAGAGGCTAAAATATAATTTTTTCGTACTACACACTTTATATTAAACTATTATAGTTACCGTGGATCACATTACTTTGCATCACAATAAAACGATTTATGTCGGTATATTGGTAAGATTATCAATATAATTTTACAGTAAATGCACTGAACTATAATATACGGACAGTCGATTGCAGAATACAAATCCTTGGAAAAAATCCCCAGACTACAATATTACCCATAATTACATGAAATTGATTGATCAAATGTTTTTTTAAAAGCTAATTATTGTAATTACCACACTGTTAATATTTAATTAAAAATATACACTAGGTTTAGAAATACTTATTACTTATCATTAAAACAAATTAATATATAATAAATAATTTTCAAACATTAACAATAATATTATTTTGTTTTATATCATGATTTGAAACAACATACTTATGTTATAGATTATTTTAAAAGAATTGCTACCTATATTAAATATTGTTTGATAATTATTTGTATTATTTAAACGTATTGATTATTTGAAATATTGTATCTATAAATAAAACTTGTAAAAACGGCTTCTAATAATAATAATAATAATAATTATTATTAATATTATGTATAACACTATTAAATCTGTGGAACATACCTAGCTTTTGTGAAGGTCCAGAGAAAACAGCTACAACATATTTTTTTACCCAAAACGCAACACGTCTGGGCACGTAATCGTAATACGTTTGGTCAATATTTTGTTCTGATGTCGTAGCACATTTGGGCACTATAATATATAATAAATATATAATATATAGTATACACTATACAGGTATGTAAGTACATAATGTGTATATAATTTTTAATGTAAGTTATATAATATACATTTAAGGGTATAAATTATATAATATTATGAACACAAAATAAAATAAAAAATCAAATGTAGGTACCTATACTTACCATACGCATGGATATGAAACGATAGGTAATTATTATAGTGAATTGCGATAAACTGCGATATCACAAACAATATCAAAAATCCATTTGTAATTTACAAAAATGTTTTAAATTTTTATATTATATGACACCTATGTGTTATAATATATAGTAGAACTTCGATTAACCGTCACTCGATTAACCGTCACTCTCTGTTATCCGTCATCGGTCACCACCGAAAAAAAAATAATTAGGCGATTAGACGATTTAAAATGCCAGATTTTTTTTTATAATATGTGTGGTATGTATGTTTATAATTTGTTACAATGTAAGTATTTTTTTTTTTTTTTAAAGTGCACACGTAAAATATGATAAATATATAATATAAATATAAAATATAATAAATGTGTATATGTATAGGCCACGCCTGGAGGAAAAAAGACGCTATGATTAACACAGTAATCAGGGAAGAACCGA
The DNA here is from genome assembly GCF_019925205.1 of Metopolophium dirhodum. NCBI lineage: Eukaryota > Metazoa > Arthropoda > Insecta > Hemiptera > Aphididae > Metopolophium > Metopolophium dirhodum. The sequence goes on along the minus strand of NC_083563.1, from coordinate 39,650,730 downwards.
AAGGAAAGAGACCACTAGGTAGACCACGCCTAAGATGGGAAGATTGTGTGAGGAAAGATGTTAAAGATGTTAAAGAGGTTGATTCAGGAGCAAACTGGAGAGATATAGCAGAAAATATAATAAATTGGAGGGAAATTTGTTTTGCGGGATGGTCTTAAAGGCCGGAAAAAACCCCCAAAAAAAAAAAAAAAAAATGTGTATATGTATTTACACTTTTTTTTTGCAAAATTTCCGTTAAATGTCTCGTCTATTCGATTAACCGTCATAGCCCCGGTCCCGACAGTGACGGTTAATCGAAGTTCTACTGTAATATAATATAATGTATTATTGATTATGTTATAATCGTTATTTTGTATTATATACTTTATGTAGTGTTTGAAAATTTCGTAAAATTTTAAATTGTGAAAGATTTCAGTATTTTAATAAATTTTGTTTTTTTTTTAAATAAGTTTTATATTTACATATATTTTCATCAATTACCTTCATAATTGTATGGTACATTTATACCTAACCTTTTGTTTACTTATGTTTTCTTCTCTAATACCTAACTTTTGAGCTATAATAGTTGAAATAATAATACGGAAGCTAAAAAAAAAAAGAATTAAAAAATATACTTACCTAACCTTTGGTATTATACATTTAAAATGGTATTCAAAATGTTTATATTGGCAAAAAACGTACAAAAATGTTTAAATGATACAAATATAAAATATTATATGTATTATAATATACTACAGTATAATATGTGAACCACAGCACTCATATTCCATTGATATCAATGATTATACTTAGTATTTTTGGACTATATAATTAATAATTGATAAATAATAAAATAACCATCATTAATAATATTTGTATTAAAAAAATTTCAATGTTTCACGTTTTTGTGAAATATTTTACCATGTAGTGAAATATTTTATACTTCAAACACTAACTATATGTATAGTCGATGATATTATTTATATTATAACTAGCTGACTCAAAAGTGTATTTCCCGTAAAGAGTTTTTTTTCCATCGGAACGACGGAACCTAATAAAAAAAAAACCAATGAATGCACTCACCGAACCTAATACGAGAATAAAGCTTCGATAGCTATTGTGGTTTCCGAGATTACAGAGTACTAACAATAATTTTGTATACATATTATATTATATACATGAATTATTTTTATTATTATATAAACATTTGACTAAATAAATACGTTATTCACATATTTTAGTTGTTATATTAGTGAGTATTATTGTTATTACTTATTATTTTATTGATTATCGTTAAAATGTTGATACAACATATTTTTCACGTATTTGAACGTAATTTATTATAATATTATAGTATAGTGTGCTATCATTTGGTTTTTAATAATAAATATAAAAAATACATACCTATACGATATAATTCTTCCATTCGTGGTAGTAATCTTTATTGAGATAGATATTGAGTTACGTAGAGTGGGTTTTAAATACCAAACAAGTAAAAACGCCCAACCGTCCTGGAACTAATGAGAGATAAATAAACCGGTAAATTATGATTTACATTAATTACAAACATTGCAACGATTTTTGAGGGCACCGTAACCTTGTCACTCGTTCAACTGTATTCGTACACTTTACTCTTTTTTTTTCGTTTATATATTCCACCAACCCAATAATACAATAATGTTTAAAATTCGAGTTTTGTCTGCCATTGTCACGGCCACAAAAAAATAAAATAAAAATAGAATAATAATAATACGAACTTACTCAAAATGTTCTATATATGTACGCAAATAGCATTATGTTTAGCTCCCGTATTGTATTTGGCAATTTGATACACAAACATGAATACAAAATATATACATTTCGACTCTTAGAAATTTCTATAATAATACGAATAAGTAAATTATTATTTAAACTTTAAAAATTGGAACTTTTTTTCCCCTTAAATTACTGAACAACCTACAAAACTGCATAATATTATATTGTTTTTATCTACATAATATAATAATTGTGCATTTAATCATCGTATATTGTTATAAAATATGTTGATTAGTTATACATATACAAGGTTATCAACAAAAGCATCTACTGTCTTAACTTAGTTTGAAAATATTGTTTTTAGATAATTTTACGTCATTATTGCTAATCAATTGTTCATTTTTTTTTTCAATAACATTATACTTTTTGAATTTTTAATGATCGTCAATTTTTAAGTTTTACTTTTTATATGACAACATATATTTTTCCGAATTAGAATATTTTCCTGATTAATTTGATACGTAAAAATTGAATCTCGAACAAATAGTTAATAAGTTACAACTAATAAGTAGCTATTAAAAGTTTAGTTGAACGTAGTAGTGGACCAACATTTTGCGGATTACCTTTGTGCCACTCTATACTACTCTCCAAACTTTACAGTTTAAATACTTATCAACTATAAAAATAACCAAATTAAATACCCATTAAAATAATATATATTACAAATTCTTCATTCTTGATACATAGTGTTGATATATTTATCAGTTAAGTATTTATACTGTGACGAATTTTTCATTAATTTTACTCACGATAGAAAAATAATAAATTTCTACCTAAAGGATTCATAATTATTATGATTAACGGTTTAGACGGCCTCATCATAGGTTTTTAAATTTAAAACCAAATATGTATATCCGTAGGCATAATATAATATTACAATGATTTTTAAATAGGTATTATCGATGTGTTATTTGTTGAGCTCTTCAAGCTTCGCTCTAAATTTCTACTAGGCATGAATAATAATTGAATTCATGTTAAGCTACAAAAATAAATAGGTATTATAATGTCTTATCGTGCATTTGTTATAATATTATCTTATAAAATGTAAATAAAGAAAGGTTTCAGGAGTGATAAGTACAAATCCAAATAGATAGGTATGTTATTTTACATAACATTTTTCTTAGTTTCTGGAATAATTATAATTGAAAGTCTTTTACGTATTTGTAATATTTTATTCATTACAATTTTTTAATACCATCGTCTATCGTTTGCCATATTTTATAAAATATTTATAATTTTAGATCTTAAAAAATTATCTTAGTTCGACATTTTGTAAAATTTGCAGTAACTAGGCCCATATTCATTATAAATCTATTTTTTTTTTGTACATTTTAGATTATAAAATGTTCAAATGTTTCAATGTAGCACGTGCGATTGGTTACTAATTCTATAAATATTATATTTAGAGTGAAGGTATTATAATTATTGTGAAATTGGTAAGTACCTGTTATATATTTACAAAAAAAAAATATTGTTATAACTTAATATTAAGTATAACTTAAATATTTATTACGACTTAAGAACGTAATGGTTAATAATTTTGAAGTTCAAAGCTTCTTTGATGCACCCGTCCAAGTAACCTGTGGAAAATTCCAATCGATTCAGAGTGGAGTGATACAATTTCCCACCTCAGGAATAAATTGTAAACTTGTTTTTTAATTAAATGCATACAATACAAATAAAAAAAGTTAAAACTATGTGTTAATTCCTATACGTATATTTGTATGTGCGTTTCACAATCATTATTTGCATTTGTTGTATGCTTTACACCAATGTAATGTGCATTAACAAAGCCAACTCAATTTATACTTCATTATTATTAATATGACATCAGTAATGAATAATAAACAAACGTACCTATACATTGATCAGATTAATTTATATTTATAGAGAGCTGATATCACGAGAGCTTTTTCCTCGGAACAAAATAATAGAACCTTTGATAAACGAGGATCGATACAAATTGAAAATAAATATTTCGTAATTGAGGAGAATCCCTGACCGCAGAGTTGAACATCCACAACAATTATCACGACAAAATGGACATTGCACATACATTGCACAAACCATTGCAGCAAATACGTTTTATTTCACTACTGTATGGATGTAAAATATAATACCAGCTATTGTATATTATCAATTATTAGTAGAAATGGTGCTTGTCGTGAGGCTTATCCGTGAAGTTAGGTACATGTTCGAAAGGCGTACGCAATATCCGTGTTAATAAATTACAGTATACTTGGTGATACATGACACATAATGTAGAATATCCAAGAACATCCAACAGAAAATTTAATTTGTCTCTTCGGTATAAATAGACACTGAATATATCAAATACATTATACATGTACCTGCCTATCTATAGTTGTTACTAGCACCAATAATATTCAACGGTAGAGGTCCAAATAATATGGATACCACCAAAACGGTTTTGCGATCCACTACGGACATAATATAATGCTGTCCTTATCTTCAATTCAATATAATACCCACTAGTTATCCCAATTTGTAAGGAAATTATATGCTATACGTAATAGGTTATCTACACCCGTAATATAAAATACTACTGGTTTTCCTAGTCGTAAAACACAAACTAAAAATTCACTGCGATTAAAAAAAAGTGTAAAGTACAAACAATATAATAGAGACTCTAGACATAAATACAGGAATTATTCAATTAGTAATTGTGTGTTTAATAACCGACTATAACTATAATGATAATTTAATACATTTTCATCTAATTTAAAATGTTTAACTGTTTTATAATAGCTTACGCAAAAAAAAATGAATATAAACTACTTCATATTATTTTAATAATAATACATATAGGTATGTACTTCATTTGTTTAGTATAATTACGAAAAAATAATAGGTAAACGATGAAGGTCTTAGTAACGTGATATTAAAATATTAAACAATGTTACATTCTGAGGATATATTAAATGATTAATATAATGCAAATGATTCGAAGAATACAATATCAAGAAAAAACACTATTTTCTCATTACTCGATGGGTATAAATTGTATAAATTGTACGTATTAGTATTAGGATTTTTAGTTATCCATTATTAAATAGAAATTATTCAACTTCAAATTGTATAGACCAACTAATGAATCCAACCAACCTAACTTATTTATTACTTATTCCACGTGTACCATGATACCGCTGCTTTTAGCCATTAATGAAATCTTGACAGTAAAATGGTTTTAAAAATATTGATGATATTACATGGTCATTGCCAAGTTAACTTGACTTCCTGTGAAGCAATATTTTTACACTTACGAAAATGATTTATACATTTGGTAGGTATCAATACTGCAGATGATTAATGTGCAAAATGTTCATTAATTTCATTAATTGTTTCCATGGCCTATGATTTTCCGACTAGGTCCGTAAAATAATATCGGCTGTTAATACAAATTGATGAACAATCGATGACCAGTGTCAATCGGTTTGGCGGAAATACATTTTTTATGGACTTCACTAATAACTAAGACAGGTGGTACATCATAGAAAAAGGATAATACTTTTGCTACTTGCTACCTACTCTGTCAGTCGACAATGTGACTTTAAATAATTAAATTTAAAAACAATGAATGGCTAAAAACTTTAAAAGTATTATAATATGCATATCGCATATGTTACGAAATAAATAGTATTTTATTCCGTTTTTGTACTATATAATATTTTATAGGTACTTTAAATAAATTATTTTTGTATGATCCTTGGTGTAGTAAATTATAGTATTATTTTGTTGTATATAATACCATAATATTATACAATACATTATACTTATACATTTAAACTGTATAATATTCAAAGTGCTCCAATTTAAAAATAAAAATTACAATAGTCTTAATTTTTATTTGTTAGCTCCTAACTATTTTTATACCTTTACATAATACTTATGTATTTCGATAGAGGTAGATGAATTACATACACATCACGCAACAATTATATTATATTATAGTATAATAAAAACACAGTATTATTTATAAGTCTATTTGGCAATCAGAGGGTAGTCTAGACTTTTGACTCCAAGGCATAGACGTATATTATACAGTATACATTTATTACAATAATTATTAATTTTACGTAATTAGAAATAAACACGGTAAAAAAATGTATGCTTTAACCTGTGCCACGAGTTCACAAACATCATTGTTTATGTAGTTTCTATGTATAGTACGTAAATATGATGAGTGTAAAAATAATTTTGAGTATTCTTTTTTAAATTGTATAAAGAAATATTTTATTTTATTGGCTTTATTATTATTTGTATTTATGAATTTTTATTCCCATCATTCAATTAAATAAAAGTATATTAAATGATAAAGCTCTTGTACGTGGAAGTCAAAATCTGATAAAAATAATATACATTTTGGTAACTAATAAGTTTTGAATATTTTTATAACTTAATTTACAATACGCGGCATTGTCGTCGAGCATAATATTATATTATCAAAAATGTATAATAAGCACGGAGAATTAATAAAAAAAAAAAATAGAAGATCGTATTCCTTAATACTCTTAATCCTACTTCATTCAAGGACAATACATTTATGACTGAGAAACCAACAACGTATATATTATTCGTTTATATCGTTTAGAACTATGTAAACAAAGAACTTATCTAACTTTATTAGTTTTTTACAATGTGTATTTCTGACCAATATCCCAGTTATGGATGAAACAAAAATGTTTAGATCTAAGTAGTAAGACTAATGTGATCCTATCGAATAATCATAGTATATGAAGCCCGCTAAACCTTCCAACTTATAAGAACAATTCAGGCCTTCCAGTTGTTACAGCCTATACGTTTTCGTAAAATCGCCTCTGATCCTTCACCAACTGTAGTTATCGCCAAAATAACTTAAAAATACCACAATTAACCAAATCCTACTGCATACCTACCTTTAATTTTATTCAGAGTACCTAAATCAATCATCAGGACCCGTCAATTAATCGACATTCCTCCCGCACAATTATTGATATCCCCCAGAGGTATATAAATTATAATGGACCTATCCTATAATATAGGCATATTATAAATCCTAAATTAAACGGTCGAGTGACATTGCTGAGCACATTCCCAATTTCGTAATTATCGTCATTTTACCTTGTTATCAAAATTACTTATTGTACTTTTTTATGCAGTTTTATATTTAGTTATATTATACTTATATTATAATGATTGTGCAGCTTACGAATAGCTAATTGAATATATTCCGAGAACGGATAAACGCATTATCCATGAATATATAGATAGGTTACGTTAGCCTAACTAACCTAATTAATTTAGCTTATAGTATATTATGTTTATGTGTTTAATTATATATTCATAGATTATAAGAACAAACTGACGTTTAAAACATCAAAATTAGTTTTATATAATTCTTCTATTGTTATGTGAATCGAAGATTTAATTGGACCCCAAAATGTTCTCCCCTGGACCCCGAGATATTATCTAAATTCAGGACTACGGCTTATGCAGATTTTAGTTATATCTTATAATATAATAGCGTTATTAGTCAGTGATTTTTTTTTTATCAAATACTTTCAAGGCCATCAGCAGTTTGACGAAGTTAAATTTGTGCAACATACATCCGGATTGAACAATACAAGTACAACAGGTACAAGGATTCTAAAGAATTTTCGACCAAAAAAAAAAAAAATAAGAAACGAATGCTATTTTTGTCTCAAGAAATTATGTATTATTCGTTGTTAGTTGTTACTGATGTTTAATGTCATATTAGTTGATTTTAATGCATATTTTAGTTTTTAATTATTTTGTAAGCTCTTAAATATTTTGATATATTATAGTAAAAAGTATAGGGTTTTAAAACGTTATCACAAAGACATGCAATTTTTTACAATGTTATATTATTATAACTACGATTAAAAATAATAAAAATTTGCATAACAATTAAATTAATGTTTGTATTACCTACGGCACAATTGATCGTGTATGATATACCTAAAATTGTAATTGTAATTGTAATTGAGTGCCTAAAAAACAGTAACATTAAACAGTTTTACACTAAATATGTATAATATCTTACACTTTTGCAATATTATTAACAACCATGATTTTACGGACGGGAATTTAAATTAGAATATAATAAGTACCTAATAACTAGTGTTTTGAATCCAAATGTCAATCATGCAAACTAATCAGTAGTAATAATAACCTGTACACTATTATACAGTAGGTATTGAACAAATTTAATATAATGTCTTAAGACATGTTATTATTACGATTTATTTAATATTATATTTGGTGTTAAGACTTCAGTATATTGAAGTATACTACCTATTATAATTACTTCTTAAACTCGGCTACTTATCATTTTAATGAATAATATACAAATAATAAAATGTAGTTGCATCGAGCAATGATTTCACGAATGTGGTGTAACATAATAATTTATATATCGCATTAACGATGCATAAGTTATTGAACCTAAATGTAGTGTCTACTAAATTATATTAATAGATATTGTAAATGTCACTCTTTACTAGGAGTCGAACGCATATTGTATTATATACGTATCAAATTTATAATATATCTATGGTAGTTATTTATAGTCACTATACTCACTAGTCATTTCACTTACTTTGATTTGTATAATTACTATTTTATTGATAGGCGCACACACAAACGTTGTACAATGACCTGGCTATTCGTTAATATGATAAGTCACGATTTATTGAATGATGGGATGACACGATATTATTGTTAGAATTTAACAATATTAGTATATTTTATTGGTTTTTTTTTTTATAAAATTTTCCTTTACATAGACAATATTGTATTTAAATAAATTAAGGCCTAGGTCAGTGGTCACGCAAAGCGCCCCGGATTCGGCGAAAACCAATCACAATTTTCTCACCCCAAGGTCCACACGCTGTATAAATAAGCGTCTCATTGGTATTCAATACAATATTATTATTTTCAACGAATCACGATAATTTACTGCAGACATAGAGTTTCTATCTATTTACTGAAACATGTTGTTGCGGTCCGATTTGACCGAAATCCAGGCACATGTGGTGACGACTAAAACTCGTGTGCGCAGTGTATGACCCAGGCCTTGATTAAGAACCACTGGTAATGGTGTTTTTATAATTATTATTATTCACGACAATTTTTTTTTTCATTTAACACCACTGTATAACAGTTTTGATATTTGTGATATGCATTGACGAGTCCATGCAATTTAATTTAGCTAACAGTCAACACGTTGTTATAATACCGTTTTAAAGAATTGAAAGTTCTAATAAATTTACTGATGACTACGAACATCAGGTACAAGAAAGTCGCCGAACACAGCCGGCTGGAGCGTAAAAATATGGTCTACATTTATTGCATCTGCCAAATGCAAATTCACTCCGAACAGAAGTGTTGTCGTTTTTATAATATAATAATAATAATGTTTATCGTGGAAAAAACTCCATTTACAAACACATAATAACATATTATTATACTACAACATATTAAAAATAATATTTTTAATTATAAATTTAGAATTTTATTTTTATATTTAAACTCTAAACACGATTTAAACTTGTCAATATCATTATAATTGAAAAAAAATCAATATTATCTGCTGTCATTAAAACGATTATAATCTAAGAGAATATGCCAGTTTTTTTATTTATATTTTATAATATGTAGAAAAAACTTAGTTCCCGTCTCGATTGTAGACAATTTAAAGGACAATTAAAGTTACCAACAATGTGTATAAAAAAAAATAGTACATTTTGAGCATTCTTTCTAAATTTTAGAGTCAATACTGAAAAAACCTGAAACTCCACAGAATGGAATTTGAAGGATGAATTTAATATCTTAAAAATGTATTTTGAATTGAAACTAAATCATGAATTATGAGTAATAGAATTATTGAACCAAATAAAATAATCATATTAATGGTAAGATCTTACCAATGCAATATTAAATGAACCAAGAGCAGTGTTGGGAATTATCTAGATAAAATTATTTCTTTAATTATCTTATCTAGATAAAAATAATTAAATCATCTAATTATCTCATCTAGGTAATGGTTATCTGTGGTCATTTATCTAGATAAATAATATAATAATAAGAATGTTTTTAAATACTGAAATAGGCCAATTATTTACGAGAACCGAGTAATGATTCCAAATTCCAATATTATTATTGTTAAAAAAAGAAATGTTTACTGAAATATTGTCAGTTTTATTTTGTTATTTTATTTTTATTCAAGTTGTACCTATTAAAAATTAAAATTGTATATTATTTTAGTTGAAAAATGACATTAAGGATTTATTAATTAATAAATATCATCTAATTAGTAATTACTAATAAATTACATTATTTATAATACAATTAAAAAAAAAATGATGTTATATTTTATCTTATATAGATAAATTTTGAATGAATTATCTGTTATCTTATCCAGATGATTTTTTGGTTTTTCCCAACACTGTCCAAGAGTAACAGAGCAAAATAACTCGTGGCAGTTTCCTTTTAAGAAATGCAAGTTGGACGAAGCTTTAATTTTATATGACCTATATTATGTACCTTGAAAGTAAGTGTAGTATCAAAAGTAACACCTAACACCTAAGCTTTTTACATTACCAAGTCTACGAAGAAGACAATTATTTATGATGTATTTACTATTTATGAAGTTTGAACGTATTTTTTTTTAGAGTAAAGGATAAACTGAACATTGAATTATAATTTTAATCTTTATGGTAAGCCTTTAATGGTCATAATTATTTAAAAACATTTTTTAAGATCAGATTTTTTACGATCGAATGGATTCATTTATTTATTTACGCGATGTATTTTTATAAATATTAAAGACATTTGTAGAATGACAGAATGAGTATATAGTTTAGAAACAAAAAAAAATAAATACTTTCTAATTTTACAGATAGTAATATATAAAAGTTAGAAGAGTCAGGTATAATTTATATTATTATCTGTGAAACTGGAGAGTATTTTTTTTTTTTGTTTTTATGATAAATCTCATTTAAAAGTAGTATATTGATGGAAATACATCCATTAAATCGAGGAAAATCTGGTCTTGAAAATTTGTTTTGTAATTGTTTTTTATTAATGTTGTATCATTTTGATTATAACAATGTATTACCAATAAATGTCTCATGCAAAAATATGTTATTATTTTTTATAAATGCGACAACGATTCTGGTTCATTTAAATCAGAACAGTTCCGGTGTCCTTTCTTCAATATTTATAAATAATCTATAAACTTATTTAGACATACATTGAATAGATAACATTTTACTACTGACAATGAACTATAGTAAGATTTTATGAGAATAATAATATACCATCTTAATTATTTTCTATTTAAATTGTCTATTAAGTGGCTTGCTGAATTATAAATTCTCAGTGCATAGAGAGTTATCGTTGTTACATTGTGAGTAAAATATTATAATATTATAAAATTACTCTTGGTAACACAATAATTTCAACTTAGGTGCATACAATGATTAAAAAAACCAATGTACTCTGTGAGGTCAAAATATAATTAGGTATTTTTTATTATTACAACTAATTATATGGTATTTAGTTTTTTTTTTTTTATTGAACTTAAGCCCGACAACTGACCACTAGCTGGTTTTTTTGCTTGTAGTGAGGAGGAAGCGTGGGTTGAAACACGTTTGTATGTGTGGCAAGGATTTATAGCTAAAAATCCCGGATGGGTGACCACCCGGAAGCTAGCAACACTGGCCGATACGTACATTCAGAGCATTTCTGCAGTTGAGTGTACTGACCGTGCCACAAATGATATTTTAGTTTTATTTTTGTCCTTAATATCACATCGTGTACAAATATTGCCTATATTAATATAATAATATTATTATGTTCATCAATTTATCTATATTTATCTATATAATTTTTTGTCATTAAAATTCTGGTCAATAATCATTATACATATATTCAAACAATATTAAAGTAATAGTACAATGATTTATGATTTCTAATTACCAATAATAATAATACATTGTTAAACATAGTATAATAAAGATTTTTTACATAATATTATAATATAAATTTACTTTTTTAAAACCTATTGGTATAAAATATGTATAATATGATTTCAATAAATAATGAGAGAAAAAAGGAATAATGATATAATTGATTTTATATCAAATTTAAAGAGAATAGTGTATACTATATTACTATAACTATGACAAAAGAATACAAGTTTTAAAATCGTTTTTTACTTAAAGCTACGATTTGAAAGAAACTTATCTATATGAAATCAATAATAAACTGTCAAAAACTCGAATAAGTTATTGAATGTAAGATTACGAATAAATAATAAAAATGTAATGATAATTTTAAATTTAACTTAACTTATCTACTAAAAGCTATACCATTTCAGGGTTTAGTTTTCTTGCATAAAAATTTTGGAATGTCCAACAGATTAATTCCCGCGAACAATTGTAACATGCAGGCAACGATAACTGAAATAATTACAAAATGTATTAGAATAAAATCATGATGCACATTTATATTAATAATATTATCGAACTCTCAAAAATACATAATATAATATTGATTAAATTATACTTCTTTTAAAATCAATAATTATTATCTATCTATTAATCTGTATATTAATACACATATATATTCTGTAGATAATAAACATAAAATAAGTTTTTAAAAATAATGTATTTTGTGATAGATATATCTTTATCCAGAGACACTTTCTATCTAATTCAAAATTATATTGGCCTAGATTCCCTTTCCCTTAGACACAAGTTAGCTGATATCAAGTTTATCTTCGATCTTGTTAACTAAAATATTGTTCATCCCGAGTTATTTTCTGGAATTCGTTTTTGAATTCCATATTAAAAATCACAAAATGTATATTTATTTTTATTCCCTCATTTTGAAAATAACAGTGGTATAAATTGTTTTCTCTCAAAAGTGTTAATCTTAACAAAAACAATTTGTGTCAACTTAGATATATTTGTTCTTTCCCGAAATTGTTTTAAATTTAAATCGATATTATTGTTAAAAGATATTATATAATAAGCAGGAAGGATACAATAATAAAGAAAAATGAAGGATAAGAAATAAAAATGAATATCATTATTGTTTGCAGTGTTATATAATTATATCAGGTTTTTTTGGTTTTTTATAATTATATTTTATATTTTGTTTATATTAATTTTTCCATACTAAGTAACTTGATATATGGTTATTTATGTACCACTTATATTATTCATTCTATGTTACATTTTTTTACACTAAGATTACCAGAAGTCTGCATATTTTGTTATTATTATAAAGGACAGATTTGCATTAGTATACACCAACTAATAAATAAATAAAAAATGTTACTGATGTTAGGTACCTAAATTGTACATATTTGCTATAGTGTGAACTGTTAATTATCAATTTTTGAATTAAATAAAAACCCGAAATGTACAAAATATAATATGTACTTGTGTTCTTAAGAAGTACGCATTTCGACTATAATGTTATTTGTTGGCTTCACCGGTACCAAACCCTATTGTAAAATTGGTTTGTATTTGGCACTGATTATGACAACATTGTAGCCGTAATGAGTATTCCTAAAATATTTTATCCATCTTGAGATTTTATTTAATTATAAAATAACTCCAACCACAATATGAAAAGTTATTATTCGTATCGTATTGTAATTAAATAATGTTTTATACAATATTCTTCAGTTACGGGGATTTATTTATTTAAACAATTTAAATAAATATTTTTAATTGTTAAATTATAACTTATATAATATAAACATACAATTTAAGTTACAGGCGCCTAACGTGTTATTGTGTCATAATATACCATAGTGCTATATTAAAAGAATGTTGATTAAAGTAGTTGCATAAAATACCTCAGAAAAACTCAACGAAGATCTAATTATTTTAAATGTATGTCTTAAGAATGTTTACCTATTAAATCAACGTAATCTTTTCTGGCTTTCATTACCAATCGCTCCGTTGCTGGTTTTGTCATCGTGAGAATGCTTCTTGTAACATTATCGACCGATCTGTAAACATATATTGATACTCTTTACAATTTATTATGCCCAATACTTTTAAATAATTTCTTTCGACGCCAATGAATAATTTATTTGCATATTGCAGACCACTGGTTTCAAGCTCAAATTACCAACGGTTCAAGGTTTGCGGGAAAAACACCTTTTTTAAACCTTTTTTTTATTTGTTTATAAATACTAAATCCAAATTAAACAAAACAAACTAAGGTAACATGTATTTTTCTATTGATTATAATTATTATAATTATTATAAAATAACTGTATTTAATTCTAGATATTACAAAGATGTACACATTTTTTTTTTGTAAAATAATTATTGAAACAAATCATTGAAAACAAATTTCAACTTGTTTGATTAAATAAATGTTTGTTACACGTATACACGTTTGAGAACACTGGTTCAGACTGTAAAGTAAAATATAATAATATGTGTGTCAAAAAGAGGGTTAACCAGGATAAAATATTGAGTTATCTGACATTGTGTTATGTTTTTACTTAAAGTCCTTTATACATAATAGACTCGTTTCATTACCAGGCTTCAACCAGGTTAAAAAATTAATCTATCTTTCTATAGTTTTCCGTTTTAAACCAGTTGAAATATATATATGTAGTAGGTACCTAACACGAATACAATTTATTACAACGATTAATTGTTTGATTTTCCTCTTCCCATTTCTGGAGATATTTTTGATATAAACATAAAGAACTGGATACATATTCGACTAATGCTTAAAAGCCGATATATATCAAATATCGTTAAGGTTGGTATATATTTATATTTTGTATACATTGTTATATGCCATATTGAATACTCCTATTAATTATAATACTATAATAGTAATATAAACTGTATCCATGTGTTTCATTTTATTTTTAAGTTTAATTTTTCTAACTTCTATGTTATAATATGTGCGTATACAATGCGTGTCTAGAAAGTTTGGAATCCTTTATTATTACAGAACACTTGAATGATAACAAAAGTCGATACTCGATAATACTATAAATACAAAATTAACATTAAATTTATTCGTTCAGTGAAGTCATCATAATTGTTTACTACGAGAGCGATTTACGAGAACTATTCATCTATATTTTAAATTATCCGAATTTGAATTGGCGCATGGTTAAACAATTGTTTGTCTATCTATATCTTTAAAAATTCTCTATTTGTGTAATCTGCTGCTTGTAATAATTTCGTCGTGCAAGAACCACAAGTATAACAGTTTAGTAACTATACTGGTCTACTGACTTTGACAGGAGCATTACTATCACTGTTTGACATTGACCTTCTTAAAATTTTCTTTACCACGTCATAGGTAATATCGGTTACGTCCCACGGTTTAACCGGTCTCCAAATCCCAATTTTTTCTCCTCTCGCCAGCGTCGCGTATCGTTCACTCAATGCTGACAAAGAATGGATATTAATGTGGGTGGAACGGGCTAATTAAAGTGGGGGGCTATTACTATATGAAATTTTAGCGCCTGTATAATAATATCAATGCATCAAAAATCCAAAGTTAAAAATGGATTATTAATTTTTTAAAGTTTTTCTGTCTGCCGTTCACACAGAAAACATTCAACAATGTTTTATTTTTGTTCAGAAAGTTTGAGTATATTTTTATTGTAGCTATCTAAATTCATATTATTATGCAATAAACACATTGTATGCCATAGTTAATGATTTATATTATACTACACAATTTCATTTAAATGCAATAGTTTCACGTATTTCTAGAAAGTTTTTGGTTTCGTATCATGATTCATGGGCGATAATTAATGTAAAATATAAAACGCCACTGAAACATATTATAGTAACTCAATCAAGTATGATAGATTTTAAATTTGATCTACCTAAAAGCTCGCGTATATATTAAAAGGAATTGAGCGATAACGTCTTTATGATGGACTCATTAAATGTTTATCTAAATTCTATATATATTAAAACATAGTTTAACGAAACTTATTTTCTTAGGTAAGCGAAATTAATCCCCAAAACTTTTTTTATAAACACAAACTTATTTAGTAATTAATAACATACCTTTGGGTTCCATTCCATACGGCATTTATTTCCATTTCTGCGCATGTCGGAGGACAATCGCACAACGTATAATTTTTAGCTATAACAAAAATATATTACATAATACAGATAATTAATAATCGTCTTACTATAATAAGATATTTAAAAATATTACATATTTTTTGATCAAAAACAAAAATATATATTTTATTTTTAAATGTTTGCTTAAATTAACACAAATAGACCTATTTTAGTTTTATTTATATACTGTACTATTATTTGCACTGGTATAGTCATTGGCATCAAGTAATTTTGTTTTTCGTATAAATAGTAAGTATTTGATTATGAATTTTATCTTAACTATACGGTTACACTGATACTGTTTTATCATCAATCCATGTGTTATCGTATAATTTTATTTGATTATTCACAATTTGAATGGAACATATTTGGTGCCAATAACTGTAAATTTTACCCTATTATACTTTAATCAGGGTGATTCACAAGTATTCTCATTTCTCATTCCTTTTTTATCATATAATAAATAATGATGCACTTATTCAAATTCTAATTTTTGTAATATTTAAGTATAGATACTGCCGGGGCCCGGGGGAAACAATTTTTTCCATACGTTTAGACTGTTGTAAGATCAACCGATGAAAAACATTGTATTACATTTTCTAGCATTAAACTTAAAATTTAAATTAATTTGTAAATACATAATAATTTACACTTATTCGTGGTTTTGACGAATTTTGTCAAAGTCTGAACTTCACTACTGTGCCTTTATCTGATCAGTTTTAGATTACAACTCGGTAATTTAGTCTCCTTATTCTACTTGTCCTATCCAGTATCTTGAGACAATTAAAAATTACTTTTTTAGAGTTAGTATGTAATAATTAATGTATATCTAACGTCAGCCCCACTCATCTAATTAATCTATATTTATTTATTTAAAGCTTAAACTCTAAAAGTTAGAAGGACAAATCAGGATATTATTTGTTTTTTTGTATAAATGATTGAATGGCTTTATTTAACACATGGTTCAACGTAAGTAGTTCATAATATACCCAAAAAATCTAAAAAAAGATATAAACACAGTTTTTTTTATAGCTATTTGAAGTTCAAGTTTGGACGAAATTAGATATTTAAACGAAGAAGAACGATTTTAGTTTTGTGTTGTAATTTAAAAATATTATTCGTAGGTACTTGAAACTTCTAAAGTATATATTTATTATATACAAATATGATAATATTAAAATAATATTAATTCAACTTACCGGCTACCGCATTAATAATAACAATATAAATATAATATAAAATATCCTTGACAAACTGTTTCCGCTCAGAATAGTTTTTTCGAACTCGACGATATTTTATCATTTAATACCACCATTACAGTGACCCACTTGTAGCACTGTATAGCACTCCGTCACTCTTTTTATTTTTTTTTCAAAATTCTATCTACAAGATCCAATTATTTATAAAATCATAGTCATCAAAATTTAAGATTAAAGAATTACAAGTGATAAAGGTAACTTCAAACAAAAAAACTGGGTATCACTCTGTGGTACAGTAGGTTACAAATGAGTCACTGTAATAGATAGTGTTAAATTTGAATTCAATGATATGATATCATTGTATGCGAAAAACGATTTTGAGTGAAGACGTTCATTCAGCCTAGGATATATATGAAAAAGTTGAACATTTTGGACATTTTTAACTACAAAATCAATTTTAAATTTTAAATTTGATACATTTTGGAAAAATTTGAACTTTAAATGATTTTAAAAAGAAATTGTGCCTATATGTTTTTAATTTTTTCCAACTGCTATAGTAACAATATATCAGCCTTGTATAAGATTGTCAAGCTTTTTGACCTAACAAATAAATCAATTTTTTGACAATTCTAGAAAATAAAACTAAAAAAATTGAAAATTAAAAATGTCCGTAAACAGCTCAAAATGAGTCAAAATATTTTGAAAATTGTATCAAGTATTGGAATTTATGGGACACATATGGTGTAAATTTCAAGTATCTACAATTATTCGTTTTTGAATAACAACAAAATAAGAAACGCTACATGATAAATCGAGTAAATATGCAATTTTGTTATAATTTGAACTTCAAACGCTCATAAAAATGTAATTTGACTTTCCGGTGTATTTTTTTTTTTGATTAATTTTCAAATTTTTGATTTAAAAATAATATTTTAATGAATTTCTAACTCAGTATAATTTGCACATTTTCGTCATTTTTATGCCTTATATCAAAATTCAAATTTTAAATACTTATAAAAAAAATTTTGTCAATAGGTACATTTTATCAAACACCGATTTTGCTTAAAAATTCCCGTTTTTCTTTTGTATTTTTTTTGTTTTTCCCGGTGCTTTTAAAATCTATTGGGAATTTTAATTAAAATTTTGTCCTTTACAATGCACCAACTAGATTCACTTTCCCATCAGACAAGATACTGAAGTTGAAAATCTAAGCATTATTTCGACTACTTACTTATCGTGTACACAGACACAAAAAAATAAAACACATCATTGTAAAGCCAATATATTCATCTCTCCACTCCCTGGAAATAATTTTAAAGTTTAACAGTATTGTATTATACAAAATTAAATTTTATTGATCTTTTCGATGAAATTTAATATAAAAATTAAAAAACTATTTTGTTTTAATTTTGTTTATTTTTATTTTTTCATATTTATTCCAAGTGCTGTAAATGTAAAATTTA
The DNA here is from genome assembly GCF_019925205.1 of Metopolophium dirhodum. NCBI lineage: Eukaryota > Metazoa > Arthropoda > Insecta > Hemiptera > Aphididae > Metopolophium > Metopolophium dirhodum. The sequence goes on along the minus strand of NC_083563.1, from coordinate 39,632,118 downwards.
TTATCATCACACAACGATTCTGTTTAAAAAGTAATATATTATTTAACGCATAATATACTTGTTAGAAGTTTTATAGGTTTCGTAGGTATTTTTTAAAATTAATTAATGTTATATTAAGAAAAAACATAAGAGCAATGTATTGAAATAATGAAGTGCATGCATCTTTAATTGTGTAAAAATACATTTTAAAAAAAGTTTATTCTTTTTAGAACAATGAATGTTAGTTCATAAAATAATCACCCAGAATATTCCTGACAGGACTTTGATTTTTATTCATTGGTATATTTGAATATTTCATGAAAGTTAAGAATCTAACATTGAAAATATTTACATAATATAAGTTATAGAAGTATAATCAGACAATATCATATACTTTCATATATTAAATATTTAAATAAACGAAAACATTTTTTATTGGGAGTTTATGAAACTAAAACCAAACCATAGAAAGTCACTCAGCTGTACAGTAGGAGTTTAGAGGGGTAGCTTTAAAGGGTGGGTTTAATTTAAATTCAATGATATAAACGCAATGTATACAAAAAACGAATCATAAGCGAAAACCGTCTATCAACCTATAATATTAATAAATATATTTTATGATATTATTGTGATCAAACTATTAAAGTAATTTATGTTACTATTAGGCATTAGTACTACAGTACTACACTACTACAGTAGGATAAACAATTTTTTGCCAAAAAAATTGATTTTGATAATGCTACTATGTACATAAAACTATAAAATATAATAATATACTTTAAAATGTCCAAGTACCCACGAATAATATTTTAAGTTAAAACAAAATCTTTATTTAAATATCTAATTTCGTTCAAACTTGAAATTAAAATATCTATAAGAGACATAAAAACAGTTTTTATATATTTTTTAGATTTTTTGGTTACAGTATGAACTATTTATGATAATCGTTGTTCTTAATTTTCAATCCTTAACTATTAAAGTTGAATATTTTATAAATGTTGAACTACAAATTAATTAGAACAAAAAAAAATATTAAAAAACACACATCATTGTAAAATCAAAACATACGTCTCTCCGTTCAGAATCTAAAAAAATATAACCGTTGCTCTTAATGTAGTTATAGCTTTGAAAAAAAAATATTATTGTAAAAAAATATTTACTGACGGAGCTGGAGACGGTGTTACCTGTATAAATACAATATCACATGGTGTAATATAATTGAATACACATAACATTATATAAGTAAAATACTGACTAATAGTATAGATAATATATATATTTTATTGAGTAGATCAGATTAGGTCATAAATTACAATATTTCTCTAATAATACGAAACCTATTTATTTACTTTTTCAGTTGTGAGGAGATTCCACTACTAATAATCATGTTAATATAAAATATTAAAGTTACCCATTTGTCATTACTAGCGAGCTATAACTTATAAGCTATAACGCTAATATTCTTTCTATTCACAAGCCAACATCCCGAGTATAGAGGCCTCTATGGTATATACTGAGGAGTATATATGCCTCTTCCGCGTTAGATATTAATTAAATATTGATAAACTCCATTGATGGCTTCGAATCATTCATTCAATACTTAATATATTGCCCTTCTAATTCCAGTCATCTTCATACAAATTACAAATAATAAAAATGACAAATAACTTGCTGTAGCTATCAAGATTTTTCTCGTTATTCATTTCAGTGTTAATGGCTTACAATCCATGTTAATGCACTACTAACAGTTTTGGCAACAGACAGCTGATCAACCAATTACCAGTCAAGTGTTATTAATGGATGGTTTCTAAATGGCTAATATGTTAATCAAAATATTCATGCCTAACTATTCGAATATCATATATTATTATACTAATTTTGCTGGGCACAGATTGTGTATGATCTCAGAATAATAATAAACAATATTGACCGGATAACAAAGCATATTTTAATATCTTATGTTTGAATAATTATTAAAATTAAAAAAATTAATAATTACAGTAAAAAACCGGGTATAAATTTAAATATTGTGCATCATAATTTATTGTTGTCTTTAGTGTCGAACGATTCAACCTTAATTAATTCCAATCGGCGGGATGTATCATATCATATTTTTAGAATCGTACATTTTGTGTGGTCGTAAAATCTAAAATAAGTGTTAAATAATATGTCATTGAATTGTATTGCTAAAAATGGTAGATAATAACATGATATATTTTATGATATTATATGTTACCGGCTTTATTCGGTGGTTCCATGGAAAATTAATAACAAGTAAAAACGTATTGCCCGATATTACAGATGATATTATTACGCGCGTACATTGTTCAGCACACAGATTATTTATTGTTTTCTAGACAATACGTTGTTTTTTCGTTGTTGTGCGAAGTATACATTATATGGAGGTACTGTCCAAATGGAACGTATTATATTCGGAATAAGGATCACTGTTACTGGGAAGAACGGATAGATACTATACACATATAATTGTATGGTACATATTATATAGTTTATATTATACGGTTCGGAACATTTATTTCCTCAATATCTTACCGTATACTCCGGGTTGGCGCAAAGCACACTCTAGTAAACAGGCGGATTTACTGTAAACGGGGTGATGAAATAACTTTCTCTCGTCTTGCAACAAACATCCACGTTTGGTCAAGTCCAAAACTACCAACGAAACATCCTCGACGATTTGACGGGTCGTATACAACAGTTCCATTTCGTCGCCCGCGTTTATCGTAACGTATTGTTGCTGTAACTCCTCCCCGAATCGTACGTCTACCGAACTGTGCAGTGAAATCTAAAAAAAAAAAAAACGGTACGCCTCGCAGTTCAGTATAAATTTAAAATATAACAGTTGGCGATGTTATCCCGACGAACAGGCCTTCGAATGTATAGATAGTAGATAAACATCAAACGTAACATACCAACCATCGGAGGTAAACATTAATTTATGTATATATATATATATATATATTATATTGAAATCATTGTTCGCGTTGCATATTCATAGCTGGCAAGACGTCCGTGTATTAATAATCACGATTTGTCCAGTCAAGTCAATTTCTACCGAGAAAAGGGCAAGATGGTTCATAATTATTTTGTTCATAAATTATAATAATAATTATTACTACGCTATAATTTACACGGTCTCGTTAAAATTTAAATTGTCAAGTCATGTCTTGGTTGAATAATTAATTAATCAGACAACAAATGTTATCATTATTATTATTTTCACGATATGAATAAATATTATTTTTATGAAAGTTCTAAAAAAAATACGGATATCAGGGAAACGTTAGTTTTGACCATTGGCATGCATAAAATTCATCAACTACTGTCCTCGGCATAACAATTATTACCTTTTGAAAAATTAAATTATTATATTTTAAAACTGTATATATATTTCTGAAGCGACTTATTAGTATGCCGAATATTATTGAAACATAAATTACAATAATAATTAACAGCCTACAAATATTTCCTTAAACTGGTTTTGAGTTCATATATAAAAGTGACTAGAAATAAAAAAATCTCCATATAAAACAATAATTATTAATAATACATTATGATACAAGTCTTTATTTACACAAATAAAACAACTATTTTGCTTATCCCTTATAATAAAATAAAATAATTATGTAATGAGTAGATACGAGTATGTTATTTTGTGTTTAATCATTACGTGAAATAATATAATAATATAATGTTTTATTATCTATGATTATTGTAAAATGATTAAAAAGTAATGATTAGAGGGCAGTTATGTCCAATGATATCTTAAAGGATCAATTATAGTTATTGCTTAATATTTGTAAAATATTATAGGTACCGTCAAGAATTTTGTATGATATTATTATTTTATATTTATTGATAAAATACACTTCAACAAAAACGGTAATTACTATATCAGCTATATGACAACCAGACAACGTATATACCATCTATAATTTTAACAGCTATAATTGTTTAGACATTTTTTCCCCGTGAATCCTACATACTATAAAAACATTTTTATTAATTGGATTTATTCATAATCTCTAGGTTAATTTATACAAATATATTAATTGTATTGAAAATAATTGATTTATGATATTAAAATTGTATTCTTTTATTCGTCACTTAAATTTGAAGTCAATATTATTTGTTTCAAATGCAATTTAAATCTTATTTAAAAATGTCTGTAGGTATATTCAATATTTATGTATAAAAACTTTAAATTATGAATTATTATTTATTCAACTGTCCATTGATAACATTATTTAGCTACTGACTATATAAATTAAAAATATGAAAAAATATTCTATTATACTTATAATTGATAACTGAGAACAAGATTGCATTTTGTAAAATACTTTCGATAGATATGAGTACAATGTATTAATATATACTTTTTTTTTTTTTTATTTTTACAAGTAATATACAATCTGTATCATTAATACAATAAGAATATATGCTAAGAGTAATATACACAGGAAAATAATTTGATGAAAGGAGCCACCCATTGATGACACTTTCTGTGGTTACTTAATTAATTACTTGATTTTTTTTTTTTTACTATAACAAATCACGACACCACTTGCGCTTTAGGCGTCTTGGAAGATTACCTGGTATGGTAGCGGAGGCCATTTTTTTGATAAGTGGATTCGAATGAGTGCTTAGGTGGTTGTAGAATCTTTTATAGAAACATTTTGATTCCTCTGCTATTGTTTTTAGTTTTAGGTCTGAATGAAGGGAAAAATTTGAGACGTAGGGAGGTGCATTTGTTAGTATTAATATATACTTAGGTTATATGATTGAACTATTCAAAACTATTGAATAATGAACATTTTTAAATCACAATTATCTAGTTCCTACGCCTTAACTATCTACTATCAACTATCAACTTTATAATACTGATTGAAAACATGTGAATTGTAAAATGAAAAAGTACCTATAACTATAAATTACAAAATTGTTTACTGAAAAAAAAGTTAGTTAATTTTTAGTATATTATAATATAGAATAACTAATATTTTAACACAACATAAAATAATATAATAATTATTACTGTTATTATATGAATGTTGTATCAAACATCTTGAATTTTTTGTTGTTTCTATAAATAAAGTTGTATTAAATAATAAATTGCTCACCTCAACTGGCTCATTGAATTCCATTTTTAACTCTCCATTTTTTGAAAAATGGCTTACGACTAATTTCTTTTTCCTGACGAGTATTAAATATTATTTATATTATACAATTTTAGTTTTTGGTATGTGACATAGGTATAATCATACTTGTTAACTGTTTGTAGAGAATTTATGCAAAAACAGGGGTTTTCAATGATGAATCGGTGTGGTTGAAAATGTCTGCAACAGTTGAATGGTTTTCCATTCCACGAACAATGTTTAAACATATTTGTACACATTACAAAACTATCCTACAATTAGTGAAAAATAAAAATAGCACAGTTTAATTTCCAATCATAACACAACATATATTTTAGTACGTAAGTATGTTACATGGATACATGACTAATATCAAAATATCAAAGTTTTTTATAATTTGAATTCTACGTGTTGGATTGACCATTTTATTATTTGAAATAACTATTATATTTCTTAATACATGAAACACAATAGTTTAGGCATTTTCTTTCAAGTATTTATCCATAGACCATTTTTAGGCGTCATAACAATACTTTTGATTGCGGTTTTATTTCGGTTGTAAAAAAGCACTGGGGATACATTTTAAGCAATATTTTCAGCATTAAGATCCCAAGAGTGTAATTTTAACTTCTACAGAAGTGTAAAAAAAGTAGATAATATATACATATTATATATATTTATTTATACGCTTAGTAAACATGCTAAACCTTTCTAGTTTCATTTTTAAACGTAGTCTGTAATGCACATATTATAGAACCATATATCTATCGTATCGTTCTATAAAATTAAAATGATATTTACATTTTTTCCCCATAAATTTTCATAATAGGTTGTATTTAAAATACCAAAAAAGCAACATATTATCAAGAAAAATGAAATACACTTAAGTCGTAGCCTACAGAAAATACTTTATATTATAAATGTCAACTGTACATTTTTTATTCGAACAATAAATAACTTATGTAATATGATTTGATATAATTGAGTTGAATAACCCTGAAAAATTTTATTTTCAGTATTTTTTATAATATTTATCCACACGAAAAAAATATATTCATCCAAAACCTTGTTTCAGGAGTTTTATCAAGTATGTGTCACTAAAATGATCCACTCAAGAAAAGATAAAAAAAATAAAACTTACTATACGGCATACGCATTATCAAATATTTTTTTGAATTATGATAAAAATCAATATGTCTATAAACAAACCACTGAGGATTATCACGATTATTCGAAACACTTAAAGTTGGTTTGGGAAAATAGTACAATAAAGAAATATAAATATAAATAACAATATTATTACATGGAAAATCAATGGCACGTCTCGCGTAAAGCAATTAATTGAAATAGGTAATATTAAAAAAATGTATTAGGTACCTACTTAAATATTTTAAATTATAAATAAAATATACGCTGAGCACTTATATTTTTGATTTTTAATTGGATATGTTTCAATTATAATTCATAGGTATGTACATGTGTTTTGATATAATAATCTGAAAACATAATAAAAAAATCAAATTTGTTATCAAATATATTTTATTTCCTAATTATAACCTGTAAAAACATATTTGTTGTGCCGTATAATTTTGTATATTGCTGTTAAGTCTGAGGAGATATAATCGTCGTTAGTTGAATAATAGATTTTTGTAGATAGAAGATTTACTGTTTTCGACGTCAACTGATGTCACAAGAGCATATTTAAATATGAAATATCGTCTGCTTTTGGAATATTTGTTTGGGAGACTTTCACAGTTTTTAGTTTAAAAAATATTTTGTAGTATTTACAACCCATTGTTTTATAGAGGAAAGTTAACATTTTGTGAAATAAAATAAAATACCCATGCGAAAATAGCATTCATAAATTACATTTAAAGTTAAATTTTCTAAAAAATGTCTGATTGAAACCGATTACCTGTGTCTCTCTGGTGTATAATAGGTATTACAATAGACATTGAATAAGTCTATGTAATGGACGTCAATCAACTACGAAATCATTGGGTTCGAAAAACGATACTAAGTGAAGACTGGTTGTCAGCCTATATTTCTAAGGATATTATTTTATTTATTTATATAGGTTTGTACATGATACATAATATCAGTAAATTAATTTTCTAATAGTTAACGGTAGATATTTTTAACCAATTATTTTCGCCAAAAACATTACAACTATTGTATTATTAATTAGGTAATATTATAATTGTATACCATATACCTAAAATATTATTGTTGACTTACTAGTCGAAACTGACGTAGACCTACTTTTAATATAAATTGAAATTGGTCTAAATATTTTGAAAATTATACTGTGTATAAAAAACAATAATACACGTAACGATAAAAAGTTTTGAAAGCACATTGTAAGTACTTTTTAAATTAAATTTGTGTTTAAATAAATTGAGCATATTATACCTACCTACCTCGGATTTTTGTTACTATAAAGGAATTTCAATTATTATTTTTTTTACACAGATTATTATTCTATTGTAAGTTTACCTTTTTTTTAAACTCGCTCGTCCGTTTTATTATATTTATGCTTAAGGTATTGTCAATCTCATTGAACATTGGGTTACTGAAAAAAAATAAAAAAAATATTTGTTTAGATATTCACAAAGATAACAATGAATTAAATCAACACATAAAATATATTCTAAATGTAAACTTATTTTAAACTCTTTTCATATAACTAACAAGATAAGCAGATATATATTTTTTTTCGTGTAAAATAAATAATATAAACTATTATTATCAGTATTTTCATACAGTAACTACGACTCCACTGAAAGATCTTGGTATCGATTCATAAAATAAAATACACTTCATGTTGTAATTAATGTAATGACTTCGGGAAATCGGTATTTTTTTAATACAAATTTAATTCATGCCATATTCTGTTACATGAACACTCTTAACTGATAAAATAAAATAATGACGTGAATTAATAACACAGTGAAGGCCCTAAGGCCCCGTGGTACTTCGTCAAGAAATCAGTACATATAATACTGAAAAGTTATAGGTTATGTTTTTTTTTGGACAGAATATAAAATGAACGTGACTAATCATTATCATAATGTCTTGTAATAACCATACCGATACAGCAATACTGTAAGGATTGACCAACCGAATTACATTAATTTAATTAAATTAGACGTATATTATTTATAACTAAGTAAATGAAAATATTCGTATAGGAAATTAATAATTACACCTTGAGCTGGATTATATTAATTATAATAGTTAGGTTAGGTTAGTTAGGTGTTAATATCAGTATACTGTAACTCATTAATTTGCTACGCTAGCAATATATTAATATATTCACATGGAATAATTTGAATAATGCTTTTGTGATCTGAGAGTTTTAAGGACAAGTTTGTATAATTGTATGTAAAGTAAAATATTTTTATGGTGAAATAAATATTTATTTACCAATACCTAAGTGTTAGCTAAAAATATAATTACTAATAACTAATCGTATGTAAATTTAAATATATATATTTTTCCTTAACAGGTACCTATATTATGTTTTTAAATGTACTTTTTCCGTTAACTTAAGTTTTTTTCACTTGATTACATTTGGTATGCACACAGCGTATCCAAAATGTAACTAACGCTATTTTTTATATAAATAAATTATATTATTAAGTGTTAAGAATAATTCAAAATCTTTTAATATTAAAGTTTTAAAATATGTAACTTTGAAATATAAGGCTTTAGAAAGTATAATATGGCGAAACAAAAACGTATTAATAATAATGTTCTAAAATATCAATATGATCTAAGGGACGAACTTTCGGTATTGAATCACATTTACATATTATGCTTTATTTATATATTATATAATATATAATATATATATATTTTTGATAACCCTCCAAATGTGTTTTAGTCATAGGTTAAAATCATTTGCGTTTGACAAGTCTCGGAAAAATGGCTTCGAATTTCCAATTCTATTGTTATAAAATTTAATATATTTTATTTATCGCATCTAAGTCGTTACATGATAGGTATTTCTTAGTAATATTTTTCTTTCAAAATATATCAAACCATTAAAACATGCATTATATTAATAAATATCACCAAGATAAGTATATAAAGTATAAACGTATTACAATATTATAAATGTAAAACTTATATTATTTTTTTTTTATCGTAACGATCGTTATAATATACAAATATTCAAAACAAATATTTTGTTGTTTGGCTGTATGAATAAAAGCAATAACCACAGGAATAAATTGTAGAATACATTGGATGACAGATAGAGAATTTGATTTGGGTGTAAAAGCACAGTCCCCACAGGCCCAATAAACTTTTTTGTGATATTATTTTTTTTTTAAATCAAAGAGAGAATAAATAATACTTCGTAACAATGTATAAAATATAATTTTAAACTTTTTGTTTTTATGATATGTATTAGGTAATTTTCTGTCTTCTACGATCGTTGCCTTCTTCTGTCTGATGACTTATATTTAAATCGATAAAAACCAAATGTAGGTCTATTTTAAATTTAAATTAACTAATAAAATTAACTACTCTTGTGATAAATTATAAAAATTATAAAGTTTATTAAATTAAAATAATATTATCTTATCATGGATTTTTATTAAAATTAGTTATATTTTTTTTACCGTAAAATATAAAAATTCATTGGTTGAACGAAAATAAATGAATAATAATATGTAAAAATCATCTTTTTGATTGTTTTACTTTTTAGATTTACGAACAATAACCAATGGATAAGTAAACAACTTACAAAAATTATATTATTAAATTATACTTACAAATATAAATATTTTACTTACTCATTGGTAAGATGAATATTAATTATTGCATTTATACTGATAATTATTCATACTATTTAAGAAAATGTCTTTTAGTGCCACTGTCAGTTATTAAATAAGATTATCGTTTTTTGTTAAAAAAATAAAAGATTTTGATTGCAAAAGCTGTACTACTTAATGACTTGAATGCACGTCTCAAGGTCTGCTCAGTCTGTGAAATCGAATTTTCCATAGCATCCACAATAATCACATTTATTTCGGAAACTTTTTCAAAATAAAAGTTTTTAGTAAAAAATAAAAATAATATCGGGTCAATAAAGGGGCGTAAGTCGAAAAGGTAAGGAAAAATGAATTTGAAACTTTTCAACGTAAAAATTTCAAAACTAAATGTTTTTTTTTAGAATGTGTACATTATAAACTAAAAACTAAAACTTGTAAAACAAATTGAATTTTTGAAATATTTATGGTTAGGTAATACCATCATAGTAAAATAAAAACCTAATGGCTAATAGAACAAAATCGCTGTATCACTTAAAGATTATTACTATGTAATAGTATGTTAGTATGTTATGATACTATGTCTAGATATCTGACTAATTATGTATATTTGTTCATATAGAAATAATGGTTCAATTTTGGGAATAAAATTAACCATAAATATATTTTTAGTATATACAATTTTATTTTGATTTATTATACCTATAATTTATATTTTTTATTTGTCTAACTATTTTTAATTTTCACATATTTTTAACTTACCTATACAACTCCTCTAAGTAAATACATTGTATTCAAACATAATTATTAATATACACTTGTATAATAATAGATATTATTATATTATAATATTATATTAATTTCAGTTAGTAAATCGGTCACATGTTGTAATACAATACTAACTCTTTGTGAGCTTACCAATATTTGTATAGATTTGTACATGTAGTATCTAAAATGGTGGCTTATAAAATGTACATGCATGAAGAAGGTATATCATCGTTAATAGTAGATATATGAATTGTTGTTTTTATTTATATTGATTTTTATTTGATTCGTTTCGTAAAAACTTTTTTAATTAATGTTTAAAATAAGTTTTATTTTAATTATCGTTTCTTGGAGGTAGATATATATTTTTCAATTTACTTTATATTTTATTTAACTTTCTCAGATTTTTCCGTAAAATAAATTATACTTGAAGGTGTCTTATCGTTGTTATATTATTATCTGATTAACAAATTGTCTTGTATGAAGAAATGACGTATGACTTATTTAATGATTTGAAACATATTATACATTTTTCATTTTGAATACTATAGATGAGTTACAAATAAATATATTTAATATTTCGTTCATTATCAAAACTATATATCTACATTTGTTACGAACTGATACAAATCATACTTATAAAAAAGATCATTAAGAAAAATCAATATATTTAAACTTATGTCTCCATACGCACTTAGGTAAAATAGTATTTGAATAATCATATGATAATTATTAATAATTCAACTCGGCACTATAAATGTATTCTATCTGAAGTTCAGAATAAGATAGACATTTTGTTTTATATGTTTTGTTGTTATCTATACATATTATATTTGATTTTTTAAGGTATATACTAATATTAAAATGATGTATTTGTGATATTTGTCTTTAAAGTTAATTTTGAAATTTGGTTTTTATAACTAAACAATAGAAACAATTAATAAACAAATATTTAAAACTATTTTCTATTAATGTTTTTTTTTAAAATATTTTATACCACTTTTAATGCCCATTATAATTGAAGGGTAGATGAGATGTACGATCAAGGAAGTCCAGTGAATTGAAATAATGCATTTAATGGACAGTTTATAGTCTATGTTTGTGCTATCGGCTTGGCCATTTAAATTGAAATATAGCGAACATAGAAATCATAACGATGGCATTACTGTTTAATTTAGGGATAATAGTTCCTGTTAATATTTATCAGCAATGTACACATTTACTTATAATATTTGACCATGTATAATAATATCCATAAAACTATTAAAGTTATATTAAATATTCAAAGCTATTGTTAGTAGTTATTACTATGCAATACTAACTGCGACATTATACTAAACAAACATTGAGTAAAAATAATATACCCACCCCAGCCGCGTGTCTGAAACACTGGAAATTTCCGCATCGTAGCCTAGGTACTTAACCGATACCTATGTCGTGTAATTGAACAGTGTCATATATGTATATATTATAATATTCGATTTTTACCGTATTTTATAGCAAAAAAATTCGGCTGCCCACCACCGTTCATTATTTAGAATTTTGGCGGTCAACCCTGTGAAAGCGAACGAGGATTTCGTGCCCCCCTCCCCCCTCCCTCACCGATCACACCAACCTCGGCGTCGGCGGTCGAAGGCGATCTGCCGGAGGACCGGAAGCTGCGGGGCACACGGTGACCGCTGGCACGTCGGTCGACCAGTGCAGGTAGGCCACGTCCGTTTCCCAGTACGGTTCGTTGCGGGCCACACATTGGGCCGCGTAGCCGAGGGCCAGGGCGGCCATCGCGCATCGCGACCACTTACCGCGGAACACCGCGGCGAGACGACGACGCATTTATCGGTGGTCGAAACGGGGGAACGGCGTGGTGACGGATACCCGGCCGAATGCGGTTGCGCGAAATACAAGACGCGTCGTCTATAATAATATGATTCACAGCAGCGGTAACAACACGACTACGATGACGACTAGTGTGATGATTAGAAAATATGTATACGTATTATTATCGCGACAGCGGTGGATGGGAGACATTTCGGTAAGTCAGCTGTAGCTGCACGCTTGGCTACGGGTGTTTGCACGTTTTACGGTGACAACGGCCGGTGATTGTCGATACCAATTATATGGGAAAACAGTATAGACACGTACGCGTGAGTGTTTGCGTGTATATTTATGTGTGTGTGTGTGTGTGTGTGTAGGTGTGTGCGTGTGTAGGTGTGTGTGTGTGTGTGTGTGTGCGTGTGTGCGTGTGTAGGTGTGTGTGTGTGCGTGTGTGCGTGTGTGCGTGTGTGCGTGTGTAGATGTGTGTGTGGTTTCGTGACGGGCATGTACGTATTATTGTCGCGTCGGGCAATTTATTTTTTACGACCGTCCGTCGTAGGAAGTACAATTTGCAGCTATTTAATCACGCGATAACACAATAGACATGAATGTTTGACTCGGCGTAACTACGATATACACACTGCAGGTCATGGCTGCCATTCGACAGGTGTTCGGAAATATTTCAAGTGTTATAAAATGTCATACATTGTATATTACATTCATATTGTATAATATCAAATATTTAAAACATATTAGTGAAATTAAAAGTACAATTTACGAATTGAAAAATTCCAATTCAAAGAAGATATAAATAAAAGTACAAACGGGCCAGGTGAATTGGACACGCAACGCTACAAGCACACGCGGATATATTCAAATAGCAAAAGAAAAACGTTTAATATGCAAAACCTAACAGAGTAAAACACGACACGACAGAGTGCCGTTAATAATATGCAAAAGTTTTCGATCAACCCCGCATAACAATCGCCAGAAATGAGACAGAAATGGGACAAAGATGTGATAATGGACGAAGAGGAGGCCGGTCAACCACCGCCATGGCAGGAATCCCGCAAATAATGACAGTGGAAAACGGATCGAATAAAAGCAAGAACATCTTAATCGACCGTCATCAAACTAAAATACAACAGTCAATCAAAATAAGGGTTGGACGACTAGTATTTATTGAGGTGGGATTCGGGACCAACACTTTCGATTCCATCATCAACACTCAAATCGTCAGAACCACTTATCCTTGAAGTTATCGTACTCATCGAACAAATGAATCATACTAACGACACGATTCACTGATAACATAGTAGCTGTGTTGGAATACGGTCCGCTTCTTCGCAGTAATATTTGTTATTGATATTTATTTTTAGAAAAAAATGTTTAGAAGACTCGGCTTATTTAATAGGCATTGATACATTTTACACACGTATTTATGAATATTAAAAAATTCTTTGAAACATGCACGGTCTCTCTCTTTTTTTACTTCATCGAAAAAGCATCTAGGTACATTGCCACTCACGGATCAACTACTTTGAGAAACACCATAGGTGTAAAACGATTGGTACGAAACAAAAAACTATTTCTGTTCTGAAAAATTGTAATAAAAGTTCCACTCCCCGTGGTCTTATTGCCAATTCCGTAATATATATGCATATTAAATATAAAATATGTACCTCCCCAGGATTACATTTAAATTAATATATTATGTATTGCCAAAAACGACCAAAAGCTGTGGCGTATTTTAAATTGTTATTGAACATTTTTTTTAATTCTTTTTTTTTTTACATGGATACATTAAAGTCATAGTTCGATTATTCACTTCCGTAAATAGCTACGAAATGTATTTGTACATGAGTATATTATATACAATGCTTATTATTAATCTCAAAAATGTTCGAGCGAAGAGTATAATATATTTTGCTTAGTAAAAGGTACTAAAAAACTATGTTCCTAAGACTTTTCAGATTAAAAAATATTCGTGAATTGTATAAAACTAAACTTGAAAAAATAATACCCGACACTAAAAAAATTTGTTAATAATGGATCGTTACCTAATATTGTTTTTATTTAATCTAATTTCATATATATATGATTACGGGGCGGGCATGGGATAATAATATGGTCACGCTGACGTTCGCAGTGTTCTTTTACTGTTCCCGGGGCGACGGCAGTGACTGGGCCACCCGCGAACTCGCGTGGCTCCCGCACCACTGGCACGGTTGGATATTTAAAAATAAATTTTAATGGCGAAAATGTTTTTCGGAATTTAATAAAAATGATTAGAGTCGAACGTGATAATCCATTTTTGCTTAAATATAAAACAAGCTATTCTTGTATAAATTTTAATATTATTGACACCAGAAAAAAATCCAGAAAACCATTAAATTGTAATGACTTAAAATTGTGTGCTTTGCAAAATGCAACAAAAATTACTACAGAGAAAAATTTGACTTATTATCATTATGTAACTTGCATGCGATTCCTAAAAACCATTGGGCATTTTATCAACAATTTGAAGTGGATTCAAAAAATTCAAAAAGAATTGTTGATACTGATAGTGAAACCTAAATACCTAGTTTAAGTTTCTGCAAAAATATTTACTAAGATAATTTTAATAAATTAATCATACTTAGGTATAACTTAATTTTAAGATATTTTTATGATATTGCAATAATGTAAAATTAAATCTACCTAAGTAGACCTAAATAGCATTGGTGGTAATGAAAAGTTATCAAAAGTTTTATTTTAATTTATTAAAAAGAAAAAATATTAACACTTACCCACTTTTTTAATTTTGTATTAAGCTTTCTCTGAAACTAATCGGAATAGCTTATTAAAAAAATTGAAAGTGTGTAAATAAATACATTTATAATAAAAATTAATTTTACGAAGTATTTATGAATAACCCATAACTTATAGGTTGCTAAAAATGTGGGGCTTTTTATTCAAATGATTAAATGGTGTTACTGTATTTGTAAAATACCGATTGCATTCGTTGCTTTAAGGAATCATCTTATAGTGGTATTGAAATATATTTCAAATAACTTATCCCTAACCTAACCTAACCTAACCTAACCTAACCAATTGTTATGTTATAATTCCTGACCTAAATAATTCGTCCGCAACTAGTATGTGTCCACTTATCCATATCGATACCGTTATTCGTTAATTTTTATAGTAATTTAAAATAGTAAATTGAGCACAAGGTGGTAAAATATCAGATTTTAAACCTTTTAAAATACTTACGGACTGACATACCAGCAGGGTAGGTAGTTAAATAAGCTTGTATTTTCGGAAACCCCCTGCAGAGTAAATACGAGCGTCAGTTATGGTGCTATACACTACTATTATATAGGTAGTAGGTACTTGTAATACTAATCAAAGATTTACTTTTTGGAGTCATAACATAGACATAATGTAGTCATATTATAGAAACAAATAAGATGTTAAAAGTAGTAACAGGTATATAGACATTAATTATAAAATTACGATTATATAATATATTACTATGTTAGTATTGTTGCGGATTGACTTGATCAAATTAGGCGGATCAAATATTGAAATATGTGGGCAATGAATGTCTATATTTTCTATTATTTTAATATTTTCATAATATTCATACCAATAAATTATAAAAAGAAGTTTGGTAAAACTTACATTACCATATTATAAGTCTTTGAAATTTTGATGACATTTGATATATTGTATATAACCTCTTTTTTTCTTTTTGTCTAGTTGAACTGAATAATGCGTTGTTATGGTAGTATAATATAGTGTTTGAACCATCGTTATTTATATCATAAAAGCTTCCGTGTAAGAATTTAATATTGTACGCATTACTGTTAAATAATCAAAGTATATTCTATAATAAAGGATTTATCGTATTTATAAACGTTACAAGATATGTAAAATATTGCCGTATAGTAAAGCGTGATAATGTGTCGGGAGCAGCCGAAATTCGCTCGCCGTCCTCAGATCAACCGGTTAATGCATTAAGTTTTCGCCGACTTGAGAAACTGATCGGCAGACTTTGCCAAGTTGGCATGTTCACTCGGTAACTTCAACTTCATCCGAACAAGCGGACGAAGAAACGCTTCGTCCGCTTCCACATAGACGGACGTTTGCGTATTTCGTTGGCGTTCGTTTGCGTCGATTGATCACGACGACGGATACTGTCCTGCACCGATACGACATCCTCCGTTCTTTGAACTATTTCTTCGTAACTCAAGACCGTTTCGGTTTGCGTCGGTCGATCACGGCAGATAGTGGCTTCCTCCACCCACACGACATCAACGCGACATGCCGACGGTGTGCTTGGCATTGACCTCCATTGCCTCCTAATCTTCAGCCCGGCCAAGTCGCCTTGACATCCCAATTCGGCAAAGTCTGCCGACCAGTTTCTCAAGTCGGCGAAAACTTTATGCATTAACGGTTGCTCTGAGGACGGCGAGCGAATTTCGGCTGCTCCCGACCAGGCGCGGTTCTAGGACTACATTTTCGTATAGGCAACAGTAGATTTATAATTAGGTTTTAACCGCGAATAATATTCCTCATTTCCTCCCCCTTCCCCAATAAGGGGCACCAGAAATTTTGGTATGGGCAGCTGCCCACCCTGTCCATACGCTAGAACCGCCACTGCTCCCGACATAATATTATCACGCTTTACTACGGCAATATTTGACATGTCTTGTAACGTTTATAAATACGATGAATCCTTTATTATAGAATATACTTCGATTATTTAACAGTAATGCGTACAATATTAAATTCTTACACAGAAGCTTTTATGATATAAATAACGATGGTTCTAACACTATATTATACTACCATAACAACGCATTATTCAGTTCAACTAGACAGAAAGAAAAAAAAAGAAAAAAAGAATCTTTCAGATAGAATTTTCTATATAACTATTATCATCACATTTCGGTAGAAGAGCGTGGTTATCTGGGAGGAGACGAAATATTTTTATAAATAATATACGAATTTGTTTTGTATTGTAACTAATAACTATGTATTTGTTTTGTATTAATAAAATAAATTATTAATTACATGTACCATTTTATGTTCATTGGC
Source organism: Metopolophium dirhodum (assembly GCF_019925205.1). Classification (NCBI taxonomy): domain Eukaryota; kingdom Metazoa; phylum Arthropoda; class Insecta; order Hemiptera; family Aphididae; genus Metopolophium; species Metopolophium dirhodum. The sequence goes on along the minus strand of NC_083563.1, from coordinate 39,614,540 downwards.
TTTTTTTTCAATTATATAATTACTAGCTGAATAACCCGAAAAAAATTATGATTAATTAACTCATTTTGGGTGTAATTCGCTCTGCATAATATGTATGGAAGCAAAATCATATTATATTTTAATTTTTAGCCGTCCCGCGTGGCGTAAGCGCGTTACTCGTGAGTTTCGCTTATGGTAATGCAAACAGTATAATATTCATTTAACAGATATTATGTGCACCTGAGAGGCTAAAGAGTCCAAGTCCATTATTGTAACTTTTCAGGAGAGCCGAAACACAGTTTTTCGACTATTTTTATTTTACTTAAATGGCTGGTGTGAATTCAATTTAATAGTTATACTAACGAGGTTTGTTTTAAATTATATAGACTATAATATTCTCAATAAGACGAATATTTTTTCTTTTAATTATAGCTTACCTATGATTGTTTATTTTACGATTTAAATGAAATGTTTTGGACTTTGATCATTTTGCTCAATGACACAGTGGACTTTGACTTTATTAATCTCCATGTTAATTTTGATTATTTTGAAAATATTATATCATTGACTGTTGTTAATTGTAATATACGTAGGTAAAAACTATAATACTATATTGAATAATTTACAATTTTTATGAATTTTATTAAGGATGTCCAATACGACCATAACCTTGCAAACGTCTGTCTGCCCGTTCGAATCTCGCTGTCCATATGATGTTGGTCGATGGCTGAACTACGTTAATTATGCATGTGACACGACGTCTCCTCGTCCAGATGACACCTCGTACATACAGACCCGAATGTCCGACGCACATTCGGCGTCCGATTGGATTCCACCCGCTCGCACTCACGATAATATCCCAATAAACATATTATAAACCTTAAATAGGACATTAATTAAAACTTAAAAAAACAACATTAAACATTTGACTAACCATTTAATACTCATTAAATTGTATTTTAATAAACATTTATAAACCTTATACTAAACATCATTTGAACCAATTTTTAAGACTTGATAACACATTGTACTGCAAGGTTTAATTCAACATTACACCACAATGTTATCAGACACATTGCATTCCTACTCTTAATTCAACATGATAATATACATGTTAAATCCAACATCAGACCAAAATGCTTTAAGAATTATTGCATTTGAATGTTGAATTCAACGTTGTATCATCAAGTTATAAACAACATTGCATTTTTAGGTTGAATTCAATATTAGTTTAAATCTATGGTTTTACTTATATTTTATAATACCTATATTTTTTTAAATAAAATACATACACATTTTAACAATGGAAAACATGCTTCATTAAAAATATAAAAAGTATAATGTTTAATACATTTGTTTATTTTATGCTAATTAAAGCTAGGTACACACATTCTGACGACCCTTTTTTTCTCAGTTTCCTATTACTCATTGTCGCAAAAAAATTTTAAACCCCCTCTAATTTACAATTTACTTTTTCTCTCAGTTAAAAATGCAGGGCTGGAAACTGGTATAAGCCGTTGTAAGACAGAAACCAAAAATAAAATCAAAACCAAAACTGAAAAAAAATTGGATACCGGTATTATAATTACAAACCAAAACAGAAAATATTATTTAAAAAACAGTATTTTTTGTAAATCTTTGTTTCTTGGCATTTTGGAAATTTTACTTTACACAACAGGTGATTCGGAACGCTCGATCCGGCGATTCAAAACAATTAATAAACTAAGAATTTAAGAACTAAGAACGTAAATAGTCCTACGGCTTTGATACCGATATAAACCGTTTAAAAACTGAAACCAAAAACGGAAAAAATTGGAAGCCGGTACACAAAATCGAAACCAAAAGCGAAATTTCCTAATTCCAGTTTTGAAAAATTTAAACCAAAATCGAAAAAAATAAAAACTGGTGTACAAAATCGAAACCAAAACCGAATTTTTTTCAATCGCCCTGTAAAAGTGATAACCCAAAATGTTTATTTTCCTCTTATTGCATTTATGGTTCTACTCATTTTGAGAACACTTTTATTTTACCATTACCACTCCATTCCTAGTAAATAAGTCAACCTTTATAATCAAATAAAACACATTATATCTATATATTACATATAGAAATATGTATAGAAATATAAATGATATTATAAGAAATATACAGGTTATCACTTATCTATCAGTTATCACTAATATAATTTCTCAATAAATCCAATAAAATGAAAAAAAAAATGTTTTTTGTTATAACGTCTAGTGACGGCGCCCTTTTGAGAACTCAGGATTTGGCGCCCCGGGGAAATTGCCCCCCCTATCGCCCCCCTTAAATACCCCACTGCACTACAGTCTACAGTATGGTTGGCAATTTTTCAATATACACTGTATCTATACTATCGTGCATTACGAGATCAATCAAATAGTAAAAATTATTTACTAAACCAAAATTCAACGAAAACGTCGCGAGGTCCAAAATGTCTTATAAACACAAATTATGGATCTCGGAGCGTGTGATACATTTTCTATAGGTATTCTTAAAAAATGCCTCTACTTAAATAAACCTATTACTATTTAGTAATTAGTGTTCATAATCATTTCTATCACTAAAGATCTTCTGAAAATATTTTGCCAGTCCAATGCCACTGTATAATATTAGATATTATAATATAATATATTAAAGTCTACTAAATGTATCTACCATCTAGAAACCAATTCAACTGTGTTCGCACAATTTCGACTGAATATCTAGACCCTGTGCCGTGTGTCGCAGACAGCTGTAATAGTTCATAATCGTTAATCGTAATGTTCCCATTTCGGATCTCACGACGTTACTCAAGTAGTATAGGTAGTGCATTATAATGTGTAATATATAGATTAGTCTAGAATTTTAAATTTGGATCTCATATGGTTCGAATGAACGTCCGTGTTCTATAAAGTGCGTGGGACTCCAAATATCAGTTCTATAATAGGATTTATTATGACGTGATCTTCAGAAGTAGCAAGTACATGATAGTAAAATGAGTTCTGCTGACCACGGTAGTATAAATTTTGTGTATTAATATGTAAGAAAATCGTATTACAATTCGTTAAGAGATCTGTTTAAATATAATAATTATCAAATTCAGTCTCACACGCACAAGGAAGCTTAGGTACTCTGCGAGATCCACATTATAGAAATTGATTTGTTTTTAAAATCACTACACCAAACGTTACAAGATCCGTTGATCACAGTAGCATAAACGTTGTGTATCATATTATTATATTATATGAAGATTTTATTACAATTCGTCAAGAGATCTGTTTAAATATAATAATTATCATATAAAAAGTCTCACAAAAACAAGGTATCTAAAGTACTCTTCGAGATCCACATTATAGAAATTTATATTTATTTTTAAAATTACTATACACCATAATACCAAACATAAATAAGAACGTTACGAGATCCGTTAACCACAGTAGCCACTAGGTATGTATAAACTTTACGTATTATATTTTGTATGAAGATTGTGTTTTATTTTAACAATTTGTTAAGAGATCTGTTTAAATATAATGATTATCATATTAAAAGTCTCACCAAAAAAATGGTATCTAAAGTACTCTGCGAGATCCACATATTATAGCAATTTATTTATTTTTAAAATCAGTATATTACTAAAATATCAAATATAAATAAGAAAGTTGCGAGATCCGTTAACCACAGTAGCCAGTAGATATAATACAGTAAGATTGTGTTTTATTTTAACAATTCGTTAAGAGATCTGTTAAAATATAGTAAATATCAGATTAAAAGTCTCACACACACAAGGTAGCTAATGTGCTCTGTGAGATCGACATTATAGAAATTGATTCATTTTTAAAATCACTGTACACAAAAATACCAAAATATAAATAAGAACGTTACGAGATCCACAGGAGTATAAATGTATAATACACTTTACGTATAACATTCAATTTTATAAGAAGGTTGTGTTAGAATTCGTTACGAGATCGATTTAAATATAATATTATTATATAACAAAATTTAACTAGTATACGTATTACTCTAGATCCACAGCCGCGGACCCCAGCAGTACCCTAAGTAGACACCTCCCCCCCCATCTAAAAAATCTTCTATGGCAGATGTCATAGATAAATTAGGTGTTCGACGCCACTTTTGATATCCACTTCTTCTACCTTAGGTAGTTTCAAGTATACAGATGCATGGGTTTTCTGAATTAAAAATACATTTAAAAATTATATAGGTCTGCCCGACTGCGAAAGTATCTTACTACAACTAACAAAGTGGAAATGAACAGTAAGTGATATGTATTATAATATTAATGTATATTATACGGCCGATTTGAGTATTTCGAGGGTATGATGTCATGATGAAAATCTAGACTGTATTATATTATTGTTAGTATGTATTTCATATCACAAACGATCCAAGATATTGTACGTAATATTTATTGTAGGAATTGTGTAAAATAGACTACTCGCACGAGGTTCAAAAAATATTAAACATTTGCATGGCTCCAGTCGAGCGTTCTCGAGTCTACTGCGAAGCCGATATAAATTATAATACATAGATTATGTTTTAGTTTTAACGTTATTGTAATAATATGGTTTTGAATCGATTATATTAGATCCGGATTAATTAATGCGACGTTGCCGATACCTAGATCTCGGAGATGGCGTTAATATCCATGCATAGTGTGTGCAATATTAAATAGTTTTTATGTACGTATCGATAGCGGTGCGCCCTACATGGAACACACCGATACTAAATTACACACATATTTCTTGTTTTCCGCATTTTATGAGGTGAGGGTAATTTCAATGAAATATCACGTCAAGTCATCAGTAGATTTCGTTTTAAGCAAAATCGTCGTCTGACCTGGCATTTCGGATCTCACTTCGGTGCTCGTTTACCATAATATGTTGGATCCCATTTCGTATTAAGCATAAACGCGCGCACACACACACACACCTAATAAGTAATATACCTAGTACAATTTAGGCGGATCTCTGTTTTAATTCTTATATTTTTCATCGAATTTATTTTTATTTTTCCTAATAAATTTCCAATAATACCCATACCGTCTAACGCGTAATATTAGGACACATCTTATAATCACAACTTTTTAGTACCTACGCTAATATACCATATTTAAAAGAAAATGTTGTCCAGAAAAACCTTATCTTACCAATGTTAACACTGTATATGTTGTAAACGGTAATTTAGATTTTAATCGACACATTCAAAATTACGATTTGTCCGTATCTTATGTTAATATCACGACGTCGGGATTTTTTATGCAAGATTATTATCTTACAAGTTCATGCATACGAGAGTTTTTTAACTTAGACCCAGGAGCTCTCCAGAGGGTCTTGTCACCGGAAATGTATCTTTTTATTTTAGAATCCAATAAACGTTCTAGTAGGTTCTACTAAAGCAGTTCAATTTTTGAACATTGTTAAGCAATTCGACCATCCCAATGTTTTCAAAATTAAAGGAGATGATTTTGCAAGTGTTTTTTAAGATTAGACTGGAGACAATAATATCAATAACTAGGGCTCGTAAGTTCATGAATTTGCGTATAAATCTTGCTAAGTTGTATTTAATGCTAGATGACATAGAAATCCATTGCAATGTAACACGGTTAAATATGCGAAGTCTTATTTTGCTTGTTTTCGCATATTTAGACGTTTTATGCCTATTTGGCATATTTATGCATATTTACATTTTATCAGACATAATATTATACATGATTTTGATATCCTATTCATATTATTATATCAATATGTATTTTTTTTTTATAGAAATACTACCTATGAAAGAATCAACATTTGACGAAAAAAAACGCGATCGTTAATAATCTATTTAAAATCTATTTTTTTTAGTTGTGACATAAAAAAATAAAATATAACTATAAAAAAAATAATGGTTAATTCATGTTATTTCAAAAATTGTTTATGATTTTTTAAGTGAGCATATTTCAATGCATATTTTGCCAATTGTTAGTGCATAAATGCATGCTTATTTAGGAATTTTTTAGGGCATGAACTTACGAGCCCTGTTAATAACTATATTATATTGCTTATTGATATTCATGCAATGTATTGGTGTTTTGAATTTGCACGCTAATATGCCAACATTATTCTTTGAATCTAAACGATAGATTCCGACAAGTCATTATCCCAAAAGACACTGACTTTTACTAGACAGTAAATAATTGAATTTCTAGTTGCTCCGTTCAACTTTGTTGTTGGGGTATTTTTTTAAGAAGCTGGAGCGAATCTTCTATTGTAGGTCACAAATTGATTTTAACCTGCATGTTTGTGTATGAATAGTAAACTACTATTACATAATATTCGTGCACATATTCAAGTTCATTCATTAAATAAGAGTTACAAAATAATTATTTTTATATCTTTTGCCAATTTATATTTTTTATATCATAATATTATAATATAAGGTGATACTATATTATTACAGAACGACGTTTTTCTGTAGAAAAATATTTTATACAAATGATAATTCTATATCATATATTTTATAGGTAATATAGCCTTAGGCTGGTATTTACTACGCAATTTCTTTAATCAATGTCTGAATCGTGCGTCAAATGTTCAACGACTCGTGACGTTCTAATCAGTTATCATAGTTATAATAAAACTGTTAATTAGTTATTATCACGTAGTAACGGGCGTTATGCTATTTAAATCGTTTTGAATTTTCGTGCATTAACAGAGACTGTGCGAACCGATTGTTTATAAAATCATATTAAAATAAAATATTTAAACGTTGAGTAGGTAATTACTGATGGATATGAATAAAATGTATTATTTAGGTATACATTTTTTAATTTTAACTGAATACCACCTTATTAAATTATTGTTGTGGGGAGGTGTGAATCATGACATAAAATAGTAGCCGCACCTGAAAACGAAGTCTGCGCACGCCTATACGCATTACATTATTATGAAGTGTATGTATTTAATCCACTATCGCTATTGTGACGTCAAAATCATAACCACGATGCGAGTTCCTGGAACAGCAACAGTAATAAAACACAATTTCGATTGTTATTTTCATAAATAAAAATTACAGTGAATAATATACTGTTTTGTAAGTTATGAGAAGGGAAACGGTCATATGAGAGTGGTACGGATTTGTTTTATAGTATTTTATGTTACTATACAAAATAGACAATTTCCATATACCTTCACGTATATTATATTGGTACATTCCATGATATAATATCAATTCCGAGCTACACAACAGCATTTTGCTATACCAAAATACCCACTTTAGACGATTGGGTTGTATAATTGATTACAATGCTGTCAATTAATACTTAATACTCGGTGTCATTATAGTTTTCATCAAAATTATTAACTGTGGGAATTAATTTAAAACAGTTGTTTAATATAGTGTTTAAGTAGCTACAGAATAGTAAGTATCAAACGGATAATATGCGTGTTATGACAAAAATACGTAATTTTTACAGTCTCAAGCACATACGTTTATGACTGATCTTATCAGATTGACGCAATGTGTAATGACCGACTAAAAGATAAACAACATAGACACGACTTTGATACTTGGATTTGATTTATTCACCATTTTGTCTTTTAGGTTGCACCCAAGTTGTTTTTAAATGATTATTTAAATATTGATAATACAAATAAAAATGAGTTGTTTTTTTTTTTACTCATAATGTTCAATGCTACTACGTACTTTATTATTTAAATATCAAAAATTACATAGGGAACACTAGAAGGCCCAAATGTTAAATAATCGAATCGGTTTAAAACTATTTGAAACCATCCAATTCAAGCCTCACAATAGATTTTAGTTTTTTTGTATACATATGCTGTAGCCTGTAGTCAATTAAATGCATTTCAATCGTGTAATATTTATTATGATCACACGGCGTCTTAGATAGGCAATTTAGGTTCAGCTCTGTGTATAATAGATCAAGTTTTCGAATATTTCATAATTATTTATACATTTTATTATGATATTTATTTTTTGTTGATTGTCTCAATTAGATAAACGTACCTGCATATGTAAAAATTAATTTGACTTACATACCGTAAACTTAATAAATTATAAATAATAGAAGTGCGATTGCTTTATGATTTCTTTACTTTCTTTACTTACTGTTATTATAATTTATAAACTATGTATCGAAAAATGTAAAATATATAAAACTACACAAGCAATTTATTTTTTTACATCCAAGAATTTTTGATACTTGACCTACATGTTTTCTGTTCATTTCCACACTTGTCATACAATTTAAAAGAAAAAATGAAACAAATGTGCCATTGTCTTTTTAATATTTTATGAGTTACAACGGATACAAGCTAAAAATGTCATAAAATAATTATTACCTGCAAACGTGACCATAACAATAATACACAAACAAAACACACAGTCATCTATACACCATACATATTACATAGTATGTAATATAGGTCATACAAGTTAAGATATTAAATAATATTTTTATTGGGTTTGAAACGTAGCTGCTGTTATGTGCAACATATTATTATTTATTACGTACATGTAAGTACTATACTTATTTTTAATTTTTAGCAATTTTTCTATGTTTGAAGATCACATAACAGACCATAGACTAATAATTAAATAGTAATTATAATAAAACATTTTGTTATATTTATATATATTGATAAATAAAATAACTACATACTAACATTTAGATTAAAATCATGTCAAAGTTAGTTATAGATTAATATTATTAATTTTATTTATCATTTTAAGTAGTTTTAAACATATAAAAAGCATAAATCCATAAAAATGTGTGTTATTTTATTTAGAGATGCAATTGAAACATTGTTGTATTTATATAATCAATCATTACAAATCTTAGAAGGATATTTTAATAGGAAATTTGAAAAATCTATGTAAGTTATTTACTCTCAATTTCCATATATACAGGATGATTCACCAAGTATGCTCACCTATTTTTTCTTCAATAATGCAGTTATTCAAAATCAAATTTTTAAAATTTTCAAATATACTATAAGACCATATTTTTAAATTCTTGAATTGTTTTGTACTAGGTATTTAAAGGGGGGGGGGGTCCTGTGTAGTTGCAAACTTCTGTTTTTCAAATAAGAACACCCCTTTTCAACAATAAATTGTACAGTAGATATTTAGTCTGAACATGTTGACGTATTTAAACCAAAATTCGTACGAATACTTTTTTAGTTATTTAACTTTGTGTTTTAAGTATATAAGGTCCATGGTAATGGGTTTATAAGATATGGGAGATATGGTGATTTTAAAATTGTATTTATTAATATTTATCTATAAATATTAATAACTTGTAAAAATGGCCCAAGTATAATAAATAACAGATCCAATTTTACATATATTTTATATTTATGTAAACTTTTATCCTTAATACATACATTTTGATAACTAAGAAACTACTCAATCGAATTTTGAATTATTTATATCGATGTTTTCAAAAAAATTGTCCACAAAAATATAATATTTACACTGTAAATTTTACAGTAAAAAAAACGGTTCTTATTTGAAAAACAGAAGTTTGTATCGCCACAGGACACTCCTTAAGAAGTATAAAAATAAAATATAACCTTTGAGTATATTTAAAAATTTCAAAAATCAGAATTTGAATAAATTTATTATCATATATATTGGCTAAGGTATGCAATTGAGTTTAATATTAATATCGTACATTTTTAATTATCTGGTTGGATACTAGGACTGAAGTGACAAGCTTGACAGGTATCTTTTTTAAGTTATGAATAAACATTTAACACACGGGTTTAATTGACGTATTGTCAATATCAATGCATTTTTAATTATGTATTGCATTGAATCTCCCTACCTTCGATTATTCATTAAACGGCTTAGTATTTGAAGAATGATTCATTTATTACCATAAAAATGCCCTTTGAGTTTGGAAAGCATGAAGAAAGCTAAGATGTGGATATGTGAATTTCAAGAAAGTTATTGGCTTATAAAAACATATTTATAACTTTTAAGAATTTGATTATTTATAATATAAGCCTATTATTGTCAAAAATATATAAAAGAGGTATTATAGGTTTCGTATAGGATTATTGCTTATCATTATAATTAGTAAAATTTGATAAGATATTTAATATCTAATCTAAGACTGTGACAAAGAGTAGGACGCTGAAGAGGAAGAGAAGGGTGACGACTTAATTATGGTTCTCAGAGTGTATGCTCAGTCCTGAAAATACAAGTAACGATGTGCGGCTTAAGCTAGGCAAATATGTACTTGTAACGCAATATAATAAATTATATTTAATGTTCAACATAATATTATATAATATAAAACAATTAGTTTAATGATTTATAATCAGATCCTGTAAAATCTCAAAATAATAATTGGCATTTTGAATTTTAGGAACTAGTAATAATATATCATAATATTTAAAAAAACATATTTCAATAGATTTTGTGTTAATATTTCACCGGATTAATCTTAAAATAATTATAACGAAATAAAATAAAATATCTTCACTGGCTTATTATCAATTTATCAATAAATAAAATTAATCTTAAACGGAAATATAGTATTATTATTGTGTGCTGATGTTGTGATTGTTCCGAAAACAGTTGTAATGATGATAAATTTGTAATAATCCGAACATATTAAGAGACTTTCACATATTTATAATAAGTTTGTTTATTCAACATATACAATAATTTTAACTACACAAAGCAAATATTAATACTCTTAAAACGAGCATGTAAATATAATAATATTATATATGAAATAATGTGCTGTTTATTCAAAATTTAAAATATGTAATACTATTAAGTGTTAAAATCAAATCCATAACAAATTGTACTCATAGAGTAACGAAACATTGAAATATATTATAACAATATTATGTCATACTATATACATATTATAATAGTAATACAAAATAATATATTTATATTTAATACCACACTCGACGCTGAAGTAAACTTAACATGGAAATTCTATTACATTTTTCTACGATCAATCGCTTTGTATACCGATTAAATGATAAATCAAATTGTACATTCGTTTGTTTGATATCATTATATAAATGGATTATGAAAAACGATTATCGCGCATTTTCAAAAACCCTACATTATAACATTAACACGGATGGGACGCATCATAAAATATTGTTTTGTTTCAAACCGAAAGACGAATAATATATTATACAGGCATAAATACATACATAGAGGTACCTATATAGTTTTAAGAGAGCAAAATAAACATCGTGATATATTACTAAAATAATTTTGTGAATACGGGACGTGATGAAATCGAATTATCCCAGAAACTATAGCATTGAATTAAGTTTTTGTAGGTATATACGATGAGCAACAAACAGTTCCGTGACGATAATGGTTTCGCGCACGTTTAACTTAATGTATTGTTCTCACTGTGAATTAAATTAAATTAAAATTCTCAGAGCGCGACTGTGCAATTTTCGTTAAAAAAAAAATTAATATATAGGTATGCACGTTTTACGGGTTTTCTCCCTATTAAACCCATTTGTTATAATTATTAATATTTCTCACTGCTCGTCCAGCCACGCCGGTGCTATGTGCGCACAGCAATACCTGAGAAATACGATATACAACTCGAACAGCGCCCGAGGGGTTGTTATTGTTTATGTGAAAAAGTTAATTTTCTCGGGTGACTGTGGAATATTTAATATTCGGATATCTTAAAGGTGGCTGGCAGAGCTGAAGGTATGGATAACTGGAATAATATGATAACAGGGCTACTTCGGCTTTTGCGAGGCCTCGTGTTTTATTATTATTATTATTTTTTTTAATTTCTTTCTCACCGTTCGGATTTCCCCCCCCCCCCTTTTTTTTTTTCGTTTACTCGGGTTTTATTTCATACACTTTTCACCTCGCGGAAGGATTTTTTTCTCCCACGCGTTTTCGTCCCGAGGCTTCTGGATGCCGGGTGTCGGCGATGCGCGCAATCTTGTCGTATTTTTTATATGTATTATATACGCTTACCGCGTACTGCCCAGAACGTCTGCCCGCCTGCCTAGTGATGAGAGTGAATAAGGGGCTGCAGCTTGTGACTAGCGGGTGTGGGGGCTCGGGAAACGACCGCGATCGTGTGGCGGAGTGGTGCCATTTTAATCCGAGTAATGGCTCGTTTGTTCTATACCATCTCTTTATGAAAAGGAATGATTTTTCAACCATACTGATGTAAAAATTATTCAACGCATCGTCGACATATGTGCCGAATATACTGCTGGTAATTTATTTTGTCCGCGCGCGGTGCGAACGAGGGAGAGAACAGGGGGGGGGGGAGAGAGAAGACGACGGGTTGAAAAAAAACTGAGGTAGCTTCCCTTTCAAACCGATGTGTTCTGTTCGTGATTAAAAGACCGCAGATTTGTTTCGGAAATGGACTAAATAAATTCTCCCGGTGCAATTTAAGCGACATCGTTCGGGAGGAGACACATCAAACATTTTTGGCTTTGAAATATTTTTACAGAAAATATTGTTACCTACCTTCCTGTTTCGCATTTGATGTGTAATTTTTGAAAGGGTGAGGGGAATTCGAAAATAAACATAAATAATAAATAAATAGATTTAGTTCAAGTATAAATCACCGACATCGTATTGACATTTACCCAGTCCCAGAAAATTCGTCTGTGTAACGCGCGTTCGCGGCCGTATTCAGATAATTTATCGATTTTATTTACTTATATTATCTATACTTAGAAAGAACTTTTAAGAGATTGTCGTTTGGATATGGCGAAGATTTCACATTTCGTATAAAATATCAGCTATAACATGATATTGTTGTATTAGTGCACTTTGAAAGTTATAATGTCCACCAGTAGTTATTAATCTTTGCAATATTAAAAAAAAAAAAACAACATATATTATGATAACTTTACAGTCAAGTTCTATGATACTTTTAAATTGGTTTTATTATACTATAAAATTATAAGAAATAGATAATACTAGCGTAGTTTTTGATGTTGTATACCTAATATATTATATTTGAAATTAAATGTATTATTTTTAAACGCCGTAAAAATATACAATTATTATGAATTATAATAAATCAATTAAACTAATTTGTTTACAACAAACGAGCGTGATATATTCATATTTCATTCGAATGCATTTTTAGAAATAATAATTTAATTATTAGAAGTTTCAGTCCGTTGCAAACATATATTTCGTTAATGTTTTATTTGAATTATTTTCACTATTTTATTCACACAATGACGTTATGAAAACGAACTTATAACATCTGTTATTCATAAATGACATTACCTTGAGTTCCAAACACCAGTCTCTGAAGTAAATATTCATTTTGTTCGTGTTTATCGAAAAGAAAATGTCAGATGAATATAATTTTGTTAGCAACAAGGCCATAATTATACTTAGATTCAAAATAATTAACAGAATATTATAAACCATTTTCAATTATGATAATTAATAAATAATGATATTATATTACAGAGATTAAAGTTAAAGATTACATTAATATTAATACATTTAAAAGAATATGGCTCGATGGTGGAAAGGTCAAGTCATGTAAGCCTCAACTTTATCAAAATCAAGGTTTTAACTTATAATGATAAAACACTCGTGAATACACCTTTTTAAAGTAATGTAAGCCCTAAATTATTTATTCAATGCTAAATGCCTAAATTTAAGCTAATTTAATTTTAGCGTACTCTAACCAACACTTGCAACATATGGTCAAGTTATGTAAGCCACAACGCATCCCACAATAATTATAAACGGTTCCAGTCAATTAATGTTACCCTTACTGTAATCCACAATTGTTTAGTAATTTACAATTAACGTAACCCTAAAAAGATCATAACGTAACCCACAATTTCAAATATCAATTCTGTTAAAATACTTTATCCCTCAACTTCCTTCAATTTGAAGCATAATGACTATGTAGTTAAAAAAATAATTTCTCACTTTTATCTGTAAAATTGTTTATTAAAATACGTGTTTAACGATTTAAAAATCAAATTTTACCTTCCTTGGATAATGTTTAACAAAACTATTAAAGTTTTTGTAGCTCATGAAAAAGTAGTTTTTAGGTGGTTATACCTACATCACTATAAGCCTTTCCACCATAGAACTGTGATTTGAATAATTCTAAATATCTAATATTTATTAATTTATTGTAATTTTTTTTTATTTTTATGCAAATAGTCCAGTTTATACGAAGACAGTTATAGATCGCGCTTGGTTTTGTTTTAGGTATATTACAATTTAAGATTATGCAGTGAATTTACTCGCGGAGTCAATAATATATTTGATGTAAACTCAGTATTTCATCCACTAATATGTATATTCAATTTATTAATACATTAATTTTGTCACATATAGTTGACCTAATAATTACAAATGCATATTATCACTTTCGGAAATCACTCTCTGTATTTTATATACTATAAAGTTAAATTAAAAATTCTAAAATATTATATTTGCACATTTGCACGGCTCAAATACTTCCATTCCCTAGACAAGAAAATAACTAATTTTGTAATTTTACACTTCACATTTAGCAAGGGTACGAATTTACTTTCTTCCTCAAGATTTTCCAAATTACTTAATACTTTTATCGTGGATGATATTTTTCCCAACTTTATAAGACGTTGTTTATTGTAACGTTTGCAGCATATTTTAATATTTGATTAGTTATCAGATAGTCAGCTTGTAGCCAAAATAAATAATTGTCCCTAATTAAATGTCGCTCAGTATTCCATCGTACTTTCATATTTTTACATTTGAAATTAAGTTATCGACATTCACGAAACGCAATTAAAAATGTATTTTTGTTTGGATATTACTTAGTCATTAAATAACTACAATTTTCATAATTAATTTATAAATAGAGTGCATTTGAAATAAGACTTATGTTAATTTTAAGGTTTTGTAATGATCACTTATTTGTTTATCTATTTATTATTTAAAAAAAAAATATGTATCAATGATATCCAGAACAATAACACAGTTTTTAAATTTGATTAATTCATACTTAATTACTTTATAATAAAAGTCGTAGATAATATTTTAACTTTTCCATAGCATTTGGTTTTTTTTTAATTTAATTAAGTTTAGAGATTAATGTAAAATTGTATTTAAAAAAAAAATAATTATTTTTATATCATATTTTAGCATAAATATTTAGAAAATTAAAACCACATTTGAACGGAACTAGGTAATGGCTAATTAGTATACTGTATTATATTATATCATATTATTATGATATTTCCTTCATTATTACATTAACATCATGGAAATAAAATAATATTCTGATTAAAATTTTAATTATAAATGTATTTATTTACTTTGTTAAGTACTTATCGGTAGCATTGAACAGTCTTGACAACATAAAATAAAGATTGGATTTTGTTGATGTCTGTGAGTTATAGGTATACTCTGCGCTTGCGCTAGCTTTTATAGTTCTTTTCATTATTTTGCGATGGGTAATTTATAATTTGACGGGAGTTTTCAACCAGCTATAAAGCCCCGGGGACAATCGACGACTTAACACGAACTGACAGCCACTTCATACCCACCTAGTTGCATGTAGACACATGCAGCAAACACTTTGCTGTAACTTTGTATAACGTGGGCATAAAAGAACTAGCCGAGCACTTGAATTACACTTCGTATAGAGTGAACCTACTACCTAGTTTGTAAAAAAAAAAAATAACACTGGTGACATTTTCGATGAAACGAAGTCTTCTTTAGAAAATCGGTAATACATTTTTTAAATATCAATCCAATCATGCACTATTGTATAGTGATAATTTTAAGTTGTGTTATAAAAACTTGGGTACGATGCTAGTTATAATAGGTATTATGTTTTGAAGAATGTTATCTGGCATTGTATTGGCCTATTGATAGGGAAGTGCGAGTTAATAATATTTAAACTGTAACTTACAATGTTTGAATACAAATTAAATAGTCCGAAATTTGATTGCATTATAATATTACTTAGAAAAAAAATATTTAAGTGGTTACCTTATTAATAATGATATCCGACAACCAGTATTCAATAAACATTTTTATGTATTTTTTTTTAACATTAACTTAAAAACAATTTTTTCCCCATCTACATAATATTTACTTGGTATTGATTCAACCATTAATACTATAAAGTATCTGACGTTTTCCAATTGGAATCGCAATACGATTTAGTCTCATAAATAGAGGTTAGTAAACTATATGTATACCAGTGTGAATGTATGTGATGAAAAAACATTATTATAATACAATTTTAACGAGAAAAGTTGTTTACAAGATGCTATTTAGGTTAGCTATATCATTATACATTTTTAAAGTTATTAAAAGGTGAATAAATTATATGGCTAAAAATCTTAACCTAACTTACTACTATGCTATTCATGAACTCAAAGTTTTTTACTGTTAAATGATAACCACAAAATATGCATAGTAAATAACTTCTCGTCTGTGTCTTATAATATTTATTATACTATAATAATAAAGTTTAGTGTATGTCATAGATTATTATCTAAATATTCTAAATTAAACTTTTTAATTATTATTATTTTCATTAGTTGGAATTAGATTACATATTTTCGCCGAGATATTTTGTTTGAGATAATTCAATTTTCAATTTGTTTTTATTATTTATCATAAGCTCACAATTAAATGTAATTATATGTAATAACAATTTGATGGATTTGTAGCAACCGTTTTACTTCGGTCACTGTTAATCTGCTATTAAATCACCTAGATATATTAAACACATTTAATTCACTAAAAGTCTTCGTTCGACGAGGTAGTTATTATCCTGTTCAATGTACATCTTATAGCAAGGTCCTATACTTGACAGCAATGTTTAATGCGCTTTAGAAGTTTATTGTGATGGAACATAATAATATGTCACTAACCACCCGGGGACCAGAGATTTAAAGTACACTTTAATCGCTATTATTGAACTATAATATTATATTTGTATGGCGTACCTACTAGAGTATTCCCATTAGTTGTCCTGCCGAAGTAAATTGTTTGGTTTACTGTCAGTGTACACTCTTAAGTAAATACTAAGGAAATATTAAGAAATAATCCTTAATCACTAGGTTATCTGTTTTTTTTTTTTTTTTTTATTAAAAATCAAAATTATATAAAATATTCTGTCACGTATAGTGCGCATTGTATGAGAAACAATGTCGTTGAAATTGCACTATGCTAGGAATAGGTAAATGTTTGAATTTCAATAAAGACTGAGCAAAGTTTAAGCAGTCTAATCAAAATACAATGTATAGAAAATTATAAATGCGTGAAGTAATTTTATGACTATAGGTATATTGAATAGGATGTGAAGTTTCAAAATTTAACAAAACACAGAACCATCTACAAATTAAATAATAAAAATATAAAAATACTATGATTTTATTATATATATAAAAAAAAATAAATATTTATGAACAATGTATAAAAATGTATAAATTTTAGAACAATTTTTAACTTGTATACTTTTGTTAATGACATTAAAATTTACTGAAATATTCTATTAAACAATGTATTTGGATAACTTGTCAATTTTGTTAAATCCTTTAGATTTGTTTTATAGTTATAATAATTACTGCATTACTGTATCTATATTATATTGTTCAAGACACAACAGTTTTTTTTTATGACGACGAACTACATTTTATACGGTTTTTATAATGTAATTAATTTGAACATATCATATTATTATGCTTAAATTATATTAGGTAGGTATTTAACTTGATTTGTAAGTAGAATAGTAGATTGAAAATACGAAAAGGGGTAGGAGAGAACGAGTTAAAATATTTCATAAGGGATATAGTGGAAAGCACGTAATATACGGTGTGCACAGGAGGTTGATGACTTGTCTGAGTACGGTGATCGAGAGCAGTTGTCTGCGTCCTTCGAAGACCTCTGCGATGACCTCTGCTACTATTGGGCATGTGTTAAACGGTGTAATAAAATAGTATTCGTATATTTTCTAATAAATAATATGATTTAAAATGGCCTATGATGTGTGTGCATAATAATATGTCGGGTTTACGCGTTGTGGAGTCATTGAATGCTGATAAGTGATTGCATTTCATTACATGGTCCAAACGATGTATGCAAGTAAGATTATTCTATTAATTTTTTATATTCTGTGCCCGATGTGTATATTCAAAATGTTATATGAAATATTTTGATTCACTATCCTGAGTGCCTACGTAGATGTAATCGTGAATATGTCTCGACGGGGTTGAGTTCGATCATCGAAATCACTGAGACGTATATATTGTACAATATATTGCGTGTTTTAATTTATATAATTTATCCATAGTCGATGCTTAAGAATAAGTATCGCTAAAGCTAATTTCCATAGTTTAAAAAGAAAAAAATGTGATAATAAATAAAAACAATGCTTAAGGTAGGTCTCGACTAACCTTAAAAACAAGTAATACTTTTGCTTTCTTAAGCCAAAGTATCGTTTATGAATCTCATTTAAGTCATAAGTATAGCTTAAGGAGAACTTATTCTTAAGCATCGACTATGAATATGGCCCTAAATATATTAAGAGATACCTTTCTCCTGAGTTCTATGTATGCCATTTATATGACTCGGACAACAATGACATACATTTGTTTATTGTTCTAGTGATTTGTCTATACTATTTAAACATGCTTCTGAAAGTATTATACTAAATAGTGATAATTAACTTGGAAGTTGCGATATTAATGTAACTTAAAAAACTAGTGACGGCAGTTCAGCATGTAATCGTTTTTTGCATCTTAAAAATAATATACAATATTTTATTGATTACACAACTCTGTTTATTTTTAAGAAAAAAAAGTGTATCATGTTCTTTTAAAATAAGCACTTAAAACTATGTTAAGAATATTATTTTTCACTGTGTTTTTTGTATTTATTATCATTATAATATATTGTATATATTAACATGATCGAAGTTTACAACGAGAGTTTTTTGTAAATATAAATTAAAACATTATGTACTTAATTATAATTATTTATAGTTGGTTAAAACGACGATGCTTCGTAACTTTTAATATCCACTGTGAATGTATAAAATATACGCGTATTGCATAAATTTAATCTAGAAAAAACAAAACAGTTTACTTTGCACCAAATTAAGACCATTATCCGATGATTGGATATTGAACAATATATTATTATTAACGACGTCATTTAGAAACTTAACGACGATTACAGAAATTACTTATAATCGATAAAATAACCATAATATTATGAAAACTGTTCTTTACGCATAAATGGGCATAATATATTGTCATAAGAACACGAACTTCACATGTGACGTACCGTGGAGATTGAGACGATCTTCGTCTGTCCATCGTATTAATTATTATGTATACTTAATTGACGCCCATGCAGACGTTATTCTTAAATTTATAAATATATTTATTTAAAATATCGAAAAAAAACGCAAGCCCGGTAATGCGTGCCGTATCATACAACACGTTCGGGCGTGTGACTTCAGTTGAAACCGCAGAAAAAAAAAAACGACCTCGCCGATCTTGCAAAAACGTGAATATGGCATCGGTGCTGCTGTATAATAAGCGTTATACAGTAAAGTCTCATAATATGACACTAATTTGTACTTATCATTTTTATAGATGTCATCGCATCTGACGAGTGGCAGCAGAGGTGGCGTCGTCGTCATCGTCTCGTCGCGGTGGTGTATGGTCGTCGCGGGGGACGTCTCTTATATTATTATTATTATATACATCGACGGGCGTTATGCATTTTCCGGTCCAGCGGTTCGTGTCCATAGCCACCCCCGGGTAAACGCAGATTCGATTAACCGGCACGTCCGGATGCATCGAACACTTCAGTTGTTCATTAACTCGGGACCGACACCGCAGCCGACAAGAGCGAATAATATAATAAATTATATATATATATATATAATAACGATAATAATATACACAGTCCCCACTAGCCGGCCCATCCGTCTCTCTATCTGTGTGTGTGTGTGTGTGTCTCTCCCCTTAGAATTTATATATCTCCGCAAATCGCCAGTGCTCCACCGACGAGAATTCTCTGTCCTGCCGAAACCGCCGCCGATCTTCGCTGGGCCCGGACGATAATATTATACCATAGTGTATATTATTATCATAGTCATTGTCGCCGTGAGACATTGTCGGCGCTGCTATTCTGCGCAGAACGCGTGTTCGACTACGTCAAAATTCGTTTCGATCGACGGTATAATAACGGTGCACACCTATACACATTGCAGTGTAGAATCGCACAATACATTATTATTATTATTATTATTATTACTGTCGTAATAAAAAAGCGGGTGACGTTCTATTGTGCAGTAGGTCACAAGTGGAACACTGTAATGGACGGTGTTAAGTATGGGTTTTAAGATAGGTGTAATATCATTGTATACGAATTACGATTCTGAGCGGAGACGGTTTGTCGGCCTAGGATATTTTATATGTTATCTTTATATTATTATAATTAATAAGGTAGCCATACGGGTGAGTTTAATAAATACTATTTGTATATCACCATATTTGTATATAATAATATTACCCACTTTAAAAGTTTCAAGTACCCACAAATAATATTTTTAAATTACGACAAAAAACTAAAATCATTAATCTAGGTTTTATTATACAATATTGTCCAAATTTGAACTTAAAATAACTATAAACATAAAACGGTCAATATTTTTTTTTAGAAAACAGAATTAACTTCTTACGTGGAACCTTGTTTTAAACTTGCAATCCTCTCTATAAAAATTTAACATTTTATAAATTTTCAATTTGATAGGTATATTTTGACAAAATTTGAACTTTAGATGCTCATAAAAAAATCCTGCTCATATATATTTTTAATATTTTTTAAATGATATCGTAACAATATATGAGGAACCTTGTTTTACATTTTCATGCATTTTGACCCAAGTACCCAAAGAATACAATTTATTTTATTGACATTTATGGAAAAAAAAATCCCAAAACAAGTCAAAATATTTTTAATATTTTATCAAGTATAGAAAATTTCGAATAATCGAAAATATTATATGCCTATAAACAGCTCAACATGTGTCGAAATATTTTGAATTTTTTTTTGGTGTATAGAATTAGTATAATATTTAGTGAAAATTTAATGTATCTATGGTAATTGTTTTTAGAATTACACCAAAAATGAAAACCGTTTTTGCATAAAAATTCCAGCTTTTCCTTAATTTTTTTGTTGTTTTTCCGGTGATTTTGAAAACTACTGGGAATTTTAAATTTTTACCTCCCAAATCCACCAACTACATTCACATTTCCATTGAAAAAAATACTGAAGTGGATAATCAAAGCATTATTTCGGCTACTTACCGAGTACACAGACACGGAAAAATAAAAAAATAAAACACACATCGTTGTAAAATCAATACATTCATCGCTGCGCTCAAATACTTGCCACATTATCGTTAAGCATAATATTATTATTGTTCGGAGCAGTTGTTATTACCGCGGTTGCGGTACCGTCATGCACACTCGTGTTGTATACCGACGATCGGCCGCAAGCAGTGTAATAAATTATTTAATTATAATTGTACATTCGCAGTACGTATGAAAGGAAACCATTCGAGCTGCATTATTTCGGTGTCACTGTAGTTGTACGGGTCACGGCGTGACGTAGTTGGGGGGGGGGTGGTGGGGGGGGCTGGTGGTGAGGCATACATGATAGTTCACGATGAAACTAATTTCGTGGCAGACCAGACGATGGTGGTGAGACTATTATACTGCAGCATCGTGTGTTCTGTATATTATTATGATCGAGTGCTCGTTTAACGATCCGATAACATCGGTCAGGACCAAAACCGTTGTTATCTATGTACGGTGAATGTATATATATATACTATTCTAAATATATGTACCAATTTCCAGTAAGCACTGTCGGTTATACGTGCCAGATTTTCCGATCACCGATATATTTACGTAATTATTGTGTACCGCATGTGAGGTGGAAAGGGGCACGATTTTCACGGAGGAGGTCGAGGAAAATATACATTAACATCACCTCGTATCAGAAAGAATCAACAGGCCCGCTGTATGATGCCCAAGTATTTGTAAGACAAGTCAAACCATAACCGTGACTGTGGAATGGTTATCAACTCAAACGGTTTTACAACGATTATACAGACGAATCGCGTAGGCTTTCGTTTGAAAAGTCTTGCACTCGGAAATAAAACGAAACACGATTGTTTCCATTCTCAGTCTGTGTCCTCCACTCCAATCGTACTGCAAACGACAAGGCGTATCGTTTGGATATCCAACACGATATACCTAGGTGTAATTATTGGTCACTTTGTATGAAGTTAAATCGAGATAACGAATAAATAAAATGGTAAAAACTATTACCTGTTGCTTATAACGTCTATTTATATATAGTACTTAAGAGACTCTCGTTGTGTCTACGAATTATTTCCTCAGCCAGTACAGTAAAATGCATCGATAAAATTATATGCATATTATAATATTAACATTCATTGCTTAAATCATTTTTTTTATATTTAATATCCATAACACTAGCGTATGGTATACAACTACATTATAATGGTATTATTATTATTACCTCAATAAAAGGTCGTTTGCACCTAAAAGTGGTTTTATTGGTGTACGTTTGAGGCGTTAAAAATAAAACCTATTCTACCCACAAATAAATTATGAGATCCAACGGGTAGTGAACTGTTTATGACCATTAAACGTAATTTGAAAAATATTATTTCAGTCAAATTGCATCACCTATTGTTGTAGATAATAATATACAGGGTGATTGTTTTATCTCGAAACACTCATTATTTCAAAAAGTATTAATGTTTTTGAAAATATTATTTTACATAGTTTCAAGTTGACAGTTGTTAAAAAACAACGGTTTTATTAAAAAATCATATTTTTAAATATTTTTTTTATCCTTTTGTTTTTGAAGTTTTTTACTTTTTTGAATGAAAACATAGAGTTTTAATTTCATATTCCAAAGCAGAATATTTTTCTAAGTATTTTGATTCATAAAAATCGAATTTAGGACGAGTAGTTTATGAGTTATAAGTATTTAAAGTTTAGATTGGTGGAGTGGAGTGGACGGGATACCCCGCAAGATGTTTGTCCACTTTCCGTTTGTCTAAACTTCAAATACTTATAAGTTATAACTCATAAACTACTCGCCCTAAATTCAATTTTTATGAATCAAAATACTTAGAAAAATAGTCTGCTTTGGAATATGAAATTAAAACTTTATGTTGTCATTCAAAAAAGTAAAAACTTAAAAAACCATAAGGATAAAAAATATTTAAAAATATAATTTTTTAATAAAAACGTTGTTTTTTTAACAACTTGAAACTATGTAAAAAATATTTTCAAAAACATTAATACTTTTTGAAATAATGAGTGTTTCATGATAAAAGAATCACCTTGTATATACAACAAAAGCGTTTTTTCTGGTCTTACGTCTAACTAATACGACTTTTATCTACATTCTACAATAATAGTCAATGTCTAAGGAGAAAAAACGATCTTGCTATATAAGTATTTTCGTTTTCTTATAAACGAAAAATAAACGACAAGGTTAACCTAACGGCTCAAATCTATTTTGAACATCTCAGATTATTTCGACATTATACTTGAAGTCTTAAACCTGGATTTTTTTTTCTGAACCATCACATGAAAAAATGATAGTGTACATTATCATAACATTTAACCACGAAAAATATTTATGAACAAAATACATGTAAATAATGTCATAATTTTGGAATTTCACTAACATATTATCATTTACTTATTATGATAAATGGTTATTTTTTTATTATATTATTATGTAGGTACCCGAATATTGTTTAATATATTAATCCAATTCAAGTGAAAAATACCTATAATTGAACAACTACAAATTAATCTATTTTAAAACAAGCAACGCAATTTATAATAATATGACATACTTCATAGGTTAAACTTTAAACTTACTACTATTGCAAAAGCACCTATAGACAAGAGTCAAGAACTAATTTTTTTTTTATCAAAACTCAAGCTATTATGATGGCACTATGTATTATAATGACGTGTCCTAATAAAGTGTGGCAAGATTGTTTATTATTTTTATTATTTTTACATAATATTACATAATATGATTATATAGTTACACAGTGGACAGTTTTAACAAACCATTTTTTTTTGTTTTCTAAATGATTATTCAATTAATATTATATACCTAATATGCATATAATAGTTACAAATGTACAAAAAAATGATTAAATTAGATTATCGAATAAAAATAAAGAATGTAACACAATATATTAAAACATTATAGTAATTTGCAGAATTCATAGAGATTCGTTATGAACCTCGAAAAATTTCTTTGTATGTATGTTTATAATTTTGTCAGAATTCTAATTTCTAGAGAATATCAGTACGTACTAAAAATTTAAAATTCAGATAATTTACAGTAATTTATAATGCAAAATTAAATTGATTCTTTTCAAAATGTGATTACCTAGGTACTATTTTAAAAAAAAAATTCTGATTTTGGACAAGCAGATTATATTTTATATAATTATTACTTGATAACCATAATATTACAGTTTAATAAATTAACATTTTAGTAGGTATAATCAGTCAATTAGCGTACCTACCAACAATATTATTAAATAACAGTTTTAGATCAAAGTTATAGTCTTAAGATTTTTTATGTTTAAAATTATATCATTCCAATATATCAGAAATACAATGAATATTATAATATTATAATAATTTGATAGTATACATGTGCATGTATGCGTTTGTATATGCACACAACTTGGAACTTGGAATAAAGAAAATCGAATTTTTAGAATGTAATGCATAAATTATTTTTAAAAATAATTTGGTACAATGCAGTTAGTACAAATATTTATTATATTATGTAAAAAAAATCTTAAATTTTAAATTTTAAACAAACGTGTACCGACTGCAGACTGGAAATTGTGGAATCTCCATGTAATTGGATTTGCATCGTAAATATTAAAATATTCTCGGTACTCATATTATAATATTATATATTAGTGTAAACATATAATATTATTTATATTAAACTACACCCATTGAAGCATATAACTGATGATATTCGTTATACTTAACACTGTGATATATATGTATATTTTCAAATAAACTAGAACAATATTTATTGCTTATTATGTTTTAAACTGTTGTATAGGGCTCAGTGCGTTGATAAATAATAAATAAACAAATAAATAAATAATATTATCATACAAAAAAAAAAACAACAAAAATTGAACTTGTGCGTTTGTTCTGTTATGTAAGTAGGGTAGTACACCATTTTCGATGTACATAATATAAGAAAATATTTATAATCATATTGTAATCTTGATTTAGGGAGTTGAGTACAATTTTAATTTATAAAACGTGTTGTACAATAAAATCTACATGCGCGTCTTAATAATATATAACAGGAAATATTTCTTCAGGATCTATATTATAATGTTATATGTTTAGTCAATAACTTCAATAATATTTTTTAGAAAAGTCGCCTACATTCTAACAAAATGTGTAACAGGTTGACAAACATGAGGATTTAGTAATAGAATCTTTGTTGATTTTATCAAACTAATTCGTTTGTGCCATTTACCACCACAATAAATTCATGCGCGATATAATATAACTAATTAGTTAGGAATCTATTGTTATTATCATCAGTGAAAGGGATATGAAGACGCTAATACTGTCCGAACAAAACAACAAAATTATTCATATTTTTTTTTTGTTTTATATACACTATATTTAATTAAATTAATATAGCTTCATTTTTTTAAAATACATTACATACCACTGAGTAACATCTAAATAATATATAACCTTAAGTTGTCAAATTTGTACTTTAACTATAATTTATGATGTAGTTGTATGGTTTATGTCATAAAATAATGGTTTATAGACTGGAGGTATATTGTCCACAAACAAGTATATTTTCTTAAAAAATTATACTTATTGTATCTTATAATATATAATGATAAATGGATTACATAAGAGTATATTTGAATATTACAATAATACAATATAATATATTATAATTATTATAATGAAAGGGCCTATTAATAATTGTTAATTCTGACCACAAAAAATAATATTCATAAATAACGTGGTATAAATATGAATTACACGCGTTTTAAAAATAACAGATTTGTTTAAGTCGTAATGTAACGACAATCTAGGATGGCCCACAATAATTTGTGTACCTAATCACTACCTTAGTAAAAAACACAAGCTATAGTTAGTACAAGTGGGTGTGATTTGCTGGTTTACTGTTGATGTGATGGACGTGAGCCGTGCGTTTACAATAAAACATTAAATAGTTCTACAACCATTCACACGATATTCGGTACGTAAAATCGTATATATTCTTCCGAAATAAAGACAACGGAAGTATTCGCAAGTCGCAACGGCATCAGATTGGACGTTGAGCTAAAACCTTTTTGAAATATTTCACGCGATCGTATTGATTATCGTACGCTTGGAAAGTCGTAGGAATAACGTTTAGCAGTCGATGTACGCATAATAATTGTTCTAAGATATAATAAACTTTTCGACGGCCGTATTTCGAAAAATGAAAACCAACAACCGTATCGTCTATTATAGACTCGCCTGGTGTAAATCGACAGTGATGATGATGATAATAATAATAATAATAATAATTGTTGACAGTGTTTTGTTCCGTGACGGACGTGACGCATGCATCACTTATCACTTATATGCCATCTGTGGGAGTTCGCATCAACGGTTCAGAAACGCATTCGTTTGTATAGGTACGTATATAATGTGTACACAGCGACGTGTTGTGCGCGACGAAAGTGTGCAAACACATAAACGAATCACCCAACCGAATCTCTCTTTCGAGACGCCGTCGACGAACCACTCGGAAAAAACTTTTGTGCGTCCGCGCATGTCCGTAAAAAATGACGAGACGGCGGCGGTTTTAATGACGTTTTCGGGAAAAATTAAAACGCGATTGTACAATATATATCAATATCAAAATATTTTCCCGGCAGTGCCGTAGGTTCCATCGTTGGTTGTCGCGTGATTCCGAAATAAATACATTGAAAACATGACAATATGTCGACGGCTTCGAGTGAGGTCTCAGAGCTAAAACGCTTGTTACAAAATCGAATAACCACGAAAAAAAGGATTGCTTCAAATTATCGGTGTTTTGATATATTTAGAATATTTTATTTAACGATTTCGATTTGAAAAAATAATATTGCAATGAATCCGAACCTTTTGATTTCCTAATTATTTTCATAAAATGAGAATATTTCAATATTTCAATCTAAATCGTGATATTTGTATTATTGACATTCAAATTATTATTTTACCATTGATGTTGTATCGTTTAAAACTCTAATTATAACATGACGACCTAACATTGGAATGATAATACTATTAATAGTGTTATACTATTATATTGGAATTGTACAATACCTATAGGTATATTTAACTTGCACCAGATAACATTTGTGTTAAAAAATATTGCATTAAAATATTTGCAGAATTGTTGTACGAAATCAATGAAACTTGAACACACATTTACACTTAACATAATATTTAAACATGGGATAAAAAAAATGTAAGAGATTGAATAATTTACTATATGTCAATATAGCTTAGGTATTATTTTATTAATAACATGTGTGTAACATAATAATATAACAACAGTGCAGTGATTGTTATCATACAATGTTAGAGATTATGTGATTTAAAAATAAATTATTTACAATATTAGCCATACTTTATTGTAGGCACATGCTCAATCTCGTCATATTCACATAAAGTACCTATAGTAAAATGGCAATGAAACGCAAAAGTGTAACTATATAGGCTTAAAAAAAAAACAGACTTATAAATAAAATAAATTCATTTATGAAAGTTTCAATAGACCCCGGAACCGGAAATTTAAGTATGAAACCCTATACCCACCAGAATACCTTAACGTGTATACACTGTGCATAATATAATATCTACGCTGATGAAAGTTTATTTAGATTTCAGAACTTACTAGTCTGATAATTACACATAATATTACAATACGTATGCTCTTACTAACTAATTACCAACAAAACCGTACATATAATTTACCTAGTAATAACATTATTATACCAACTGAGAGATCGGTTGTCTACTTTATTTGAATTATTATGTTTACCACACCACATCTCTATGCGATATAAGTATCATATTAATATGATAAAATCGTATTTGGACAAAGTGGTGTGAGCAGGGAGTTGTCCACAATCGTTAGGTATGCCAAAACAATCCGGGAGATTTGAGTTGTCTTGTGTGACACTTCTCAGTTTCGGTTTATTTGTTTAGAATACCATTTCAGTTGCACCTAACTATAAACTAAATCAACATAATTCATGATTCATGAACTAGACAATTTTCCTTTAACCGAGTTTAATTTGTACTAATATTATTATCGTAGTGTAAATTTAAATTTATTTATTTTATGTTCAAAATCAATAAAAATCAAATTTATTGAAATATCTACGCATATTATTGTTTATTTACATGTTATAATATTTTAACTAACCATCTAAACATACAAATTCAATAATTTAGTTGACAAATCCTTACTAACAATTATTGGCAACTGTCTTTATTTTATAATACAATATACTTTGTTATAATCTGAATAAATATTAACTAATGGTGTCCCTCAATTCGTTTATGTTTCATATAATAACTGTCATAATATAATAAAATTGTCAATTTCCACTAAAAAATATAAATTATACAACACGTAGAAAAAAAAACTTTATTGAAATATAATAACTCTAAGGACAAAATAAATTAATTTTACGTTTTATATTTTTTTGACAACATCTCAACTTCAATAACAAAAAACCATGGAATAAAAAGCTCTAGCCACTTAAATCTATACGAATATAAAAATGTAAACATCCAACTTAGAAAAAAAACTACATAAATTATGGATACGAATAATTCCTTATGGGCTATGTGAAAAATGAATAATAAATTATCTGAAACTTGATTAAATTCAGTTATATAGTCATCCTTATGTAGAAAAACGATTAATCTAACCGTTTTAAAATTGTATCTTGTTTTTTTTTTTACTCTAAAATATTAAAATATATGATACATATTTTATATAATATTACAAAACCAGCGAATAATAATATAAAATATGTTATGTCATAATATTCCAGAATAAATTTCTTGTTTGAACGTTTAATGTAATACTGATCGTTCTTTTTATTTTTTTCATGAGATCAAAATTAATAAACTGAGAAATATGTAGAAGTGATTTAATGATGTTCAGTAATGTTCATAAAGATCTTAGATTTACATTAAATTACATTAAAATAACGCTATTAATATCTAATTTGTTTATTTTTATTTAAACAATTTATTATATATTTAGTTATTTCATTTTCGAGGTATTGATATCCGTAAAGGATTGTGTTAAAATAAAGGATTTTAACAATTCAATACTTGATATGATTATTTGAGACGCACACTATATGATATCGTAAATCTGTTTCTTGGGATGAAAAAAAATACACGAAGAAATAATATTTTCAGTTTCCGATCACAATATTATGTTCAAATCTGAAAGGAATCAAACTGAATCAATATTTTTTTAATCACCATATTTGGAATCACATTCGTTTAGGTAGTAATAAAAATAATAATTTTAAATAGATTTAAATTATTTTATATGTATTTATACAGCTATACATAAAATATAATACTATGCATATATCTAGTGAAATCAAATTTTAGTAATTTATTTCAAAACATTTTACTTTAAAATGCATAATTTTTGTACTAAAGGATGTACAACCTATTATCGTTCATTCAAAATATAAATATATAAGATAAAACATCGTTGGAGTATTATTAAAAATACTTAACAAACGATGGATGTTCATATTTTTTAAATATTATCAAGGAGCATAGTTCGTTTATCTCGGAATTCTGAATTCTAATAAATACATAACTAATGGTAAACATTAATTTTTAGATAATTTAGATTAAAATAAAATAAATAAAAATATATACAAATATAAGGCATTAAGTTAATGTTATACAGTATAATATTATATATTATGCATATTCATTATTCTCATTATTGTCTCTTAATTATAAATAATTACCCTTTAAATACACTGTACTTATTTTAGTTAAACTTTTGTTTAATAATTAGTAAGTGTTGTCTCAACGTATAAAATATTGAAAGAAGTATCGCTCTTGTTTTTCTTATGCTTATACAAATAGGTTGGTACTTAGAATTTAAGTTCGTAGTAACTAGTAGTAAGTATCCGCATATACATATTATGTTCATTAAAAATAATATTTGTTAAATTTGTATTTGATATTTTGTTTATCATATTCAAGTAATTGAAAAAAATGTAATACAATTATCTGAAATAATAATGAAATTTGAAGAAATATTCAAAATTAAATTTAAATGAAAAACAACGATTGCATACATTAAGAATTTTATTATTCTATAAAATAATAGTAAGTATAAATTTATAATTTAACTAAAAATAAATAAATAATTCTTATTTTTGCTTTTAGTTTATTTATATAAAATAAAAATAAGTTGATATCTTGTTAATCTTAGAAACATTTTTAAAAATTTACAGTAAAATTAGTACCTAATATAATATAAACGGGAATAATTTTGTTTCAACGCATGTTTATTCATTATTATGTAGGAAACAGTTATTATTACATACTATAATAGTTAACTTACAATATAATAATTATTATAAACCTAACTAATATATACTAAATAATCTTTTTATTTTAATTTATATAATTGTAAATTGAAAAATATTTTGAATAAGTTATCCTTACTTTTCATTAAGTAATATTAACTTTTCCGTAGGTAGGTAGGTATACAATAAAAATGTATACTCCATACAAAACTTAGTGTTGTATGCGGTACATTTTTATTCATTTTTCAATTTTATGGTATTTCATCAGTTGATTTTATTTTAGATTCTGAGCGAAGCGATGAATGTATTGATTTTACAATGATGTGTGTGTTTTTTTAAGTTTTTTATTTTATTTTTGTGTCTGTCATCGCCTTTTAGGACAGTAAAAGTGCTTGGATTTTCTTCAACAGTAACTTTTCAGATAGGAAAGTGAATCTAGTTGGTACATTGAGTAGTCAAAAGTAAAAATTTCCCAGTAAATTTCAAAAGCGACGTGAAAAACAAAAGAAAAATTAAGGAAAAACGGGAATTATTACGCAAAATCTGTTATTGAGAAAATCGATTTTGGTTTTTGGTGTAAGTCTAAAACAAATGACTGTAGGTACATGCAATTTTGACTGAATGTTTATATTAGCATTTTCTATAGACCATATAATTTTGAAAATATTTTGACTCTTTTTGAGCTGTTTACGGACATTGTCAGTTTTCAATTTTTTTAGTTTTTTTTTCTATAAATATCAATAAAATTTTATATGTTGGTTAAAAAAGCTTGAAAATTTAATAGAAGGCTCCTAGGTTATTGTTTCAAAGGCAGATGAAAAAAATTAAAAATCCTTAGTCACAGTTTTTATTTATAAGCATTTAAAGTTCAAATCTTGATAAAATACGGAAAAATCACGAAAATTAGCAAATTATTTTGAGTTGAGAATTCATAAAAATTTTTCTTTTTAAATCTAAGATTTGAATATGTAATACAAGATTATCCATAAATTTGTCTACCTTTATCAAAAAAACAATGTCCACAAGAAAGTCAAATTACATTTTTATGAGCGTTTGAAATTTATATTTTTACAACATTTGATATTCACTCGATATCTCATGTAACGATTTTCTTATTTTGTTGTAATTAAAAAACGTATGACTGTAGATACTTGAAAATTTCACTGAATGTTTATATTTTTATTTATTATACACGATAAAATGTTGAAAATAATTTGACTCTTTTTGAGCTGTTTACGGACATTGTCAGTTTTCAATTTTTTTAGTTTTTTTTTCTATAAATATCAATATAATTTTATTTGTTTGGTAAAAAAGCGTGAAAATTTAATATAAGGCGCCTGATATATAGTTCTAATAGCAGTTGAAAAATATTAAAAATACATAGGCACAATTTTTTTTATAAGCATTTAAAGTTCAAATTTTGACAAAATTTATCAAATTTATAATTTAATAATTATTTTGTAGTTGAAAATTTATGAAATGATCAATTTTTATAGCTAAGGATTGAAAATTGAAAACAAGGCTCTACGTAAATAGGTTATATATAAATTACTTTATTCACAATAATATCATCAAATATACTTGGTAATATCATAGGCTGACTGACCGTTTTCGATCAGAATCGTTTTTCTTATACAATGATATTATATCATTGAATTCAAATTTAACACCATAGTGACCCACTTGTAACCTACTGTACACCAGAGTGACATCCACTTACTCACATTTTTTTGATTTGTAGACGTATTTTAATGGATAAATCGAAAATTGTTTTGATGATCGAACTACCGAATAATGTCAGTCATGGCATATTATAACTTTTACTTAAGATTGGAAAATATCTGATACCATTATTCATTTAACAAATACTTCCATTTTTTATCACCAAACAAAATGTTATTTACTGATTCGAATTTAGGTGTCACTAAATATTTGTGGTACAAAGTCAAAGACGATGACACAAAAATAGTTCGAGACAAATAAAATCCAGGTAAATTTAATTTTATCAAGACCTCAAAAATAACACATCCTGACTACTTTGCTAGGGGCATAATTTTCACCTCTTTTGTTTATAAAATAAACGGTAAAGAAAAAGAAACCCTTGGGCATATTTGTTCGAAGACCTGCAAGGTCGGATATTTTCCAACTTTCCACTGGTGTCTTGAAAAATAAAAGGAAAACATAAAATAATACAAAATATAACAAACCTAGTATGTACGAGATGCACAAGGTATATTGTTGAAGATTTAAAAGAAAGAAAGAAAAAAAAACTGTTTGGGTTTTCATTGTTTTTAGAACTCAAATAGATTTCTTGGTATATTATTTAAACTGTTGACAATATTTCTTAAGTATAAAGAAACATATACCTATAAATTCCATATAAAGATAATACGTTATACTTTATTTTGATGGACTTAAAAGTTGAAATTGTATTTTAGAAAAATCGATTCATGAAATGTCTTCAATAATCATTTATGTTGATAAATTCATTGAAGTATACCTTTAATCATTATTATTATAGTTAAACTTCCATAAATCTTCCATAATATCATTCAAATTCAGGTTACCTTATTTTTTTTTTTGTATGTGACTCAGTGTGTAATTCTGATTATGTGTGACACAAGAGTTTTGCACTTGGTAAGGAAAAGTGAAATTCAATATATTACTTTAGAAATCTCAAGTGGCTTGAGCATAGATCGGTTTAGACTAAAATGGATTTGTTGATAATACAAAACTTGATATATGATAAAATCATTTTAATATATATTTTCAATTACTATATTATTATAAAATCAATGTTTATACAATTTAAAAAAACGTTTGTTATAAAACTTGATCCTTGATATTCTTTAAATATTTTTAATCAAAATGTGTTTGATATTATTTATTATAAGTCAATTTTATAGTTCAAAACATTTAAACAAGTTTAAATATTTTTTTTTTTATTAATAAAAGGAAATTTCCAATGGCCTATAATGATTAACTACCTTCTTGTAAAAACATTTCAAGCAAAGTATACATTTTAGAAAATCAATTATACTTATTTAAATTTAATTTAATTGTATCAAAATATGATCCATTAGTTACCTACGTCAATAGTTTGAAGGAAAATGTACATTTTTACAAAAGCTATAAATAATACACTTCCTATATATATATATAAATATATAATAAACTTATTATATCGAAACATCATTAATTATAATATGTATTCAATAAAAGTGATTTTAAGCTTTTGTATATAAAATGTTTTAAAATAGGTAGTTAAACATGATAAATAGAGCATCCATTAAAAAAATTAAATCAAAATTATGTATTTTATAGTTTAATTTTTTATTTGAGATAATTTTGTCTTTACTTTTATTTAATAATATTAAGCTTTATCTTTTTTATTTAAATTATTTTTTAACGTTGGAGTTACAGTTGTATATATTAGATAGGTATGATATATATAAGTATGTAGAGGAGATGTATAATAATATAATATAAGGTCTATTTATGCGAGTAAATCAAATTCATTAATATTTTCGTACAAACTTTTGTTTGTTTGTTTGGTAAATTGTTATAAAAACTTTTCATTTTGATCGGTGATTAATTAATTAAACCTTAAAAAAAATTAACATAATGTGAAAAATAAGATAAACACATAAGAATTTGTCTTATAGTAACCAGAATCGGGAAACATTTTTTCTTTGGTTGGTGCTTATCAGTACGAGTAAATTCACAACGAAAAAGTTTTTGATTTTTATTATTGTTTACTTTTTTTTTAGTTTTTACCCAATAATAAACTGACTTGCAGAAACTTTGTTTAAGTATAATAATATGCATAATGTCTGATTGTATACGTAATTCTAGAATGAATAAATTTAAATATATTTGGTATCATATTATTCACACATAATACTTTTATTATCCGTAAAAATTTCAGTTTTTACTTCCAAAGCGTATACTGTTCAATTTTAACAAACATCGACAGCAGAGCGTGTTTCTAAAGCAAAACAAACAAAAAAAAAAAACATTACAGTATTACCATTAGATTTGTTAACGATGCTTTTCACTGAAAAAACTAGACAGCACCCTTCAGAAATTAGCTTTGTTAACTGTAAAAGCACATTATTCAACCTCATACTTCGAGAAAAACCAAACCTTTATTATCTTTAAGAAAAAATCATCAATGCATACAATTATCTTGTCCCGTATCTTAAAGGACTTATATAACAAGAATAAAAAAACAGAGGTCATTCAATTTACAATGTGTCTTAATTCGTGACAAAATCATTGTGTATTCACCTTTTTCATTTTATTAACTCCGTTTCCGCGTATATTCTAACATTATCAATGTTTCATTCATGCAAGGAATGAGACTTTTCAGTCCTCCTTTTACTAATTTTTTTAAATTAAAATATCGCGTTGAATTACATTTTATAATTTAATAGTTTCATCTGATAATAGGATGCAAAGGTTTAATTTTTATGGAACTGCTTATTTGGCAATGACCAGAAATACCGTCAAAAAGTTAACAGTAATAATTTATGATTGTCTGAGATAAAATTGGATAAAATTTGAATTTAAAAATTCATTCCATTTTTGGGAGCGTGAACGAAATTACGACAACTTAACTACAGTTGAGTAAAGATAATATGGAATGAGATAAAAACTGATGAAAGATTTAAAAAATTGATTTTAAGTTACATTTTGTTTTTAAAACTGTCAATTTAATACTTATGATTTATAATATAATTTATATAATTTTTTATGATTATTATTATAGACAGTCAACAAACATTTAAACATACATATAGACGATTTCACGGTGTACCTATGTTTTATATTATTAATGCATTTTGAGATTAAAATTTTATGAAATATGGCTAATAAAATCAAGTATGTATTAAATCTTTAACATAATAATTATAAATTATAATGTTTCTGATTTTCACACACACACCGAACTTGTATATTAAATGTACTGTATCTTTAATCTGTATCATATAAGAGACATTTGGCACTGAATACAAAAGTATCAATTATTATAGAAAAGTTCCATTGTATACGTGTTTTTCTTTACCTGTATTTTCGTTATCGCCCTTTTTTATTTGGAGCCAAAAAAAAAAAAAAAAAGGAAAAACCAGTAACACGTCTTTATACAATGCGAGTAGCTTGCAGTTTTTGAAACACATAGTCTTTTGGCACGAAAATGTATTTATTTTTTTCAACTTCTTTCCTGAGCTTGATTCCTGTATTACTGTTCCATTATTTTTTCCATACACGAACAAAAAGATAAAACAAATAGTGCGATGTAATCAATTTATCTGTTTATTTAAATGTTATACATACTACTTAGGTAGGTTGCGCCTTAGAGCTACGTACGCAAACATGACGAGTTGCCATGTAGGTACGTGCTTTGTAATATTTACGATAATAATTTATTGTGTATACAATATATGGATGTAAAGTATAATATTATATTCTACTCTCAGTTTTTAGTTTATATAGTAAATTAAGATATTATGCTCATTAATTAATGTAGGTACATAATATTATTATGTATTGTTCATAAAGGCGTAAATACTGAAAATAACTATAATCAAAGAAAATAATATCTACTAAATATAGTGTTAAAACACGTTTCAGTTATAATCGTTGATCATAAAATTAATACATTTTTATTTCTGATTATTTTCTCCTGTAAAAGAAACGTTGCAATCAGCAACATAATTTTTTAAAGGTTTTTAAAGACAAATAAATAGGCAAATCAATACTTTCAACATTGTAACATAAAATAGGTAGGTGTTCAAAATTATAAAAGCCAAAGAAGCTCACGTAACTTATAATATATTGATACTACTTTGACTAATAAATAAACGGTTAGAACAATAAATTTTTTTTTTGATTATTATATGTCATACCAAATTATTTCTAGAGTAGATATAGGTACTAAAAATATTAACTTAATGGCCTAGATAATATGATATTTACAATTACAATAGACTAGTCATCAACACCAAACCGTTGTATCTTGTCCGACTATTTTAAAATCTAAATAACTTGTCTATGTTCAATGTTATGAGGAAATATTTTATAATTTAAATTTATTGTTGATTTAATATTTATAATATTGGATTTATAATATTTTAAGATGTATAATTTTTGTACCTACTTCATTTTATGATATTTATATTTTCAGACTGAAAATTCCAAACTTAAACTATAGTGTATTTGATGAATTATACAAAAAGGATATTTTTAAGCTAACCAAGATAAAATAAAAAAGATCCTTTTAATTATGAAAATTTATTCAAATAAACTGTAATTACTACGAATTTCATCCAAGGTTATCTTATCAAATACATTACTATATTAAATTAAATACAGTAAAAGTCAACAAAGCTCTGCTCATATCCATTTTTTTAATGTAATTTCTTATCATTACTTTAAAATTAAATAAAATTTACGTCATTAAAAACTGTATTTAAAATAGGCAATAAATATTTCATAAGTATCACACATTTAGGTCATACCTGTAAAATTTAAGAAATTTAAATTTCTACAAGACTATTGATTTTGGAAAATATTGAAATAATGTATTTGTACCAATGGCTTTCAATAAATGCCTAGATAATATACAAAATTACTGTATTTTTTCAACAACAAAATATGTCAATCATAGTATAATATAGTAAATAAAACTTTAGAAATAGCTAATAATATAATCGCTATAAAAGCCATAATCTTAAACAAATTAGTGTAAAAATGTAACGATAAAGTATTTTTGTTTATTTTTCTAACTATACAATATACTTGAAAATGATTTATTTAAAAGTGGTTTCTAATTTATGAAATTATTTGTCAAAAGGGAATTTAATTTAATTAAACAATAAAATAGATGAAGTATAATAATTGTAAGTTGTTTATTAGTATGAAACTATGAAAACAAATTGGGAATACTTGTTTTGAGTTCAGAAGTATTAATGCGTCAGAATATTTTGATTACACCACTAAAAATTTGATTTGATTATAAACTTATCCAAACAGTTATCAAACAAATCGTATATCTTGTGTATATAACTGTATTTTGTGCAATATATATTTAATTTATATGAAAGATATTTTCTTTACAGTTTAATTAATTTACACATTGCGATTATTATTATCTTAAAAACGAATTTGAAAATTTACAATATTCAGTAAAGATAATAATGAGTTATTATTATTAAAGTTTCAAAAGTTTCAACCTAAGCTCACTCGTTTTAATAAATAATTACATTTTGTGTTTTTATCAATATATTGAGGGCTAATTATTTTAATATTCAAAGATTATTATTATGGGATTTGGTTTTATGATATCACCATATTTTATACTCAAAAAATATTTGACAGTTTAGTTGGTTGTTTTAAACTCAGATATTATATACTTAATCAAAGGTAATACTTTAAAGTTTAAACAAATAGTTTCAAATACTTTGAAAAATATATTTAGATATTAAAAAAAAAAAATTAAGTTAAATCTATAAAAAAGTTTAAGCAATCTAATTACGAAATCTCATACACAATAAACGGATATTATCTTAAAAGGCCTCAAACATATTTACTCTCGAAAAGACTAAAAAATCCATTAATTATTTTTAATATTATATAAATCAGAATTAAAAATGTATTTTTTCAAATTATATACTGAGTTTGTTACCGACATAATATTTTATTATTAATTTCATTTTATTTTTATTAATAAGCTATAATAAAATAAAATTTAACCACAATAAGTATCTAATTAATATGTTAATAACTCACATATTTGGAACTGTTGCATATTATACAACATCAACATTCAACATGTATAATTTATTTCTTAAAAATTTAGATTTGGTTTGTAAGCTAAAATATATAATATGTTAAATTGTAGTATTTATTATAATTAGAGTTTTAAAATTTCATGAAATTTATTTTCTTGAAATATTTCATTTTGATGAAAAATAAAAATAAAATGTTTATTATACCTAAAATGTTATAGTCGTCATCTCTGAGTGAATATTTTTAAAATCTTTTCTGATATACAACAATATTTTAAAACTCATGTAAAAAAATGTATTTATTCTCAAAATAATGCCAGGAATATTTTTCAGCACTATAAAATATAGAATATACAAATTTGAAATAATAAATCAACAAAAATAATATGTTTTTCTTTAATTCTAAGTGTGTAATCAATTTATTGTTTCTAATCATCTATAACCAAACACGTTTAAAAGAAGAAAAAATATTTTTCACAATTTCATTGAAATATTTCAAGAACAGTGATATTTTCAATTTTGAAATATTTCAATTGAAAAATCTCAAGTGAAATATTTCAAATTTAGAACCTTAATTATAATTATCAAGAATTTTTCAAAATACATCTCGAAGACATCTTTTATTGATGAAGTATTCAAATATTTAAGCCAAATTATGTGCAGTACAGCGCTAGTGTTCGAATACGTTGACATTGTGAATCGGGAGGAATAATATATTTAAGGGTTCAAATAAAGTCAGAAAATCCATAAGAAGGGCCTCGGTCAGAATGTATAATTTACTTACAAAATTATTATTTTGATAAAAATGTCTGTTAATTTAAACGATAAAATCCCAAATGTTGTAGTGTTCATTGCATATTGAACATTTGTTAGAAAACTAACGATTAATATTTACGTAGAAATGACTGATGTCATCGACATGCTTAAATGTTTCAGAAATACCTAACAAAAAAGATATGTTTGAAGAAAATTATAGCCTATAGGCGTCACTGTTCTAGACGCCGTATTTTGAATAAGAAATCAAATTATAATCGAGAAAATAATGTTGTATATGAGTTAATAATGCCATTTAGTAGAAAATGTTCATCAAAAGTACGGGGACCTATTTGAAGATTTAAATAAATCGAACAATTTAAATATTTTTTCAAAAGCACAGACATATTATAATTATTATTATTATTGCATTGTTTTTGGGATTTATATGATAAAACATGTATTCATTTGGTGTCTACAAAAAGATCTAACCCTCTTTCAGCTGTTACTCTGTTCAATAGGACTCAGAAACAGTATATTATACAGAAAAACTTACAATGACCACGGTTGTATACCCACCCTAATGCGTCAGCCGATTTCAACAGAAGTGACTGCCGTTTAAAACGTCTAAAGTTTTAAAATTATTATAGTATCTCAACATCATTGGTGATAAAATTACCAACGTTTCGTAGAAATGAAGGTCCGATAATTTAAAATTACAGTTAAACATCAATCGCATGTGCTTTTCGTTTAAATACTTCACGGTGAAAATCAACAGCTTATAAAAAAACGGTTCATTAAGCATACGATGTTATATAGTAAAATAATATATTTAAATATATGACGAACGAGAACACTGAATATTACTTGAAGGAATAACAAATAATACATTTTCACGATTGTATAGGTATTAAAACAATTAAACCGGATTATAAAATAATATACATTTTAGATTCTGAACGGAGCGACGAATGTATTGATTTTAACACAATAATGTGTTGTTTTTTTTCTTTTTGTCTGTGTGCATGAAAGTAGTCAAATGTTGCTTCAATTTTCAACTTCAGTATATTGTTTGATGGGAAAATGAATATTATTTTTACGTTTTGGAGGTAAAAATTTAAAATTCCCAAAAGTTTTCAAAAGCGCCGCGAAAAACCACCAACAAATTAAGGAAAAATGTGTATTTTTACGGAAAATCGGTTTTCAACAAAATCGATTTTGGTTTCCGGTGTAACTCTAATGAAAATTACTGTAGATACATGAAATTTTCACCGAATGTTTGTATTGGCATTTTCTATACACCATAAAAATATTTTTACTTGTTCTGAGCTGTTTCCAATTTTTTAGTTTTTTAAATCTGTAAATGTCAATAAAATTGTATTCGTTGAGTCAAAAGGCTTAAAAATGCATAAGGTACTAGACACCTAATATATTTTTACAAAGGCAGTTGAAAAAAAATTAAAAATTTAGTCAAAATTATTTTTTACAAGTATTTAAAGATCGAATTTTGACAAAATACGTAAAAATCACGAAAATGTGCAAATTATTTTGAGTTAGAAATTCATAAAAATGTTTATTTTGAAATCCAAAATTGAATATACGATTCATCATAAGTTCATCTATCTTTATCAATAAAAAAATGTTTACCGAAAAGTAAAATTAAATTTTAATGAGCTTTTGAAGTTCACATTTTTGCAATATTGGATATTCACTTGATTTCTCATTGAACGATTTTTTATTTTGTTGTGATTCAAAAACGAATAACTGTAGATACTTAAAATGTACACCAAATATTTATTTTATCATTTCTATACACCATACAATTTCAAAAATATTTTGACTTGTTTTGAGCTATTTAAGAACATTTAAAAATAAATATAAATTTTTTTAGTTATTTTTTCTATAAATTTCAATTAAATGTTATTAGTTGGGTCAAAAAGCTTGACAATTTAATATAAGATTCGCCACTGTTGTATTTTTTCTTTCCAGATTTCTGACTTAACCGGTGGATTTTCCTAAAATTGTTTTCAAAAAAACCTTGCCCTGACAATTACAAACACAACAAAAAAAGAATCTGCTAAATCGGTCATGTTGTTTCTGAGATTAACCTTTTAAATGTATATAAGTATATAAGTAGCTTAACGTTTATATAATTAGAAGATGTTAATAAACAAATAATAATCATTCAACTTAACCGGCTACTGTATTAATAATAACAATATACCTATAGTATATAAATATAATATAAAATATCCTAGGCTGACAAACCGTCTCCACTCAGAATTGTTTTCGTATGCAACGAGATTTTATCATCGAATTCAAATTTAACACCATCCATTACAGTCTCCCAATTATAACCTACTGTACAGCAGAGTGACACCCACTTACCAGCATTTTTATATTTTTAACTTTACCAATTATTATCATTATCAGTGAATACTTTCAAAATATGACCATAGTTATAATACTATGTATTCGATCTGACATCAATGATGACATTATTCTAAACATACATTATTTTCTAATAAATGATATCTATAGTTCAAAGACTTTTGTTGGGATATCACTCATTTTTGATGATACCTTATTATTTGTAAGTCATTGTTACGTGACTAGAAATAAGTAATAACGTGTTTTAAGATAGAATATTATTGAGTAATACCTTTTTTTAAAACACTTAAGTACGTAAATATATTATGGTAGTTACAGAAGATGAATTTTGAATTCGAAACCGGTCGTTAAATACACGCCTAACAATACTCAAGGCTACGCGCCTACTCTTTATTTATTTATAAATTATACATGTTTCACGTTTGTATAAATAATATAATATACATTATTTTTATTTTAATTTCCATATTGTTTTTATTTTACTACTAATAGCCGCAGCAACGAGAGTAGTGGGATGGATGAGCGGTGGATCGGTGGGACATTGTTATATTTTACGCAATTTTCGTCGCATATGTACCGAAAATCAGACTTAAAAGTATTTGAACATCTTGATTGTAACTTTGAAGCCATCCAACCAATCTGGTTGTGAATTTCTCCGTTCACTTCTGCACAATATTTCTGATCGATTGATACCTTATAATATGACATTATATGTTCAGCCGTTTGCCCTGTAGAGCGGCCGATGGATTATCACAAATCAGCACGGGTTTTCAATGGTACAACTATGACTAAATAAACAGGCATGTCCGCAAAATCGTTCTGCGTGTATAGTGTGCGCCAAACATGGAAATAAACGAGTTCTTTATCAACATCCCAGTGTATTTGGGATATAAATTATCGTCAATAAATTCCAGTCCATGTTCCTCTCTAGATCTCATACTTTAAATTATACACGCCTACTCGATGAATACTATTAATCTTGCATCGATCATTCGAAAAAATACCTGGGAATTCTTTATCCACTGGCCTTAGTTTCCACTATCACATCCAATCAATAAGTTGTAAGGCGTATAAGACACTAGGGTTCGTAAAGTGATTATCGTCTGACTTTAAGCTTATCCTCTTCACTGAAGGCTCTCTACTGTTTCTTAGTGAAACTCCTGCTTGAGTATGGTTCAGTTTTCTGGGATTCCAACTCAGCCTTCGACTCTGCAATCATGGATCGAATACAGAGACGCATTCTATCCTATGCCGGTAATGTGTTGAATATCCCCCACCCGTTGCATGACTAGTAGTCATTGACTACTCACCAACCCTCCACGAGTTTGGTCTATCAATGCTAGCTGATAGAAGAGTTGACATTAACTTGAAGTTCCTCTGAAACCTCATCAACGGTACTGCCGACGCACCTACGCTCCTTATCCTCATCAACATTCTAGTCACTCCGTGTCAGACTCTACTACCTCTTTTGCTATCTCTTTGCACACCACTAATTATAGTTTGAACAATCCAATTCGCCACGTGGTGCAGCTTGCTAACGTCCACCCCACGGTCTTACATTAATCTATATACCTAGTTCCATTTCACTTCCACTGAATTGCTATTTGCATGTTAATTTATTTAGTTATTACTTATTACTTTGGGCTATGCT
This sequence comes from Metopolophium dirhodum, assembly GCF_019925205.1. NCBI lineage: Eukaryota > Metazoa > Arthropoda > Insecta > Hemiptera > Aphididae > Metopolophium > Metopolophium dirhodum. Next base: position 39,571,216 of record NC_083563.1, on the reverse strand, counting down.
CGTATTAAATAAAAATAAAAATAAAATAAAATATTAGTTGGACCAAACTCGTGTCCGAGCGACACAATTCAGTATTTGGGACACAACTCGTTCGCATCCGTATAAGACATGCTCGCTGTTTAACATTTAAATTAAATCCTTTGACTATTATAACAAATTACTATAATAATATTTAAATTTCTTTGTAAAACATTATGGTTGACCCTACGATCTGATCTTATTTTCAAATCAATAACTAATAAGTGGATTTTGGTTATTTTTTGTACAGTAATTATTAATTATTGTTTAACCTCAAGCCTTTAACTTTTTTAACGTGTATTTTTTCTGAGTTTTAGCAAATTGTCTATTATAACAAACTTGTTTTATATATCTGTTTTTCTTTTATATGTATATTAAAATATTATATACGTTCAGGATTCCAAAAATCACAAACTAATTTATTGTTCAATATAATTTCGTAATCATATTGTGTAGGTATCAATGATGTCAATTGTGTGTACAATAATATATTATAGGTTTTCAAATACAAATAGGTACATAATATGACAATAATATATTGGTAACATATTTATCATTAACATTATTAAGATGTGCATAATCACAAAGCTGTAATTGAATATACGATGTTGTTGTTAGTACACTAAATGTTCAGTTTATATTAAGTTGTTAAGAGCCAAGCAAAATTACAGCATAACATGAATCAACCCAAATTGTCATCGTGTGATCAAAATTGGAATACCACGCCTTTGAAATGTTCGGATGAAACAGAAAGGGGTTGTTGCAGGGTTATTGGTTGCCGCTCGGCAAACATTTATGGTGGAGACAAGACTGTTGGGAATGCATCCAAGGAAAATATTATTATCGAACTATAAATCATACAAATTTTGAACCATACGTCATCTTTAAAAATTAGAATATATTATATTATTTGATAAAACAAAATCAGTATTTAAGTTGAAAACAATAAGTATGTTTCTCAAAATATTATGGTATGTATGCAGTGGTGGATTTGCAAACAATTTTGGCCCCGAAAATTACTGAGTGACAGGCTATTGTGTAAGACATATTGTGTTGAATTATAATTCAATATTTCAATGATATTATATAATTTTAAATGAAAAACAATTCTGAGTGCCTATAGGTATAATCAAATATATTTTATGATATTATTGCTATTAAAGTGGGTTATTTTACTATTTGTAATACAGTAGGTTGAATTAATTGCATTTAAAAATATCATGTGTGTGATTATGTGTATAAATTATAATAATATACTTCAAATGTTTCAAGTACCTACCCACGAATAATATTTTTTAAATTACAACAAAATAACAACTAATCATAATTCTTAGTTAAAATATCAGATAACGTCCATATTTGAAATTAAAATGTTCATAAAAAATCTGAGTTTATATATATTTTAGATATTTTGGTTAAAGAATGAACTATTTATAAGATACCTTGTTTTAAATTTTCTATCCTTAGCTATACAATTTTATTTTAACAACTTGTGAGGAATTTCGTATTACATTTTCTAATCGTAGATATAAAAATAAAACATTTTATTAATTTCTAACTACCTAACGACTAAATAAATTTGCATAAATTGTGATTTTTTAATTTCGTTAAAATTTGACGAGTTTTATGACAATTGGCCTACTGGGAACTTTCTTGGTGTGTGTGTGTATGTGTGTGTTATACCATCTTAAAATAATTATTCATCGAATAGATTTTAATTATGGCTGATAACTTATTGGTTATTTCCGTTTTTAATTCTGCGTTTAATCAATGCATATTCTAATTGGATAGTACAAACCAATTCTAATATTTAATTGGCTAAATATCAACTTGGAAGTATAGCTAAAAACGGATACATAATATATACCTATAATATATGCAATAGTTAAAGGAATATGAATTCATTAAGCACGACTGTTAAAATAATTATTAAACATAATATATCGTTTAAAGTTTAGACTTTGATGGTTAGGTTAGACAAAGCAGTTACATTACATTATATTATATTATTAAATATTGTAATATACATTCGATATTCATGATTAATATTGTTCTATATCAATATATCTTAAATGTTAATTGTGTAGGTAAGTCTAGTATGGGATTTATCTGGAACAAGTGTGAATACTTTTTATTATATTTTAAATTTTATTTTGTATTTACTTTGAATAATATGTTAGTATGATGTCTGCTAATAATTATTTTTAGTTAGATACACACAGCAATGTATGATACTGATATTCACACGTTTATAGAAAAAATATATCGTTAAAACAAATAAACGTCTAACAATGGTAAAAAAATATGATTAAAGTATCTTCAGAAAAAAGTATTATTTGTTTATAATTATTTACGTGTAGTATATATAAAATATTGATAGATTATCAAATCCGCTATTATTAATGATCGTAAACAAAATATTATGACTTTTATTTCAATGTATTATGGTGGTATTTAAAAAAATAAATGATGTTGGGGTCGGTTTCCTAGTGCAAATTGATACATTCAGGGTGGCTCATTAAAGTTGGCGGGGCGATAACAAACAATTACCATAAACTATTTATTGAATACCTACATTTTCTAATTTCCAATCTATAGTCCCTGCAAAGAATACCTCCTCACATTGCCCTACCAATTACCATCAACTGAAACCATCCAGGCACAAGTACTTTGAATAATTCAATACTTAGCTAAATAATTCCTCAAAGTCAAAGTGTCGTCAGTGGAATGTTACTTTAATTTAAAATAAGTGCTAAAGCTCACATTTTTTTAGTGGTAAGGATTGTGCAAGCAGTTTTCCTGCATCAACGATGAGCAAAATATAGGTATACTCAATATATTATTTTCAAATAAGATTTGTGTAATCTCTTATAAAGACCAAGAATTTTTGTTTTTTTTGTAATTTTTATCTAAATTCGAAAATTAGTTAACAGTTCTGTAATACATTAGGGGAATACGTCTTAATTTAAGCATAATGTTTGTTTTTGTATACATTGTTTTCTACGTTTAATAATAAATTGCGTTGATAATTAATGCATTTATAGAAGTTAATATTATTGGAGCAATTAAACGATAATACTTAAGACTAAGTGTGTATACTAACTTTCTAAAAATGTATTTTTGGCTTTCACTTTTAAGTCTAAAATATTGAGAAGTTATGTGTTTGTTATGATAATTACTAAGTTACACTAAGTTGTACATTAATGAACTGTAGTTAAACTTAATTAATTTTAACCTTTAACCATTTTAATAAAATAAAAATAAAAACCAATAGTCTACATTACCGAAAATTAAATGCGAAACCAGAAGTCAAGAACTACAAGAATTATGAGATGATAATATTATACAGTAACTTTAATTAATTATAGGAAACTGATTTTGTTAAAAAACACCATAAAGTATAAAAAAAATGATTATTAAGGTTATAATATTACTATGTATCTAGTAACTATATGATATACATATAGTAAGTTATTAAGAACGAATTTTCATTTATTTACTAACCGCACATTATGTTGTTAAAACTAAGGTATAAACAGTGAACTGCGATAGGCAACAAAATCAGAAGAAACTTACAAGAGGAAAAAATCATCCAAATAATTATTTGTTTCTTATTGAGATTCGTTAAATTTGTTGACCATTGTATAACGTTAACCGTTGAGTATACCTAATTATTTTTAATTGAGTCAATAAATTACCGTACAAATACCACTGCTGTGTGTGTTCAGTAAGTATAATTGTACTTACTTAAATAAAGTGGATTGCTTTTTTGCCTGACTGGTTAGAACAAAAATAAACAATAATCGATCTTAACACAAATTACTGAATACTGATGGAAGTATAAATTATCACGATAACGAATGATACATAAATGCTTTGGTTAATAAGAAAAATCAGTACCTATATATAGGCTAAGAATTGGGCATTCAAAGCTAACTCACAGTATGGCCAATGGTCATAGAAGTACCCCTGACATGTACAACCAGTGGAACTCAACTCACAGTGAAACATGTATTAACCGAGTGTCACCGATATGAGAAACAAAAATGAGATAACAAAATAACCAATCAACTGAGCAAAAATATGGGACTACAAATTAAAATGAAATAGGTAGGTACTGAATTCATGAACAATAATAATATCGTTTTTAAAATATGCAGTTTGTAAATACTAATTCAGAAATTTAGAAATAGTAATTATAAAAACAATTAAAATAATATAATTTAGATTTGTCTTATCTTATACTCTATGGTTTATAGCGAATAATTAATAAATAATAACCATTGTTGTTGAATCGTGTTGTTCGATACTAAAAGAAAAAAAAGGTCATGATTGAATAAAAATACCGAGGTTTAGATAAGTTTTCCTCTAAATTATTAAGTCACATGATGAAACCTGATAAATCACATTTTTCCTTAATGTATTGATTGATGTCCTTTTTATAATAATTAATATTATGATCACAAATTATAAGACAATGTGTAATGTGTAGAATAAGACAGACAATTATATGCTATTTTTCTTGTGTCAATATTTAGATGCTATTTTGACACCAAAAATTATTTATAATTAGTTGGCTGTGAAATTTTGAGTAAGGCGTGTTGTAAGGGATGGAAAAAACGTTGTTAGGACTTTTACGATCTAAGTTGCAAGTATTCATTAATAGTTCGCTAAAATTAACTGTTTTTTGGGATAAAATAAACTACGACTTGATAATATATAGTAGGTACACAAAATCTCCATTTGCTTTAATATTCATGTATTCCATGTTGTAATTTACTTTTACCCACTAACTCTTAATTTCCTAAAATGTGTTTAATTTTACCTCTTAAATTTTACTCTTCCATAATATTTAGCCAACCTTTTCTATTGTTTGGTGTTTTGTATAAAAGGATTAATAAGATTACCTACCTAATAAAGAGACCATGATTAAATTTCTGTTGTGCAATATACCATCAGGCCGTAATGCCGTATTGTGTGTACTACTATACTATCAATGTATTAGACACGGAAATAAGAATGCACTCGCTTCTCATACATACTCACGACTATTATAAGTATCCCGGGTGGTTCGACAAAGTCGAAAAAGGTCATCAAAATGTTGGTCAACTACTCTGCTCGTCAAACATATGAAAAACTTAAGTAAGTACCTACAACTAATAATTAACTACTCGTTTGAAATTCAATTTTTATGTACCGATCAACTACAAAAAATATTCTGCTATGGCATGTGAAATTAAAAATGTTAGACAATTATATCGATGTAAATTGTAAAAATAATATTTTAAAAATAGTTTAAATTTTACGAAATAATGAGTGTATACTCTTAAATGGGTCACCTTGTATATATATATAATATATATATAGTATACAGACTAATAATTAATGCGATCACTACAAAGGAATTTGCGAGCTGATTCACTTTTAGTTATCACCGCGGGATGCCTTCGAATTTCAAACTCGTATCGACTTTGTTGGGATAATTAAATATTAAACTTCAATTCGTCTACTTTTAGCGGGAAACCCTAGAACTATGATTAGAATTGGAAATTTTTGTTTCACACTCCCCTCGACCATTCCGATCAAATACAAACAATGTTATCGCAATATAATAATATATCCATGGTACTATTATAACAATGTCTATACATTATTAATGAATATTTAATATTTACTGTATTTAAAAAAAACATCCAAGACTTTATTTGATGACCATTTTTTGTTCAAATCGTACATTGTACGTTCTTATACGACTTATTAGTTATTACTTACTACTTAATAAAATTATTACAACTAAAAAAAAAATAAATACATTATTTTTTTTTTATAATATTTGTAATATCTCCATGAAGTATAAAAGCGTAGGTACTAACGTGTAATATATTATTATCTTATAGGTATTTATTGTATTATAATTGAATATCAAAATATCATGTTGATTTTTCTGATTCATTATACTTCGGTTTTACACATAATTTTGAAGATGACATTGAATACACAGAATCTTTTTTTCGTATGTAATAATTAATTATTGAATTCAAATTTGAAACATATATTAGTATATTACGGTAACCTTCTGTGCTACTCGGTGATGAAGTACACTTGAATATTCGACTCGCTAGCGTACAGCAGTGCGGTTACCTACTATCTCACATTTTATAAATTACGTTTTTCATCAATGTTGGTACGTGGTTTTTCCACTAACTTCATTTTATGGCCAAATACAATATATTACAATTATTGTAAATTACACATTTTATATTGGATCCTGTTTGTGCGCAGACTTTTAGTAAGTATTGATTAAAAGAAAGAGCTTTTGAATTTCAACGATAAATCAACGTTTAATATATTGAAGTGTAGTAGGTACCTACTCCAAAAACATGTAAGACAACAGATTATTATAAGGACTGCTATGCAGTGTTGAATTTTTAAAAAAAGCCAAGTCGTATAGAAATGTAATAAAATTATCCGATAAAAGAACCTCCGACGTTGTATATGTATATATGTATAGCGTGGTATGTATATAATATAGTATATACGTGAGCAACGCTAATGGTATAAAATAAAAATAAAAAGGTTTTACTTTTCGGCAAGAATCCTTTTTGGAACCGCTCCAAAGGTGCGTGACTGGCCATCTCACCTGTGAGGTAAGGGTAAGGTAAACGAGATAGTAAACTGCAGTTGAAAAAAAAACGTTTCAATTCGTCGAGTTTTTGGCGCGAGCCCGGGGGGACGTGTCACACGTAAGCATGTATTTGTGGCTATATGTGTATAATATAAGAGTGGGCATTAGCGGGAGGGGATGGAAAAGTTGGGTATGGAATGAGCAAAGACGAAAAGTTATATTGGATAAGTTTCCAAAACCGATTTTAAATTACAATTGCAAAATCCAGAACAACCCCGGATCATCCGATATATTTTATTTTTTGAGAATTTCTCGATTGTAATCGTCGTGTTCACCTAATCGAAAGATGAATAGGTGTATTTTATTTATATATATCTACATAATATTATATATACAACCATATATTTTGTTTCAGAAATAAAAAAAATCGTCGATAAAGCTTAGGTTATACAAATAACTTTTGAAAATTATAAACATTTACATTTTTACAAGGTAAATATGTATTCGTTTGATCAACAATTTGGAGGGCTTAAATTATTTTGAATTGAAATAATTTGAATTCATAAACTGTCATAAAAATCTCAAAATTAGTTACTGGTTTTATATTTATTTAACAAGCAAAACTACAAAAATTAATTTGTAATGATAAAGATTTTTTTTCATACATAATTTTTATAGAATTTACGTTTTCTTATAGGTATACAAGTTTCGCTCCAGATAAATTAAATTATATAATTAGTTATATTTATGCATATTATATTATAATGTTAATTATTTTCTTGGAAATAATATATTTTTGATTGAGTTTTCAAAACAAATATTAAAATACGCATCACAACGTTTTAATTTATAACATATGTAATAAAATATTAAGTTCATCTTAATCATATAAATATCACATTTTAATATGAAATGAAAATAAATACAATTAATGTGTATAGAAATAATGATTGGTATATTACAAACAATAAAATATAGTCCCTATAAAATTATAAATAAAAATAAAATGTATATCTTAGTAGTAGGATCTAGTGACTTTTGTTTCTTCGTGTAAACGCTAAAAAATACTTTTGAATGAATTTAAATTTAGAAAAAAAACTTTTAACATACGCATAAGTAAAAGTTCGTATTTTGGAAAATTATTAATTATTTCCTAAATGTTAAACAACATCAACAATTATGTATAGTTATTAGTTAATCAATTTTATTTAGACATATAAGTACTGAATGTATTGTATTTAAAATTAAAATATCTACGTTCAAATTTAAATTAGGTCAATTTAGTTAATGATCTAAAGTATATCGTACGTAACAATAATATTTAAAATTTTGAACCGGGCGAGAAACGTATTGGTTTTACATTTTTACCACCTATGATGTCTGTTTATTTTAAGATATCCATTACAGTTACTTACTCAATGACGGGGGATCCTAATTTTATTAAGCTATCAAAAGTCAAAACCTATACTATAGCACAGAACAAGTTGAATTTTGTTTTTATACAATCGATTCAATCGTTACCTATGTTAATAATTTTTGAATTTTCCGTTATTAAATCTAATATAAATAATTATTTAAGTATACGTCTTAATATAAAACTGCTCGTTAGTTGTTAACCTTGACGAATTGTGAAGATTGTATTGACGAGTACCTACATTTATTTTATATCTGCATTAAGAGCTTTTTCAATGTTTCGGATAAATTTCCTAGTAAATTATTGTTTCCCACAGGCCACAATATACTTTTGGTTATTTGATTATACCATTACTTATAAACCCTAATTCAAATGCATTTTGGCTATGGCAAATTCTAATTTTATTGACTGCTTGTAAGTTTTGAATTGTCTATACCGTTATATTGAATTTAAACTACATCATATTATTGTGATTTATTATTTTTTAAAACCGATTTTTAATGGTGTTAATTTATAGTACCTATAGATATTTGTAAACATAATATTATGTATAAAAAAAAATACAACAATTTTTGCGTATAACTAGTATTTGATTTACATTGTTTAATGATAACGTTTGTTTGTCTAATATTCTAAATACCTAACAATTATATTCCTAGTCTCGAGAAAAAAAGTACATTGCATATTATCGATATATCATATTTTGTTTCTTCTCTTTTGGCAAAATGTAATCTACTGGCTTTGTAATGATGGGTGTCGTGACGTGCGCAGTAAAACAGAAAAGAAATCTCGTCAAGTGGTACATATGACAAGAGAATGTTAGTGGTGTGAGAAATTGCTGTAAGGAACAAAAAAATATTTCGAGGAATTTTCTGGCAAGACTAGTGCCGGTAAATCGATGGTTTGATTTTGGCAACGAATCAAGCTCAAATTTAACATAGAACATAGGTTTTTGTCATTTACCGTCAGTTTTTAGAATTTCACGATTTATAATTTTCAAAATAATGATTTCAGGCTCTCACTAAAATATTTTAATCAATTCCGTTTCAATTAATTGTTTATATTCCATTTGGTTTGTTGTTTATTATGATATATAACTTAAATCTATGAATTGTCGTTTGGTATTAATATATTATTATATTTTCATATTTATTTTCAAATGGAAAATCTATAACTTATACCTCAGATATTTCCCATCCAAACAAATAATGGTCTTATGGTTTTGTATTTATTGGATTTGAACAATTTAATAACATAAATATAGTCTGATACAAATTACTAATAGTTTTAACAAATACTTTGGTTAACATTTAAACATTTGATAATCGTCATTCGTCACACTGTAATTTATACTATATTAAGTATACAAACTACAAACAATTCAATTTCGGTGTGAACCATTTTAGTTGATTATAGCATACAATTCAAATTAATCAATTCATTACGAAAGGTTAAGGTTATAATTAATACAAGTGAAGAATATAAAAAATGTTTCAACAATTATTGAATGTTTGAAAAAAAAGTAAGTCAATGATTAAAGAACATTTAGCACAGATCATATTTTTAATATATCATTGAGGACGTGAGTTGTCTTCAACACATATATATGTGTATTTTTTGTGTCAATTGTCCATACTGAGGGTAGTATATAGCGAACGACGTTAAGGAGCTTTACATTTACCTTGTTCTGCTATGGATCTTGTAAAAATTAGATCCGGCAGAAAACTTATTGTACTGTGTTTTATCTTAGCAATATACTTCCAGACATTGCGTATTACAAATAGTTTCTATTCAGAATACAGTTTATATTCTAGTGCTATTGTATACAGTCGATAGACACCGCTCGAAATTATATTATTATTTATTTATTAAACCTTAAACAGCAAAAGGCGGACGGAATACCATATAGGTACACCAGACGTTTTTGCTCATTTCGATAGGTATGTAACTAAAAGCGCATTTTTTTTATTTTTTTGGAAGAAAATAATTTTAGAAAACTTCTCATTTGAGTTGTCGACAGTTATACACACACATACCACATACTAACACGCCACTGATATCATAATACAGCTGTACAGGTATACTAATCAAATATGGGTGCATGCAGTAAATTTGTTAAACAAATGTCGTTACCAGCTATATAGATTATAAATCGTTAATAATGCTCAACACATTCAGAATTGTACTATTTATCCTAGTTGCGATAGTTGTATGATACCATGTTTTAACAATTGTTATAACAATATCATTATGTTGCGTTAGGAAAATATTAAATACTAAAAGTAATGATATTGGATGAAAAAAAATGTATTTATAAATACTATAGTTCGGGAATGTTGATAAAAAAAACTAGTAGTAAATAGACGATAAATAACACGATTAGAAATTAGAATATGAGTATACAGACGTGTTGTACTAAAAAAATATCTCATCCTACCGAAGTCTAGTTACACAACTAGTTATACATTATTAGAAAACTATATATTCAACGGTGTATTGGTATTAATAATAAATAATATATCATTATATAAAGTATTAATATAATATTTTACTTATTTTAAGTTTTATGGATTGGATTTTTCATATATAACATTACCAGGGTTGTCAATATATTATATTATATACACATATTTGTGTTTTAAACATTTTCCTCCAAAAATAAATAATAAGATAAAATGAATAAGTAATATTTGACTGGCATGGAAATAACTATACCTACTGTTATTAAACTTTTATCTTACAAACCTCGAATAATTTACTTTTTAAACTGGAACAAACCTATACATCTACCCTTTAATAAGTAAAATATCAAAATGTGTACAAAGGTTTATAAATTTAAAAAAAAAAAAGGTTAATTTAAAAACAGTTCAAAAATAATATTTTATATTATTTTTGGATTTTAATGAGTTATTTCAATAATGTATATAAATATTGACGTATCTTAATAAAAACAATATATTATATATTTTATTATTATTTCGCTTTAATATAAGAACCTTCAACATAAAATATTAGTAAGGATATCGGTCTTAAAAGTATACACACACACAATATGTGCTGTTGTTGGTAACTTTTGTTCTAAAAAGCTATCCAAGTGTCATAATTTATTTAAAAATCACATTTTGGAACATAAATACATTAGATACATAGGCAACCATTTCGTTCAGATTGTTTTGTAATTATATAACTACTACAGTACTACCTATAGCTCGTTTGAGAAAAAGCAATTATAAATATCAATATAAAGGACATAATATTATGATTTTTTTTCTATATCTTGAATTATATTGTGTGCAAAATTCTATAATATATCCAATAGTTATCAATATACCTTGGTCAAAATAGTCCTTACTCCGTACAATATTATTGGATTATTTCAGGATTTAGATGGATTTTATTTAGAATAGAAACCTAAATTATATTGTATCAAAAACTGGGTGATAATTTATAATTTATTAGAAAAAAATTACATCGTATGAATTTATAAAATTTTTGTATGGTTTCCTCAAGTCGAGAAATGAGTATTCAGTTTGTGGTGTTTTTGTGTTCCTACTATGTAATGGAACACTAAAGTACTAAGACTAACGGTGCAAACATTCTACGGGTTTATAATACACCGCGAAGACTTTGAGACATATTATTTAATAACTTGAGAAAAATCTCGAAATTCTGATTAAAAAGAACCCAAAACCAAATAGAAATTTATAATTCCTTAACAATTAAAAAATTTTTTTTTTACGGTTCTATTTGAAAATGTATTATATAATATGATCAATAGGCACAACTGGTTCATGGCCGCTGTACATATAGTGGAGATTCCTAATGAGACATTGGATATCCGTAGTTGAGCCTAGACAGTAGATATTTTCTTAGTCTGTTAATAATCATTTCTTTTCCTATGTGTGAAAAATTGTTAAGCCTGTAGAATAGTAGATGGGTCTTATTTCATTAGTTCGTTTTGACCAAAATTGTATGAGCTTATTATTCCTTATAAACTGAAATCATATAATTCTAATTAGGTACCTACATATTTTATTTGAAACTGAAAGATCGTAATCAAGGGCTGTTTTTAATTATGTTGTACATTAAGGTATTATGTCTATTTAGCAATTGTTAAATATTTTCACAGTAATCTCTGACTGTTTAATACAACAGAATTAAAATATAACTTTGTTGTAACATTTTCTTTTTCTTTGGTTTAAACCCGTTTTATCGGATCAAAAGTTTGACAAAACCTGAACATTAAAAAAAAAAAATCGTTAACTTTGTAATATTTTATACACATTTTGTACCTCTAAAGTTGTAATCTGTCTCAAACATTTATAAGCAAATTATATTTCGCGTAAAAGTTTAAATAAAAAAAACAAATTTTTATTTGAAATAATATTGTGTCAACATTTTTTTTAAATTACTGACAATGTGGAATAGGTAACTCATAATAGTCATAATTATTACAGTCTTTAATGGATGTCATACTAGATTTTTTTGTTGATTAATTACATAATCACTATTGTGTTTTTTAATTCAGAAGTTTTAATACTTTTCACTTATCATATTTATTTTTGTATTTTGAATAGTTTAAATATTTTACTATCTGAAGAGTAATACGTTTATAATGTATTGTAATGAATTATTTTTTGATAAGCTTTTAATGTGTAAACTAGTAGATGAAATTTAAAATAATTCTTATTCATAAAAAATAAACTTTTAATTTAATATTTGATAATTAAACATAAATTATTTTAGAATAATAATCTACTTTCAATTATGAAGTTAAACATAGAGGTAGGTTGAAATTATTTTATAATTTAAAATCCCTAAATAGTGATAAAAAATCATAAAAAAACTATTATTATTTAATATTATAACGATAGCATGAACATTTCCATTAAATATACGATTTTAATAATTTGTTCACATAAAAATAATCTTAATAATCACTTTGTATTTAAAATTTCTTACCGTGGTGGTCTTCGTACTTAACGCTGTTACTCGTTAAAAGAAAACGATACCTATCCGAATTAATTAACACATATGGAAGTCAATAAAGAAACGTCAACGAATTATGTATTTTACTATTTTATCGAATAATCATTTAAGAACGTTTCTCATTTCAGATTTCCAACACGTTTGATCAAACCAGAATAAAATATCGTCGTACTAGTTTTTAAAATAATAACTATTTAGTTACAAACATGTAATATTTGTTTAATCAAAAAACAAAAATACACACACACACATAAAACCGTTATTGTGTTTAAATACCTCATATATTATATTAATATAATAATGTTTGGGCACCTGTGTTTTATATTACATTAAATGTGTGTCACATTGCCCGTTAACTCATAAGCCTTAAATTGACGCACATGGTATTTCCAGTTGGTTCAATATCCACGCATAGGATCGAAAGATTATGTATGGTAAAAATAAAAATTCCTAAAAAAACAAACAGACATGAGAATTATGATAACGTTGCAGCTGTGGGTGTGGTGCGCGTGTGATGTGAATAAAGTTGTGAATATACATATGAAGTACGCATGTAGGTACTGGTCACGATTTCGTTATTTATTCAAAAGGGAATAAGGCTAAACCGGTGACAAAAGTTTCAAGATGAGCTTTTACGATTTTCCAAACCTATTTTTAAATTCCAAACGCGACCCCATTTCAGCACTACAGGGTTATGTTTATATTACATAGGTATACTTATAAAATATTTTTCACGGTAAACAAATCGGTAATACTATGCGTATTGGGTATGTATTTTATAAAATTGTAAAATTAAAATATATTGTGTGTCGATATTGTATAGTTAAAAGCATTACATTTTACAATACTGTCATACTCTATAGGTATAATGATTACTATTTGTGATAATGTGCAGTATTTATATAGAGACTGCCGAATGAATGCTCCATATTATTTATAACCGTAGCGCAATAGCTTATACTCAAAACAACAGGCTTAATTAAAAAAAACAGGGAAAACATGTTATACAAACAACATAATAGTATATAATACTCACAGACTCATTGAGCACTCTGAGTAAGTAGCATAGATAACAGAATATAATATACCTATCAGACATCGCAACATCCACACACGAAAAACTATTGCGTTATACAACACAGGGATACATATATCACCTTCATTTGGGTACCGGGTCACACGGATATATAGAAGGCACGAAATGTCAGATAAAGCAGACAATTAAGTTGCACACCTAAAACAACAACGTAACAGCGTCGTAAATGTTTAGAAAACATCTCATAATATTCTGACATGAAAACACAAATTAAAAACTTAATCCAAATAAAACGAACAACCCACTGGTTGAAACAACAGACAAAGAAACTAAAAACACAATTCATGATCGACAAAAACCCGAGTCTCAACGGAAGAGAAAAACGTTTAATTGATCGTCTCCGTAAAGGCCATACAAGGTTTCCAACACAAATTTCTAATGGCCAGAAAGAGACATCCCCAGTGTGGTGTTATCATAACAGTTAAACATAATATAATAACAGAGTGCTATCAATATAATATCAATGATCTCAACAAATATAACATCCCACCTAACATGGACGAGCGGTATTATGATTGTTAACTTTATCTAGGTAACTAACTTGTATGTTATTCAATGATATTTACTATAAAAAACCGCGAATAGCCTGTGTTGGATATTTTTTTTAGTTCAAGAAAAAAAATGATATGCAGTTATTTTAAGTATTTAAAATTGTCAAATAGTTTTTATTTAATTGTTATGCTTACTATCATAATGTACGCCATAAGGAAATTGCACCAATTTGTGAACATCTACGTTTTTTTTTATTACCGTTTGAATACATTTACAACAAATACTTGGACGTAGTGACTCATAATAATAGTGACTGATATAGACATTATTATGCATTATAAAAATATTTTAAAACATAAATAAGAAGAATTTTATTTGACTAGAGTTGGTAACAAGTCACATTCCCGTCCGAAATTTTCCGTCCACTTATTTCCTCCGCCGGTGATACTTTATGAGCTTATAAGCTCTTAACATATATTATTCATAATTTTAGCATATGGTTTTATATCTATATTATAAAATATCTTATGAGCAGTCATAAAGATATGTACCGAGCAATATAGATTTTATAAATTTATTTAGAAACATTTTACCATTTTCCGTTTTTATAGTAAAATGTATAGTATAGGTACCATTGATATCCCTTGAACCAATTAGTACACAAAAGTCTATTGATTATGACATCGAATAAAAGCGAAAATGTTGAATTATCGGTCTGTGATACATTTTAGAATAATGTGAAAAGGCGTTCACCGTTATAGAAAAATTAAAACAATGACCCGTTCACAAGCAATTCTCGTGGAATTCGTACATCTACGTGTCATTCTTGCAACGAGTTAATGTGCGATCCACAATATATTAGTTATGCCGTATAATACATGTAATGACGCAGGTTGGAGATTCCTTAAGTCATTATATCCCATACGTTGCATACAAAAGGATGGTGCTGGTATATTGTTCCTGAATTATTATTACAAGAAAAATGAAGGTGTACTACAGTCGGTGATTATGTTTTCCCGTAAAATATTCATTGGTTTAGTACGATAAGAAACTATTCTCGTAGCTATTTGACGATGATTTAATTTATGACCAATATTTGAAATATTTTGCATTACAGAACGTTATCGTAATGTTATAGCCGAAATAGGCACACGTAGAATAATAATGTGGTAGTATTAAAATTTCAAACGATATATCAGTATACAGTTTAAATACAAAATACCATGCAAAGCATTTTATTGAACAAAACAAATTAAATATAATTGTCGGTACGATATTATTCAATTGAATCGAACACGATATTATAATATACTCACCTGATGAATTATAACAGAACTATTTGTTTTTTTTTCCAATTGGACTCCTCCATACGTTATCAACTATTTGTGGAACTATATTTGCAAACATAGGTAATTTATTATTTATTATTAATTAATTTATTTATTTATTCATCTAATTTAGTTATTCGGGATTTATAATTTTACAAATATTACTTAATGTCATCATGAAATTTTGAGCTGTAAGTTGAAAGTATATAATATGTATAAATATCCAAATACGTTATAAAAAATTATTGATATAGGTATTCAAAACATACGTTTTCTTTATTTATGTATATTATAATGCTACGATTGGCATATATTTTCAATTTATTTGAAAAAAAAAAATCGCTACCAAGCGAGGAAACAATCAACCAAGTCCTGATCAGCAGAGAACATTTTATAGAACATACATAATAGTTTGTTGAAATGGAATTCTGAGACATGTTGGCTGACTTTGATATCGCAACTATTACAGCGTATATTAGAAGTCAATTTTACGATCCCTCTGTAAGCAACCGAGTTCTACCGACAAAACCGCAATAAAAGTTTTATTGCACTCGGTCGTATACGCTAAGGAGTGGTTCTTGAAATGAAAATAACGTTAACCAAAAAAGGTTCGCATAGGTGTACTCATAAACGGATTATGGAAATAGCGAATGAACCCCTGTAATTATTGTCGGAGTTTGAACATAGTTTTAGAGACCACGGTTTCGGAATAAAACGACTTTAACTTTATCAGTGACTGGAAATGCACCCTTTTGTGTAACCGTAAATCTTTATCGGTTGATTTTGTTTTTTTTTTTTTTTTGCTGAATACACGGTCGAAAAACAAACTTATCAAATATTCGATGAGCATAACGACGCCATCGAGGACATCAAAGCTCGAAAATGACGTGGGTGTTATTTGAAGCTGACATTGGAATGATCATGCGTTTGGCCAGGGTACAGTCTCATTCGAATTGAATTGTTGGTGGGTAACTTTAACCGGGTATAATAAGTGAACCAAATTTTTAAATTATTAATCATGGCATTTTTCAAAACGATTCTGAGTAGATTAGTTTTCGTAAAATATGCAGATCTAGTTAAAGTTGTTCACTGGAAGTAGTTTAAAAAAAAATTCGTTCAAGTTAAACTATTCGTCTTTTTTTTTTTATTCCACTTGGAACATAAATATTAAATGTAACATTATTATATGTTTTCGAGTAATAATTCATACTTAAACTATTAAAGTTTGGTCGCTTCTTTCAAGTGCAATTACTAAAAATGTATATTTGTGATAATATAAATTATAACGTATTTTTAGTAAATATCGTTGTAGGTTAATATTATCATGTTGAAAAGTAATACTAAAATAAATAAAAAATAACAATTTATTTTTACATATTAATATATTATTATATAATTTACATTATTAACTACCTACTCGTATCCGAATATAGGAAAATCAATAATGAGCGGCGCGTATCATTAATATTATGCTTACATCGATGTCAAAAAAATGACTTCGCAGATGATGCCGCAGGGTCAGAACAATAATATTGTAATGATGTATTATTCATATTTAAAA
This sequence comes from Metopolophium dirhodum, assembly GCF_019925205.1. Taxonomy (NCBI): domain Eukaryota; kingdom Metazoa; phylum Arthropoda; class Insecta; order Hemiptera; family Aphididae; genus Metopolophium; species Metopolophium dirhodum. The sequence continues at coordinate 39,553,693 of NC_083563.1, read as the reverse complement.
ACGGATTCGCATTTGACAATCGTAATGACATTATATATTATTCGAAACCTTATACATAATATTATACCACGTCGGCTCTTGGGCAGGTCCTACGCGGTGGTTCGCTCGACAATATTATTACCATCGTATTGCGTCGCGTATACACCATTTCACCTGCGCGTGCACTTGACGACTGGTTAAATGTGCGAGCACAAACGGACGCGGCCCGGAAAAAATAACGACGGCAGTATAATCGATAACTATAATATTACAACACTATTGGCACCGAATTTTTCTCGGCATCGCGTCGTATAACAATATAATATAATATGTCACGCATCCAGTCCAATAGGCCTCGGCCCGCATAATATAGATTTAGGTCAACGACGACGACGGGGGATGATAATATCGTTCCTGCAGCAGCCGTTCTTTTGCGTCTCCGGGAGAGACGCGCCGCGGTTATATCCAGCGTCTTTCGGGAGACGGCCATTACCGCGCCCCCAACCCGACCCACCCTACCACGGTTACCGGGGTTCGAGCGGCGGTATACACCGCGGGACACGAATCTCACGCGTTATTTATACAGGTTAGTTGGCACGGTGTCAAATAGCCGGGCCCCCGGTAGTTTGCGCGCCATAAGGACGTACAACACATACATACACAAGCGGGACGATACTCGCGATATACAGCGGCTCTAATGGATAATCTCTTGGGCGCCTTCTATACACCATCACACTCGCACACACACACACACACACACACACACACACACACACACACACACACACACACACACACACACACGCTCGCGCGACTGTAATGTACGTACGCTAACGAATAACCTCCAACACTGCGGCGCGACCGATATAGCTTTTATTGCACACTTAGGTTTATTTTATGGTAATCCTCGGCGGCCGATAGCGCGTGTAAACGGATTTTTATTATATCACGCCGCCTATGAGATAGTTGTAATAGATACCCGAAACCCACCACCACCACCACCACCACCACCACCCCCGTCGACGGGTAAACAAATTCGTCGAAATGTACAAAATCGAAAACGAAATGCGCGATACCCATAAGTATCAGCCGCTGCAGCGCCGAGTCCGAAAACAAACCCACGAGAATAATTAATGATGTAATGCGCACAATTAATATCCAAAATAATAAAGTTCCTAGACCAAAAATCAGATATTATGTATTGAATAAAAAACTGTTTGTATTTTTTATTGGGCAGTTGGTTTTGGTCCCGTTGTTTCGACCTCAGACCGTCCATCCTTTGTCAAGATGATAGACCTTGAAAATGGGTGGGTTGAGACCACCCATCAACAAATATAGACTCACACTTAACCCATTCAGTAAATTAGAGTAATTATTTAGTAATGTAGAGCTCATAATGTTAATAATACATAATATTGGACGTTATATTATTTTAATCAGTACCATGTGCGTGTCATCGTCATGGCGATTCGTCATTTATACATTGTAGAAAAACATTCGACGGTACATATTAATAATATTATTACGTCAATATAATGAAATATTGTAGTATATGATTATAGCGTGAGTTGTATTATCATGTTGGTCACGTTTGTTGTAGTTCTAACGCTCCTCCCAGGGGGGGAATTCGTCGACGATAACATATTTTATGCGGATGGCATAGAAAATATTGCGGGGGTAGGTGTCGAAGAAACTTGGGCTGACGAAGCAGTACTGGACGTAGCATTTTATTTAAGGCTACATAAGTTTAACGACTTCGATCGAAGGTAAGCTCAAAAAATAACGACTTACGGTACAAAAAAATAGAATATTTTATAATAAAAAACACAGCAATTTACGTTATAATATCGTAATAATAACATACATCTCCGATATGTTATTTATCGTTATTGTATATTGATAAGTGATAACAAACAAATATTCCAATATTTAAACTTTTGAATCACAATACACTCGAAGTATCCATATCCCACATTATGAACATAGTCAAATTACGTATAACTAAGTTAAAGCCCACGACGGTGAACAATAACAGTCTGAAGACTAAGTGTACTTAGTCTTGTATGATTAACCGATGTAAATATTACAATAGGCATATAATATATTATGTGACTCGTCAAACGTTGTAAAGCCCGTAAAGATTGTATTTTGTTTTGGCGACACCTAACTAAAACGAAAATCAACGGCAGCACCAACCGAACTTAATAATATGTGAATATGGCTTCGATTGGTTTTTTGGTTTCCAATATTACCGAGTACTAACAAACGCACAATTTTTTTGTATAAAATATATAGATAGATATTATATTGTATAGTAATATACATAGGCGCAATTTGGGGGGGGGTCTAGGGGGCTTAGCCCCCCTAAGTTTTTAAATATATTCATTCTTAAATCCACCTAATAAAAAAATTATGCGGGTCTGTATTGATCTTATAAATTTAGACCCCCCAAATCATTTGTCCAAATTGCGCCTATGGTAATATAGTATATTATAATGCAATTTGATAAGCTTAGAAAAGGGTAATATTATCAAACAACATGAGATAATATAAATATTGCTATCCACAAAAATCATTCCTTTCCATATACTATTAGTATGAACTTTATAATTTCAAAATGGTGTCATGTTATATTTATTCATTATAGTTTTAAGAGCTTTTTCATGGAAAATATGAAAAATAAATAATGAGGGGAAGGATGACAACATTGTACAATGTACATAATATGTTTAATAGGACCTTTTATTTTCCTGACAAAGGATTATCAAAATATAATCAAAAGCAAAATGTTTTTGCTGTCGCATCAATCCCTTATATAATATTGAGTATTTCGATAATCATAAACAAGGGGTGTTAGGACTTATAATAACTATACTAAGCATAAAATAAGTATCTTCATTAATTAAATAATTGATTGTGTTTTAACAATACTAATTTTTTGTGCAGTTAATTTATCTATTCTAGTTTAACAATAAAATAAGCTATATGTAGGTATTCTGAATTATAAAGTACGTATGTATTTTTAATGAATAAATTAAGGCATACAATAAGTATAAGAGCATAACATGTAATTTGAGTGGTTATAGACAACGATTTATAATTAATTTTTCTCTTGTATCCAGCCATATTGATGGTATACCTTTCATCCTCCTCCTCCTCCTCCTCCTCGAATTCGTTTTCGTCAATGTTATTTTTAATTTTTTAAAATCACGACAATACAAATTGAAATAACTCGGCTAGGTATTTAATAAAATATATGTTATTATAACGCAAAAATGTTCTCTTAGTCCGGTTCGAAGTAATTAATGTTTGTTTGCCTACCTAACGATTTTAATATTTACAGCTCATACAGCACTGATCCTTTAAGCAAGGCGAATTCAGAAGGTAACGGCATTAACAATAATATTATTATAGCTTTACATTAATATAGTCTGGTGTGGTGTATCGGTGGTACAGGTCAAAATGGTAATAACATACAGACCGGCGTGTTTATATTTCCTATTTAAATAAGTTTAATTGTCTGGGGTAGGAACGTCCGGGACAACAGCGAATTATGGGATACGATATCCGGGTACACGGCAGCGAAAGGAAATAGTGTCCATACGTGAGCAGTAGGAACGTTTGGATTCCGCTTTTGGTTAAATTACAATATTTCGTACCACGGTTATGATATAGTTAGGTTTGTTCTCCGAGAATTTACGATTTCCTATTACAAATATTATTATCCGATTCCGCCGTTAGGTACGATTTTGTGACTTTTGCTGCATGTATTCACAGTTTATAATTCAAGTAAGTTCAAATATTTTGTTGATAAAAATTAAAAACATTCCATTTCGAATAAAAAAAAAAATATTTTTTTTTTAATGCAGACTGCCCTATTAAATCACAATAACCACAAACTATTATAGTCATAATAACGATAGTACAATTTTAAAAAAAGGCGTGTAAGTGGATGTCGCTCTGCTGTAGGTAACAAGTGGGCCACTGTACACTGTAAAATTGTGCCTATGCATTTTTAATATTTTTCGACCTCTATTGTAATAATATATCAGGAGCCATGTATTAAATTTTCAAGCTTTTTGACTCAAATTGTATTGACATTCGTAGAAAAAAATACCTAAATATATTGGAAACTGAAAATATCTGTTCACATTTCAAAACAAATCAAAATATTTTGAAAATTTTATCGTGTATAGAAAATTATAATATAAACAAACAGTGAAAATGTCATGAACATTATAGAATTACATCAAAGACCAAAATCAATTTTGTCAAAAAACCAAATTTACGTAAAAATTCCCGTTTTCCCTTAATTTTTATTTTGTTTTTTACTTTTGACGCCCCCCAAAGTACCAATTAGATTTATTTTCCTATCAGAAAAGATACTGTTGAAGAAAATCTAAACATTTTGACTGTCCTAAAAGGTCAGGTGTGATAACAGATAAAAAAAAACACACATCATTGTAAAATCAATACAATCATCGCTCAAAATCTAATAATTATAGATTACAGGCGATTACGTATTATAAACAAATTTGCAATTCATAATAAAATAAAAACTATTATAGGTATGACTTTTATCGTCTGATCAATACCTATAGGTAGTTTCGTAAAGAGTAAAAAAAAAAAAGATTCATTAAAAAATATGCAGCTATGCGTATACGACCCGCAGAAAAATGATATTTGTAACATAATGTTATAAGGCAGAAATATTTTATTAAAGTATGGTTATTTTTAATGGTAAAACCAGCCAACCATAATATTTTATCAAAAAAAAAACATTGTAGATTCGCATAATATTATTACCGGATATCATAAATAAATATGCAACTCGCTTGGTTAAATATATTCCATTATACATATTATAATAATAATATGTTGTCACCTCGGAGTAATTTTTCACTTTTATGTGCACCATGTTATGCCTTTAATCTGGTAACTGTGTGCAGATTGCAGCAAGCGAATGTGTACGTAGATGTAGACTTTCAAAAAATTTGTTATAAGCGATACCACGGTAGTCCACGAAAATCACTGTCTGGCTATTGTAAAACGCGTATCGCAGCTGACGATAATTTAGTTTAATACGGAAAATACTTGCAAAGATGATAATATGTTAATATAGAACATTTAAAATTATTAAAATGCAAAATTTTGCATGATCAATATTACAAACGTTAACAACATATTGAATCGTATTAAATTGTTTTTTTACGTGATTTATTTATTATTTTTAATGTTACAGATTAAAACAAATTGACACAATAAATAAGAATAAAAAATTTATGATAGTAACAAAATTTTTTTTTCAACAAGGTTTTACGTGAAAAAAGACGAAAACAGTTCGTACTTTCATGCTCGGTTTCCCATACCTCCTTTGATAACATTTCATTGGGAAGTATACGAAAAGTGTTCACAAGACTTTCTAATTTGTTTGAAGTACTTGCAAGATGTCGTGGTTGAAACACATTTACAGGTAATTATGATTTACCTGCATAGTTATACTATACTTATAATAAGTGTTACACTACTTATTTAATGAAATTAGAGTCAATCGTTTTTTCGGTCATTTTTCCGTGTAGTTTTTTTTTAAATTTCCAAACGGTAAAGTTAATATTTTTTTTTTTGTACAGTATCTTAAAAAATGGAACTAAATTTCTGAATTCAATTAGTTATAGACTATTAGACTTTTCAATTATTGTTTTTCATATTATTATTTCACAAAACTAACATTGAAAAACATACGCGTCTTATCTCTTATCTTCCACTGTTTTTCATATTATTTCTCATTAGTTCATATTATTATCATCCTGAGACCACGATATTTATTTATATTCATATATTAATTTAATTAATTGATACAATACACACGTACATCGTCGAATTACGTACCTTGCACACTACGGTCACAGTCTAATAAAAGTATTCGACAAAACCAGGCACATAATGCCACAGTATAAAAATCCTAAAGGTCCACAACTGAAATAAAATAAAATAATAAATCATATTTATCATAGACAAAATTGACTTTCATTTCCCAAGAACACCCTGACGTAACAACGTTTTGATGGACACACGTTCACAAATGTATAGAAAATAGAAATTGACTGCAATCACAAAATCACCAATGATACCTGTCCACAAATATTTCTTTGGCCAAATCTATCCCAGGTATCGCCGAATAAGTAAATCACGATGAATTCAAGACATCAATTCACAAATAAATTTTCCACAAAATCGATTTCACCCTCTATCACAAGATTTTAATTTCAAGAACTACAACGAAATAAAACTAAATTACCACCTCCAATTTTCATCAAATATGTACATTATTGGAATTACATTTAGTGAAATTTAAAATTGTCAAAACAGTAGTCAACCAGGTTAGTCTCCAAAAAAAAAAAATATAAAATGTCAAGCTGGTCCTTAATAATCAACTCAAAAGCTCAATTTCACGGACCAGTTATAAAATCAAAAACCATTTAATGCCGTTTTAAGAATTATATCCCTTATGATAAACCTTGTATTCAATGTTCAAGCTTTTTACAAGCTTATTTGAAAATGATAACCCATTTTTACAGTTAATTTTCAAAGAGGTGATTCTTTAGAAAATGTTAATTCATTTATCTCGTAATTTGAAGGATTAGCTTTTGAGCTATTAAACTGTTTTTACTAACCATAGTATCCTTACTTATATGTTTAAATTAAATATAGTATAAAGTAATATTAAGAACTTATAATGATCAGAAAATTTTTTATAATTATAAAATAATAATTAATTACATTAACATTAAAACCATTATAATCTTAATTTCTTTAAACCTTTATCATTAACTTTTTTAGTATACATTACGATTATATATTCAGACTAATTGTGTGAATTTCGGTTCTGGCTTTCAGTAGGTAGCGTGGAGTTAATTATTACCCCCCCACCCACTAATTTTAAATTATGATTTAATATTAATTTTTCCAGTGTGAAAGTGATTGGATTTTATCTAGCTTCTATTTACATATCATTAAGTATGAGTAAAAAAAAAAAATTAAGTTTATATATTATTATGTTTATACTTAATATCTATTTTTATTAACATATTTTTATTTTATTTATAAATAATTCATGCAGCCTACTGAAATTAATATAAATGAAACTGTTTTGTTTTTTATTTTTTCATCATTTGCTTAAAAATTTACATTAAAATAAGTTTTTTCATTTGAAAAAAGGTTTGTATTGATACGAACACTTACACTCTTGAAATATGATATGCCTAATTAAAAATTATTTTAAAATATAGTCTTCAAGAAGGTATACGTAAAAATTTCAAAATCTATAAATTAAATAGGTACATTTATTGTTAAACCAAAATGATGGGGTAGCATACCTAGTGAATCACCCGAATAAACATAACTCGTGATTAAGGTTATGATGGCCGAGAGCTAACTCGACAAATAGTACGACAATTTGATTTTTTAACAAAACTAGTCCTTACCCACCCACCCCCCCCCCTTCCTGTATACCGATGATTATCAATATAATAATTTTATCATAAATGTCCACAAGTCCTATACTATATTAATGTAAAATAATATATTAAAACAAAAAAAAACACAGAAGGAAACGGTGTATTAATATTATGACCTACATAAAACAATAATACCGATAAGACCCAATCAGCAAAATAAATACTATACGAATACTTATCATGATGTTATGATATTACATATTATTATGTAGTACCTAATTAATAGTATCATCGTCACACATTTATTGATGAACTCTCTTGGCGTATATCTGTATACACTCTAGAGAACTTCGTCTACGGATTATATAATGCGTCAAATGAACTGGACGGTAGAAAAACACGGTGGTTATATCCGTATGGTTAATGACGAGTGTTTGCGGTTAAAAACACTAGATTGGACCAAGCCCGAACCTTTTCGTGGCCCGTTGGATAGATTCCGGTGGAGGGTGACGGCAAGTTATTTCATGTGCTGGTATACAATGCAGGTGAATGGTTTTCATGTATTGCAAATAATATTATATATACGTATAATAAGTGTGTATGTGTGTGTGTGTGTGTGTAGTTTTTCCTTCTTCACGTTGGATTGCCAAAATTCTTAGGAAATCAAAAATTGGCTGTATGCCGAATAGATGAAACGAGTTTTTTTTTTATAATGACTGAAAAATGTAATTCGTCGGTTATGTAATAGTAAATTTACGTCTCAGTCATACCTCAATCTGTTTTAAAGTCACAATATGATATTAAATTATGTGTTCATTTTATTAAACAACAAAAACCCAATAAGTATAGTAGTTCAACACAAAACAGTTTTATTAGAATTCAAAAAAAGTTGTTGTACATAATACATATTATTTTTGATAAATTAACATAGTTACTAGTGAAAGTTATGTTTGCATTAAAATTATATATTATTTACTATAACAATAAAAAAATATTATTATATTTTATAATATTTTAAAGGTTATGATTATTGTATTGTAGGTATTGTTGAGTATTTCAACCTATGAAATATGTTTCAAACATTATTGTGATGGAATACTCTATACAGTGAATCTAGAGTTTAAAAAGCTACTTATTCATTACTTTATATTTTTACATCATTTTTTTTTTAGATTTGTATTTTACTTCAGTTAGTGAAATTAATTGTTTAAGTTGTCGTAAAAAAAAACTTTAAGATTTAAAAAAAAATAACAATTAAATAACATTTTAAATTAATAATATTTGTTTTTTGTCTTTCAAAATATTTGTTTTATACTATGTTCCTGCTTAAAATCATATAAAAGTATTTTTTTGGTAAACACAACAATTGACAGAGAAAAAAAACTTTTACTGTTAAAATATTCATCCTATATTATAATATAATGTAGGTACATCTTTAATTTATTAAATTAAATTTTATATTTTTATTTAGACTTGTAATAACATGAACAATGAATTAATTTACTAATACATAAACTGATGATAATATACATGCTACGGAAAACTTCGTTGTTAATTAACCTCATTTATACTCAGAGTTTACAACTATTATCATGGTGCTTACCCTAATAATTTGTAGTACTTTAATAATACTAATAGTAATACTATCCATTAATATATTATGTTCGTTATTATTGTTATTAATATTTTAATATTAATTAGTTCAGTTTTTTGTACTTTAGACAAATGGATAATACATTTATTTGCGAAAAAACAATATTGTATCATATATTTATTTAACTCACTAAAACGTATAATATATTATATATCACATTATATTTTATTGAAGGACAGTATAATATTATAATATATTCATGTTCATTTAAGACAGTATAGTCATAATTGGAACATTGGCTTAAAATTCAATATTATTAATTTAATATAAAATTTTTAAAATTGACAGCTGACGGACCCGCTTTGTCTCCGCTCAGTTTTGTTTTTGATCGTTTACACGGATTTATCATTGAATTCAAATTTATTATATCCATTACTTTGACACAATTATGGCGTGGTATACTGTACAGCCCCTATAGGTATGCAGCAGAAATGCAAAATGACTTCCTCGTTTTTTTTTTCTAAAAATAATATCTAATAGTAACATATTTAGGTACCATTATACTATTTTGAAATATCAAACAATTTTAAAAATAGATTCTGGCGATTGATGTGAAAATGACTTATTTAATAGCGGAAATTATTTAATAATATACAGTTTTATCAAATTCATCAAAAAATAAAAATGATTTTGAGGTGAAAATAACTTTTTTCAGGTGCTTTAAAATATATGGCTTATGATTTCATTACGTTTAATGAATTTTTTCAGAACGAGTTAAATTATGAAATGCATTTCTAATACTCAAATAAGTGGTTAAAATGTTAAAACGTATTATTAAATAAAAATGTCTCTATTATTTCTCCGTATTTAAACGTTTCGTTTAAATAAAAGCAAATAGTCGGAGTATTATATCAATAAATTGATGAGCGGTTCCCTTTGACGTTTCTGATTATACATAAAATTATATTAATAAATTAACAAAATTTCTATTAATAATGTTATAATTAAATTATATACCTATAATAGTAATAGTACCTAAGTTATAAACACACTATCCGTGAGTAGGTGTTAAATTGAATTGATTTTCCAGAACATCACGTTACTGTCACGGTTTAGTGAATCTTGTGACGATATCGGAGAATGTCAAAATGCTGACAAGTTAAATGATTTTCGAGCTATTAATAATGTCCCTTATCAATGTGCCTTGTACAGTTTTTGTCCTGACCAATGCTGCCCTTTACGACAAGCTGCGCATCCGACAGAATGTCAAGACGTGAATCCATGTCGAAATTCTATGGTGGCAAATAGTGTAAGTTGAAAAAAATTTATCTAATACGTATGTTTAGTATGAAATACTAAAGATGTGAGTGTGGTTAATTTACAAGGTAAAAATTGAACTGTAAAAATCGATCGTAATTTTGCCAACTTTCTTTTACATAGTAGGTAATACATTTTTTACCATTCAACATTTTGTGATGATTGTAAATTATAATGACTAGTGAAATATGTCATTAATTTATCGCATCTGTCACTGTATTGTCATCACTACTTATCAGCTACCACAAAATGGTTAAATTATATTATGGTAATAGGAAAAAAGGCAGTTAAAAAAAAGCATAATATGGAAAAAACAATATATTTGTTCTTTTTTTTTAATGACGAACATCATAATACAATAAGTCTATTTAATTAAATGCAATAATCAACAATATATTTATCATCATCATCTTTGAGTAAAGTTTACCTTTATACACCTTAGATGCAAAAATATACATGTGGTTATTTTTTGGCTTAGCATTTCTTTCCAAAAAGAAAACAGCATTTCAGCTCAAAAACGACAACCTGAAATTTGGAATATATATGAAAGTATTTTACTAAGTATTAAACGTACAAAGCTACAAAAAATCAAACAGAAAGGTTTAATGATACATTTTCAGGGTTGAAAAGCAAAAAAAAAAAAATTAACGAGTATCCACACTGCATGTAGATACATCGTTAAATAAGTTGTAAATGTAATACATCCATCGCTACGCTCAGATTCTAAAAAAAGTATAATTAGGTTGGTACGGTTACCTAAATATTTTAATCATCGGTTGATAAGGGAACCTAGAGACGTTATAACATTAATTTATTATTAAATTTGTGATTGATTGGTTGTCATGACAACTGTAACGTGTAATCGGGCAGAACAATACAATAATATTATAAGCTCACAGCCTCAACACGATGATATCGCGGTAACGCTTTCGGAGACACACAAAATTATAGAATGACCCCCAGCCATAAGACATATACATGTCAAAAAACATAATTGTATGTAAATGAACCTATGAAGAATACATTATATAGACAAAAAACGTGACTTACCTAAAATTATTATTAGCCATGACTCATATCATACGGTTAAGATGATTAGAATATTAGGTACAAGTAACAACATCATTAGCAATAATATTGTTAAATTATTGTTTTTTTATTATTTTACTTATCTTGACTAGTTAAATGTTTTTTTTTTTCAATTTTTAAGAAGATAAATGCAACTTATATAATTTGTATTAGCTAAATCTGTATTGATTTTTCCCATACCTCTGCTTTTATATAATTTTTTTTTTTTTTTTAATTTCCTTTATTTAATAATATTATAATATATTATATTCAACAAATATTTATTATATTATAATATATTATAATGTATTGTCCGGGCAAAGTCACTTCCAGCGAAATCAAAATTTTAGATTCTGAGTGGATCAAGAAAGCTAGTGGTTTTACAATGATGTTTTTCTTTTTTTTTATCCTGTAAACAAAATTTTTACCAGAAGGAGTACTTCGATTTCAACTTATATACTCTTATCTTTTAGTAAATTGAATCAAAATAGTACTTTAAAGAGGTTATTTTTCGATTTTATCAATGGTATTGATATGAAAAAAAAATGGTATGACACGGGAAAAACCACCAAAATACCTTATTGTTGCTAAGCTATTTTTTTGAACGCTTTGTGTATCACCATAGAAACAAATAACATTTTAAAATAACCGCTAAAAAAATGTAACTATATGAATTTATATTTATATTTATTTGTATTTATTCAATTTATTTACTATTGAATATAAACATAATTTATGAATCTAATTTAAAATTATAAAATATTATTTATAAAACATACTATAATTTTTATTATATAAATAAAATTATATAAATATATAAAATATATTGCTACATACAATTACTAATTGTTACACTGATCTTCCACTCAGAATCGTTTTTTATCCAATTCAATCATTGCATTCAAATCGAATACTGTAAGAATACACTATCCTTTACGTGGACCAAAGGGCCGATGGACAAATTTCCAACACCGCTGACATACTCCACCCTGCTGCACTTATCCGTTTTTTACTTTTTCTATTTTATACCAAGTGGGTATATTAACAAGTGGTTTTGCGTAGGTACACATTGTTATCGATTTATAGATGTTGGAAAAATAAAATTTTGTTTAACAATTAAATATATATCGTTGGCCTTCACTAATATCAATTATAGATTTAAGAATATCAAAAATATATAATTAACAATTTTAAACTTTAAAGTTAATTTTACTTACCCATCTTGGATTTTGTTAAGCATAACACTATTAAACTACTATATGAGTAAATAAAAAACTTAAGTACAAACCTACTTATTTAGATAAATACATATAATTAATAACAAGTTAAGTTCATAGTTTTAATTCTGCAATCAGTGTTCTACAAAGACAACGCAAAAATATCTAGATAAGATAATAAATAACACTTAAAAAATGTATTTATAGGTACTCGATAAAAGATAACAAAATGTATCTAGAGAAAGTAGATAATTTAAAACTTGCGTTTATAAAGTAGCAATTTCTTCTATAGATATAATATTAATATATACCTAAAAATAATCTTAAATTTTATATTCTTTAAATACGGTTGCCTATTAGTGTTAACAGATAATGGACAATATACTAAAAAATACATTCAAAAATACACACGTAATAAATAACCATTAAAGTAATAAAAAGAACATGATAATAAAATAGAATGAATAGGCTGTATAGCTGACAATAATTAACACTAATCTCACCGAGAAATGCTTGTGTAAAAATAAAATTTTAAATCTTGTCACAAAAAAGAATTTAGATCAATTATCTCAGATAACCATTTTGTTTAAAGAAATTGATACAAAGATAAATATTTTAATGTAGAGAATACACAGTCAAAAACGATGTCAAAAATGTATATCGTATTTCATCCCAATTGTAATAAAGTAAATAAATATTTTTCTTTTGGTTTGCATTTAACATGACATTAAGTGATAATTGCATTACAAGTTACGATAGAGTTATTTCGTTATTTAAATTTTAAAAAAACTGTAGTAGGTGGTTTAGTTATACCTATTTGACGATTTCATATTTGATTAAATGCCATATTAATTTGACATATTTTATACACTATAATTAGTCGAAGAACATTAGCACGATATTCTTAAAAAAAATACTGGTACCTACAATAAGAGTCATAATTTTTTATTTGATAATCTTATAGGTCTATTGTTCGTGTTATAAAATAAACATTTTGTGTTTTTTATAAACAGTGCAAATTCATTCGGAATCATAACACATGGTTACCATCTATCATATATAATGAATGGAATGTGTCATGCACTTGCAATATTGGATATGAATGGGAATCAAGGTTAGCAATGTATTAGTGTGTGTGTGTGTGTGTGTGTGTGTGCGCGTGTTGTAAATATAATATATATATATAAATTTAAAGTAATTTTTGTTCATAGTATTTTATCCTCTATTCGTCGAATAGTTATGTACTTTGGAGAATATTTTACATTACACATGTCGTATAAGAAGTTAATCCATGCCAAACATTTCGATTTACTGAGATTATTAATATATTTTGAAAATATTTCGTATCATTTTTTTTTTTAGAAATAAAAATCGTTAATGGATTAAATGAAAAGTTTAAATGGTAATACGCCATTTAAATTAATAATTATTTTAAAACCATTGTTGTCAAGTAATATACATTCCATACATTTTACATAGTTGAACCTCATTTACTAATATACTAGGTATAAGTGTATAACTATTCATTTTTGATGTTCTATAATCATACTTAAAATGTGTCTTTGTTTTTAAACAAATATATAATATAGGTACGTTCCTACCTATATACTGTGTGTCATTAAAAACAGGGTACACTCTATAACTCAGCTAATTTATTATATTGCCTACTTATATTACCCTATATAATATATATTTAAATTATGTTTGCGGGACGCGAGACTTAACTATTCATACATTTTTATAACTTACAATTTTTTTTAACTCTTGAATTTAACGCATGTACAATAATTTAACTTTTTAATTCAGAGTACTCTGTTTTTGTGGACAAACAGTATAGGTAGGTATATTTAAAAACTTTGTGTTGATTGCGTTCATTAAAAATGCTATCAATAATATGAATAAATATAAACTATAATTTTTATTTTTAAGATATAGTATGTGTATTGACGTAAACGAGTGTACTAAGAATTTTGATTTGTGTGACAACAAGTCTGAAACTTGTATAAATCTTCCGGGACGCTACAAGTGTATTTGTCGCTGGGGATTCCAGTGGTCAGCAGAACAGCAAATCTGTGTTCCGGATACGTTGGTGAAGAGTGCGGAAATCCGGTTGGTGACTGGAATACATTATCTTTGGTCGATTATCATCATAGCTTGCAATTTAACTCAAAGTATAATTTATTATGTTAAACATATTTCACATACAAATTCAGATAGTTACCACAGTATTTAATGTGCATATTATGCTCAATACTAGAATTTTCATCCACTTTCTATACCTATTGCATTAAGTCAAATCATAAAAATTAAATTGATTTTTAAGATTCTATCATTTTCATAACGAAAACGGTTAAAATACTAACTCTAATAAATTAAATTTTTTTTGAAACAGTTACAAACTGTATTGAAATAATTTTTAACTTTGACAAGAGTTCAAGGCCTATAAAATACATAATATTATACTACCTATATAATTATTACTAACTTATAAAAAACATATAAATAAAACATTTGAAATTCGAATTTATTTTGAAAATAGAATAATTTATAGTTACGTTATAATGTTATATGGTGAAATAAAAAAAAGCTGGTCAGTGGGTGTCACTCTGCTGTAAAGTGGGTTACAAGTGGATCACTGTAATGGATGGTGTTAAATTTGAGTTCAATGGTATAATATCATTGTATATTTGTATACGATATTTTTCAATGATTTTTTCAACGATTATTTATTTTTATGATTTTTTTTACTATTTAGATGATTATTTGTGTTTAGTTTATAGCAAAAGTCTTGGTTGAACTTCAAAAAAAAAATTAACTTGTCCCTTATCTATACATTTAATCCAAACAGTTCGTATAATTGTTGCAATTGGTTTAAATTAAAGTTTTATTTTTGAAGAAATATCTTTAGTTATTTGTGAAATAATAATCACTTAAGTATAAACAGCTAACCTTACCTTATCAGCAATAAACATATTAAATAAAAAGAAAATCCATTCTGGATACATGCAGACACCAGGATTTTGGAATTCGAAGGACGATTGTTTTCTTTTGATCTAATTAACGCACAATAATGCTGTGCCGTGATATTTTGTTTGGAAGCAATAATAAATCATCGAATTGTGTAAGTGAATCTCGGTTAAAACCACGTTTGTTAATATTTCTTCAAAATGTTTCCACGAGGGTCGATAGTTCTTCTTCGTGCGTAGAAAAACTATTCCGAAAATTAAATTTACAAACTACAAACTATACTGGATTTCCAATTGATGGATTGGGTCAAATGAAACTCTAGAAGAACGGTATATTCACTGAAAAAAGATAATAAAAAGAAAACACCATTTTTACTATGGTCTTTTACCATTCCAACTCATTATCTTCAATTAGGTAGGCATTGGAAGACAATAGAAAATTAATTGAAATTCTAAAAATGTATACGAATTTGGTTATTTATACCTGTTTTATCCATTGTGTAGTTGAACATTTGCTAATAAATTAAATTTCATTTAAATAAATAAAATATAAGAAATGGAAAAACATTTCAACATTATTGGTAGATCGAAAGTTTTATTTTATTGTATTTACAAAACAAAAAGTTTTCTGATAAAAATGTAATGAAATAACTTATAGGATGTATATTGTATAACATACTAAAAATGTCACAAATTAAATAAGAAAAGTATTATGTTTAATAATGTTTCCGTGAGTTAAAATATACAATTATAAAAAATCACGGGAATCGATATAGGAAGAAAAATATTAAGTAGGTATGAATTCTTAAAATGTTGACGATCAATGTATAATGCAATTATTATTATTTTTTATGTATAAAAGAATAAAAATACAAATAATTTTAAGTTTTTTAATAAATTATATGGCTTATGTCGAATGATTTATTTATTTATGTAAAATTGTTTTCAGATATGGTCGGCGTTATGAACGTGATTTAACAACTTATACATCAACTTCAGTTTCTAATATGACTAATTTCATATGGAATTTCTTCAAAAACATTTGGCATCAAGTTCGTCACAGGATTGGCACATAGAAAGTTTTGTGACAATATATTCATCACGTATTATATTAATGGAATTTACCTATTTAGCTAGACATTACTTGGGTATTATTTATTTAAAATATTGTATTATATTAATACCTAATAGTGCACAATTAATATATTATAATAGTGAGTTATTAAAATTATGTTTTTGGGCTACTATGGTGATTATTCTTTGTATTTCATATTTATTTCTGGTTCGGGATAAAAATGTATTATATACTGTTAGGTATACAGTAATAAATTCAAATACACCCAATAATAAAAACAAAAATGGTTTATTTTATTTTTTAATCAACATTGAAGGATCACATAAAAAAATATTGTTTTTCTGAAGAATTTAATAAATTATTGGAAAATTGAGAATAATAATATCATATTAACATTTAAGGTAAAAGTAAACAATACTTCGTATTTTATATTTGTATTTTTCACAGTACCTTATTAATTATTAATAAATATTTTAACAATTCGAAAAAAACCGTTACAGAGAATATCTTATGTTTTGAAACTAAAATAATATTCATAAAAATGTAATACATTCTTACACATATTATATTTTGTTTTATTTGAATATACTAATATTTTAATTAGGTATGTATACGTATCCTATAGTAGATAAAACTAATAATAATATTTAAGCAATTTATATCATGGGAAATAACT
Source organism: Metopolophium dirhodum (assembly GCF_019925205.1). NCBI lineage: Eukaryota > Metazoa > Arthropoda > Insecta > Hemiptera > Aphididae > Metopolophium > Metopolophium dirhodum. Next base: position 39,536,344 of record NC_083563.1, on the reverse strand, counting down.
AAAGAAATTAATGTTATATTTATGTGAACTTTGTATTATCCAATAAGTTACCTACTAGTTCTAAAAAGGTAGTTACGTTACGCTGTACAAAAAAATGAAAATTGTGAAATTTTTCAACTGATGATAATCAGAGATAATTTATTTAAACATAATAAAAACGTACAGATACACCGTTTAAAACGGCTAGTGTAATAATCGTCTTACTACGTTATGCTGAATAATGTTACTATATTATAGCCTGTTTTTGGTTTAATTTAACACAAATCAGTCAAACCGCTAGTTGAACTGGTATAGGAGTAAATCAGCAGTCGTTGATTGGAACAACTTATGTAGGGACATTCCAGTGAATTATTTTTCAAAAAGAAACAAAATGGGGGGTTGTACTGTTCGAATAGATGAACCGCTATTTCAAGTCAAGAAGAAGTATATTATATTATTATACGCAAAGACATTTCATTGCGGAGATCATCAGCCGTTGAGATACATTAACGAATTTTCCGATGAAAATGAAACTGAACACAAAAATTACGCAAACGTCCCAAGGTGTATGGGACTTTGGAATTTGTTGACAACGATCGGACTCCCAGGTGGAAGGTATTTTTTATCGTTAAAATACGTGACCGGAAAACTCTATTAGAAATCATTAAAAATGAAATACCTACAAACTATGGAACAACAATACATATTACATTAAAATGTTAACAACGAAGAGTGTATAATGTATATTCTCAACATTAGAAAACCACAGATATATTCATGAGATGGATACTAGGACTCGCCACTAGGACTTTTTTTATCGACCCGGTGACAGGCGCACTCATGCTCAAAATATATAGGAGAAGGAGAACAGTGTGTTCAGGATACAATATTAAAAATAAAATTGCATCTCCGCTATTAAATTTACATTTTCGAGAAGAGTGGTATGAGATCTTGCCACCAAAACTCGGAGCATATTTTAAAAGATTTTCTTTTAGACGTGAACGGAAGAATTATGTTTTACGAATCAACTTAATTTTGGTGATTATTTTTGGAATACTATTTAAAGTGGCAAGTTCAATTTCAATAAATCTCTTTAGCTTTATATTAAACCTAAAAAAAAAAAATGTCTCGTATTAAACTATAAATCAATCTAGAGTTCACGTATTGTACCCATTAAACCTGTAGGTCATATTATATTCGATCGTTGCCACCATTATAATTTATAAATATAGTATATAGTGAAAACACGTATAATTGTAATATAAATTTATTATTATACAAAACAGAAATATGTATCAATCATCACATTAAAATGTAATATGTATATATCTAAACATACTTGTATTATATACAATTAAGTTCTTATTATAGTTTTCTTGGTAAATGCTTATTGTATTATAGAAAAATAATAAAACGTTTTCAAGATTTATCATTTAATTTGGAATCTTGAAATATTGCAGCGTTATATGTAAATGATTTTTGGTATAAAATCTCCATAGGTACTATATTAAATTTAAAGTTGTGTAAAATCATACACCTATGTAGTCAATATAAAAATAATAATAACAAAAAAAAAAGTTTAACAATGAAAGTTTAGTACCATTGTAATAAATCGTAAACTTCAGGTATGAATACCGAAAGACACAGAAGATTAGTTTTTGTTTTAATAAAGTTTGATACTCCGAGAGCAACAAAATGTATCCGACAAAAAAAGACTGAATATAGTTGGTTCCTAGAAGACAAAACGTTAAAATTATATTTGAGTTTATTTTTCGTCCACTTTGAAAACATAATAGTATGTGCTAAACGTGTAGAACAAAAGTTAAAATACCGTTCTACCATGTTATCATTGAAGGCATTTCTCAAAAATTATATTTTTTCATAATAAAATAATAATTAATCTTGTCGTCTATGCTTTTTTCGGTGACACTGTGAGAAAATAATACACACGGTGTAACAAAAGGATATACGATTCACCAGCTAATTTACCCACTCTGTGTTAATCTAGGACATCTCGGCGCCAAGACATTTGGGCTCAACCACTGGGGCGCCTTGTTATCTGAACAAATACAACAATTATAATTTATTTACAGCTGGATTATTCTACGCAAGCATAATTGCACATGCATATTATAAATACTTGCTGTAGGTCAAACAGTAATTTAACGACTAAAGTGCATAATATATTATCCCCTCGTGAATTTGATATCCAAAAATCCAGACTTACCAGTACCTATTTACAGTATTCCATATAATAATTGATAGGAAAATATTTTTAGAGCTGTGTAGTGTTTATCAACAAAATATATAAGTTCGTATTGTCAAACGTTATTTTAACTGAATAATAATTATATATATTCTAATTATTAAGAATTGAGGTTTGGCTGATTTTTGTTTAAAAAGTGTCTACAGTAATATTGAAGAAGGTTGATGATGCATAATCATAAGTCATAACTAATAAATTGCGTGAATATCATAACTATAACGTATCTTAAAATTATTGTTTGCAACTTAAACTTTATGCTTAATATTTCCATCTATAAAATACTATAATATTTTCCTAGATTAAATAAATAACATATTATATTGAGATATCTTGAAAAATAATGGATCTCATCACTTGTCAAAGTTAAATGGTGAAAAAAATCTAAAAGGTCATTAATTTCATATTATGCCCGTTGAAGCAAAAACTCTTAATCAAATTTTATAGCAGTATTTTTACATTGACACCACACTGTTATCTTCTCTTTTTTAACTTATCAATTGAAAATGGACGTAGGTACTAGGGTGATGCTTATATGGGCAAATACATTTTTTTCTTCAATTTATTTGAGGGCACCTCGTAATTATTTTATACCTACCCCGGAGATACTATTGCATGTAAAATTTTTTTTTTTGAATTTTTTTTAAAGGTCGCTACCAGGAATTGAAAATTGATAAATTTCGAAAAAAATTAATTGTTTGTATATTTTATTATCTAGTATAATTTTTACATATAAGGTAGGTATTATTATTTGAATTAGCTATGTTATAATTACATTCTACAAGTATTTACAATATTATAATATTAAAGTTGATTTTTTTCTGTCCGGATATTTTTGCCTAAACTGTTTTATTAGTAACAAAAGGAACTATTTTTGTGGTGTGTAATTTGTTATATTCCTCCATCAAAGCCACTCCTCTCTCTGCAATATCGTTGACAACTCTCATTGACTGAACGATTGCTTTACTTTTTTTATAATCTTCGTCTTCATCCCAATGGTCGACATCTTTATTAAAAAACTGAGAAGAAATTCCTAATATGTAAAAGAATTTGCGAGTGTTGTCGGTTACAAAATCTTCTAAGTTTTTTCTTAAAACAATTATCTATATTATAGGGTAAATGGATATTTCCCGCCCGACTGTTTTCGGTCTAGTAGGACCCCCCATTTTTAGTTAATATTAATATTAATAATATTAGTCAGTAATTAACATATGTATAATATTAATAATATTATTAATAAAATAAATTAATTTATAATTTATAATAAAATCTTAATATTAAGAAAATCCTAATATTAATAAAATCTTAATATTAAAAAATCCTAATATTAATAAAATCCTAATATGAAGAAAATCTTAATATTAATGAAATCCTAATATTAAGAAAATATTAAGAAAATCTGAATATTAATAAAATCCTAATATTAAGAAAATATTAAGAAAATCCTTATATTAATAAAATCCTAATATAAATAAAATCCTTATATTAAGAAAATCCTAATATTAATAAAATCCTAATATTAAGGAAATATTAAGAAAATCATAATATTAATAAAATCCTAATATTAAGAAAATCTTAATATTAATGAAATCCTAATATTAAGAAAATATTAAAATTAAGAAAATTCTGATATTAATAAAATCCTAATATAAATAAAATCCTTATATTAATAAAAAATTTTTTTATAATCTTCGTCTTCATCCCAATGGTCGACATCTTTATTAAAAAACTGAGAAGAAATTCCTAATATGTCAAAGAATTTGCGAGTGTTGTCGGTTACAAAATCTTATAAGTTTTTTCTTAAAACGATATCGGGTTCCAAACTTATGCGTTTCACTGGGTGCTCCGTTCCTTAATTTTGCATAGCAACCACCATGTTTCTTTTTGTTTCGGAAGAAACATTTTCGTCAAAAAAGGTGTATGCGATCAGTTCTTCTGATAAGTACCAAAGATGGCCAAGGAATTTCTTCATAGTTTTTTTTAGAAATCATTACATTTACTTCTTCGTATTTCTTTAAATCTTTTATAGTTGTAGGTCATTTCTAGGTGAGTAAATCGCTGTAGCAGCTTGAAACCAATATTTTATGTATAATCTTACAGTAAAAATACAAATGTCACAAATTCCTACATATTCTTTTTTCGTCAGCTTAAATTGTCCTCTAAATAAATATATCTTTAATGAATATATGGCTTTTGCCATCCATCGAGCACGATGAAGTCCACCAGGGGATCTAAAATATATACCTTTTTTAGGAACTCCCCCCAAGAAAATAATACATAGGTTCAATAATTCTTTATAATCATCTCTTGGTTGAAACTCCTCTAGTTCTACCTCTTTTTTTGAAGGTAATTTAGTTTAAATTAAGTTTTGTGACATCTGACCGATCAACCATACTTCAGTCGTTTGTCTCGTCGAAACCACTGTATTAATACTAGTTGCCATAATAGACGTGTTTAATAAACTATAGTAACTGCGAGATTAACGTTAAAAAAAATAAATTGAGCACAAAATAAGTATAAAAAGCTACAACAATTTCAAACATTAAACACGAATACGATGACAATGTAAACTGATTATGAATTTGTGACCAAGACACCCGTAGTGAAATATGTTTCTTCCTATATTTATGAGTCTATAGAAATTATCGATTGTAATATTGTGCTCATATTATCGAAATAATGTGTTTCTCGTTATCTTTATAGGTCTATAAAAATTATCGACTATACCTATTTTTGGCGAAATTGTAGCATTATTTTATCTGCTGGTAGCGACCTTTAAAACTTAATTATTACACCTGAAACTTTTCCTACAGCTCATTTATATCATATAGAACAAATTGGCAAGGTGCCACAATTATATTTTAAAAGTTGAATTTTAAGCACCACCCTATAGTAGGTACATTTAATATTTTTCGTCAAAAGCAAAATATTATTAGATTGCAATTTAAATTTTAAATTATTTCTACCAGCTTCATTCTAGCAACCCATTTATACTTTATGAGTATAATCATTTTCAGTTATAATTGAAGTTTATTAAAATATGTAAATGAAACAAACACATTCGCCTTTTAATTAATTGTTACTAAAGACTCAGAGGTATCATCTAAATAGTTTGGCACCATGGTTTTCTGGCTACTGCTCATAGAATAGATTGCCCACAATCTAGTTATAAATTATATGGATAATATATTTTTAATAGATTATTAAATATACAAAAAAACAAATAAATATTTTATGATAAAAAATGTCCATACATCCATTACAGTAATCATTGTTACTAAAAAATTACAAATAAATTGCACTTGTTTGTAATACGATTTGTATATGCTAATTAATAAGCCACTAGATATATTAGGTAATATCATAAACATAAAAAGTTCATAATTGTTTGAAATATTGATAAATAATACTGTTATTTTACATTATCTTCTTAATAATATTAATTCTTTATTTGAAATATTAACTTAGAATATATCTAACATTTATATGACGTAAGTATATTATAATTTGTATTATAATAATCATAAATATCATATTTTTAAAACAAACGGCTAATAAATAAGTGATAAAAATTATAATGTTATTTTTTACTACATTTTAAAAAAGAATCATTGACAAGTCAAAAATAAAATAACATTTTACTTGATAGTAAAAACTCTATAGTTTTCAAATATAATTTAACTCTAAACACGTATGATAAACGTAATATTGGTCCGTAAACTATGTACGCAGAGAAGTATATAATATTTTTTTAGCGGTCTTAGCATTTTAGCTATAAAAGTATTATAGTAGAGTCACGTCTTACCTGTCTATCTGACATTCACATGACTGTACATTGAATTTTAAGTAAAAATAAATTTCAATTTCCGTACCTTCTCAGAAACAAAAGAAATGCAGCAAAGTATCATTTTTCATTTTTTTATTTTAAGAAAACATTGTCAGCGGGGACTAATTTATAAACACTACAGACATAGGACCGAGATTTTTTTATTATAAACCAGTCTTTATTTTAGAAAATACATAGAATTTAAATTTCTTAAATAAATAGTACCTGATTACATTTTCAAAATGTATTTAAATACTTTATATTTCCAATGATTGAATGATAACAGTTTTAACGTTTGGTAATTACTATTTATTGGACATCAAACGATTAATTGGTAGGACATGTTTTTTTTCCGACATTCCAATGTAATATACAGGGTGTCCCGTGAGGATATACCCATTAGCCGGAGGCGGCACCTGGACGAAAATTGGTTTTTTTCCGTTTTACCTATAAACTAAAAAAAATACTAAACATCATGAGATTAAAGCAGTTAAAATGTTTGAAAGTCAAAATTTTCACAAAAATAAACTCTATAAAATGGCTATCTTCAATTGTTTCAAATGTAAAAAAATAAATTTTTTTAACTTTTTTACAAAACAATGTAATTAAATTAAAAATCAAAATATGTGTAGTCCTTGTCTCTGTGAGCTTAATAAAAAAACAGATTTATGATATATTTATTATCTCAGGATATATCGCAATGGGTAAATCATCGCGGGACACCCTGTATATTACATTGTGCCGATTTGCCTCAGCTATTAGGTATATAGTGCTATTTTTTTAAGTATACATATAGGGGAGTAGTTAAAAAACATATAAAGCTCACCTTATAATGTAGATACCAACATAATCATTATGATCACATCCTTGGGTAAAATAAAAAGTGTTTATAATGAATATGTAAATGATTAAAATGAAAGTTGCATTCAAAATAGGTCATTGAAACATTTTACAAAATATTTGCAAAATATTCTGAATGCCATACGTATATAAGAGTATTAGTGGGTAACCGAATATTTTCAAAATATGTACCCACAATTTAGTCAATACAGTTTGGTGAGGAGTGTTTGGTTCATTTCTTATGCTTTACCAACTATTCGTAATACATTACTACCCCTATTATAAACTCATATGTGCAATGACATACCTTTACGACTATACGTACCGTTCTACAAATGTGTAACGAGAAGATTATATACCGTTAACTCGGGAATTATACGGGCACTATATAGGTATACAATATATATTATACTCACACAAATACACAGTACACTCGGAATTTGGAATTAGTGATTGTGGACGACCCGGTGAAATAAAGTGAGAACGTTGGGCAGACGTGACACATGCGATTTATGCTCGGTGCGGAATTCCATCCACTTTCGATTTGAAATAACCATTACAGCGGTCGCGGTTAGATGAGTGGACGTCTCTGTTGGGGTGAACGAGGCGGGTGAGGCGAACCGACCTCCGAGACGATTGCCGTGCACTATTGATGTGCCCACCCTCAGTAATCTTCGGTTGTTTGCTTTTTGCGCAGACCCGCCGCCGCTGCCGCCACCACCGTACCCGCTCACAGTTTAAGGTCTACCTATATGGTCGTGCCCCGACGGCGTGGCGCTTACCTGCTGCAGCTGCAACTCCTACGGACGCGTCGTAATTGATTTAGATCGTCGCGACACTCCTACCACCCGATCATCATAACTAATCTCGAGAATTGTAGATGTGATCAACAGTCGTGTACATGAATTATAAATGCGTAAAATCGACAATAATGAATTACGACAAAGGTCGTGAATCCGGAACGACGTGTGAAACCGCCGACGGAAGCTGCCTTCGACCATCGCGCGTATTAGCGCATATTTGATCGCATCGAAGAAGTAACAATAATATATTATTTATACGATAAGGTGCCTATGCCGACCGACGAATGCGGTCGACAACGGTATAATGGAAAAAGCACACGAAATTGTGAAACAGTAAAAAACAAACGTTGAAATAACAGTCAACTTATATTTCGATAGTTAAAAGTATACTGCTATAATGACTAACGATTAGACTACGTTATAATATTATATTTGTGGAGTAACTCAGATAAAATAACAATAGCCTGCAGTTACCATTTACATATTTGGCTACACCAGACTAGTTGCACACTTTTTATAACACTGAACTCGATTTCGCACAGAATATTATAATGGTAACCACCTGTTTGCAAAATAATATGCTATGCGTTTGTATGTAAATTATATTATTATTTTCCTATTGTCCGAAAATATTTATTCAGCTATTATCGAAATTTACATTTGTAAAAGTTATTTTTATGTTCAAGTAGTAATTTGGTTTTACGAAGACAGACATAATATGTTATTTATGTGTACAAACGACCTGTGTGCTAAAAATATCTTCAAAATGTATACTTACATTCTCAATCGACAAATTGTTATTAAAGAAATTCATGTCTACTTTGAAAAATAACTCAATTTTAAATGGTTTTCATCAATGTGAAAATGCATGTTGTATATATTTTAATTTAGTTCATTAATGATTTTGTCAAATGTTCATAGTTCATTATTGGTCAGCGGAGTACATGATGATACAAATCTGGCCATGGTCGTTCTTCACGGGTTCATGTGAAATATAAATATTATAATATAATCCATAGTAATTATAAACGATTTACGTCATTGTTTTTTATTTTATTTAAATATATAGAAAATATTTGAATTCAGCAGAAATATGTCTATATTAATACATATGTAATATGTTCCGTTTTTAATTTTAATAATGAAAAGAGTGGGTCAGCGCATTTCGGTGGTGTGTGTTTCTCCATCGTCCCTTCGGGCCTAGGACAGGATAGTGTAATTTTACTGTATTCGATTTGAATGCAATGATTGCATTCGATAAAAAACGATTTTGAGCGAACGAGGGAATCTTTTTTATTTAATTTTATTCGTTTCTATGGTGATAAACAAAGCATTTTAAGAACAACTTAAGAACGATTTATATAAATAGGTGATTTATATAATTATAATTATAATTTATAATTAGGAAATATCATAAAAATGAAAAAAAAAATATAAAAGAAAAGAAAAAGCTCATAAGTTGCTCAAATGTTTTGAAAATTTTACCATTTCTAGGTAAGGCTAATATAAGTAAACAACCCGATTTTCAAGTTTTTACGAATGTTTTTAACAGAATTACAACAAAAAAACTCCCAAAATTAAAATGTCTATAAATAGCTCAAAAATGGCTAAAATGTTCCGAACTTTAAACCGTAAGAAACAAAATTTAAAATACAACAAAAAATATCTCCTGTCATTTTTCATTTGAAGCAATATTCCTGGTACAAAACGTCATCCGTAATTATTTAATTTTATAAAATCGTGAAATCGTACGTTTTTTCTCCTTTAACCGCTTTTATTTCAAGTAGCGTTTCGAAAATCGAAAAATGACCTCTTTAAAGTACCAGCTAAAGAACATTACCTTTCCAAAAATGCTATACTTGATACTTTTGAGCAAGTTTAGAGGGAGAAAAAGTGTTTACAGAATAAAAAAGAAAAAGAAATTAACATCATTGTAAAACCATTACATTCCTCGCTCCGCTCAGAATCTAAAATTTATATTTTCATGTTTTTAGTTACAGTTTGTAATAATATAATATTTAATTTTTACAAAGTGTTTCTTTCGACCTATAGAAAATTGTCTGTCAGGTTAAAATTTTTTTTCAGAATCAAAATCGGACAACGTAAACTAACTGTGATTTTGCTAAAATTTAAGATCTTTTGATTTAATATTGTAGGCAGTAGTGAGGCCCCTTAAAAGAAACTTATGTACAATTGTTAAATTAAGCTATAATACTATAAGTAATATATTATAATACTGAAATAATATATCCTATCAAATTCAGAATAAAAAAATTGTTTTTTATATTACTTTTTGCTGAAAAATGTTGGTACTATATGAAAAGTATTTTGCTGTGTAGTATAAATTTCACATTTAATTTTAGATACACGCGTAGAAAAATATTATTATGCTCATATATACTTTTCATAATTTTCCTTTAGTACATACTTTAAGAAACAGTGAAAGTTACATTTCATAAAACCATTTTTCTGTTATAGCTACTTTTCCATGATATATATTCATAAAATATATAAGTGGATATTGGATAAACAAATGGTGACAAAAAAATGTAATCGCGTACAAGATATTACATATTATGTATGTGTGATTCAACTAATTCTACTGAAAATGATTTTTTTGATGAAAAGCATATTACTTTGCAGACTATATATTAATATACATATTATATATATTACTATACGTACCTATTATCCTTACATAAACCAAAACCATTAGATATACCTAGGTAAGTACATGTTTCATAGAATATTATTTTAAAAGTCAGACAAAAATAGACGTCATGTTTAAAAATATTGATACAATTAACATAATATTAATTATTTTAAACTAATCTAATCTAATTATTTTCTGAAGTATTATGTATAACGGATACATCGATATCAGACTGGGTTTATTTATTATTTAACTAAACATACATACAGCCTATATTGGTGGTTAAATATTTAATTAAACACACAACCTACAAAACCGTTTTTATATTTTTTTTGCACGAGTGTTTTACAATGTTTTTTTGATTTTTTGTTCACGTTATTTTTTTTATAAATACCAAACAGATTATATTGTTAATATAACATAATAATGGTGAAACTGAAAAAAAATGTACTATCCTCCCTTTAGAAATGTCATATTACAGGAAATATGCTAACCTTCCTCCACAATTTCAGGTAAAACTAGGAAATGTACTTTCGAAACATCTTGACATTGAGAACGGACTACCCCAAGGATCATCAATAAGTGTTATATTGTTCCTCCTCGCTATTAATGACATATTTAATAACATACAGCCTCCTATAAAACGTACACTATTCGCCGATGACTGCAACATATATTGCAGAGGAGACAATATCAAAACTACTGTAGTACTCCTCCAAACCGTGCTAAATGCCCTATCACACTGGTCGTCCACCACAGGCCTCAAGTTCTCACTGGCCAAAACCCATGGCATAATTTTCAATAACAGAAAAAAAACGATAAACTCCTCTATGTACACCTAAACAACTTTAAAATCGAATACACTGAAAACATCCACATACTCGAGATGATCTTTGACAGCAAATGCACATGGGTCCCTCATCTCAAAAATCTCAAAACCGAATGTAGGAATAGAATGAAAGTCATCAAAACGCATTCTCATCATACATGGGGTTCGGAAAAAATAGCCTTCTCACCATATACAAATCGCTCATCTTATCCAAAATCAACTACGGTCCATTAATTTACTACTCAGCCAAGTATAACATCTTGCGAACTATTGACCCTATTCATAATGAAGGAATCAGACTTTCCATAGGAGCTTTCCGTACTAGCCCAGTTCCTAGCATTATTTCCATTGCAGGCGAGCCTCTGCAGATTCGAAGAAACAAATACATTTTAAAATACGCAGCAAAAAAAAACCTCGAACACCTTATTTCCTTTTACGACAACTTCCTTCTGGCAATGGTCCCCTAAAATAAGCACGCAGCTTCTTCATTTCAAAAAGAACAGCACTTATCACACAATTATCACAGCGAACTTCAATGACATTTTACAAACCGAATTTCAGGATTTTAATCATATTTACACTGATGCCTCTAAAACCAGTGTCGGAGTAGAATTTGCTTACTCTCCACAAACCACACTTCAAAACTATTCGAACTCCATCCCGAAGCCAGCATATTCCCAGCGGAAACCCAAGCTATTAAAGAGCTTTAATATTCAGAAAATCAATATTCTCAAATAAAATTTTAATAATCAGTGACTATCTAGCCATCGAAGCACCGAACCCCTCTAACGAGATAATTTACCATGTACACAACATCATCACATCGGCCCATAATGCAATCGAATTCATGTAGGTTCCCTCACATACGGGCAACCCTGAAAATGAAAAAGAGGATATACTGGCAAACCAGGCAATTACCTCATCCTCAACCATTACTACTCGTCCATACCAAGACTTAAAAAGATGTATAAATAGGTATATACACTACCAATATGTGGCAAACATTCTGGGATGAAATAGCAATCACAAACAAATTAAAATCGATTAAAAAGAAAATCACTAAATGGTATACTCAGCCCAATTCCTCTAGACGTTCCAAAATTATCAATACCAGAACAAAAATCGGGCATACCAACCTCACGCACATACGTATCATAAAACATAAAGAACAACCTCTCTGTAGCTAATGCAATGAATCGCTCTCAATCAAACACATAGTCTAAGACTGCTCGCTATATGTCAACGCAAGAAACATCCTCAACCAACCTTCATCGATAGAAGAAGCACTAGGAGAACAAACACGCACTTGATCCATAGCTTCTTCAAATCCATCGGCATAGCACAACAATTTAATATTAAGATAAAACTACATAACTATCAAATATAATGTAAATATATAATACTGTAAAAACCACTTATCCCATAACTATGTAATCTTAATTTATAACTTAATTATCCATAAATAATAATGTAACCACAGTCACAGGCTAATGACCTAGTGGATGAAATGATGTGTGATCTGTGGAAACGTGGATTGGTACAATAACGTTTCGGTGCACAGGTATTTACAATTTTACAATTTCACCTAACATATAACAACAATGTAATATGTAATTTCATCCTTAGATTTCCAACTGACGTACGTCGTATTTAATGGATAGAATTTTTGGTGAACCAAGGGTTTCCCGTAAACCCCAACTTTAAGTTGTGCTCGAGACATTTTGTCCCTGGTCTTGACTACAACGAAAAGAATGTACGACGCCGTCGTCTAGTAAATTCAGCAGTGCCATCTTTGGTGAGTACCTACATAATATCATAATGCATAAATCTCCAAGTATCACAACTCATTCATTTGAAACCCAACCTTAACACTGCGTCACAATATATATGACTTACCTACATATCTTTATGATGGATAAACAACAAAAAAAGGTTTAGGTTACAGCATGTACCAATTCAATAAGATTTAATGCAACTTAAATTCAAATTTAACTGAACCCTTATTATGAGTTAATTATTCTGTTTTTGAACATTTAAACTGACCACAGATGATTCTATAGGTAATCAGACCTCACTGGGAACGACAATATCGTATGGAAAATTTGGAAGTTGCGATGGACGTTGACAACGTTGAGGAACTGGAAGTCGCTCATGAACAGAGATGAACAAATACCAGCACAAGTCGAAGCGGTATAAGACGACATTTTCCCACTATACGTCATTGCAGAGGCACGTGCGTCGTTCATAGACCGTTTGGCTGGCGTTCAGCACCCTCTACCAGAACCACACAACATAGGCGCGTTGAGTTCGGTCTGCGAGCATTGTATGGCCCGCCACTTTCACTGCGAACGAACAAACGCAGGTCATTTTTCGACATGTTGCAATAATGGTTTGATGGCCGTTGCAGGACCGCGTGTGTTGACAACTGCACCTCATTTACTACATAGGTTGTTGGTTGAAGATACGGTGGAAGGCAAACACTACCGGAATAACATTCACTGGTACAACAACACTATGGCATTTGCTGCGTTCTACATCGATCTCAACACTCGACGCTTGCCAGGTCATGGACCGAATGTGTTCACTGTTGGGCAAGGATATTGGACGATAAGTAATGACTTGATCGGGAACGAACCTATTCAACGCAGAAACTGCCAGCTGTATTTCGTCTATTGCCAAGTGTTCTCGAAGACTTAGGTGGCCTGTTACGACCATACATCCATTCGCACAGGCGTTCGAGTAATATATTAAATCAAACAAAAAACTGAAATTTACCATGGACCAGGACCATGCGAGAAGTGTGGGCTAGAGAAACCACCTGAAACGGTCAGCTAGGTCGCAGTAGTGTTCGTCGGTGATGACGATCAACCGCCAACGAACGTTGATCTGGTTATCTACGACCGGAATCTGATCAACCCGCAACAGTGCTAGCTAGCTACAGACCCTACCAGCCCGCTCTTCGAATTCGGATCTAATGCGGTATCCCCTATTCTTTCCTCGAGGAGAGCTTGGTTGGCATCAATGCTTCCTACAAGAGAGTGTCCACCGAAACGTTGTCCGCACCCGGAACACCATCAGGGAGTACACCTGCTATCGTCTGGCCATACGTTATAATAAAAACAACGATAATATGAGTTTATTACCCAATGGTGGCTTACTGTTGCAACCGTACGTGTGTGATCAGTATGTTCGAATGGAAGCGTACAACTTAGAGTACATTAGATGGTATCAGGCTGAGCTTTTCACCGAATCGTATCAGGGACTGGTGAATAACATCAACTAACAGCTCCAATTTGACGTACCCGCGGTGGGCGTCGGCCGTATGATGATTTTTCCATCGGCATTTACTGGAGGCCCCCGTTACATGAAAGAGTGTTATCATGACGCGATGGGCATTGTTTTTAAGTGTGGAAAGCCTAATCTTTTTATTACTTTTACGTGTAATCCTAGGTGGCCGGAGATCACGCAGCACTTAGCGAGAGGGACCACAGAAAACGACAGGCTGGGCCTGGTGGTCAGAGTGTATAACGGACACATCGATATCAGACTGGGTGTTGATAAAAAAAGAAAAAAAACAGATAATTAAACTAATCAATATACTATATAATATTATATCCAACAGTTTTTTCTTGCCGGTGCCCAGGTGTATTCAAATTTATCCTACTTCTGCTTCCGTTATGGTCAAATCTTATTAGTACGATAGACCCCGTGGTTTTGTTTAGGATAATTCGTTTCCCGCTCCACCCAGCATTTATTTGCAGTCATGACTCGAGAGTTATAAGTACACCAATATGACTCTCCAAAACATAACGTTTGTATAGCTACTAGCTGATCCCGTGCACTTCGTTGCCCGTTAAACGCGTCAACTCTATATGATTCAAATTTTGTTTAATTCTTTATTTAATATTCGGTGTATGGTGTATCAAAACTTAAAAATTTTGATCGATCTTCTCGAATTCAAAATACTTGTGCGAGCACCAGTTTATAAAATGCAAGTTTTGAAAGATTCATTCTTAGTGCACACTTACATGGTGGTACAAATATACCGTGAATATTGAAAGCCACAAGCTATCATTTTTTAGACTCTACGTATTGGTTAGTCAGTGAATCAGTCAAGACACGTTCGATAATATTATACTATAACCATCCCGCCCGGCGTTGTTCTTGAGACATGCTTGTGATTATGCGATAAGTATATTTTCAGACAGGCAATCCACCTCAGGTGGATTGCAAACCTCTCTATACTCTGTTCGCCGAGAGAACACGCCGGTTCTGCGCATGCAGACTAACGGCTGCTCGCTCGCCGAGGCTCTATTTCCCCATCCAAGATGTCTGGCCGTCGCGACGACAATAGGTGACCGACGCCGATGCTAGTGACTCCTGTCGGCAGTCACGTCCTGCCACTGGCAGCTATGGGTGGGTGACGCGAAGGGATGCGCAGAACGAACCGATGTTCGTCGGGCCACGGCGTTTTCTCTCGGCGAACAGAGTATAGGTGCTTACGTAATTTCGAATATTTTATGAACACGTTATTTATGATGTACATGTGTAGGTTCTCGGGGCAACGGTCGAACAATTAACGTTAGGATATTTACCGAGATGTATTACAATGCAGCTGGAGAAATTACAAAGCTATGTGTTTGGTTATATATGTTCTACAAAGACAATCCCACGACGAGTGCAGGAACATTGCAGGATATTTACACATTGCGATACGCTTTTCAACTTGGCTGACGTCCATTACATAGATTCGCACTAATGTTTTCGTTGATTTAGACGAAAAACTTTTAATACTTATTTATAATTACTTATGCAAATAAAAAACTATTGCATAGGTAGAATTTTTAAATAAAACTTCACAAATCAAAAAAAAAATGTGTTTGTAACGGAAATGTTACTATACTCAACACATTTAAATAGGAGATATTTAAACCACCAAAATAAAGTATTAAGTATTTACGAAGTACGAACACATTTTTTCCAGGCCTTCGGTATTGTGACTAACGTAGGTTTTCTAACCTAACCAAACCTCGCAATTAGTGATGGGCAAATTCCCGGGAATATTCCCAACACCGGGAATTTCCCCGGAATATAATAAGTTTTTGAATATTGGTCATAGGTTTCAGTTTTAAATTAAACTTATGGTTGTAAATGATCCAAATGACAGCTCTTTATTGATATTATGTCAGTTTAGATATTTATTCTTTAAAAAAAGTTATTAAGTAACTAAAAATTAATTTTTTATTTAAAATCTGTACAATGATTACAAAATAAACGACCCAACTTTCATTTTTATTCGTTGAAAAAATAAAAATAAACATACTGAAATTGAAATACTGAATAACATAAAAATAATAATAATTTTTTTTTAAAGAAATTTCCCGAGTGGTTGGGGAATATTCCCTGTTTCCTTGGAACATTCCTTGGGGAACCGAGACACACACACACACAAACACGTATTCGTTATTGTATGTCTTATTTTCGTACTATTTTGTTGTTGTGTATTATGTATAATCGTAGATTACGCCCGGTGCGTTATCAGCCGCCGCCGGTTCACTGGTATGCAAATTTAACACGGCCGCCCAGTCCACAGTCCGTAAAGTTCCGTTCCGTAGTGACAACGCGGAATTATTATTGTGGTTATTACGTAGGCGCGAATCGCCGTCATTTCTTTTTATTATTCTTAAACAATAATTATTATATTATAGCAACTCAATATCGAAAATTCGTGGGTGTGTAAATACACACACCACCAGCACTCATTGGTCTTGCTCGGCGAACCCGTCCATTTACTTTGAGTCTTGCTACACATATATACACACTTATTACACATATCGGTCGGTGTGCGTCAGATATTTGGGCACACGTTATATTATTGTACCGTTCCCGGCGCGAACAGTAGGCGTATACGCAATTAAAAAAATTGTTTTAGAGTTGTCCGATAAAAAAAAAATTTTTATGAAACAATAAAAACGCATCGATATTATTGTCATCAGCGACATCCGTATAAAATGCATTTCTAATATTGAACAATTTTCAATATCCGATTCGATAAATACTGAACATCATCGATTTCAAACGATGATTTGCCCTTCAGCTGTACGTTAAGCTTCGCATCGCTTACTGAGGGCCATAAACGACGTTTGTGTCTTATCGTACCCTTGTGGTACTTATTTGATCCGTATTTCATACCGAAAATATTTATTTTGAATTCGTGTGGTGTACGTGATTATTCCGCAGACAGTTTAATATTTCCCGTTGGTCAGTCGTTGAAATTGTTGAGAATTTTACGGAACGCTGTGAAAGAAATAATGGTTTTAACTGGCCCGAAGAAACTATGTGAATTCAATATCATAAAACGCAATTTATTTTGTATGTAAATATAATATATCATGTAACAACATATTAATTACTATGGGAAAAAATGTGTGTACTAAAATTTTAATCATTGCTCGAGTATTAATTGAAAGGTACTCAGAAGCGAGTACCTACCTATATTGTGTTAAAATATTTATATTATTATAATTTTTTATGAATACCAGCATAAATAACATCTATGCACGTACATTATTCAAATGAAAAAACACAATTAAAATGAAATCATACCATGTGTGTTATGGTAGTAATAATAAATGATAATACTTGAATTATTCGATACCAACATTTCCTGTTTTTGGCCAGCTATAAGTGATATTTCCTCCACTGCGTTGCAGGGCGGCCGTGCAGGTGAATTGTACGGCGAGATCACCGTATTTACATTTTGACGTAAAATATGGCGGTTAACAGCTCACGAGTAACGTAAACCATATTATTAATGTGGACGGCGGTCACTTCGTCAACGATATGAATCTGGTACGTATGGTTGCGAGTGGTTAACCACGGCAATTTCTGTTGGTCCGACCATAATACCTTACGGTCCTCGCGTGGTCGTCGCCGTCCTTCCACTACGCCACCGCCGTGACAAACGATTCCGAGTCAAACCGTTTTACCATCGCCACACGTAGTCCATAGGTACGAACTCGTATCCTTATTACAGTGATATGATGAAAATATGAAATTCCAGTGGGACGAGGCTTACACGTTATTAATTGTGAGCGTCATAAATCAACGAATGCCGTGTGAGAATAAGGTTGGACCGCGTCATATGTCACTTATTTCCTCGTTCGTATGCAATCGTTAGTGCGTTCGATCGAGTTAATTTGGGAGTTATATAAACATGAGCATATAATAATATATAAACGTAATTTGTCTAATCGACAGTTGGCGCTTATTATAGGTTGTATTTTCATCGTCTTAAATTGTTACAAAGTTACAATCCACTTTTAAAAACAATATACTATTGTATTACGTTTGATAACAAGTTACATAATATAGGTTAAATAAAGTTCAAGAAAAATCCTAGCGAAATATTAGTGCCTTATTATTTTGATGTTTAAGTAGGTGTACAAAGATTGTAATTTATAATTAAATTAGATAAATGTAAATCATAGTTTAATATGAGCATAAGAAGGGTCACTCGCTGTGCATAAATAATCATACTGTATATTATATAAGTTAAATATTTTAATCTTTGGATATATTTTAATACGTTTTATAATAAAAAAAAGCAGGTGAGTGGATGTTGCTCTGCTGTATAGTAGGTCTGATATAATATCATTGTATAAGAAAAACGATTCTGAGCGGAGACAGTTTGTCAGTCTGGATATTTTATATTGTTATCATTTATTATAGTCTGTAAATTGAATTGATATTATAATATTATTATAATATTTTATTCGTTTCTATGGTGATATACAAAGCGTTAGAAATTAAAATTCCATTTTTAGCGGTTTTTCGTAATTTGTCAACGGTTTTTTTCGAGACATGAATGATTATTGAGAAAACCGAAAAATAACCTCTTTAAAGTACTATCTTCATCCGATTTGCTAAAAAATAAGATACTGTATGTTGAAAATCAAAACACTCCTTCTGGTAGCAATTTCGTATACAGGATTAAAAAAAAAATAAATAAACACCATTGTAAAACCACTAGCTTCCTTGCTCCGCTCAGAATCTGAAAAATAATTAAATTTCGTTACCATAGTAATTTCTATGGTTAACGTATACAATCACAATAATTACTGATGTACAATAATATTCAAAGAGTGTCCAAAAAATAAGTTATCAAGGCTGTGTTTACCTGTATACCAGCCAACTACTTACTAAAACATGTTAAGAATTTCCATGTCCAGCCACCCAGGTACTATAATTTCGTTTTTCTACTCCCTTCTTGTAAATGTTAATTTTTGAATTCAAAAGGTTAGGTTACACAATGTATTATGTGATTAAATAGGAATCATAATAAAGAAAAACAAAGCTATATTTTATATTTGTATGCATTGATTTTATAAAAAATATATCATAAGAATAATGGTAAAGGAGTATTATGTGCCATAAATTATAGGTATATTATATAATATTATTATGTAAAGTGCTCGTCAGTCGTCGAGAAAGATAATAATGTCTTCTTTACGAATAAAATATTATTTTTTTATCGGAATCAAAATCTTATATTTTTATTGTCTATAGTTTCCAAAGTAATTTGACGTTACAATATTATTTTTTTGTTGTGGACCCGCGACGAACCGCCCTCAAACGGTAATGATATTATATTTTCACTTAAATTACGACTAACCGTCATCGGTTACGTAACGCTGCAAAAGTGAACAATCAGTGTGTTATACGATAAGTCCCCACATACTGCTAATAGGTACTTACAGCCATGAATGACATCGTACACTCATCAGTGACGTAACCAGAAGGGGCCCCCAAGTGCTTTTAAAAAAAGGTCCAGTCACAATCTGAGGCCTTTTACTTGTCGACTAATTTTTGTACATTTTAAAACAGATTATTTCTTATTTTAAATTAAAAGAGCAGTAGGTATATCTACGATTTATAAAATATAAAATATATTTTGGAATCAATGAAAACTTCTTGAATATTTTTAAATAATAGTAATTAGTATAATACCATACCAAATAGTGTAAAAACAAAGAGTTCAGAACACATACGGCTATTAATTGGTATTTAATAATATTAAAATTAGGTAAAATTATTACACACATTAAGATCGCTTGAATTATTTTTGTTTTAAACTTGTCTCTTAGAAACAACCATATCTATTGTTGAATGAGGATTATAGTATGGATCGACAAAAGTGAATAAACAACACAATTAGTTACAATAATAATAAGTTATATATCACTATAACTCAAACACATAACTAAGTATGAAAAGTAAATTGTCTTCTTACAATGTAAGTTCTATGCTTACAAGACATACTTGACGTACACATAAACGATACTATAGTGCAGTGCTTAAAGAGTGCATTTGGTCGTCTTTATATTATATATTATAACCTAACCTATAAGTGACCTTATGACCCTGTTACAGAAATACGCGGTGGCGTGATTTACATTTACAATAACAATATGATGCATATTGCACTTGCACATATGCAATATGTTGTAACATTATAATATAATATATTAATTACATTTTGAACATCTATAAATGTTGTATTAATTACAATAAATTCGCATGAATGCAATAAAATGAATGTACAATTTACATACCTATAATATTGGTCGACGTTCATTGTTTATAATAAGTAAAATAAAATAAAACAAAATATTATGTTATTTTATTATTTTATTCCATAATTTCATTGTATTTAAAAATATCAAAATATTTCATTTACCTAGGCATTTTTTTTTTTTATGAATTAACCCGCGGCAACATAGGCCATAGGTTTTTAATTGTAGGGGAGGGTACTGTAGGTTTTTGTAAATACGTGTGTTTTAGTTTGGCAGAATTTCAAATTGGACACCCGTAGGTTTCTGCCATGGTCGGGGGATGGCCAGGAGAGAAGTGTCGCCCGTGATCGAGATTCGAACCAGCGACGGTGCGCGTCGCAACCGACACCTTTGTTCGCTCGGCCTCTCATATTTAGGTATTGTATGATAATCTAATATAATATCACAATATAACGTGATTTTTAATAATTGCAAAGCACATAAAAATAAGAAAAAAAATTACAGCTATTTTGCTGTATATTCACTGTTAATTATTATTTGATAACAACACGTCATAGCCGAAAATTCCAATTTGAATTTAAGAAAGTATTTATCATAACTCTTTAAATTATTCATAATATCAATCTTTAGAAAAAAAAAAACATTATTTTAGGATATTATGTGTGATAATATAAATATCTCGTTAATTGTAAATATTTAATTAATTCCATACGTTATGTGTATGTATAGTAATTATTTATAGAACTTAAAATATAATTCATAATAATATTTTGTTTTTATTTATTTAATATTTTGAAAGAATCTTGCATTTTGTTAATGTTACAATGGAGGTTTTATTTGCCCAGATACTTTTTTAGGTAGTAAAACCTTTTCAAAAGTATCTTGTAACATCTTTATAGATTAGTAATAATACCTTTATGTTATCGTGAAAAGAATATTTTTTTTCTATATAGTTTTCTTGAACGCAATGAAAATCAGAAGACAATCTGTGAAATATATTGAAAACGACTCTGGAAGTTCAATTTTAAATATATTTTCATGAACGAGATAATTTATCATTGTTTTTATGGCGATCCTCATATGTTATCATTGTTTATTGTTATCTATTAATTTTATCAATTATTATGTTATATATTATATGCCATAACCTACAATGATTTTTATCTTATTCTCTACGCAACACTGAACACATGATTTCCTGTTACTCGTTCATTGTTTTTTTTTTTTTTATTATTATTATTAAATACGTATTACCATTACTCATTAATTAGTGATAATTCATTGTATCATATTTAAGATGTTACAAAATGTAATAATTCAGCCTCAATAAGGCGGTAATCTCCGTAAACTTAAATAAATAATAATGATTAATAATACATCGCTATTACATCTTAAAATTTGAGTTAAATTTGGAACCGTAATAGTGAATATAAAACAAATATCATTATCGGATTTATAACATAATATTATAAAACTTACACAATATATTATAGAGAGGTCTTTATATCTAATCTAAGGTTTTAATGTATGATATGTAAATAAAAATAAAAACTAGACAATGCCAAATTTATTAATACCGTCTTTTGGGCATTCGTCCCCGCTTCATGCTTTAAGCGTAGGGCAGCTCTGGTTCTAATATTAAACTAGAATAAGCCACGAATAAGGATAAATCATCGCATTTGAAAAACAATTCTGGACTGAAGTCGGGTACAAGTTATCCCTACTACCTTCTGGCTACCACAATTTCTGAGAATTTATCAAAATTATTTGGTGGTTGATGTTAGTTTTTCGGTTTTTCCATATAAAATTGTTGAGGAAATCGTAAAATTGTAACTTTAAAGGCCGTCGAGTCTCAATGTATTATTTGTGTTAAGAAACGCTCCACCTATCTACTCTTTTACCAAAAAATGTATAATAAAATAATGTTTATGAGAAAACATTAAAAATAACACGAATTACTCACAATCTAAAATAATAATTTTCAAGTTGTTTACGCCACAAATATTAAAGCTATTTTTGATTGGTATACAATTTAAACACATTTATAGCACTTAAATATAAACGTTCGCCTTTTTTTTAAAATGAGTTATTGATATGTTTAACTTTTGTATTGAAATATAAAGTTAAACATCAAGTGCTAATTAATTAAAATAAAAATGACTGTAAAGTTTCAATATTTTCGTACTGTATGTATAAATGTACCTATAATATAAAATGTCAATTCTGTTTAAATTGTGTTATCCAAATTTCTTTAAAGAAACTTGAAGTAGTTTAATACTAAATCCTCGCAACTTCTAGAAGTTTACACAATATCTAAAAAGGTTAATCGCTTTTTCAGGGAAATGCATTTCGTGATAATTCACTTGTGGAAAGGAGTGGAGTCTGGAGAATATATTGATTACGTTTAATGACTAAATTATCCCTAAGAAAACTTCAACATGAATAATACTTTCTTTAATGGGGGTAATTTTATTTAAAATCAGTATTGAAGTATGTTTAATGAACATAAGAGCACTATTTACAACTTTAAAAAATATTAATTCACCAAAATGATTTTCAAAATGAGAACATTGTTAAGATAAAGTTTAAAACCAAATCATATAGTTTTGTAATGGAAACCTCTTATTATACCTACCTAATTTCATTAATCATTGATTTTCATACATGTACGGTATAAGTGATGAAAAGTTGGTTAGATTGTATAGGATTATATTCTCTCTCCTCATAAAATGTAAAAACTATAAATGTTTTACATGTATATGTAGACTAAAATAATTTGTAAAATAATTAATGAGGTACAAAAAATAGTAAATATATGAAATTATATATCAATAGCACAAAAGCAATCTATATGAATGAGAAAAAAAAGTTGAAGAGAAAAATCAATTTAATTAGTTAATTATTATTGGTTTTATGTAATTAAGAGGTACAATTATCTTTTACTAATTATTTATTGGAATTATTGTTTCTTTTGATAAAATAATTGCAAGTAGAAAGCTCTATTTCATCAGCATGCATATTTGAAATGTTACCAATTTTTGTCTTATAAATTTAGCAGATATTATGCGTGATTTTGTGCACTATAGTTTTAAAATTTCGCTGTAGAAAAATGCACACATCAGAACGAAAATATAACTACACGTGTGTGTTAGGAAAAAAGAACAAAACTTTTATAACTATTAATTTTTTAATTTTATAGATCTCAAAGGACATACTATTTTAACATATTATGTAAGTTGGCTCACATAGTAATACCCACTTACACCCACCATTAATATTTCGTTAATTATTTTAATGCAGGTCAGGTACAATTTAATTTCAAAGAATTCGCAAGTTTTTTTTTGTAATTCACAATACTGATTTTATTTTATTCTGATGGGTGTAGTTAAATTAGCCTTCCAAGTTTTAATGGTCAAAATCAATACCAAATTGTTGTTGTTTATTTGCATACATTTTCAAGTCTGTTTTTGGAAACCCATTCAGACGGAAATAGTAAACTTTTTAAATTGTGAACTCAGTGTACTCCAATTGTTTTGAATGGTCGAAGTCTATACAAAACAATTATTGCCGTCAATTTGCAAGAGTTTAAAATTTGTTTGAGTCATCCTCTTCTCACTCATATTATCGCAGTAAACTTTTTAGTTTCTATAAATTCAAGATTACCCTCCATTTAACTATTTTTCAAAAACAAAGTAGCTCATCATTCAGAAAAGTATTCATATTCACAAACCCCAAGCAACTATGAACATAATAAGGAACGTGAAGGGCTTCTCTGCTTTTCCCTATCAGATTGTAAATTCAGATTTTGTTTTTATTATACACTCATATTGCACTCTGTTTGTGTTAGTAGATATAGATTCCAAGAAGATTTCCAAATTTTTTTTTTTGTCATGTTGCGAGCGTTTATTTAATTTCAGCACTCAAATGTTGAAAACATTTTGGGACGGTCCTTTTATGTGAAAGAATTACACCACTTACAGAAAAGATGCTTTTATTAAAGAAAGATGTTGAAAAGTTTACAAATGATGCTCTTACGACGTTCTGTCTAACTGACGATAGTCACACTTACTGCTCGTCCTGCCGTTCTGTTTGGACCAAAAGAGTTGTGTCAGCACATTTCCGTCCTCGCTGGGCGATCGGTTTATGGAGTTATTGAGCATAATGAATATAAAATGAAAAACGCTTAAACTACATAAAATAGCATTACTACAATATTATATTATCAGGGTTCCTAACAGTCATACCGTATTTTTTATTTCCATTAGGATTCAGGATGGCACCGGCACTTAATGCTATAATATTAAAACATATGTTTATATATATAAATATATACATATATATATATAAATATATACATATATATATAAATATATACATATATATATATAAATATATACATATATATATAACATTATTTTTCTTCGAACACTTTACGTATTGATATTATGCTATTATAAGCTTTTTCTAGAGTCCAGAAAAACAGAAAATTGCACAGCACCAGCACTTTATTCAAAGGGACTTCAAACACTTCAATAAGGGACATGAACATGTTCAGTGGGGCCCATCATCTTCTTGAAGAATAAATAAAAAAAATATATTTATTTTACTACGAATTTGCTTCGTTTTAAATTTTGAATTTTGAATGATGAATTTAAGAATCTGGTTCTTTTAAGTTATCACCACTCCCCTTATTTTTATTATTATAGTGAATATTTCAAAATCCATTGTTTTAAAGGCTTGGATAATTCATAATGTGATATATTACTGTATTTGTATAATCCCACATTTATATTTACTACTGAAATAACGACCATTATTTTCATTGGGGTCCATTATCTTGCCAAAAATTAAATTAAAATAAAATATAATATAATATCATCTGAATTTGGTTTGTTGGTATCTGATCACTTACATTTTTTATAAAATACACTTTTTAATATTGGAATATCATAAAGTAAGTTATTCATATTTTAATATAGTTAAATAAAAAAAAGGGCTTCTTAAATTATTATATATACTAAATTATAATAATAATAATATTGAAGTCGATCTAAATTATACAGTAAGTTATAATATTACAAAAATATGTCTTTTAACATTTTAAACTTTTAACTCTACAAAAAGATTTTTAAAAAATGTAAAATGAAAGGAAAATTACTGAAGTTAGAAAATGTTTTTATTTATAAACCTTTGCCTCATTATCCCAGCACGCCCACGGTTTTTTGTTTGCTCTGGATTGTGAATTTTCGTTCAAAAATCCACACATAATATCCACTTTATAATTACATATTATAAGGTTATGGTTGAAGAAGAATTTTAAAATGTTCTCTACTTCCCCAGCACGCTCACTGTTTTTTGCATAGGCGTGCGAATATGTTTTTTTTCGTAGATGTTCATGCTGGTGAAATCATACTTGACGATAATCTTGATGGGTTGGTCTTTGGAATCTCTTGTTTCACTCAAAAATGGGATTCATAAATATTATTTATATAAATATCTAAATGTAAAATTCCTTTAAACGGTCGAAAAAAAATCGATAGTTTTTATTAGAAATCTTAAACGGCGTTTTAGATTTTTTCAGTTGAACGGTGATTAATATTCTATTACAATAATACATTCAATACACTATTACATTTTATTTTTTTGCTTAAGACAGATCGTACAGTATTTGTATAACACCACTCGAAATACTATAAAACTAAAATCAACGTTCATAATATAATATTTTGTATACAATTTAATTTTAAATCCAAGCATATATTATAATGATGTACATTTTTGATTATAGCATTAAAAGAAGACATTTCATAACTCAGTTATATACAAATGTATAGTATTTATTTAGAAATTAGAAATTTGTATTCCATAATCGATCAAATTTTATGATTTAGATAAGACAGAACTAGATTTATTCAAAATATTAGTACGTTATAAAAACAATAATTTTCAAACATTATTAACTATTATCATCACTACTATTTAAAATCATATTTGACGCTCAGCACCACTACTCTAAAGTTAGTCATGACTCAGTTGGTGTAGTTGTTTGACCAACTTTAAGCAACGGTTTGATAATTAGCTACTCAGTAATAAAGTGAGTTTGTTTCTTATATTTTAGTTAAGCGTATTTAAACGTCCTGTTAGTTAATCACTTTAAACTAAGTAAGTTGTGAGACTACGGAGTAAGCAATGACCCGCTGAGTTTGTGAGAAATATACGCGTACATTATCTGTACTGAATACCACATCGACTGCGTTCTACAACAATAATGAAACCATTATAATAAAAAAATAAACCGGGGAACTCTTATTTGCTGTATATCATGTAAATCAAGTAGCTACTAGACGTTTATAGATAATAATATATTAATTTTGAATTCACTAATAAACGACTTTATTATACGGCGAAACTAATTGTTAGCAAAGATATGAACAAACTTATGTTACTATAATAATACGTTTACCATATATTATTTTATATTCAAATTTAATCGAGTATAATAATATTATAATATGTACTGGCACAAAGTTGCAAGTCTTTGCAAATAATATTTGAGGAATAAGAACTAAATATTCTAAATTGTCTAAGAAAAATCGTCATTTTTCATTCAAATTTTAAAAAATTTATGTACTTTGATATTTTTTAACTACTGCAAGAACAAGATATCAGGAACTTTAATACTAATTTTTCCAATCTTTTTGATCAAACGATAAAATTAGTTTCAATATTAATTGAAAAAAAAAACTATTAAAAAAATAAAATATACATAATATGAAAGATTAAAGAGCAAAAATATTCTGAAACTTGAATTAAATCTAGAAAATGCTAAACATAACTAAATATTTCATGAAAATGAAAATTGTTATTATTTTTCTTTTTTAATTATTAAAACATTATATATTACAATAAAAGAAAGGGTTTTAAATACCGCTCTGCTGTTCACTGTAATGGGTGGTGCGTTAAATTTTAATTCAATGATATGATATCATTGTATGTGAAAAACGATTCTAAGCGAAGACCGTCTGTCAGTATATCTATATTATAATAATATTTTTAAATTAGAAAAAAATTACTAAGATCGTTATTCTTTGTTAAAATATCCAAATTTTAACTAATTAAAATAGCAATAAAAAACAATTTGTTTTTATATTTATTAGATTTTTTGGTGACAATATGAACTACTTATATCCAGATTGTGGTTTTATGTTCAGTTTTTTTTTAATTTCCATGAATAAAAACTTATGAGGAATCTTGAATTCATTTTTTTAGGTATTTTGCCTGATCGAACAATTTTTATAGATAGTATTTAAAAAAACTAATAAAAATTGAAACTTGTTTATGGCAATAAATTAATCAAAAAATATTTTTAGTATTGAATAATGTATAGAAAATTGTAATATAAGCATCCAGTGGAAACTAAAAGTACCTACTGTTATTAATGTTTTAGTTAGGTACACCAAAAGAACTAAATCGATTTGGTCGAAAAGTGGTTATGCGTAAAAATTATTTTTTTCCTTGTTTATTTTTTTCGTTTTTCTTGACGCTTATAAAAACTTCTGGGAATTTTCGATTTTGACTTTTCTAAAGTAGCAACTAGATTCATTTTCCTACCAAAAAAAAAATACTGATGTTGAAAATCAAAGAATTAATTCGACTACTTATTATGTAAAAAAAAAAAAACATTGTAAAATCAATACATTCATCACTCCGTTTAGAATCCAAAACAAAATCAATTTTGTCAAAAATTGGTATTTAGTAAATCCCGTTTTGACGTTTTATTTATTACTTTTTTGTAGAAACCTACTGGTAAATTCTTAAATAATATATCCTCGTTAAGTACTAACTAGATCAGTTTTTCTCTCAAAAACCATTCTCAATTTAGTACATTAATATGTTGATGAAATTTACTGCTCAACACGTGATGACAGACTATCAAACAGCGTCATCGTAAAACTTTTATGTTTAGCTAAACTGAAGTCAAACAAAACAATCGACCACTACTAAACCCAAACCATGTTTCAGCATGAATACCTCTTTATGTTCACGCGTTTGTCCCTTCAAAAACTAAGAGAACCGTGGTCTTTCACATAACTTGGTGTCACACGGCAGCAGAATGAACCCTAGCCAACCACTTATCTATATACGTAGACTTACTTTCGTCACCAAAAACCAATAAAAGAAGAAAATGATTTTCTTTACGTCTTTTCGAGTAATTATTAATCTAATAGCATAAACCCTGCCCAGAGACTATAGGGTCTATATTTTATACTGCACACTTTATATGAATTTATCATGGATTATCTTATCACATCTCCCTCACCAACCAGTAAATATTATAAAATAGCATGCATGCAACCGCCAACTAAACACTGATCCGGTGCTTGACTGTTTAGAGTTGCATCAGCAGATAAAGGAAATTCATATTCAAATGTTGAGAAATTAAGAGAGGATTTTATAAAAATAAAAATATAGTAAAACTGTTCCTAAGATCCAAGATTACTTAGAAGATCAACTTGAATATTTTTACAGGATCGAATACTATTCATTCGAAATTTTGGATTTTTTGTCTAGCTTTTATAACGACAAATGCAATCAACGGAACACGGTAAAAATGTAAAAAAAAAAAAAAAACGAAAATATAAATACGAAATATATAATATTTTGATAGGTACCTACCTATAATCTTAGGTTTTGGAATTGTTTCCGCGCAACGATTACAGCAAAATGTATGGATAAAATTTGAAATCGTGCAGAAAATCAACGGATTTTCGTGATGCCAGTCACTGGAAATGTCGTATTTCACGCGGTCCGCGTGGTACCGTACGTGATTTCCGTGCCCGATGCCCCGGGGTGGGGGGGGGGGGGGAGAGGGGGAGGGGGGGGGGGTTGAAAATTATTAATAACGTATAATATTCGTAAAGATATCGGCCGGTGCATTTGTAACTGTACCGCGGCGTGCGCCGGTCCGGTGCGCGCCGTCATTTAAGTGCGACGAAGGCGTATGCCCCGGAACGTAGCGCGTTGCGGTTTCAGTCGCTAAAAAGCCACCACCGCCGACACGGGTCGTGTGAAAGCTGCCACTGCCGACGCCGCCGCCGCCGTAGGTATAGTGCCCGCGAAACGTGCCAACGGATAATAAAAATAATATCGTAATATTCACGATCGGAGTCGCGAACGCCCCCCCCTCCCCCACCCACCCCCCACCGCAACGATGATCGCGAAAAAGTGACACCCGGACGAGCGCGGTTTGCAGTTTTTCGATTTTTTCCCCGTTGTTTCGGGCGGTCGGCGTTATACCATTACCACGCTTAACGTGCGGTAACCGCGGTCGTCGCGTTTTCGGTGATTGGTGCGATGTGTAATTATTATTATTGTATCGTCGGGCATTGACGATTCCGGCTGGACCTGCGGCACATCCATACAGCGGTAAGACGCCAGCGGACGACCAACTCGGACCGCACAACTATAATAATATTATTATAGTCGACTACTCGGTAAACACATTTTCTCATGATTAATATTTTTGTCCACGTGGAATTCTCCCGTCAAGCGGCTCGGCCCGACGACGGTGCACTGAAAATTATATCAATCGTACAATATTTACGTTGAACTGCAATGTCTGTGATAAGTCTGTGGTTTTGAGGAAACGCCACATATTTAAGCGTTTTACTGATGACGGCCGCTCAACCGAAATGATTATATTACCGGTGCCTTGTCGTGTTTGTATTTTTTATTACGATATCCGCGTGTCAATCAGTGTGTACGATACGCGTTTCAAGAGTAACCAAGCAATATGAAAAAAGCTCTTGTTTTAGTGTGCGTTCATTAACTTGAGTTCACTTTTGTAAACCATAAAGATAAATGAACAATGAACTTGCTACAGCTTTGGCATTTCTACATAATATGCCAGTGTATCAACGTTCTCTTTTTACACGCAATGTGTTTATTAAAAAACAAACACTGAAACACACTAACCTCACCTGTTTATAACAATAAAATTTTACTCTATGGTCTTACGTACAAATCGTATGATGAAAACTTTGAACGTAAGCAATACAACTTTACGTAATACGGAATTCTAGAATGTCTAATAACAGCACTACGCTATTTTATAAGTTTCTGCTAACAAAAGTTCCACGAAATCTGCTCTTAAATAGGTAGCAACTTGAGAAACGTTATTTTGATTATCATATAAGCAAATAAGCAATTTATTTTATAATCTCATTGTCTTATAATATTATACGTTTAAACGACTTACAATTATTGGGTTTTACATATCTTGTCCTAGGTATGGGTATAAATTATTTATTAATTGAGTTATATGGGTGGATAGGTAATGATTTTATATGACAAAACAAAATTTTTTACATGATGGTAAATTAGCCTAATAATACCTATTACTACACAAAAAAATTAAATGAAACGAATTTACCTCTTTGGCTTGGATAAAAATTATTGAAACATCAATACATTATTAGTTTATATTGCGTTTTTCATCAACCGACTCAATATGTCAAATTTTAGTTATTTATTTAACCTTTTGATGTCCACTAATTAAAACATAATATTACGTAAATTTAAATACATTCAGTATATTTTCAATTAACTAAACTATACTAGGTTAATAAATAATATATGGCTGACAGAACGTTTCCACTTAACACTTTTTTTTATATCCAATGATTCGCCATTGAATTCAAATTCAATACATCTACCACAGTGCCATACTCAATAATGAGGTACGTTAGATACCTAATACAGGTATAGCAGATAAAGTACCCTGGTTTTTAAAATTTAAAATTTAGTAAATAAATGTAAGATACAAACAATAATAAATCACGTCATGTTCAGACATCAAGATGTTTTATAAAAATCGTCAACATTGGTTTCATACAATATTAATTAGTATCTATATTGTATGCAAAATTTAAATATATATTACAAATTAAAATTTGAAAATCTGGACTCACATTGGAACCAGATGAGACGTCAAATAGACTTAAAATAAATTATTTAAAATAAAATTGTACATGGTAGTAACTGTAATTATAAATGTCAAATATTTTTAATCAGTGTTAAAAATAAAAAATATATTAAAAATTATAAAAGTAGGTACTTAGCTAAAACTCGTTAAATCAATATAAAAGTTTTTTGGAAGACATTGTACAATTCGACATCATTTTATGATTGTAAATATTGCGGGCAACAAAAGTGCTGGCCGTGCAGCTATAGGTACAAAGTACTCATAATATATATGTGGGCGATATATTTTAAGATGTTATAAATAAAAAAATAAAACTGTTGTATGTCAGGCTATGGCCAAGGAGGTTGTATATAATATAGGTAAAACGTATTAAATAGGTATTATATAATTTCAAATTGCCGACCACTTAGGGGATCCCAATCAATATGAACAATATACGTAATTATTGTGAAACCATTTGATAAAGATAATAGATCTTTTGCACAAGGTGTTATATTATACGCTATATACACAACACTGAAAGGGTATAGAAAAATAATCATAACGCTATTATTATAGTTATTTTCAAATATTTTAACTGTTTAAATCAATAATATCGATTTTCTGACATAATACAAAACTATAATACATACCTATGTCCTATATGATATATGATATAGCAAATTCTTTGTTTTAAAATACATAAAATCATGTGTACAATGTGGTGAAAATAACGAAAGATAGATTATTAAGCATGTATTTAAATTTGGATCTCATTGGCCTTGATTAAAATTGTAAATCATTAAAAATTTTTGAAGAAATCACATTTTTTTTTTTTTTTAAACAATTTTAAAATCAGTGAAAATGATCTAAATATTTTATGTAGTATTTAAAAATTGTATTTAATTAATTAATAATATTGAAGTACTAACTAGTTACTATACTACAATACTCTTAGATGTATATTGTTATTAATAAACAACACCATAAATAGAATAATCATTTCAGTTAAATTAAAAATTTATTACAATATTATGTTTCACTTTTTTTTATTAAAAATAATACAAATTTGAAAAAATCTTTATAAATGTTTTCAAAATTAATTTTAATGGAAAGTGGTTTTGAATTTAGTGCATTGGTTCAACGCATTTTTAAATGGATTTATCGATTTCAAATAAACGTTCTATATTGTTATATTAAACGTATGTTTCAACTGTGAAATTAACGATCATAGTATTAATGAACTATGCATCTACGGAATTATAAAATGTTTGGATGATAAAATTGGTTTGTATATTATACATTCAGGGTATTGGAGTATACTCCCATGTATATACCGTGTTCCAAAAGATAACGGTCACTTTTCGCGCATACAACTGACGGCTGCGGCAGTGCAAAGACCAAACTCTTCCACCACCATGCTAGCCGACGATCGTCATCGTATTCGAGAAACGTCGGCTAGCATGGTGGTGGAAGTTTGGCCTTTGCACGGCCGCAGCCGTCAGTTTTATGCGCGAAAAGTGACCGTTATCTTTTGGAACAAGGTATAGGTAACGTGATTGCTCCTCGTAGACCCAAACAAGAAAATTGCACATTCACCGTTGGTGACTTAATAAATACTCTTAGAGATACGAGATACATTCACTTTGGTATGTCCAAGTATATATAAAAAAACATACTAAAGTATAAAATGATGCATGAGTGCGTGACTTCACATCGTCGTGTCCAGTAATCTGTTTGCATTTCTGAATGCGCCCTTTTACCACTTTGTATACCAAGAACACAAAAGCTCTGAAGCACATAGTGTCCAGGTTAAATTTTCTTCTCAGACGAGACCACCGAACCATTGATCACTTCATCAAATCTAATCAATAATTGTTTTGGACAGTAACAATTCATTATAATAGAGTGATCGATAAAGAAAAACTATGAAAACATTTACTGGTCATTAGGTACCATTAAAATAACTAATATTTAATAATTTATATTGCATACTGTATTATAACAATATAATATAATATGGTAAATAAAATAGACATTAACACTGTTACGATTGTTTATTTATTTAAAATATTATATTATTATGTGTATAGACTATAGGTATTGTGGTCGTAGGATATATTATTCAAAACGAAAATCGTACGGTATTCATTTGATTAGACTAAACTCAAAATAACCAACTACCTTATGTACTGAAGTTTTGAACTTTCAAGTCGGTCGGTGCAACCGCAAGTCGATGAGTCCACGGCTGTGTATAATATGGTGCAGCAGCCGTTACCTATAATTGTATAGAAAGGCGACCACTTATTCGAACTCGCAAAGACGCATAGATTTGGCGATAATGACAAATTCCGTATTGTGACAGTGTACCTATTATACTGATATTATGTCGTGACAGAAACGCTCTTAAAACAACATGTTAGCCGGTAAAAATGTACTTTATTTTAAACAGTACATTTTAAAATAGTGTCAATAGGTATACATGTATAATAGTAGAATATTCCTATCTCACTCAATATTTGCATATAAATAAAAAATATTATCAGTACTTAAATCAAGTGATAAATCCCTTTCAATAATAATTATTGTTAAATTGTTTATAACAAATTCATAACTATAAATTATCATAGAGGGAAAGGCTTTTCTGAAGTTACACTACGTGCAATGTGCATACATGATAAATCCAACACTAAGGAGTAAAGTATGATGTTAGTATGTTATGTTGATCTTAATGATATTAGCTGTTAATTATCTATTACAATATGATTAGGATAATTTGACATAAATATTTTTTTTGTTTCAAGAATTTTGGCTTTCAAGGTCTTTACAAAAATATTCATTGTATCTTAAAAATTGTAGAGGTTAATTGAAATACAGGGAGTTCCAAGCGGCAAGCACTTCAAGCTTCCCCTAGCTGTGTCACTGGGCCTTTGGACATCGATGTTGGACTTCTAGTTACAAAATAGTTTAGATATATTTAAATCAATGTAAGTAATTCTAAATCTTAAAATCTGATTTCTAATGGAAATTTAAATGGAAATATGTTGTGTTTTTCAAGTGTTTCTATTCTTCTGCTCTTAACAATTATTATTATTTATTTTCTTTTAAAAATTAGCATAATTAAATGTTAGGACATTTTCATAATTTATCCATCTTGGATATATACTTAAATAAACATACACGAATAGTCTAACTTTTATTCTCTCACTCAATATTTGCATTATCATTTATAAAATATTATATCTAAACAATTTTCATCTTAACACAATAATAATCATAAAACAGCATATAACTATCTAAGTATATAACGTTCTGGTGTTTAATTTATTTATTTTACTTTGTTTAAATGAATTCTTTCCGTACAATAAGTGTGCAATTTAGGAAAACAAAATGTACAGTCAATTAAATTTTCCAAGTGACCTGAGTACCTAACCAAAAACAGTGACTTTAAGTCAGCAAAATAATATACTCTACGAATTTCACGTATGAAATAATTTTAAATGTCTTAATAATAATATATTATTTTTGTATAATTTATCAAAACTAATAAAACCAAATGGTTTCTTATTTATTCAGACATTAAAACAAGAGTTTTTAAACTTAAATTATTGACCATTTAAAATGTAATACGATAATTAGGTACCTAATGAAAAAAATTTAACAATGTTTTTTATACGATATTTTTTATTAGAAAATAGAAATATTAATGCTGTACTATAGTTATAGTTAATGAATTATTAATTATTCATTTATAACATCTACACAATTATATACATTAGTAATATTGTTGTTGATAAACACGAAAAACAATATTATTGGTATCCAGATATTATATATTTATTTAAAAGCTTAATAAAAAGAAGTCATAAAATATTGAAGAAAATTAAAATGTTGCAACCTAAAATATATTTTCATTTCATTTCTAAAGATTTTACGAGGCTTAAAGAAGCATTATATTAGTTGTCACATAATTATTAAGGAACTTACCTTATATAATAACAGTTTTTTGTTCCATGAGTCGTAACAGAAGACAATACAATTTTATTGAGAAACCACATTTTACACCATAGAGGTAATAACTTTATCAATGTAATATGAAAGCCATTTTTGTTTTCAAACTCAAATTAGTCTTGTGACATTTTGTCTGTCGTCTACAAAAAATACAAATACTTAACGCCAGATTGAGTTATTTTCCGTGTGAAACAATTTATTCAATGAAAATATTGAATGAGTAATGTCCTGATTTATATTTAAATAATAACCTTAATATTTAAAAATATATGAACGTATATAATATGCGAGTTAGATTGCTAAATGGTAGTTTCTTACAGAGCAACAATGGAATACCTTGGCATTATTTTTATTATGTGTTCAAATTAAATCTGAAGAGATGTAACAAAATCTAAGCCTGTCTATATAATTAAAATGTCATATATTGAACAAGTTCTACAAATTTTAATGCACGTTAGATACTTTATTTTCAATTTAAATTGGTTGAATAATATTAAACATAGTTTTTGATATTATATAATATATTAAGCAAATACATTCGTATACAAACTTATAATTGGTAAGTTTACATTTGAATGTTTTTATTAATTAAATATGAACATGGATAGATATTACAAGCAAATAAGTTTCAAAAAGTTACACAAAATAGCCAAACAAGTGTGATAGGATTATAATCAACTTATAATAAATATAAATGTACCACTCACTTATTTATAATTCAATTTGCTTCAACAGTGGATTATGAATTATGATTATCAAAGATAAACGATAAAAGCAATGATAACCATCAGATTGAAATATCAATTAAAACTAGAGACTGATATTTATTTATCTTGCTTGTATTAAAATTTTTAAAAGTCAACCAGTTTCTTTTAAATTTATTCTGAATTCAATATTTGTATGATAATATAGTAACATTTTTAACGAAACCAAGATTGGGGAACAAGGGGGTGGAGCGGAGAACTTAATGCTTAAGCCGAATTGTACAGAATCCTTTTTAATGCAGAGTCTCAAATTGACATAAAAATCAATGCTTGACAACATAAATCAAAAATTATTTTTAATGATAAAATAAATAGCTCAACACTGTTTTACTTTAATATGGAAAACATCGAAAAACATAATGTGCCATTATGGGGTGGTTTAATGGTGTACTTATTATGATTATGTTTTTATTTTTAGAGCATGGCAATAGGATAATAACTTATATTAATTGATTTTAATTATTTTTAAACACAGCTATTTAGGTATGCAAAAATATTTTTTTCTGAAACCATTTCTACATAATATTCAGTTAGGTATTAAAAATATAGTTTTTTCCCTCTAATAGCATAACCACATAGGTAATACTTTTCACTGTCCTTCAGAATTTAAAGACTCGCTGTGATACCAATTTATCGTCTCAAGTCACAACTTTATAATATGATATTAGATT
This sequence comes from Metopolophium dirhodum, assembly GCF_019925205.1. NCBI lineage: Eukaryota > Metazoa > Arthropoda > Insecta > Hemiptera > Aphididae > Metopolophium > Metopolophium dirhodum. The sequence goes on along the minus strand of NC_083563.1, from coordinate 39,499,167 downwards.
ATATTGATTGATGCATGCAGTTAATAAATTGAAAAACTGAGTAAAAACAACCTTATAATGAAACCCTTGACACGAGCATGGCCGAGTCTTCGGAATAATTTTGTGTCTCAAAATATAAATGAAACAATACTTTTGACACAAAAACGCGAACATATATTATTTGGTAGTCAGTACTAATCAAGAAAAATAATGTATAAAAAGTACGTAATCCAATAAATACATTGCATTTTACTTAATTGGGTGTATACATTACACTTAAATGTGAAAAACAAATACAATATTGTACAAATATATATGAAACATATATAGGTTATCATCAATAATTATACCTATAGACTTAAATATTATTTCTGAAATAAATAAACGATATGCAATTTTGTGCTGAGAACAATTTCTATATACCTACCCTGTTATAAGTGGTCACCGTTCCTGCACCTCGAGCAAATAAATAAATACAGACATGTTTAGATTCTATTATTATATTTTTAATTCAATAATCAAATAGTTTAACTCAAAGTATATTTATATGATGTATGTTTAATACGCATGTACTTTTGCTTTAATATTTACTGTTGATATACTTCAACTATCCCTTAAAAAAAGTAATAATATTAGTAATTTATATTATTTATGCACAAAAACCATAACGAATTATATTATTGTAGGGACTAACTAACACGTTTAATTATTGAATTCTATTGATAATTTCAAACGTTTCGTCATTGAACGAAAATAATTTAAATTACTTATAATAATGTTTTAATATATAAATCATACTTATACAGTTACATATACTATACATTTTATGAAAAAACAAAATATTTAAAACAAGTGCACTTTACTCATAAATTGTATTATGCCTGAAGACCTCAGGACGATCGCAATATTAAAATCATGCTAGGTAATTGCTATGTTAGTGGGAATAAAACTAACTTCTAAGTATATAAGTAAATCTTTGTAAGTACGAAAGAGTATAAAAGACAAATTAAATTACCTGCGTTTTACTTTCACAGTTAAATCATTGTGCGCATCTGAGTCGTATTTTTTCACCGCTACATTTGTCATTGAAAAAATACTTAGGTACATTTTTCTAAACTATATTGAACTCACTGCCGTATTACTCTCGAGTCTTATTATCATAATGTTACATTGGAAGTATTCATTTAAAATTTAAAATTATTACACACATAAATACATACAAATTTATATTTACGATATTTGTTGAACAAATATTGATTCATATTGATAAAGGTATCATACTGGGAATAAAAGTACGTCAAATTAGTATATTATTATATTTAAATTTGCTACTTTACATTTACATTTTTTGGGCATTTACGTGGTACATCTGTATTTTTTTTTTTTTTTTTTGCTGAAAACAATGGGGCGATAATAACTAGACGCTCGGCTATAATAGCTATATGAAGGTGAATTAATTCATACCTACTTTATATGTCATATTATATTATAGGTTAATATATTACTATAAACTGTTTTAATCTGAATTAAAATTTTGTTTCTTTGTATATTAGTGGTTTCTTATACTTTTAAATAATTTCAAGCGTAAAAAAAATTCTCCCATTTTTATCCTTATTCGCAGTGATGTTTTTTTTTTTAACACTTTCAAATAGTAAAAAATATACAATTGTTTCAAGTGGTATACTACCACACATTGGGAAGTGCACTGAGGACTGAGTAGAAGGTACTTTATTTGTTTTGTTTTTCCAATTTCGCTCATGTTTGTTAGGAAATCACAATAAATTGAAAAAAAAATATAATTTGTGTTTTTATTTTCATAAGATATCTCTTTTTTTATTATTTAAATTGAATTAGGTACCTACTATACAAATTTAATAATGTGATAAATATATATTTTTGATAAGAAAATATAATTTAAATGGATAAAGTTTAACAGAATTTAAATAAATATATTATCTGAATTTTCCTACATAAGATATTGACGAACTGACTATTTGTATAGAAAGCAGCATTTATGAAGGCAAATTGTCATAATAAGTGTATGCAATATTAATCAGTTATCTCATTATCTGATATTATACAAACTAATACGTTAATATGTTATAAAAATAAATGGGCACCTAGTCTTATAGTAAAGTTAGAAGTTTTGGAAAAATAATAAACATAAACTCAAAGGTTGTACTTAAATAATTATAGTAAAGTCTAAACAAGAAAATATTTTGTTTGCCTAAGTACTTATATTTATAATGATTTAATGAATAAAAAACGTTTAAAACGTATTCGTGCATGTAATACATGTCATAAAATGAATACCCATGATATTTTAGTGGAAAATAAATTGATTGTCTCGTACAGTTTTTTTATCGATAAATGGACAAAGGTATCGTACGTATGTGTACTCTTAAATTTTGTAGTGGAATATGATATGTTCCTTTCGCTTGTATCGCACAGTTGAAATGATTTAAAAAATTTAATAAAAAAATGTTGACTAAAAAAACAAACCGTATCGTGTCATCTTTGACGTGATTTTTGATGATTGTTTCATGTTAAAAAAACAGCTTTAGTGTCTTAGAAAAATGCTGTAATACATTGCTTATATTATGAAGAAATAAAATATGTACAGTTTAGACAATTTTATTTTACTATTATTTAACAGTCCAAAATAGTATTTTTGGTATCATTTAATACATCTACGTAAAAAAGGCACATTTATAATATCAGTTTGTTTAGTAAATATTTTTATTTTTATAAAATATTATTATTAATTATATTGGAGTAAGTACCTTAATATGCATTTAAGATACAACAAAATTGTTCTAATCAACATACTTACATATTTTTTAAACGAAAAGAATGTTCTTAAAAAATGTATTGTTGTTTTATTGGAATGTTTTTTATTTTATTCTTATGAATGTATGTTGTTGCTATACCAAAAATGTAATCACTAGGACAGACTAGGTACTTCAGACTTTTGAGACTTAACATGACTATAATATTATATGAGTCATTTTTTTAATTTTTTATTATATAGTCGAACATATTATATTTGATTTAAAATGTACTATTTAAAAAAATAATATATAAATATTTATTTTTTTAATTAAGTTTTATAAAACTGTAGTTTTTACAAATTCGTATTCCATTTTGGGTACCTATTTGATCAACAAATAATTATTTTTAAACATAAATTGCATATAATATCACTTGTGGTTTTTGGAATCATATCATGACGGGTACCAAGTGTTAAATCTAAATCTACACTATCGACAGAAGTTTCCATATTATAATACCATGTAAAATAAACCAATGTAATACGGGTAGTAAGTATTTTATTGCGGTCAAAGTATTTGCACGGTACTTGTACGGTATTTTATTATTTTTATCATTACATTCAGGCGATTTTATATAATATTATATTAGGACATTTTGCCATGGCGTGCATAATGGTTAACACAAGACAAGGTACGATATTTTTTTTCATTTAATATCACGTGATTCATAATTTTGGCATCAACGACGAGGTAATTAGCCAATACATATTACACGTTCGTATTAGGTACTTACAAAATACAATAACGTAGGTAAAATGCGTAATTATCAATGAACAATATTGAAAAAAAAACTTTTGTAAATTCCCTGGATAATTTATTAAATACGTAATTGTTTGTATTTAAATATAAGTCGGTATATAAATTGCTAGATTAATAATAAAATAAACTGGTTTTTATATAAGATTAAACGTGCATTAATTCACTCAAGATTTTACTATTCAGATACTTTATGATGCCACATTATATAAATATAATTTAATTTTTAATTTTTAATTCTTATCTTCTAATTTTAATTTTTCTTATTAAATTGTGTTTTTAAAGTTGTTTAACGAATGAAATTCATATAGTATTAAAACTTACAATTCACATGAAGTTTTAATAGTTTTATAAACAAATTTCAATTAGTTTGAGCTTATTTATTTTTAAATCCCCTTATTATAAATTTATAAGTATAACAAGATCTTCAAAATACTTCAGTTATTCAGGAAATGTTTTAATTTATTTTGCTTTTAAAATAACTTTGTACGATGTCTTGTTTTATTAATAATGTTTAACGTTGTCTGGTTTTGCATTGTTATTCCTGCCAATTTAGTAAAACAACTTTTATTTGTATGGCCGTCTTTGGTTTTTGTATTTGTAAATAATGAAATCTAAAATAATTGTGATACAGGTGTAGTCTTGGTGAAATCATGGACACGGCTATTTCTTGTTTGTGTTGTGATATAACTTATTATTAAATCAATGAAAAATCACCAACTTTTAAAGGACTCACAATGGAGTTCGGCTTAACTCACTTTTGATTTAATTTTCAAATATCTTCTACAATTATCTGTAGTCTATTCCCTGAAGCGTATAGAAATGCTTGGTAAAACCAAAAAAAAAAAATACGATTTTCAAAGTTGGTACCTACTTACATATATTATTATTATAGGTACTGAACAAATAAGATTTCTTATCACTATGGGTTATTGTACATAAAGATAACGTGAATATTTTAATTATTGATGTTGAATTTCTCAATATTTTTTCAGAACCTTAAAACAAAACGACGTGTGTACATAATATTGTAACTTAGTTTTGCACTATTAACTCGATATAAAAATCTATGAACAATGATAGTCACAGATATTATTCATGTATAGGTATTAGAAATATAAAATCTTTTCGAACTTTTACCTGTTAAATCACGGTTTGTTAATGCTATAACTAATTTTTAGTATTTTATAGGAGCACTACAATACTAGCTACATGTATTTTGAATTATTAATTAGATCGATCCATTTTTTTTTTCAATAAATTTATTACGCTTTAGATAATATTTGCGTATTTATAATATATACATGAGCGTCCTCAATTAAAAGTTTATCTTTACTGTTAAATAATAATATGAACACGTGAGTGTTGTGGCTCTACCTTTTTCACTACGTGCGCATTGTAATCAATAATTTGATATAATATTATGAAAAAAAAAATACAATCATAAAAATATTTCAGCCATATAAATTCCAACCAAAAAAATATTCAGTTACGTTAATTTGTATAACTTTATAATTCACTATAATTCTATAATATGATTGATATCAATTGTATGCTTAAAATATATGAAATGCATATACAATAATTATGTCGAGTGTACTCTATGGTACGCTAGGGGCTAGTTATAACTTCAAAATTAAAAACAAATCGTCTCGTTTTTAATCAATTTATTTAATGAAAATCGGCATTGTACGTTTTCAAACTGATAAGCAATGATTGTGTTGTCCACCATGATTGCTATACATCTACTGTTCTTGCCGCCCAAACTATATTTATTGCAAACCGTGATGTACATATCTATTTGAATGCAATATATTACCTTTATTTATTTTATACGCCTACTGTGGTGAGACACCTGACCAATATATTATGGGAACATGAGCTATCGAACACAGTCGGTCAGCTACCCAGGTGAATCATTCGCTCAAACGCTGTGATGGTTACACATTGGAAGATGTACGAAAGAAGCTACACTCTCCGGATAGCTGTACATGTGGGTGTACCAGTAAAATCGTACCCCGAAATATTACCCTGCGGGGAGGGTAAGATTTTCCTATTACACGCCGCTCCCTTCAATAACATACACAAACTGGCCCAATCGGATATGAATTATTCTTTATGAAGACGAAAATAACACCAATATATTATTATGAACCTATGAAATTCCCGTGAATTTGCTTCTTGAGAACGGTAATAAGAATATTGGGATAAATTCATCGGAACAAACACTTTCATTTTGAAATATACATATTATTACGCTTAATACATTTTTGGATAATTTAGTACCTATTTTAAATATTTGCACCTATTGTATACAAACTTTTTTTAGATTTTAATGTACGTTTAATGTTTGATGATTTAATGTACGTAGTTTATGTTGTTTAGTTAATTTTTTAACATTTGTAGTGAATTTTATACTGCATTTTTAAGGTATTTAATGCATTTAATTCATAGCCCTACGTATAACTAACTAACCCCTAAGTCCGAATTTTTTTTCTCGTCACTTAAGAAAAATAAATTAAGTAGGTACCAACCAACGAGTGTAAATACCCGGGGATTGTGTTTGGTGACAGATTAAAACAATGCAAATTCGTGTTTCGTTATAAATAATTCACATTATTGATAATAAATAAATTATACAATGTACAGTTTATTAGTTTTCGTTTGTACTTTTTTATAATAAATTATAGTATGTATAGTGTGTATTATAGTAATATAATATAGCTTAATTACTACACACGCATTTCACTCATAACGTTGTACTATTACAAAACTATATTAAATTAAGTACCTCTGAAAAATAAGTCGACTATTTTATACTTGACTTAAAATAATGTATAATTGTATACTATTCACGTGCTGCTCGTTTAAACATTTACCATGCGTGTTGAATGGGCATCGACGTATTGTTATACGCCGAACTGTTTCGTATTAAAATAACAACGATTATTATAACGGTTTTATAATGATTGTTTTGTCCAATTCTAGAAATATTATATCTTAATTTGCTTGGTTTTTTGTCACTTAAACAAATTAGCTTTGAATCAGGAACTTTATATAATATGCGCGTTAAAACGGGTCCTTCTTATAGTTAAACAACTAAGAATTTTTTAATACCAGTATATTTCGTACAATAGGAATAAACATATTATGAAAGTTATTATTCAGAAAAGTTAAGAGTTACGTTTCATAATAATAACAGGTAAAGGACAAAATATTTTATTTGTACAAAATGTATGTTGACAACAATACACAACCTTTTTTTAAATTTTTTATTAGGTTTTTTAAGGCTTCGACGACTGAGGTCTTTAGCCTGTAAAGTTGGTAGGGTTGGGACAGTTGGTACGGTCGGTTAGGAACACGTGTATGTGTGGCAAGGTATTTGCGCAATACGAACCCGCGGGTCACCCATCCGAGAACTAGTGGCAGAGGCCGTTGCTTACTCTCAATCACGTCGCATGATTGATTTCAGCTACTGCGCCGCGCCGAGCCACGCAATAATTTTGTTTATTTTAAACGTTTGATTTTTTTCTTTCTTGTGTGAAATTACAATAAATTTCACAAATGTCTTAATCATTATTAAATTGTTGTACTACGTTGTTGTGATTAATATTTGAATATTAACAGTTTGGAACCAAAATGAAAACAATAAATTAAGTACTTATATAGCATAAAATATATGACAGTTATTAAGCACCCCTATCAAACGTATAGATTTTAGTATTACAAATTACGATGGACATCAAAAGTAATCCGATAGAACAATATTCATTAACGTAATTTTACAATTTAATACGCCAAGTTCTATGTATTAATTGCTCATAGACACTTAAGATGTACGTTCCAAATAGTGGGATCTTAAAAGGATTTCGAAAAAATAAAAGTAGTAGTCTCGTAAAGAGGTGAGCAAAAATATTATAATTTCCTATCAACAATTTCGTAGTAATTAGAATATTTGTATACATCTTCATTATACATTCTTGTTTGTTCCAAAGTTTTGATATCATTGTATAATAAAACATATTTATATAATAATATATCTACAGACATAAAATAAAATAAAATGTTTGAGTCTGTATCTGTTGAATATCATTCATTCTAAGAATATATTTTTTGAAATGTCAATATTTATTTAGTACCCATAGGTACATAATATTATGTAGAAAATAATATATTATTAAAGAGTCACAATACTTACTTTTTAACAAAAAGAAAGAAGGAGCAATGTAGTTAAATGTAATATACTACCTTAATATTAATGTAAATATAATTTTCATTTTAAATATTCTAGTCGTTCAAAATGTATGAACAATACAATATTGATGGTCTTGCATTGTATTCAACCATCGATCAATAGAATTCTTATGAAGGAACAGCATGGCTTTCGCCCTGGTCGTTCCACCATTACCTGAAATGTAGTCTTTAACAACTATGTAAACCAATTTTTTAATTCGAAAACACGAGTAGATGCCATTTACACTGATTTCAATAAGATATTTGATTCAGTTGATCACAATGTCCTAATCCAGGTCCTCGATGTATCTGGAATTGGTGAACCTCTCCTATCCTGGTTACTGTATATTGAAGGGAATTTTAGAAGGCACGTATAATCCTAATATGCACCTCAATATGTGTGAACGAACACCACTTGGTATAACATATATAGCTATGATGTTGAATCCAATGAAAAAACTTTGAATCATATTACAAAGAGTTTTTTCGGTATTTAGCGTTCCAAAAAAAAGTTTCCGAAAACTCCAATTCAATTTAAACAATTTGTGTAAGTATAGCAAAAATATTCAAATTAAATTTTTTATTCTGAGAAATCGTATAGAGTTGATTTTTAGATTCTGAGCGTATCGATTAATACAGGTATTGATTTTCCAATTATGTGTGTGTGTGTGTGTGTGTGTGTGTGTGTGTGTGTGTGTGTTTGTGTGTGTGATACATTATATAAAGTAGAAATTCTTAAAGAAAAAATAAAATAAATATTAAGTAATATAAGAATTTTTTAATCAAAACCAATTTATGAGAAAATCCATTTTCTTTTTGGTTCAGCCCAGAGAACATAGATACTTGACATTTTTACAGAATGCTGAATGTTTATATTATCATTGTCTACATATTATGGTATTATTTTCAAAATATTTTGACTCTTTTTGAGCTATTTATAGAAATTGGACATTAATTTTGATTTTGTTTTTCTATAATTATTTATTAAACAATTTTAATTGGTCAACAAGTTTGAAAATTTAATATAATATTCCTCATACGTTCTTGTTGTATCTATTTGATAATATTTAAGATATACTGGTCATGACTTTTTTTTTTATAAACAAAATTAGTCAAAATCACGAAAATTTGCAAATTATTCTGTAGTTAAAAATGTATTGTGTTAATGTTTATGGCTGAAGATTGAAAGTTTATCACTAGGTTCCTCATAGGTAGAATGTTCATATTGGAACCAAACAATTTAAAAATATTAGTAGAGCGGTTACCTACTCCCCCCCCTCTTATATTTTATTGTCCACCAATAAATTCTGTTGATTATAATATTCTCTCGAGTTTGTCAACGTATAATGTATTGCTCATAATATTTAGCATAAATATTTATTATCATGTAAAATTGCATTCATAAATATTACACATTATTTTGTGTACCAACCTACAATATTGTAAAACATGTATCATGTTCATAGTAAAGAGTGAAGAGTGAAGGTTATGCTTAGAAAATGTTTTGCGGAAGTGATAAGTATACCAGTTTATAGGTATATTGCACTTTGGGTAGTATATCATTAATAACGATGAGGTTTTTCCCAAAATAATGAATTAGTTGTTTATTTCATATTATGCATCAGGAATCGTTGTAGAATAATATACTGAGCAATTAATTTTGCCCATTAAATTATGTGATGATACATTGAATAAAAATTCTTATTATTTTGTATTAGGTATATTACTAAGCCAAAAAGTCAAGTTGTAAAAAAGGAACACACTTTGCAATCAGGCGCATCGATTATTTTGATCAATAGAGGAGAAAATAACAAGGTTTAAATTCATATTATTTATGACAAGTATATGAGCTGTGAGGTATTTACTTATATTTGTCAGATACTTGATTTAGTTACAAATAAACAACGTGATATACCGAACGGTGAAGTGTCGATGGCAGTTGGATGACATGGATTAATTTGGAAAAAAAAAATATTTATTAAATTTACTCACGTTGTGGAAGACTTGTGGTTGGAGCTATCGAATATGTTTTGGTACCGTTTAAATGGGGGTGAGACGTTATCTCAAAGTGGTTGAATCATTATTTTAACATATTATAATATTCATGTTCATATACGTCAATAATCAGAATATTGAATAAATTATATTAATTTTTTTTTTTTTACTTTCTTGAAACATTTTTACAATATCAATAAATTTACAACGCTCGCGAGATTTCAGCCGAAGAGTAAATAAACACTGGAGTTGGTTTGCCAAACATAAAAGTAAACCACTTATACTCTCCGCAAACATTTTTTTTTTTCCAGAACTCCGAATTCAAAACCATGAACTCATAGAATTTGTTATTATTGTTCATTAAATAACCGTTAAAGACTGTACAACATCAAATATAATAATAATAATAATATGTGCGTGTACGAGAGCGCAAAATATATGTTATGTAATATTATTGTTGGCGTTTTGACTTTGACAACGAGCCGCGCACAGTTAATTGCGTTATAAGTATATTTCGCACTGGCAGCTGTATATAATATTTATATGATTTATAATACGATAATACGAATGTCGAGTTTATGGAGGTCTCTGTACTGTTCGCTAGTGCGGTATAGGTGGAATCGCACAAAGCCATTCTTCCGGGACACAGAGCGATTCTATTGGGTCTGCGCAAAGGCATTCGGAAAATATTACTATAAATGTTATCAAGGCACCGTTGTAGTGAGGGCATTTCAGTATTTGCACAAAGAATCGCAAGTAAACAATACCTCCGTAGTATTTTTTTGTGCATGTATAGAGTGTGATGATTCACCGAGCATGATCGTCGTAATGTTTTTCTTCGGTAATGATTATAATATCCGAATTCTAATTTTAGATTCGGAAAAAGCAATGGATGTATTGATTTTGAAATTTTATGTTTTTTTTCGGCAGTCTATCATCACCTTCGTGGCAAATGCTCTGATTTTCACTCAATTTTTACTAAAAAAAAAAAAAAATAGAGAAAAACCAGAATTTATACGCAAAACCAGTACATATATTGGACTAAATCGATTTTGTAATATTTTTTTGGTACAACTCAAATATGTATAACCTTAGAAGTTTGAAACTATCGTCAAATGTTTATATTAGAACTTTCTACTCATGATAAAATATTCAAAATAAATCATTGTACAATCAATATACATCGCTCCGCTCAGAATTTGAAAATGTGTTGAGAAAAAACCACTTAGTTTAATGTATATTCTAATATTTTATTCCAAAAAACATACCTGCTTAACAAAACTAACAACCAACATAAAAACGAATATTATAGGTTAATTTATAAATTAAATAAATAAAATTATATGATGGACTTGGTTGAAAATGGATTAAAAAAAATTTAATTATGTTGAGGTGGGTAATTATTTTTTTTTTAAATTAATATATATATAAGTATTATATAATATATTACCTATATTATCCAGTGATAAGTTACAATAAAATTACATTAATATTATCTAGTGATTATAAAAACGAAATTTAACAAAAAAGATGGTCTACAGCCGATTTAAAAATAAATGGCAAAACAAATGTTTAAAAATAAACACTACATTAAACGAAATAAAAGGAACAACAGAAAAATAGAACGACTCGATGTCTCTCAAAAGAAGAGACGGTTTTGTATTAAATAGCCTCAGAATAGTCATAAACACCTCACACATGTCCATCTCACGAAAGAGAGCCACAAAGAACATATTATCATAAATGCGATCTAAGCGGAGGAGCAGTGGGCGGAGTGGGAGCGTGTCGTATAACCGAACCAACTATACCACTTAATAGGTATATTATTTATTACCAAAATATTTTTTTGTTTTTACACGAAAAATTGATATGGTAGAACCTCCCATAGTCATAAACACTTCACACATGCCCCCCATCTCATGAAAGAGAGTCACAAAGAACATATTATCATAAATGTGGATATCCAACCTCGACCAAATACATCATTACAGAATGTAGAGACACGCAAGAGGCCCGACAAAAATACAACATACCTGACGCACTGGGCCCCGACGAAGAATCCATCAACAATATATCATTATATTTTATGAAAAATATTAAATTGTAGTTTAAATTGTTTGAGTACTTATGTAAAACAAACCAATGATCCCGTCACTGAGGCTTTCTCCTTCTATGGAAAAAACAATTTACAACACGTCTTTTAACAACAATAAATAACTTTGAAAATAAAATAAAATGTTTAACTATAAATTTATCGAAGGAGCCTACAATATTATACAGGTGAAACATAAAATGTGTTGATGATTATTATATTTTGCATAGGTTCTCAACTTTTCACTCATCAGTGACGATGACAAAACTACTTATTATATTTCAATTTTTTAAGGCGGGATAACCAACCCCGTGGCCAATACTTCACTTCTTTAACTCATAATACACTGTAGTCCTGCAATCTAGAAATGCCCCTTCGGAGAAAATTCGTCGCATGACACGAAACTATAATATAATGTCATTATGTAAAGCGCCGAGTGTCACCGAGTCGTACCCGCCACTGTGTTCGGTACGGTCTAAGCGGAGGAGCAGTGGGCGGAGTGCGATCGTGTCGTATAACCGAACCAACTATACCACTTAATAGATTATTTATTATCACAATTTTTTTTTTTTTGTTTTTTACACGAAAAATTGATACGGCAGAACCTCCCCTCTCGATCATTTGGTTAATTTACCGGTTACGCGCGTGCATCATTACGATCTCGATTACAGCCCGTGACGCGATGAAATAATATAATAATATTTAAATATCACGGTCGAGCGGGGTAAAACAAAAACGAAAAAAAATCATCTATCGCGCATAATGTTCGGTCTAATAATATTATCATAATATACCGCCGACGTCGAGCAGCAGACACGAGCTCATTTCATTCGTGAAAACGACAGCTCAGCGATGGCATAAAATGTATGGTGCTCCTCGTCCGTACGCCCCCGCCACCACTTGTGCGTAGATTATATTATAGTTTTTTTTTTTTTTACAACTCCGTCCGAGGCTTTTAAATTTTTTTTTTGTTTTGCATTTCACCACGTCCAGTTTATTCAAAACCGTGCTGACATCTGACGAGTTGGTGTTGCTGAATGTAATGAATATATTTTGTAGTGTTTGAGTATTTGGCGTACCTAATCGAAATCAGGAACACCGTTAATAATAATAATAATCATCACCAATGCAACGAATTCTGCTTTCAACGATCGAACCAAACTCAAATAGACATTTCATGATAAATATTATTCTACGTTACTCAAAAAACCTCAAACTTATTATAGGTACCTGATAAAATATAACAAATTATAAAATGTATTTAATTTAATTATGCATGAATATAATATGATGTAGGTAACTGGCTATAAGTATCTACCCACCAACCGATATTTTACGTGGCCTTATAATTTGTAATGTAACATAACATAAAGAAAAAAATAATAATATTATATAGACTAAACGGCTTTACAATATTATTGGCTTGTCATTTGTACCTACCTTTATTATTGTTTTTATAACAATTAATATAATATATTAGAGATAACACTGTACCTAATTAAATGGAAAACTTATATTTTTAAATGACAAGTTGAGAATATGTATTATTTTTATATTGCTATACCGTGTAGAATATTCTTGTTTTCTCAACCGTATACCTCAGTCTTTGTCTTCTGGATAGTTAAATTTAAAAGAATATAAATTAAGTACATATTACATACTGCCATACTTACAATTTTCAATGTTGGTAATTGTATTGAAATAATGCTATAGCAGGATTCGATAATAACACAACCATTGGATTTAAGTATTGTATCTTTAGAAATAGTAAACATTATATTATTATTACTAGGCAAGTTTTAATAATTATTATCAATATAAGCTATTGACATTTGGACAATAAGGTATTCTCAGTTGACGAAATATACTTATTATATTTTATGAATAAATAATAACGAAAATAAATCCTAAATCCACCATAACATTGATTTAGTTTTTCTTTTTATTGTTATTTAATAATAAATTGAATTTGAATTATGAATTTAGTCGTTCCACTTTCGAACCAAGTACCTAGTTAAGTATTACTTCGGTATGTCAAATGTTTCTGATTTTGGTTCTGCCAGGACTCACCCGTAGTAGCCAATATAGGTAGTAATAATAATATTTTCATCAGAACTCGAGATTCACTCTAAAAGTCTAAACACGTAAGAACTAAGATTGTAAATGTAATTTTATGTTCGCGGAAAATGACCTTTATTATAAAGAATAAAAGTATATAAATACTCATGCATATTCGTTTGTACATTTAATACAATTAGTTTATAAAAATAAGTTAGTTGTATGAATAAATAATAAGTGATATCGCAATCTAAATATACATATATCATGTAAATTTTTATCATAGCTTTTTTCCCGTATATTCTAATGGGTTAGGTAGCTGAATATGTTCGTGTAAGGACATTTATTTACATAATTAATATGCCACATATAGGTTTGTTTAGTTTCGAACGAATTAAATTAAATATATGGTAATTTAAATTTGGGTTGCTGGTAATTTCAATATTAATAAAAGAAACATGATGCCGTTATAATTATTATTATTATGATACAAAAAATTATAATACACAAGGTACCATAATCAGTACTATACTATAAGGTTATGATATTGAAAAATTGAGAAATCACTCTCATAATAAAATTGTCTTCTTCACTGGGCCCCCCCCAGAGTTTAAGATCTGGTAAATGGTCTTACATGTATAGTTACATACCTACCTGGCTGTCTATTTCTGTATTTCGTTTGTTTGAGCCGCGATATTATGATGTAGCTACAACGCCGTGTCACTGAATAAAATATAATCTACTGTATGTAAGTATAAACACTGTGGTCTGTGATAACAACCACATGAATTCAGCAGTTATATCAATTGACTTCAAATTGTTGTTACACATTATGTTATTGACTAAATATTGTTTTATTCGTATCCAAAAATAATTAAAAGTCACATAGGTACGTTGCAAATATAGTATAAATTACACTTATGCACTACAAATTGAAATTCACAATGAAATTACCTACTAAACAATTAACAAAATTATGTAGTCTTGTAAAATAACAGCACCGACAAATTTTTGATTTTTAAAAGTGCATCCTAAAGCTATTGTTCTCTAATACCTACTGTAAATTATTATAAATTAAATATCTATACTCGTATTGTCACATTATGTGCGCGCATTGGAAGTGCAGAGTGAAGTACTTAATTTTCGCATCCAGTATATGATGTAAATAATTGTTAAACATTCCTAAATTTTAATTCAATAATTAAAGCTTTTATTATAAAATGTTTTATACTTGCAAACATTTCAATGCAAATGCACACAAACGCACAACGCACATAATTTTTTCAAATTGAGTGTTTTATTTTTTATTCATTTTTGAACGATTATTATCTACCTATGAAAAAAAATTACAATCTAATTTGTTTTTCACTTTACATTTAAATAATACGTATTGTATTCGATCAAAATATTTGTGATATCTAATTGAAATGCGTAATTTAATAGATAGTAATTGTTTCTCGTGCATTTTTCAATATTCCAGGCCGTCCCCAAGTCACGTTTTCGGAAAATATATTATAATTTCGTCGCTCAATATTCCAATTGAGATTTTATCCAATTATGAAAACTATTAATAGATTATTATTTTATCCATTGCTAAACTAAATATTGAATCACTTGGTATTTTCTATATTATTATAACTAACAAAATTTGTTTATTACATCACATAAAATAATATTAGATTTTATTGTGTGTAATTTAGGTTAGCTCAATAAAATTATTTTGAATTATCTTCTTGAATATATGGAACGACAATTCATATAATATTTTATCGTATTTGGTACAGTACATTGTCAAAGCTGTATAATATTATTATTAGGTTCACTTAGACCATTACATATTACGTACATATATATTCTTCACTCCAAATTTATTATTTCTTTATATCATTAATTTCTAATAATCTTAGACCAACTAAAATATTAACACCAGCTATAATTCACAACTACGAAGTCAATACGATCATTTTGAATTGGAGCCTTCCTTAGGTTCTTATAACCTTACGGCAGAGGCCTATTGGGATGTAAGGCATGCAATTTATTAAAATTTTTGAATATTTGAGAAGGAAGCTCAAAACTAATATGTTTATCAAATTAATAATTATTCATATCTAGTGACTTTATAAATATTTTGATTTAACTAGAGAGAGAGAGAGACTATATTCTAAAAATCATATTACGACCATGCATTATAAACAATTAATTAAAATGTTTTATTTATTTATTTTTATCTAGGCATATTAGTTTTATTAATATAAATATATAGATCCTTTATTTTAATATTTGTTTTCTATTTTCAAGTATCTTAAAAGAAAAATCTGGCAATAAAAAATTATTATTGAGGATAGATAAGCAGTACAATACGAAATAATAATATTATCTTTAGGTTTCAAAAAACTTTTTCACTTTTACTACGGTTCATAAAATTAAAATAAATAAGTTTAAAATATGTACACATTTTAAATAATACTAAGTTTTTCAATACTAGCCGTTTGTAACTTTGTAGCTTCTACGGAAGATTGGATAAAACACATTTTTTAAATGAAATTAAAAAAGAACATCAATTGATAATGAGATGGTTTAACTGTTTAACATATTACAGTCTAAACATTTTAAAATATTTGTCCTCACAATATAGTGACTATGTCTTGTGAGCTATTCTGATAAAAAAAAAGTTACTTAAACAAAATATTTTTTTTGCATTGCTATTCAACTCAATCGTTTATTGTAAAAACCATGAACAATATTAACGGAATAATAATTAATTAGATTGAATCATAAAACTTTGAGATAGGTATATATAATTTATTTTTTTAATGAACCTATTATGAAATTATTAATATGTAGTGAAGTATAATTAGAAAATATTGAATGAAATTAGAAAAATCCTTGAATTCTTTACAAAAAATATGTTCTGAATGATTTGAGAAACATAATATTTGCTTAATCATTTTTTCCTGATATTTTCTATAAACGCTTTGTCGGATATAAGGTGTGTTTAAAACTTTCATGAGGCACTTTTATAAATCGGAAATCAAATCATAATGAACTTTGAAATAGTATTTCAAGGATTTTCTGAATAGTTTCTTTAAGTTGAAGAAAAATCTTGAAAAAATAATTTTGAAGAAGCGATAGCTGCTCTGTACAAAATATTTTTTTTTGGGCAACAATTTAAAATTAGTTTTTAATGTAATATTATTACACTGAACCATATAACTATATAAGTACCTACATTCCTAAGATGTAGGTTTAAGTAATACCTGGTTATATATAATTTACCATTTTTCCGACTTCTGGTTATTTCATAAATTTCTTATTGTTGTCTGTAATATTAAAATATGCCTGTAGCCTGTAGGACGTAGGTACAAAATATAATATTATGGAGTATAGTATAAATTGAAAAAAATGTACACGATATATTTTATGCAATTTTTATTTTTGGGCAACTTTTATACGGTGTGTAATGTTGGGGAGTTAAGAATTGAATACCTAACTGTGCCTTCAGTTTCAAATTGTATAACAAATTTCAAATATCTTGGACACCTGTAAAATGTAACTTCTATTAAATGTAGGCTCCTACATAATATATTTTATAATAATACACTATTTATATACAGAGGAGTGTTACGGAATATGAGTGGTTGCGGTTATCTAGATTGATTCCCCGTGTGACAACACATTTTTTTAACAATGATGTTCAATTATAATTGGTGTATTTGCCCCCACTTTTTTAACCGTGAACTTGAGAATGAATCTCTTTCTTATCTACCCCAACAACTTCGTTTAATGTATGTAATTGGTGTTTGTATTATAAAACAATATGTGATTGTTATAAAAATCCACTTCAACCGTTTTGAAAAATTCCAAATAATATGCATAATATTATGATATTATATCATGACGACACACGGACGAAAAATGACGTCTTGTTGGATATAGTGTGCAGGAGGTCCCGCGAGCGTTGAGCAAAAACTGTAAACAATTCTTCAGGTTGAAACGATTTGATTAAGTAAAGTGCACGTAGCGAATCTCGGAAAAGTTAAACCCGGGTTTGGATATTTAGTGCTATCTACAGCTATCGTATAATAACATTATACGCGTTTGTACACGGAAAACGTATACACTTTTCATTCACTGACTACTTCAAAAACTCGCAGCAAGACGACTGCCATTTTTTTCGACACAGTTATTATTGATGCGTGAAAGAAATGCCAATGTTTTTCCTATATTCGCATGCTCGGTATGGAACATCGAAAAGGAAATAACAATAAGAACAGACGCTACGGCGCCGCTATAAAATTTTCTAACGACTAGCCGCCTCAACGGACGGACGCATCAAGCGAGACCGGATGGAAGGGATAGCAGGGCATTTTTTACCATTATTTTATTTTATTTGATATTTTTTTTTTTTTTTTCTGTATTCATATATAATATACATTCGAATGAAAATTGTTATTATTATTTAAGGGTGTGCCCGGTCGATGCCGATTTGGCCGGGAATCAAATGAAACGGACCGGGTGAACTGCGTGTGGTGGCGTCGAATGAATGGGGCGATAAATAATATCCGCGCAATATCAGCCCCCGGTGGAGTATGAATAATTGTAAGTTGCACATCATGTGCATGAGCGATTGGGTCGAAAAGAAAGGCGAAGGGTGGCGAACCACAACTACTGTACTATATACACGCCGTGGATGTGTCAAAATATGAGCAATGTGCATCGCCACTAGCTGTAGACAGAACAAAATATTATGTTGGTAAAACTCCCCGTCCGATTCAAAGACACCGACAAACAAATAATATAGCGATAATAGTCAAATATTTACTATGAGGCGAAAAAATTATATCATTGTCCAATAGTTAATACATAGGTAATAGATTATAATCCGTCGTATAATAGTGGCTTGTTATGACGTGATTAAGTATTTATATACGATATTGTTATTATACCAACCAACTGTTGTTTCGTCATAATAATAATATATCGTTCTAATATTATAACGTAATTTAACAAGAAACCAATTTTATACCAGAAACACCAACAACTAAGTCCTTGCCCTTTTGTCATAAAAAATTATTTATAGTTGCCTTAATGCTTTTTTTTTCTCATAGCTGCTGTTTTATCATTTTGGATTTATTTAAATTTTTTTTTTTCACAAATGACGTCTTACTATTATTATGGGCACACACGCATTGCCTCCCATCTGACCCTCGAATTACCTCCAGTGAATTTTTATTTTTAAATGGACTCCCGATTTCAAAAATATCATTCACTTGAATTGCCTGCCATTTTATCTAGTGACCATCGGTATTGGAATCTCTTTCGATACCTATAATTATTAATTGATTTCTGGTTTAAATCAAATCGTTAATTTTTTTTAAATTAAAAACGAATATGAGCACATATATATGACAGCAAATATAGAAGGATATTATAGGGCATATGTCTAACCTTAAATCATAGGAAATCTTAATAAATTAAATAAATCCAGTACCTAATAAGTCAATGTCGATTGATCTAATGACAATAATTAAGGTTAATCAATAATTATAAATATTTTAGTAAATATATTAAGACGGCATATAATAATAAAAAAATAAACAATAAATAAAATATCATTATGTTTAACTATCAAAAATTGAAGTTAGTTTTGTTGTATCATTTAATGTTTCTGTGCTTAAATTTATATGCCAATACTTTGAAATATTTAAATTTTGGTAGCGCAAGTGAAACTGATTATGTTTAACTGGTAATTTTCAATACGATATTCAACTAATATTTAACTGATTATCAGTTATCAACAATATTATTGCATTCAGTAAATTAATCTTTCTGGAAAATAATGTATGTCTTAAAAATAATATTTCTGAACATTACAGACATTTATAAAATAATCGGTAGTATACGTATAAGTGTACACACAACTATCAATATATTAATTTATAGTCTAGGTATGCCAAAGGAGTTAATTCGAGCAGACCGTTTGGGTGTACTCAAATTGCCTCCAAAAACACTCGGAGGCAATTAAAGTGAAATGAGGTCACCTACCTATATTTGGGAATTCGAGATCCATCTATTATTATAATTAATGTGATGGGAGAAGCTATAAGAACATAATGATTCAATTGCATATAGTTTAAAAATAAAAATAATATTTAAATTGCCCACCAAGGTATATAATATTATATTTATTTGTGTTTATGTGTCGTGTGTCTTTAAATAGTATTTTTGAATAACTCTATTGAAGGTTAAAAAAAATAAACACATAAGAGTTCATTTTTTAAAACATTATTTGTTTAGTTAACAAAGGTTAATTTCAATAACCATTTTTAAATCTAGATTAGATAAAGTCATGTAACTAATTGAATTTCTTTATGTTCAGTTTACCAAACTTTAAACTATTTAAACTAGAATAAACTTTAAAATATTATATTATAAACTGATAATAAACTCGAAATAATAACATATTTTATATTAGTATTGTGAACAACTTTCAGCCAAAACTTCTTCTTTTTTTGTCGTATTAATATACATATAATTTTAATTGTGGAGATTTAGTATGTCATTGTAATTGTGTTAAGATTATATTTTATGTAGTACAATTGTGTTGGTATAAACATTGTATAAGGTATGTCACAGTGGCTCTGTCTATTGAACGATCACGAAATCTTCGAAATCCAGGTCCATTTACGTTGGAGATAATATTATTACTATCGTTGTTATCTCCAATTATCTGATGAAAAACCACAGAATAAATTAAGTATAATAAAATAAATATAATTTATTCTGTGGGAAAACTAAATAGAAAAAAAAACTTCATATTTATCTCGGACGGTTGAAGAGATTATGTTGCTACTTTCTTGTCAAATCAAATTTACATAAACCAAATAGAGCACATTTGGACAGGGATATAATAGATTTATTTAGACATGTCAAATTTTAATACCCGCCTTCCGGTGGCCCACACATACTACTGCTCTGCATACCAACCCAAATATTATAATATTATTGTTGATCCGTTGAGTCCATTTCAACGCTACAAATAATCAGCTGATGGATGTAATAGGGTTAATTAATACATTATTATTATTATGTTCGGTTGATTCTATAATACTATTACAACCACAGCACTTAACTTGCGTATTTTCATACAATAGCGTGTACAGAAGTATCGACCTGAGACCTCAACCTTAGTCCGACTAATAATTTTTCAAAAACATAATATATAATTACGACGGAAATGAGGGTTGTACGCTGGAAAAATAAAGTATTGTCCTATATTCTGATTACTATTATAGTTTTATGGATAGTAAAAATTATCGTCTCACCTTGAATAAAAATGTATTAAGTCATTAAGAGGACCCACAAGTGATGTATGTCCGTCTAAGTGTCGAATGCACGTGTAAACATGGAAAATCTATGTTTATCTAACGGATGTTCTACGGCTTATTTATTGTTAATACTTTAACGAATTCGATAGTATTATGTAAATGCCTATTTTTCTCTGTATAAATAAACTGCGATACGAATCGGGAACCCAGATTTTCCAATGTTACACTTGTGTTCAGAATAGAGACAACATCAGGGTATGACGTCCTCTTATAAGAGGATATCAGCGCACTATTTGTTTTCTCTCTCTGACCCCAGCCCGTCATAGCAAATTTACGTTTAGGTGAACCAACCCTGTGGTATTACTTTTAATATTAGAGCGAATTCACCTATATTATCAAACTTTAAATAAAAAAACATAACCTGTGTCCCTACGTTGGCTATTTTATGATATTACATTTTTTATGTAAGTTACGAGCGTGTAAATCATTACAACAATATATAAAAATTCTTATAAATTCTACAAAAATTTAAATATTATAAAAACTCCAACATAGGGACACAGACAATATTCTTAGATTAAAGTTTGAAAATAGATGAATTCACTCTGATATTAAAAGTGACAACATAGGATTGGTTCTGCTAAACATGCATTTGGAATGTTACGCTTGGGTCAGAGAGTGAAAACCAATAGTATGCTCTGACATCTTCTCAATATAATATATAATTATATAAATAGAAGAAAAATAAATAATTCTATTGTTTTAATCATAATATAGAACCGGGCATTTTAAAATGTCAACACATTTTATTAAAAAATCATTTAAAAGTGAAAAACTGAAATGTTGTTTTATTCATAAGATTCCAAATATTTTATTGATCTTGGACATGATATAAAGTTTCAATTCATTAGACATGTATAAGCATATCATGTATATCAAACATAATAGTACGTGTTCGATTTTAGTTACCTATTGAAAATGGAAAATAATTCATGGAGTTCCTGGGAATATTGTGTGACGAGTTCAACATTAAATGGATTATTCATATATAAAATTATCATGGATAACTCAACACTATCAAGTTATAAACGATAGAACCTTTACAGAGAGTTTATTTATTTATTTTTTATGGCTGTTATAAAAATGAACAATAATAAATATAAATGGTAACATATAGGTAAGTAAAAAAAAAACATAACAGATAAAAGTTAAAATGTTAAAACTAAAAATGAAAATAATTATGGACTATTGGGGAAAAGTTAGAGCAATACTAAATATATAGTTGTAACTCAAATTGTACCAATGCTCAATGCTCATATGCTATAATGCCCAATTCTTGCAATCTACTCCAATGAATTGGTATTTACCGCATGAATTTCTTCTATACCTTGACCAAACTTCCTTTTTGGGTTCCAAACTTCCTTTTTGGGTACTCCATCGCAATATGATTCATCGTTTGGTTGTTGTAACCACAGTCATACGCATGGTTGTCGTTTGAATCCCATTTGGACATAATGGTGCAGAACCAGCCATGTCCAGTTCGAATTATGTTAAGCATGGTCAATATGGCATACACCCCGTGATAAATCTATGCCTGACACACCCTTATTCGGGCACAAGACTGCTATATTTTGTGATATCTATTGTTGTCCAATTTAACGCCATTCCTTTGTGACATTAAAGTTTTATATTTCCAGCTTATTTGCTGTACTCCTGGTGGACGCTCATTTGTATAGTTATTATACAATATGTATATTAAGTACTTATAAGGAAAAACAAGACTTTTTTCGTTGATATTTTATTGTAAAATATATAATATTTTTTTTTAAATGGAAACCAGGATAGTATTACCTGGAATGGTATAAACTATAAACCTATTGATTTTGCATTAAAAGTCTTTAATTTTATCACTTGAGCATAGAAAATATGTTATGTAAAATGTATACAATACGGCCAAGCTTTGGAAATTAACAAATCGGGAACAACACGCTTTGTTGAGAGAAACGCGATTAATTATTATCCAATCGATGGTATGACAAAACCATTTAAAATTATATATAAACGACTCCTACTAGGTGTGGAAAAACATTGACAATTAAATTATTAATGAAAACATACAGCGAATTCGGTCAAAAATCGAATACCACATAACATATTTAATGGGTATAGTGTACGCCGAATATCGGACACGGTCAAGCCATTACTTAGGTACCTATAATATATATTATTTATATGACCCGTGCATCGACCAGAAAGGCAACTGTTGTAATTGGTGGAACAACAGTAATTTCATTAGATAGCCTTAATAAGTAATAACATAATGTCTGCCGAAAAATCGAAATTCGAAGAACGAAAACTCACAACAATATCTTATACCGTATTTTAATTCATTAATTTTACAATAACCATTGACAGTGAAATCGATATTTGCAATATAATAATATGGTTGTGTGAAGTCTTATTGACAGGTCACAATTTAAAAATATATACATAATAATATGTATATTTGATGAAATTATTATTTGGCGAAATCGTCGCACAGCTATATTATATCGGTGTTGGTGTGGGAGGAGACTGTTGACAGTAATTATGTCCAACATCGATGAATGAATCACAAATGCCTACCACATTCATTTGCAAAATTGCAATGTTCATTAACATTGTACCCTGCATTCGGTCAGACAATCAGGTGATGAGTTGTAAAATATTTGTAATGACAATAAACTGACAGAAGACGGAAATAAATTGATCGAATCGAGAATAACAAACGGCTAAATACGTCCACTGTTATAATATTATTCCTATGTAACGGCATTACCGTAATATTGCCTAAAGTTGGCCACTGTGATCGACCACTAAACCCAATTTCTCTTGAATTTTAATTTACATTAAAAATTGTGGCGCATCTTTTAATTTTCTTTCGTTTTCCTTATTTAATTTACTACACATATTGTTTTATGGACAGTTTTTTTATTTATTCTCACTTTTTAAAGGTAGCTAAACAATAAATTGTTCTAATTAGAAAAATATTCTTGCTAAGTTATTGTCGACGACTGTCCACCTAAACAAGTTGACTATATTTATTACAAAGCATTACAAAAAAAAAAAAAAAAATCATAATAATAATAACAACAATGACGTCAATAGATTTTATTAAAAATAATCTCACAAAATAAAAGTTATATTACATTGTTTATAGCAGAAGAACTCGTTTCCTACAGTCGGTAATCACTGCGCTATTGCACGAGATAATATTATGAAGTCTGCGCCTCACGCCAAATTGTATGTATAGTTAGGTACACAGAAAGCGGTGGGATAAACGTAGTTCGTATGTGTCACCTTATCTCGACAACATGAATGGTGCTTACAGAATATAATGCAAATACCAACGACGATTTGATATCAAATCGTGCTATAGACTTCGAGAACATAATATTATTATTATCATTGTCGGTTGGACGCAAAATGAAAAAAAAAACTATTATTGTATAGGTACCGGATTTTTCATGGAAAAATAAGTATAGTGCCAATTATCATTCTTGTCGAGATTCAGATATTTCAATAATACAATAAAAATCGAACGTGCAGACTTCAACAGTCCCACGTTGAACAGAAGATTCGAGTGCCGATAATAAGATTATGATAATTCAACAATCGTGTCGTTTGATGTGGGACACGATTGCGTTCTCCGATAGAACAATTGAATCAGTATTATTTCCTCTTCGTTATAGGTTGTGATAGATAAAAAAAAAACAGGTTTCAATCAAATTAAGCAAAAATAATTTTATGCGATTTAAACAGCTGCGATACTAAGAATTATTTGAACAAAATGAATAATCATAATAATATTATGCTATTACAATAATTTGTAGGAGGATCAAGAATCATAAAATATCATAATATTATACGCTATTGGCTATTATACGTTTTATTATAGTATATTTCACCAATTTCAAATACGTTTAATTTTTTTATTGTCATAATCTTTATAATATATTATAATTTTTCTCAAATGTTTAGTCTACAGAAACATACACTTGATTCGATAAAATTTGTCAAAATATGACATTTAAATACGATATTATTCCGCAGCAACAAACAGAAATGGCTGACTGATCGTAATCAATATTTTAATTATTATTATGGAAAATACCTAAATCAATTATTATAGATAATTATCGGTTTTAAAGGAACTCATTTAATACAAACATTTTTAACTTATATAAGTTGTTGATTTTTAATTGTAAATGACAGTATTTCATGTAAAATAGCGTAGAAAAGCTATTGAACTCTGTTGTCAAAGCTTCCCAATTAAGACTATTAATGAAAAAAAAAACCATTTATTTTTTACCTATGTTTTTATTTATTGTGTTGTATAAAAATTAACTAAACTCAGAAAGACACGGAGAGTTTAATACTATAGTATTCTGCATGATTTTAAAAGCAACACATTATTATAATCTATTTTTTATACAGTTATACATACATTCTTAGGTTGCAAAATAGTAATATGATATTACAGAGCACATCTTACACATAAGTAAAAAAAAAAAAAGTGGGTAAGTGGATGTCATTCTGCTGTACAGTAGGTTATAAGTGGGTAAATATTTAATAGATTGTATTAAACTTGAATTCAATGATATAATATTTTATTATAGCCTGTAAGTTGAATTAATATTATAATATTATTATTAGATTATGAGCGGATCGAGGAAGCTAATGGTTTTACGATGGTGTTTTTTTATTTATTTTTTTTAATATTCTGTACACAAAATTTCTACCAGAAGGAGTGCTTCGATTTCAACATATTATAGTACCTTATCACTTGGCAAATTGGATCAAGATGGTACTTAAAAAAGACCATTTTTCTATTTTCTAAATAGTTATTTAATGCCAGGAGAAAAACTAACAAAAAATTACAAAAAACCACTAATAATGGGATTTTAATTTCTAACGCTTTGTTTATCACCATAGAAACGAATAAAAAATTATAATATTATAATATTAATTCAACTTACGTGATATAATAAATAATAACAATATAAAATATCCAGACTGACAAACCGTCTCCGCTCAGAATCGTTTTTCTTATACAATGATATTGTATCATTGAATTCAAGTATCCAGATACATTCCATTATACAATGACCCACTTGTAACCTACTGTACAACAGAGTGACATCCACTTACCCACTTATTTTTATTCGTTTCTATGGTGATAGGCAATGCGTTAGAAATTATAATCCCATTTTTAGCGGTTTTTCGTAATTTGTCGGTGGTTCTTCCCGTGGCATTAAATAACTATTGTAAAAATCAAAAAATGACTTCTTTGAAGTGTCATCTCGCTTCAATTTGCTAAAAGATAAGATACTTTTTGTTGAAATCAAAGCACTCCTTCTTGTAGGAATTTTGTATGCAAGATAAAAATAAATAAATTAAAAAAATAAATACCATTGTAAAACCATTGTAAAAACCACTAGGTAGCTTTCTCGTTCCGCTCAAAATCTAAAATAAAAAAAAATACTCGACTAAACCTATGAACTAGTAACTATTTTCAATTTTGGACAGTAGCAGTACTCACTGTTTATTTGTAATAATATATAATTACGAATTCAATACACGCAGAGGAATTACATTTAATGACAGACGGTTTACACGTGATCATCAAACGTTTGTAGGGCGGCTAACTATATTATGGTTTAACGATATACAATCAGAATGACAAGATACGTGTGTTACAATGGTTTTCTATGGTCTCGTACTCTCGTCCACTCTCCGGCATAACAACTGCGGATGGTTTTCATTTTTAAACGATTTTTTTATGTGTTAAACAATAATATTGGTTTTCGTAATTTATTGACAACTACATTATACATGCGTGTTCAACAATGTTTTCGGAAAACGTTTAGTTTGTTTTTGTTTTTCGAGTCATTATTTCAAATTACACGCTAAGTACCGCTAACAATACAACGCATTAACCATAGACTGCATAATTTATGAACAATAACACACCACATCCTCTGGCATTTCAAAATCAATCAAGGAGGTTCTGGCCGGGTAGACGTCAACATAAACTTCATCAATATTAAATTGCATTTCAATATATAATTTAACAGTGGCGTGATAAATATATATTTTATTCAACAAACTTATCAACTTAAATCACTATGATAATGCATTATACTGTTATCAACGTAATCAAAAACATGTGTTTATAGTTTTAAAAAAAAAAATTATTTTTATATATTGAATGCGTAGTAACAAACGATTTGGTTCTTCAATAATATATGTAAAAACTTTGACTGTAGCATACAATTTATTATTACAGTTAAAATTGATCATGCGGTTTGGTAACATAATTTGTACATTGAAATATAACTATAGGTAAACCAAAGTTTTTGAATAAATCTTAATAATTTATTTTTGTTAAAATTCCACTTCAATGATATAAATATCAACCAATATCAGACATTTAAAATAACAGTTACTTGGACTCTTCAAACCATTTTATAATATTACACTAAAATAGTCCAATATACTGCTTATAGCTCAGTTGGTATATTTATCGGCTCTAATTATTAATTTAATTTATTGTAGTTATTTAATTATAATTTATTTGGCTAAAATAAATAAATACTTAACCAGTGAGAATATTGGCCTTAGTTTTTAAATTTTGACCAGACCGAATGATTTATTATTTGTTATACGTATCTGTTTAAAATTTTATCTGTAAAATTTATTTATTTCCTTTTGACTTCTTAGTATTTTGTCGGATGGTCATATTGTAACCAACAACTTTTATGTGGAGCTCCGTGCATAGGCATAACAAATATTTCCATATCCTTCACGAATGAACAATAATGAGTCTCAGAATTTCGTGTTCGGTACATTTAGCACTCCCCTTTCAAAAAAAATATAAGCTCTAGTATCACTCTATGAACATCTTAACTTAGCACTGAAGAACCCACAAATTCCTAAAACCAACTTACAATAATTGTAATTATTGTTATTACAAATTTATCTCTACAACATACATTTCGTTTTGTGTAATTTGGATAAAGTAGGAAAGGGGTAGTGTAAAGTTAGCTCCACGACTCATTTTAGATTTTAATCGATTTACTTAAAAATTCAAAAAATCAATTCACAATCACTTAAAAATTGAGCTCCAAAACTTATAATTGTGTAATATTATGTTCAAAGTGGGGAATAACTTCACACTCGTATAGGGCCTTAGGTTGGTTTTAGGTTTTAACCAACGGTCTACATTTTGTAACTGTTTAGACTGTTGCATAGTTTTTCATGTAAATCAATAAATACAATTTAGATTAACTTTTCGTAGAATAACAATAATTTTTTTAATAAGACCAATAATAAAAAAAAAATGTTGCACAACTGAGCTTTAAAAACAATGTAGTTACAATGTGATGTTAAATCTACTATTTTCTATAAAAAAAGATGTATCCAAGAAAAAACAGAGTTTTCCTAAGTGAAATTATAAGATGAATTAACTTCTAATAGAAACAAATAAAATTATTTATGAAAAAATACGGTAAATAAATAATGCGTGCTATAATTATTATTATGAACTGTGTTTTTTTTGTTTTGTAAACAAGTACTTCTGTTGTAAAGGCGTTTAAGTGAGTTTAATTTTATTTAATGGAATTCAATTAGATAATATTATGTTTTTTTAATCAAAATAATATGTCCTTTTTATATTTTGTTCGTGTTTTTTTACATCCAAAATAAAAAGAATAATCTTTAACAAACAACATTTTTATATTCGATATTATTATGATAAATTATATTATATTTGTTTTAACACAAACTTCTGAAAACCTTCCAATTTTTCTTACGATTCGTTTTTATCTTCCAGGAACGGAGTTTTCTTATTTGGTGCCATGTCAGTAGGTATGAACTTTGTTTTATTTGATATCATTATTTGTTGTACGTTGAGAGAAAAATTATCTTTTGAAACAATAGCGTTAAAATAAAATATTATATAAAATATATTACCTGCATACAATAATAATACAATACTATATATATTACCATGGGTGGATATTTGGTCACATATATGTGGGGGGCTAATTGTCTTATCCATTAGCGTAAACAAACATTTTTAAACGCTTCAACCTACTAACTAGTAGCTACTCAGTACTCATTTATTCTAGCAGAGGCAACAAGTATATATAGGTTTATTAAAATACACAATTTATTTTGACATCTAGTGTGATTTGTTACATTCAGGGGGGCTTAAGCCCCCCCCCCCAATATCCGCCTATGTATATTACTGTGATACACGTTTTAGAAACACTCGTCCACTGTGGCAAATATTTTTATGTTAACCAATTAATACATTTTAACCCATATTTTCTTTTGATTATTAAAGAAATATAAAATATATATTTTTTTTTTCTTGTAGATAATATTCTGTATAATTTAGTTATGTAAGTATTTATTTGTCATGTTTCAGGGAGATCCGAGATCGCGATGCTTATCAGTGGTACTTTAGCTGTCCAATTGAATTTATAAACCTTGGCGAATGACCTTCGTACGTTTCAGGGAAATGGTACCAAATTTGTTCTTAGTTGCGCTGTTTATCAATGGTAAGTTATACATAATATATTTAAATATTTAAAATGTGTACATTATAATACCATTCATTAATTGTCATATGGAAATAAATTACATTTTTTTTATGAGCATACAATATAATAATATAACAATGATATAATATAATATTGTATGTATGGTTGTTTTATGAAGAAGGTTAGATACACGTAATGACGTGGACTATTTTTGTTATTTAATATCCTAGCACCAACCTCAACGATGTTTTATTTAAAAAATAAATTAATCTTTATTTTAGTTTGAAGTGAGTGGAATGTGTATTACTAAATTGTATTATAATATGATAATTTCGTCAGATTTCATTTATACTTCATAAATGTTCATCGTAATGGGTGTATTTTTAAATAAAAATAATTAAAAACTATAATGTTATTTACAAACATCAATTTGTAAATGTTTGAAAAATTTACAATTGCCAATAGTCATATAAAAAGTATTATTTGCATGTAAAATCTGAAATCACCATACGAATATGCATATGCATAGCTATAATTATTAAGCAGTATATATTTTGTTTTACATTCGTATTAAATATTAATATATTATTGGTGAAATACAATTTCAATATTGTTGAATAATTTTAATGTGTTACTGTACAATTTTGTATTATTTTTAATTTATGACAATCATTTTAGTTTTATTCAGATTTTCTATACCAAAATTATAACTTATCTATTGAAATACTGTTGTATAATAAGTATATTATGTACAGTTGAAACATTATAATACAGGTTGATACACAAGGCATGCTGACCGCCATTTTTTTCATGTTTAATAATATGATCATTTTATAAAAATTCTGATTGTTGAAATTTAAAAGTTTACTTAAGAACCATATTTTCAAATACTTAGATTTTATATACGATAAAGGAGTAGCAATACCAACTATTTTATTCAAATGACAATAATTATTACACTTTTTTCCAGTAAATTAATTGGCTATAATTTGGAATACGATGTTTTAAAATAAAATTATATGTACCAATTATTGGTCTATTATTTTATCTACTTCAAAAGAGTAGCCTTGAGTTGTTTTTAACTTGTGTCTTGTTGTACTAAAGATAATAGTTGAATAATATATATATTTGGTAGGTATGGGAACTATATTACAAATTATAGTTATAATATTAAACGATAAACATATTATGGTTTGTAAAATTTTCCGAATCTTATAAGTACTATATTAATTGTTGTATAATATATTGTATGTTTCTGTGAAACTATTTTTAAGGAATATCCTAAATATATTTTAATAACTTAGAAACTACTTTTCACATTTTGATTTAGATAAATTACAATTAAAAAATAAAATCATCTGCCTAACGATTTACTATAAAATAAGGTCAGATTTACGTCATCTGAAACTTTTTTAGTATAATAAAAATCTAAATTTTGAAACTAAGATCATTAAATTAATTTAATAATAATAAAACCACTAAATAAAGAAATACATTTTGAACTCCCAAATGCACCAACTAGTGTAGCTTGTCCATTGAACAAGATACTGTTGAAGAAAATCCAAGCAGTTTTTCTGACCTAAATGGTAATGACAGACACAAAAAATAATAATAATAATAAAAACACATATCATGGTAAAATCAATACATTCATTTCTCCGCTCAGAATCCAAAATGAAATAATGTAGGTGAGAATGCTTAGTGAACCACTCTGTATAATGGAATAGTCTAAATGAACTTGATTAATGGTTTACTATTGTAATTTTGAATGTTTATAATTTATAAAAGTATTTTCAACAATATTTTGGTTTATTAAGTATACATATTATTTTAGTTTCTAATTTTATGGCAATTCGTTAAACTCTAATAAATGTATTGTTCTATTTTGTTTTTATAAAACTTAAACTATTTGATGTTACTTGATAAAAATATTGCTTGTACAGTAATCAGTATTCATTGTTTTGATTGAAATAGGCAGGTATTTTTTTTTTTTTTTATCAAAACGTAAATACATTATGTAACCATACGATATAATTTTTTCTTTTTAAATTCAATTTGTTTTAAGTTTAAGACAAAACGTTTGTTGTCAACCTAAAGAATATTTAAATGATCGATGCTGTTCGTAGTATGGTTGCAACTTGCAAGACGCATTTATCAAATACCATCAGAGAAACAATAAGAACTTTTGGTCACAGTTTTAACCCTTGACAAGTGAACCAGAAGAGGACGAGAGCAAAATAATAAGTAGTACCTTATACAATATATACTCGCAGTATATAATAATCTCAAAAAACTTTTGTTTGCGATCACCCCGTACAGGACCCATATTATATACTTTAATTCGTTATTAGAGACAGGGCTGTCATTGGAAAATTCACTGTACATTTTCCTGTGCGTTTATAATGGACATGGATCGATATATAACAACGGGAAATAAAGTTATTTCGTTGGATTTCGGATAGAAGTTTTAACCCTGTCAAAAATGATTTATAATTCATTTTTGTTTACCCGAATGCTTAATATCACTATATCACATGACGATATTATTAAACCCAATTGTGGGTATCTTAATTATTTTTATTTAATTTAATTTTTAAGACCCTTTCAGCATTTTTCATTCTTCTTCTTATTTTTGTTTAACCAATTATAAACAAATTAGACTATAAACAAATTAGATCATTATGTAATCGTTTAAAAATTAATTATAAATTATAACTAATTAACAATTATTGTATTTTATATTCTTTGTTACATAATGATTTATTTTAGTAAAGGTTCTAAATATTAACATGTTAAATTAATAAATAAATACCTAAGTAATTGATCACCAAATATTTGGTGTTGAACTCGCTTAAAAAAAGGAAATAACCTGAAATACAGTTAAAAAAAAAAAAAAAAAACAATTAATTTTACTAAAACCTTCACATTATAATGTATCACGGTTTTAACTATATAATACCAGTATATCATTTTTATTAAGTTTTCAAAAAACAGATGTAAAATCTTTATTTTAAAACAAATTAAATAATATCGAAAATTGTATATGGCGAGTACCTACTAAATTTAATTTGTATAATGTATAGTATGTGGTATGTAAGATAATGATAAGTATTTTCAATGGATACATGCAATGTATTATTCAAATTCATTTAAATTATAATTAAACATTGTATATATTTGATTTTGATTCTGTGACCGAACTATTCGCATGAACCAAACAATTCATATAATGATATGAAACTATTTGTACATAATTTAGGTACTCTAATATAATAGTCGGTAGTTATTCAATAACAAACATAAATAATTGAACATATAAAAAATATCCGATTTATTTGTATCACATCCACGAGTAGTATCATCGATTCGACAAACGTATACAGAAGTTATTTGGTCGATTCTCTCTTTACCTTTTAGATTCTGAGCGAAGCTATTGTTTTGACAATGATGCATTTTTTTTATTTAATATTTCATGTCTGTCATCGCGTTTTGGAGCGGTCTAAATGCTTCCAAAACTACAACTTTGTAAATGATTTCTGGAATCGAATTGGAACTTGTTGGAACGTTATGTGGCAAAGTGTTCTCTTTTAAAAATAATCGGAGAAAACAAAAACAAAATATAAAAAAAAAAATGGAATATTAACGCAGCACCAGTTTACAACAAAATTGATTTTGTATTTTTATTGTAATTCAAAAAGAAATAACTGACGACACTTGACATTTCTCAAATAATTATATTAACTTTTTCTTTACTTAATAATATAATTTTGAATATTTTGGCTTTTTTCGAGCTATTTAAAAACGATTGAAATCTTAGACTTATTTAGTTATTTTTTCTATTTAAATTAATACATTTCTTTACTAAGTTAAAAAACTTGAATATATGATATACAAGGTTCTTCTTCTTATATACATTAAAAAATATTGATAATGTTATTTTATTCGTCAAAATAACGAACATTTGGTATTTATTTTAAAATTAAAAATGCTTACAATTTTTAATTTTTTATAGCTAAGATTTGAAAATTTAATATAATATTCGATTTTAATTTAGATTTAAAACTGTATTAATACATTCTCATGAGGATTTTTTTTTTTGTAAACTAAAAAAGAAAGTTTATCGTGAAGCCACAATTTTATGCAGAATATATGCGATTTGATTTGCAATAATTAGTTCAACACACAAACCTACACTAATAGAAAAATAAATAATTAGTTATAGAATACAATTAATATAACACACAATACTTGGACGTATATTCTGTCAGCCTGTCTCTTGTTTTTTTTATTGGAATGATTTACTCAAAGACGATGTAGGTACACTCAAAACATAGCAGTAGACCAACTTTCTTGGTTTTCAAAAATCTTTTATTTGAAAATACCTTCGACAGCGGCGGCCATTCGGGAGTGTTAACATACCCTATAGAGATATTTTAATTTATTGTTTAAATAGTAGCAACGACTACGAAATTAATGGTTGTGAGAATAAGGGTCGAGGCTTTGATTGAGCGATTCAGTCAATGATTGTGGGAGCTTGGAATTTTCTCTGGCCTGTGCGTGATATAAACGCTGTGTAGGAGGCGCATATCTGAATTCTGCAGTGTACATTTTGTTTATTTTCACTACTCGCTCTCGACTTTACTCGGATAAGAAAATAATAACCACTGAGATATTGATGATGTATTGCAAACTATTCTGTAATAATCCTGTAAACAATGTTACGATATGAGCGAAGGTGAATTTTAATACGTATTATTCAATTTCCATGACTTGTGTAGCACGAGTGTTAGTAAATAAGAAAGGTAGACAACTGATTAATATTTGTTTTTATATCATCATGAAATTGTTTTCAATTGTTTTGTATAATACAATAATTATATTTGAATACCACACCACAGACGTACTATATACAGTCATTCTATATTTGAAATTAAATATATTTACCATGGAACGTTAATTTTATATAAAATTATATAACTTACATGTAAGTAATAATATGAGCTATGATCAAGACAGTATAATCTAATAAAATAATCAATAAAAATAAACTATTTTGATAAAACCATCACCAAATTCTAATAATGTTCAAAGTAAATAATAGTTACATTTATAATATAATATGCATAATTTTAGTGTATAATTATCAAAAGACCTTCTCCCATCTTGATGAAACTTCCCCTGAATAATAAATTATGCAAACAATACATTTTTATTATTATAATATACCATAAAACAATTTAAACGTGGTTTCAAATTTGATTTAATAACTTAATTAAAAACCTTCATTTAAAAAAAAAAATGTTTGAGATTAATAATAACTATAAAATTAATTTTTAAAACAAATTGAATATCCATTCAATTTTTCGATAAGTTTCAAAACCAATTTAAATTATTGTAATCCCATAATCTAAATACCTCTCTTATATTTAATTTAATATTTATTACTGATTCAAATCAGTAGTACAATAGTACATATTATATTGCTGACCGATAATCACCACTATTTAATAGAACACATTTTGATATAACTAATTAACTCTAAATAAATATACATTATATTAATACACATACATGTTATGGTTATTTGTTTAAACAGAAACAATTATTATTTTAAACAGTATAGGTACTTACATTCTTTTAGAAAATGTCCATTTTCAGATGATGTCATAAAAATAATAAATCCTTTGTGAAAAGTAAATCTAAAACTATTATGACTTTTTCATAGATTTTCCATGAAAAAACTGACTTTAAGACCGCCAAATCCATATATATGCAAAAACTTCTGAACATCGATTTGATATTTTATCTGGTGAATCTACTAATGAAATATTGCCATGTGAAAAAAAATCTTTGATGTGTTTAATTATATTTTGTGCAGTAAAATAACATTCCAAATCAGTCAAATAATACTATGAGTATACAATGATATTCTAGACAAATCGTCTGTTAATTATCTCTCAGTTGGTTGTACGTCAAGTCCTATTAAAACAATACAAATTAATGTCATCGGACCGCATTCAGTAATCAATAAATCGTTTCTGTGATAAGAATATTATTATACTTTTTTACCTATAACCCGGATGAGACCGAACATTTTTTCATACTCGTGGAAACACGTCTTGGAAGAATGACATCACTGAAGTTATGCACTGGTATGCGGAAGGTGTATTTTGTTGAGGTTTTTTTTTCCAGTGATTTTTTTCTACAACCACCATAATATACTTACGCAGTATTCAAGGAATCCGTTTCAGACACTTTATAGATTATCTTACCAACAACATTGTTACTAAATAATGAAAAAAAAAAACTCAATTTATATTACGACAAAACCTTGAAACTCATTTATTACTATTTAGAGTTTAGACTTTGGCGCTATCCCCTGTGATATCTACCGTTCAACTATAAAATAATCGTAATTTATGTCTATATTTTCCATGCAAAATTATGCTCAACTCCGTTCTACTATATAATAATAGGCACTAAACTCAAGATATTATAACGAATTACTTCAATAATAACTACTATTATAAACGATTTGATGGTATTTCTTGTATTGCGTATTAAATTATAGTTGGTAAATACACCTATTTTGGTTGTTATTTTGTGTTTTTAATTTATAATACCTATTCAATACTTGAAATATAACGATGATGAATAATATCACAAACACCGTGACCACCTTCTGAGAGTGTGCGTATGGTTTTTTTTTCCAGTGATTTTATTCTACAACCACCATAATATACTTGCGCAGTATTCAAGGAATCCGTTTCAGACACTTTATAGATTATCTTACCGACAACATTGTTACTAAATAATGAAAAAAAAAACTCAATTTATATTAGGACAAAACCTTTAAACTCATTTATTACTATTTAGACTTTGGCGCTATCCCCTATGATATCTACCGTTCAACTATAAAATAATCGTAATTTATGTCTATATTTTCCATGCAAAATTATGCTCAACTCCGTTCTACTATATAATAATAGGCACTAAACTCAAGATATTATAACGAATATTACTTCAATAATAGCCACTATTATAAACGATTTGATGATATTTCTTGTATTGCGTATTAAATTATAGTTGGTGCATACACCTATTTTGGTGGTTATTTTGTGTTTTTAATTTATAATACCTATTTAATACTTGAAATATAACGATGATGAATAATATCACAAACACCGTGACCACCTTCTGAGAGTGTGCGTATGTTTTGGCTACGAAACATACCATACAATCCATCATTGACCGATGTCGTGTCACGTGACTCAATTAAGAACGGCTGCTTCTAACGTACTTCAATCTTATCCTCCCGCCACGCCACTACCCATCAAACGTCACTCACTCGTTCCCCACCACCGTGCTGAGGCCAACGCATAATGACTGCGCGCGTGGAAACGGTATAAACATTCATCATGTTCACTGCTGAATGGTGATCCATTAAATACGATGGTTCAAACAATTTTTCCACCCACACCACCCGAAAAACGTCCTTTTACCATCTATCTAGTCCGCTGCGGTATTAATTATGACGCGTTGGTATTTACCGGTCGACGGCGGGTAGAGCCGTCAATAATAAGATATTATACGCGTTACACCGAAATTGGTTCGGATGCCGCCCTGCGACGGATGTACGCCTTAGAACTCAAATCGAATACAGGAAATTGTCTCTGTTTTAATAGTATTTAGTGAACTCGGTTTTATTAAGTTAAACCAACTGAAGTTATGGCCCACCAATAATTAAATGCGACGTTTAAAGCCATAAAATACTTCGGATTACGTTTTACACGTTCTAATATTTTAAAACTAAAAAAAAATAAATAATATCAATTTAGTAATAATATCAATTCTAATTTATGTGATGTTTGACATCATTTTAACTGTTTAAATGTTTTTATTTCATTATTTAATAATTGAAATACAAATCAAAATCTCGTAATTTCAGTAAGTTCAATTTCAAAAAAAAAAAAACACAAACAAAATAAAATAACGAAGATCTCCCGTACAATAGGTATAGAGTGCACATCGTCATTGAAAAGTAATTCACTGGTTTGTAAGTTAAATTTAAATGCATTGTTAAACATCATACGAACAATTATTTTGAACGTGGATGGTCTGTTGGTATATATTACTAATTACCTATATTTTATGATATAATATGTTTATTGTTTTTTTTTTTTTTTTTTATTATTTAAAGCCTCCAGTATAAACTATGATAGCTTAATGATTATTGTTACTAAAGTGATCGATTTTACTGTAATAATTAGTAATACGGTAGATTGAATTAATTTTTTTCCTAAAAAATTTCAATGTCACAATACAAAATATTATAATAATATACGTTAAAATAACTGAGACCATTATA
Source organism: Metopolophium dirhodum (assembly GCF_019925205.1). NCBI lineage: Eukaryota > Metazoa > Arthropoda > Insecta > Hemiptera > Aphididae > Metopolophium > Metopolophium dirhodum. The sequence continues at coordinate 39,460,939 of NC_083563.1, read as the reverse complement.
CTTCGCTTAAATAATATTATCTAATTTTGTTCAAATTTGAACTTAAAATATTTATGAAAAAAACTGATGTTTTGTATTTTATTTTAAATTTTTTGGTTACAGTTTGAGGTATTTAAGAGAAACCTTGTATAACATTTTTAACCCTTAGATAGAAAAATTTAACATTTATACATTTTTAACTACGAAGTTATTTGCGAATTTCCGAGATTTTGACGAACTTTGTCAACATTTGTATTTCAAATGATGATAAAAAGAATTGTGTCTATGCATAATTACTAGGTATTCATTAAAATTGAAATTCAAACTTTTTGATATTTATAAAAACAATTTAACGGGGAATCACTATTAAAGTCAAAGCGTTTTTTTACTGTTCCGAAATGTAACGAAAGGCAGAAAAAACACACATTGTAAGTCCAATATTTACATTCTTCACCTCGCTTGGAATCTAAAATATATATTAAAATACTATTATAAAACTTAATTCAAGTATAATATTATTATAATCCTAAACAATGTTAAACAATTGTAAATTACATTTACACCCGAAAATTCAGTATTTTAAGTACAAGCACCAGTATAAAATATTATAACTAACAATAAATATAAATAAATATTTTTAACTCCTCTAAAATGTTCAAACAATACGAACATAATAGGATTTAAGTCTTTTATTATTATTTGATCTTTGATAATGGTATAGTCGCATTCAGTAGGTATTTTGTGTTTTTTTTCCAAACATAATGCATATCGTAATCATGATATTTATATCCAGCAGTTAATTACAAAACGGAATAAAACGCACAGCCTAGTACAATAATATACGCTAAACGCGGGTTAATTTTACTGTGGCTTTCCGTAATCCTTAGTTTAGTGAACATTTTACGATTTAAAGCTAGAACATGGATAAAATATCCTTTTTCACATCATCACATTTAAAAACGCATTTATATAATAGTTTTATATATTGTTTCGTTGTAAAATATTTTATTTTCATCTCACGAAGAGCCCCGAATGTAATATAAACATTTAAAAAATATAAAACATAAATAATTTAATATATTTGTTAGGTTAGGAGTATGTTATTATAGTTTAATAGGTAATGTTTTTGGTTAAACAAAATTTAAATAGTTGTACAATAAATATAGTAGTATGTCAATTCAGAGTCAGTGTTACTAAAGAAAAATTTGTTCTGAAAAATATTGTCATTGTTCATTCATAGATTTGGTTAATTAATTTTAACTTCGTACACCCATCAGTGACTTTTCCCGGATTATATAAAATGTTTAAACTGTTTATACCGTCGTTGTCATTTTTAATCTCGCTAGGAATTTATTGTTTTAGTTTTTATTATTATTATTATTATTATTATTAAATGTAGAATAATAGTTTTTATTACATTAGCTTGATAAGCGAATGACGTTCCTTATCCTTTGGAACTTTTTTTTTTATTTTGTGTATGCTATATATTGCTTGCTTATATTATAATATTATATATTTTGCTCTCGAATTTTTTCAGTAAAATATTATTATATAACATTATATCACAAACCATAATTTTATAATTAATACAATACATTTTTATTAAAAAAAATGTATTTTAAATCAATTGTATTGATTAAATTAACGCTTTTAAAAAAAATCGTTATAATATTCTATGTAATCACTGATCATACACTGTAAAACTGTTGAAATTGTAAATAAAATATTTAAAAAAAAAATAAAATAACCGTTTAAGAACTTTGAACAACAAAAAGAAACAATATTTCAATAAATATAACTATAGTAATGTATAATGATTTAAATAATAATAATAATAATAATAATAATAATAATTGGATGGGTACCTACAAATTACAATCCATATTATTATAAATACATCTACTTTTAATAATCTGAAATGGATCGTAAGCGTAACTATTTAGTAGACCAAAATAAGTTAATCAAGTTTACGTGTAGCTATGTTCAAGAGTTAGGATAATCAATATTATAGCAGCCGGATTTATGATGAAGATGCAATTCAATCAACTGAAATTGATATTACTATATTATAAACACATGATTAAGTTTTGTTTTCAATTTATTATATTTCATGTTATTATTTACTTAAATTGAAGTTGAATATGACCAATAAGTTTTATATACTGCGATGGTTAATTAAAAATATTTTTTACCATCTCGCGACTGTTTGAATAAAAATTAATATTGATACAGACTATTTTATTTCATTTATATTGTTTCCAACACACTACTACACAAGTGTACGCCAAATACAAAATGTCATATAAAAAAACGATCCATTCATTTCACAATTAGAAGACAAGAAAAACCAATCTTAATTTTTTACATATCGTCCACAGATGACAGTGTCTGAAACTATATTATGACAATATGGTTTAATAATCAAATGACACCGAAATATTCTCTATAATATAATGGGAGATCATCATTGATAATATTTATTAGATGTGTATCTAATTTTAAATTAATGTAAATAATGATGTACAATTATTTAAATAATTATCTAGAAATTAAATAACTGCCATGATTTCATCCAACATATTAATTTTAAAAAAACATTTTATAATAATTATAGACTGCCATACTTTTGATAGTGTTTTGATCATATATAATAGTTATAACATTTTACATATTTAATTTAGCCGTCGTTTAGTGTTTCAGGGCTAAAAATAAAAACAAAATACCAAAAAAACAAAATGGCTATAATGTCGTCCAATATATTAATGCGATTTTTATATAATATGGTGCGATACGTAATACATTGTACATATAAATAAAAGACGTTAAATTGAATAGTATCATAATTGTTTTATAGTATGATCAACAATTAACAATTCTCTACTTTCTAAAACTAAAAACGTGTAGATTTGGAGATATTTGTTCGTTCGGTCGGTGTACAACAAACAAGCGTTGAAACTATATCATGTCAGTATACCACACGGCGGGTGTACAGATATTTAAATTTAAATATTTGCAATAGATATTCAAACACTTTGAGTTGTATATAAGCGATTGTCGATATGCCATATAGCATCGTGATGGCAAACCACGAAGCCGTTGGAAAACTTATTTTATCAGTCGATGTATTGGAAGAAAATCAAACACAATATACGGAAATGTGTGTGGCCAAAAAGGTGGTGCCTGTTTATGATAGCGATGCAGAGTTATTTTATCACGTAAACACTTGAGAACAATAAATAGTCGCATTTTATCAGTAAATGTTTGTATTTTTGAATACCTACCATCTATTTGCGTAGTTATTTTAAATCATTACGACACGACATTTTTGTAGTGCAACGTTTTTATTTTCATAGTGATCACTACCAAACGTATTTTACATGTCGGTGCTAGATGCTGATGCACTCGTTAAATCTTTTTATATTTAAATTCAAGTAATTAGTAATGATTAACTACTGGCCATGACTTCATACCATACTTATATGTGAGAAAAACAAATGTTTATAAAACAATCGTATCCTGTTCAATAGTACGAATTCACACACAAATTAAATTTGGAAGGAAAATATATTTTTACGCAATACATTATAGAAATTATATACTCGAAAAAAAAAAAACGTGTAAGTTTGCGCTGCAGGCGCGTTTGTGAGACTTAATCGCGGACGGTGTAGAAGTGACCGGGATCAAACATGGTATACCAATAAATATATGTGTGTGCATTGTAGTATAGAGCCTTGAATGGGTTTCGTGACAAAAGTAACTTCATTATCCGCCGGAACCAAGTGTTGTGGGACGTCTATTTGTCGGGCACGACAATGGACGGCCTCCTAAGTCCAGCACGCTGCTCGCCGTATTACATTATGTGCGTTTGTGACGCGTAATATCGGAACATTGACCGGTGGCAGAAGCGTTTAGGCGTTCGCGCTGCCCCGGGGACGGTCAGGTCCGTTTGTTTTGAAAACGGTTATCTGAGGGGATTTCGGGTCGACGGGAAATTGGAAAATTCCATTTGACAGTCGCCCGGACTGCGAGATATACCTATCTCGCGATATAATAATCGAAAGCACACGGCGCAAAACTTTGAAAATTCAATGAGGGGTTTTTTTTTTATACTACAATTTAATTTCGAATAATGTCATATTGACGACGACTTGTCGGTAAATGATTGAACACAAGGGGATCGAGTTTCTATTTTCTTACTTTATTTTTATTTATTTATTTTTTGTACCCGAATCGAATTCAATCAACGTCTTCAATCACAGATATTCATTGTTGTACCATATATACATGTATATAGCTTATTTTGTTATTGAGGATTATAAAAGATTCCAAACCATTATAAGTTTTATTCCAGTAATAAGTTTATTGCTTGAAAAATCATTCCATCTTATAGCAGATAATTGATATTTTTAATTAATCAAATATTATTATAGGTACCTACTATTAATATACATTTTATTACACAAACATGCTATTTATCTTATCGATGACAAAGTTCTTTTTAATCATCTCAAAACGCTAATTCAACTAAATCGTATTTAAATAGTTATAAATATTATTAGGCTGTATATTATGACTTTTTAGATATTTTTGCATTTAGTCGTGAATTTTTAAACCCAAATTATAAATCTGTGTGGTACCACGTAATTTATTTTACTATTATCAGTAATACGGTATAAAAATATAAACAGGCAATAACTTAAGAGTCGAGATTAATCTAAATATTGTGAAAATATCATTGTGTATACTTAGTAGATTTATAACAATATACATAAGCTTTCAATTCTCCAAGAATAATTTTGAATTTCAATAAAACAGGAAAACGTTAATCTTTGTTTAAATATTCAATTTGATAAAAATTTGAAATTCAAATGTCCATAAAAAACGATTGTATATATTTTTTTGTTTTTTTTTTTTTTGTTGAAGTATGAATTACTGATGAAGACCCTTGTTTAAATTTTCAAGCCCAAACTATTCAAATCGAATATTTTAAACATTTTACTACAAAAAAATTTGCAAATTTTCGTAACTTCGTGATTTTGACAAATGTTGTAAAATTTCTAACTCTTAAGACTTATAAATATTATAGTTGATTACGCTAATTTTTTTTTTAATTTCAGTAATTGCATCTTAGGATGAACCGGATATTACACTTTAAAACTTTTTTTTTTTATCGACATTTATTATATTGTGGTATGGAAAAATGTCCTGCAAAAAAATACTGTTCAATACTTCTTACAATAGTAAAAAAAACAATATAATCTATATCGATATAATAAGCTTCAATCTAGATCCATGGCTACCAACCAGGCAAAAATTAATCGCTTGTATTAATTTGCAAACGAAAAAGTTCATGGGTGTTGAGTTTGCAAAGTTTTTATACTAAGATAATTATTAAAATTATAATTCATGATCAATTTTTCTGATTTTTTTTTTTTATTCTTAACTTCATTAATGCTCATTAACTCTTAAAAGCATGTAATTTAAAATAATGGATTTGCTAAATTTAAAAATTTATATTACTCTTAATAATAAATTAAGAGTAATGTTATACTAACGTGTCAAAAAAGATATTTTATGGTTCAAGAATATTCTTTTGGGTGACATGTAGTAAATCAACATTAAAAATGACGGCTCGCGTATTGTACAAAAATCGAAACGTATGAAAATTATGTATGTATACCATGCATGGAAAAAAAAATGGAACCGAACTTGCTTCAACAGATGGATCGAATTTTGCGACACATCAAACCGGGCATCATTATACGCTGTATTGTATGTGATAATAATATATATATAGAAAAAAAAAAATCATTACCACCGGAGAAAACGTCGAGGCTTAACATTTATGTTTCAGGAACACACGGCATATTTTATACGGTAGGTACTGGTCCTGGGGGTCGGCAGCGGTATAAAATGCACGGTCAGGGGATCGTGTGGGACACGCGTCGAGCAAATTGCTGAGGGGCGACGCCAACGAGATAAGCGAATGGAATGAGAGTACCATGTTGTGACGTTGGATTTACATCGGAGTTACAATCGTCGGACGTTTTTTTCTCTGTTTATTCGTGTTATTTTTATTTTTTTGTCCGTTTGCAATTCTACCTATTTTCTGCCGTTTGCGTTTCGTTCCGTTCCGTCGGAATGCGTCGCGTGTAGACTTAGGTCGGTCGACACGACGACGCTATTAACGCCCCTTAATCTAGACGTTTAAGTGCTGATCTCAGATTAAGGCGTACTTACGCTGCCGTTACGGCACGAGATTTCGTGTAATATAAAAAATTTAAGTGTTGAGCCTGTTAATATTATTATCGTTGATACACAGATACATGGTAAACAAAAACAAATTAATGACCAAAAGGCAAATTTCAAATGTATTACGACTTGTTCTACTGATCGTTATACGTTCGATGTGGTTGGAACGTTTAATAATAAATAATTATAAGCGCGAATTTCATCAACTTAACTGTTATTCAAAAACTTCTCAGAAAACTTCTCACATAATAATACAGCACATTTTCATAAATGAGTTTCAATAAATAATAATAATATTTACCTGTAGAGTAAAATTATATTACCACCTCCGATTTTATTTATCGAGTTGCAATAAAATAAGACAATCTTATTATCTTAAAATTCATTTTAATGTTGATCATTTTATGTAGACTTTCCATTTTATATGTATTAAGGCAACCAGAGAATAGTATTTAAAATGTGATTGTGGAACGTCAAGAAAAACTGTTTGCTTTTTATTATAGCAAAAATCTAATTTTTTAGACTCATCGTTCTTACCGATTGTGTATTTTAATATTTTAAGGACAGAATTTTGATGACAAATTATTGCATCCAATGACCAATAACTATTCCAGTCACTAGTTGTATGTTATTTTTTCTTTTGACTACTGTAAAAAAAAAAATGTTGAATAATAATTTATCCTATTGAATACTTCATTTTCTTATCAAACCTTACACTTTGAATAGTAAGGTGATAATTGAAAAGGTACATGGAAAGGTATCTACATTTTTTTAAATCCTTCTAATTTCATTAAATTACAATTAATTATTATTATATCCTTTTAACTGAATTTAAATGAATATGTTTGTCAACTTAAATGTTAAATAATAGCCCATAGTTAAAAAAAAAGAAATATGTATAATGAATTTGATTTAGCCGTAAAAATAAGTTTTTAGATTTTGAGTCAGTTAGAATAATTTAATTACGAAAATACTGCTATTATTAAATAATATTTAATAGGTGAGGTTATTTTAGAATAATTTTGAAACTAACAAATTTTAATACAAATTTATATCAAGTTTAAAATTTAATTAAACACTAAAACGATAGTATTATTTTATAGTTAACTAGATAAACTGTTCATGGGAATTCAAGGTTATAAATGTACGTACTTTAACTTTGGTTTTAATAACTGCAGTATAATATTTTGCGATATTTAGAAATAATAAAATATATTTAGAGATAACGTAATAAAGCTATAATATATGCTACACTACCTAAGTTATATTGTTGTATATTATGTAATAATACTGAATAATACTGAAATTATAAATTTAGATTCACAGTTATTTTACACTGATCATTATATATGTTTGTAAAAGTTGTATAGACTTAAACATAACTTTTATTGTTATTCGTCTTATATAAATTGAAATGTGTAGCATTTGAATTATTACTTGTAATTACTAGTGGTTTCATTACAACTCGTACTCTGTGATTGAAAATCAAGATTGTAATAATAATAAAAAAATAATGAAAAATAAGAAATATTGAATTCTCAAACCAATTTTTCTATTGGTTCAGCAGTGCAATGGATATTTCTTTGATGCCTAAGTAACAGCGTTGTAAAGGCGATGATTGGAAAACGGTTATAATGTTATATTGTGCACAGGTATAAAAAAAAAATAAGAATATCCAGAAAGCCAAATACAATATCATTTCGTTTTTAATGTAATTTAAAATATCATTCAATTCATTCAAGTAATATCGAATTCGACAAGAGTTGTTAACACTAATTTGCTTTGAACCTATTTTACTTATCCTATATTGTATTCTTGAAATCCAACCCCCCTGCTATGCATACCTAATAATATCAATCACATTAAGCATGTGTAGTAAACAAGTTATTAGTAAACACTAAACATGTTCAAATAGTATCGTTACAATAATAAATTAAATTATTAATATATTATTAAATATAATTAATATGTTTATAAACTATTAAGAACATTCTTTTTAGTTTTTTTTTTTAATCCGTCTATTTGTCAGATTGATAGTTTTGTCTCTTCGTATAAATCAAATAACAACATATTGTAATTTGTCACCATATGAAAAAAAAAACCAAAAATAGTCAACTTAACATTTTTTCATTGCGAATTTCAGTTGTTTTCAAAATACGAAAAATATAGTCTATAAAATCATATCAGTCTGATGTAATTATTATGTCCCATTGTGCTAGTTTGATACAGTAAAACATATATGAGTGTAACTTATTGATTAACGTGGATTTTTACGAAATTGTTTAGGTACGACTATATTCGAAAATTTAAAATGACTTTTAATACACATTGCAGTCGCAGATACAAAAAATACAAAAAAAACACATATTATTATGTATAATAGTTGGTATGCATTTTTGAAGTTAACAAAAATCTTTACATTTTATGATATCATTACTACCGATTCAAAATTAGTTATTATTATTACTTAAGATTCATTACTTATATGTTTTTTATGTACTTCAGAAGATATAGATACATTTAAAATAACAGCTTTTACTGATATTTTTTCGTAACAAACTTACTGACAATTCAAAGTTCCAATAAATTATTTTTATAAACACACAAAATAATTAAAATTACAGATATACAAAATAATATAATTACATTTTATATTCATCAGGTTTAGGTTTTAGTTACTGTATTATTTAAATTTATTGTAATAATAAAACTTTACGTTACTTCTTTATATAATAATATGATATAATTTTTGTAGTATTAACATATTATTTAACAATAAAGTTAGGTTATATAAAATATCGATTAATACATACAACTTAAACTTGATGAATTTAGTTTTAACTTAATGATTTTTTTTTTTTGTGAACTATTAATTTTTAACTTGCAGAAAATTTGGCAATTGTACGGGTTTTTTTAATTTGGTTGTACCTAATACATGATGCGATACTTTATTCTATGTTTCATTAAACCACTTAATCTCTTGTATGACACAAGATTACATTTTTAATTACGCCGACAGAATATTAGACAGAAAAATGTTTAAACTAAAAGATGAAAACCACATGAATTGTGTGCCTATTTTTATTCTTGGAGTGTATATAATGACGAGTATCGATCTTGGTTCACTTGTCCAACCCTTTCTTTTGTAAATTGAACGCACCATTAACGTTTAAATTATTTTCATAAAAATGTACATTGTATAGTTACCACTTACCAGGTACCTGTTAAGAATGTCATAAATAATTTCTCTGACATTTCCAACGCCAATATTTTATTTTTATGCTTATAGTATTCGAATTTGTGGTTGAATCTAAATTATATTATTTCCGATTACTATAGATCATATTATATTTTTATAAATTATATTCATAAACTATTATAACCAATATTCGACTGTACGATTAGATTCTAAAGTGGCTGAGATTATAAATGTAGTTTTTGAGAACTATGTGTTACGTTAACAACAAAATTTGTATTTTTATTATCAACCCCTTCAACGGAGTTTTACGATTTGTAACGATTTGATTTAACTAGTATGAGTGGGACTTAAAAATATATTTATTTTTTAAACTGATTGAAATATTCAACAAAATAATGTTTTAAGAACGCGGTTTTTGAATTCCCAGTAATTGTGTTTTTTTTTAATTTAGTCGAAAAACTACAAAATAGTATTACATTTTAGGGAAAACACATTATTTTTAAATCAAAACAATGTGGTCGATCACAAACAACGTTACTACAGAGATGTTTGGATGCAATGAATATAGATAGACTTTTAAACATTTTCTCGAACCCACGTATAAATTAGTTAATATACAAAAACTAATCTTATATTAATCAAATTACTTACTAGTTTAATTATTCAATAATAATAGAAAAACAATAGTGTCTTCGTTATGTGGCATTAATGTTCAAATCAATGTGTTTTTATTTCCGTAGGTAATCAAAATATGACGTATTAATATATTGTATAGGTTTGATATAATAATATTATGAACAAATGCGTTATTACCTTGTTCGTTTATGTACGGTGTACACAATAAAATTAATTGGTGGACATTTAAAATAATGCTTTTTCGTCTTCCGAAGATGCCTAATTGGCGTGATTCATTATCAGTTGTTCTGTACAAATCCAAACACGAAATTAGTGTACCTAAGAAATATTAAGAAGCTGGACGGGATACAAAAAGCCACGGGTTTTCCATCATAGTTTCCCTTTGCTTTTATAATTTTTCTTGGTTCAAATTGTTGTGTATTTTAATATTATAGTTATTTTAAATAATTTTTTTAGGAGCATCTCTTCCAGGAAATACCGCTTTTACTAATTGGAGCATAATATTATCTAACATAACATACCTAACTGGTAATCTGATGATATAATCAATGCTTACTAAGCAGACCTACTATTATTATAAGGTTGGTGTAATATAGTATATCACTTGCCTTCTTTAATTGCAATTATGTAGATACACGTAATTATCATAAATTTTTTAGTCTACGATATACCATTATAGCTAAATGTACCTACACTTTATTGTAAAAGTTTAATTCTAGTTTTTAAACACAACTAGTGTTAATATTTTTATAAGGTTTGATATAGTAAATATCGTTTAACAATTTTAGAAATCTGAATTAATATTCGTTTATTTGAATATCTGTTTTTTTTTATGTGGACAATTTTTTACGAACGATTTTTGGGAATCCAAAATACAGCGTTCAGACCACCGCCTGCTTCGAGACTCCAGATATTAAATACACTCCCAAACTGTATAATTGAATATTATCTGTATCCTCGCGAAGATAGATGTGAGAATCCAAAGTTGACCTCTGGCCAAAGCCTAAGTTCGGGTAACGGATAATTCAAGGATCGCAGTTTGAGAATGGATTTTAAATAATTATTTCGGTTATTCAATAAATATTTTCAATTGTTATGATTTTAATACTCTGATACGATAATGTTTATGTATATTATATTATTATTGAAGGATAGTCAGGTCGTGTAATAAATAATATAAATGTCAATAATTTTTTAAGATAAGAAAAAAATATGTATACCAATATAAGTATACATTATATTATATACCTGGATTTTAAATCAACGTAATAGTAAAGTTTTTAGTACAGAAATTTACTTCGTATTTCTTTACAACTCCAAAACGTATCATCTATTTGTAATAAAATCATAATTTTAGTATTTCATGATAACGGTTTCTCAAATACAAATTTCCTATATCATCATCATCATATTATACTTACACATAAACGAATAAAATAACGGTGTAATAGGTACATTTTGTATTTGTTTTTTACTCATCTTATTACACGACTCTTTTTATTTTAGATTGGTTCAAATGAATGATTGCACCACTGACACGTCAACTTCACATATTGTATCTAATTCGATGGGACAAAATATTATGTGATGATATTTTTTTGATGAAAATCAATTCTTTAAAACGCTTTTACTAGGTATAACGCCGATAATTAAAGCAAAAATAAAATACCCCATTTCGATCACATTTTGCTCAGGTGGTGTCATCGCGGTCCCTTCGGTATTCGATCTAAAACTTCATGAATATTTCATAAGAGCGAACCATCCCAACAGTAGTTATCTAGGGAACCGGCAATAGCGCAGTAATAACCGATGTGGTATATTTCTACACAATGAGAAGATTTGAATTTACCAGCAGGGGACGGTTGTAGGTACCTTTTTGCGAAAAAAAAAAAAAAAGGGAATAAACGATGAAACATAATACCATTATACTGTTCAAGTACTTACGAAGAATTATATAGCCGAGCAGTTGTATACAACGTTCAAAATGTACAACCAAAGTGCAGACATAATGAACACACGGTTTAAAAGATTACATTTTTGTCTCAAATTACTAGCCAAGTTGGTAAAAAAAAGTTATATAAAAACAAACAAATTTATAATATAAATATTTCAGACGGTAATGTACCCATATTTTGGACGAATACATTGTTTTAAAATTATATTTTCCAAATCGCCGATAATATAATAATATAATTAGATCATTAATATTTGCAAGAGCTACTAATGGTTAATGGTTAATGATGATCACGAAAACCCCAACGATTAGGTCGGATTAAATTATTGATGATTAACGGTTATAATATTGCAACTGAAATCTTTCATTACCTATTAGCGCGTTTTTACTTTTATGTAATCTTTGTGCTGTTTTCATAATAGCGTGTTTATGACTTATAATAATTAGTTGATTTTGAAGAAAAAGTTTAAGCACAAAGTATTTTTTTTTACATTCGTTATTAATTTTGGATTACAAACAGAAACCGGAATACGTTGTTGTTTATAATAATTAAAAAAAGTATTTATTTTTTCCTAACCTAACTTTAATTTTACTTGGTTTTTAAATATATTTTTATATCGGAGATCAAGGAGAAAATTGATTCCACTCTTTTTTGAAGAAATTTCATATGAAATAAACTTATTATTTTTTTAAACTTTGCGTAGATTCTTAACATAATATGTTCGTATCCATCGATGTTTATACCAGCTTTAAGGTTATATTTTATTGATTTTGAGAATGTGTTAATTTTCATATTTTTAAATGTACCCAATTAATACAATTTGTTTGGGTATAGAAGAACAGACATTGGAAATATTACGTTTTTTTTTTTGGATTGTCTGTGAACACGGTTTTTGTGTCATTTTGTTTTTATTCGGTTTGTTCTTTCTTTCTTCACAAGATAGAAATATGCTAAATCTTTGATATGAGTATTACATTTCGTTTCCAATCGTTACCTATTATATTATGTTATTTTTATGGAATACTATAGAACTATATAAATATTAGCGTTTGGTCATATTTTGAAGTGCACTGTACTCGTAATGGAGTAACACTAAAATTATTATTTCTATTATTACTTATATGTTTTTGGGTTATTTTGTGTAATATTATGTGCGTGGGTTTTTTTTTTGCCTGTAATTTCACTGAGGACGGTTTTGTTATGCGTTTAACAATAGAATTTGAATTACTTATATTAGTATATAGCTGGAGCAGTGCAGTGGTAGTAAAGACGGTAGTGAGTTAGAGGTGATGGCTGCTTTGGGGAACTTTGCAGCTAAGACACTGTCGATTCAACGGAAAAGGGAAGAAGTGCTAGACAAGTTGGTTGAACGATGAATTAGTTTAATGTTAGAATAAACTTCGTTTTATTTGTATTTGTTTAATTATAACTTTGAAGAGTTTTTGTCATCTTCGATTTTGAAAAAAGTAGATGTTTTGTTAAATGGTGACTATTGAGATATTATTAAATGGAATTTTTGTAAGGTACTGTATAGCTATAGATTTTTTAATAATTTTGATAATTTTGATGATTTAAATTATATATAATATAATATATATATTTTATAAAATATATTCTATATAACACCTATATTATGTTATACATATAGTGGGGTACCTAATTTAAAATTATTTATTTATTTTATCTGTTGATTTACATAATGACAGAACTGTTATTGGAAACCATAAAAGCGCATTCAAGAATAAATATACACACACGTTGCTCTGTCGACAGTTAAACACGTACTAATATAAGTAATAAATAATATAAATATTTACTATACTACGAAATTGTTAAAATAAACTTTTAATACAGTCATATAGGTTTATATTTATAACTACACAAAGCAAATGAACTAAATGAGTAATGATAAGAGAACTTGAATACTAATTTCGATACTATGAAATTGGTAAGAAATATCAGCGACAATCATTCAATAAAATTAGGTTCTATGTTTTTAAATCGCACGTGAGACACACATAACTGTTTTACTATGAACTTTGGGTTTGGAAATTAAACTCTGAGTATTTACCATTACTTCTTTTTGGAAATTTAATTTTGAGTAGTGATAATAATACTTTAAATTGAGTTTATTAATTAGGTAAGCACACTCATATTTTTTGAACATTTACAAATTAAGAAGCGAAAAAAAATAGGAAATTACAAACAAAAATTATTTACCTAGCGAAAGATTCGTAGGTTCTACGGAACGTTCTAAACAGGCAACTTCATAAGCATTCAACCGTTGGCCATATCATTGTGTTAATCTTTAACAGTTATTAGTTTGTGTATGCAGGCATAGTAAACATACGGTAAATATTTTACTCTCGTGCAAGCTTGTCTACATTCTACTTTGTAATGAAAAAAATTAAAACATCACAATGTTTTATTTTTCACTCAAACAGACTTTGTAATTCTAACTTTGTAATACTTCACAATACTTAATTTCTAAAGAAAATATGAACTGTCCATGATGATAATGCTCACGAACAAAATATATTCACAGCGCATTTTAAAATTGTTTTAAGATTAAATATTTTCGTTTGCAATATTTGATATTTCGTGGACTTGGAATCAAAGAGTTCTATGTAAAAAAATTCAAAGAGGCGTTTCTTAGACGTTTGGTCAAGGATTATTTTTCTGCATTTTTCGTTCTCTTGGAATCTATTTATTTCATCTTGTATTTTAAGAAGTTAGCAGAAACAAAAGATTCCATATGACTTATAAAGTCATAACTAAACACTGTGTTGAATGCATGGATAGAACATTTTGTTTTTCAATATACGTATAGTTAAAACGAAAAGTGCCATCTAATAAACTAAATAGTTATGTTAGGAAACAAAAAGTGTTAACAAAAATAAGTGTATGCAATCATACAATAATTGTCGTGCATTGTTGTTATTCTTGGCACACTTCACACATGGTATGCCGGCCAATAACGTAAAATACCAAAATAATGAAAACCGATGGTTGTAATGTCAGTAAATATAATAATTCTATTTATACTTACAATATTCTACATAGGTGCCCTAACATACATATTATTTTTATTTTTTAGGTGGGTGTGCTGAAAATAATTTTAAGTACAATTAATTTGGAATCAATATATTTTACCGTTAAACCGTTTCGTTTTTAAAAATGAAATTGGGAACAAAAAGTTCTATCGGGAGAACCTTTTGTTTTAAACAAGATATTTTAAAGTTATTTAATATTTTGAGTACTTAAAAGGAATTTTCAACAATATCTAAAATTAAATTAATAGAATGAAACATTTTTTGATGCCAACAATTTCAAAATCACTTGGATGGATGTGCATTTTTTTAATTTTTAAACCTTAAAAACGCTCCACTGAACATAGACAAATTGATTACAAGCACACGATTTTTAAACCACATTTGTTACAACTCATAGGACGAAATAATAAGATTGGGTCCGTTATTCTCTCGTATATGTACCTAATATGTGCTTTTACATACGGTTGGTAGAATAAGTATTTTTTGACTAATATGTCACAATGCCCTTTACTATATATATTAAAAATATAATATTTCCTTTTCAACCAAAAGATAATTATTGAGTAGGTATACAAACAACTAAAATATAAAACAATTATCAACAACTAAATAATACTAATCATTTTGATTGTAAAGAGATATTAGCATTGATATTATATTTATAATCTTAGTAAAACTATTCCTTAACAAAGTTTAATGAGAATCTTCTCTAAATTCTCGTTTTGTGTAAAATTAAGATATCAACACACAAACAGTCGAACTAAAAATTGTATTATTTTATATATAATATCATTTTATGAGTAATACAAGGAAACGATAAACAAATTATAAAAAAAAATATTTTCAATAACGTCTTTTGCTATTGTATTATACCTAGTACCTGATTTCGCCATACAAGTAAGATCAATTAATTTTTTTATTTCGACAACCGTTTATCTTTATATAATATTCAGCCACCGGCCACTTACCAGACATTTCGTATAGCACAAATAATACAGTTACAAATTAAATACAATTTTTGTACTTTTTAATATTATATTAGTTATGATAACTCAACACTTGTGATTAAAATTAATAGTAAGAAATAACTTCTTATGGTCGTATCGTATAGGAAAAGTTAATAAATTTCATTATTAATTCCAAAAAAGTTTTATATTTATTCATAATTTGTGTGATTGATTTACATATATTATGCAAAAATAAATTTACATAAACGCACCTAGTAAAGCCTTAAGACTACATAACATTACTAAATATGTGTGGAAAATACATCAACTGCGTCATACATTCGATCATTCAATTCGTATGCAAATATTTTTGCAATCTCGATTTTTGAAGCAAAAATAACGAGTTCTTACAAAACTTTGAAGTAGTTTGTTGTACAAATAAGTGAATAATATACGATATTGGACGCTTAACTTTTCACCATTTTTAAGTAAAATTTATTGAAATATATTCACAATTTTTTTTATGGATTTCGTTATTATTATCAGATTTTGATTTACGTTATTATTAAGTATTAAAAAATTAATCGAAACGTCGGTTTTTTACTTCTATTCGGCAATAAATCTCATACTTATGTCGTGTACTCGTGCATATTACAAATCACGTTTGCCCACTAAATTAAATTATGCGTCATTTGACCTTAAAATAAATCAATAATTGCAATGTCATAATATTATAGTACATTATAATATATCTAATAATACGATTCTCTTGTTAGTATTTGTTGGAATCTAAACAAATGGATTAGAAATTTAAATTTAATTCGGAAACAGTTCTGCAGATGAAATATACGACATTATATTCTCGTATATTATATCCTCGCATATTTAACACACATTGCATATGCTTGTTTTAATAACAAGCAAACTGTCCCGCGATTTATGTGAGCGTTTATACATCATTGTGTAATAACAACACATGAATATAATAATATACGTTACATCAATTGTGGTGCTGTGTGCATTCTATATTGTTGGTTGTAATATTCTCAATCGTATAGTTTATTATTTTTTTTTTTTACAATTATACCTAACTCGTTACGAACAATTATTAACCCTTCTGTATGATATAAAGTTATCACGTGATATACTTATTCTAAAAATGTGCCTACTTGTGTAAGCTAGATAATAATAATATGTGATTTTCGTGACCCAAACCAACGGTCGTCCAATACAAATGGAAATTCGAGCTACTCAACTCAATCACTAGTAAATACAGTAATTCACCAAGCATGCTCACCCTCATTTTCCTCTGATAGTGAATTTATTGAACTTTGATTTATGAAATTTTTAAATTATATATTTTAAAATTCTTAAGATTTTTTTTTGTTCTACTTAATAAGGAGTGTCCTGTTTTTTAAATAAAAAGTCCCTTTTTTTACTATAAATTATTTGTTGGATAAATTCAAATTTGTTTGAAAATGTTGATGTACTTATAATTCAAAATTTGAACTAGTAGTTTCTCAGTTATTAAAATGTTTATACTAAGGACAATAGTTTTTAAAAATGGTTTTATAAAAATATAAGACATAATATGTAATATTGGTTATTTGGACCTAATATTTATTATACTTACACCATTTTGGCAAATATAATAAACGTATCAAACATTAAAAATAGCTAATACAAATTGAAAATCACCATAGTCTCTAAACATTCCAAGCCCATTACCATTGATCATATGCCCATTACCATTTATAATAGACCTATTATCCTTAGTACACAAAGTTTAATAACTCAAAATTACTCATTTGGCTAAATAATCAACAATAGAAAATGGGTTTTTTTACTCCATGGGGCACTCATTTAACCGTAAAATGAAATAATTTTAAGTATTTTAGCATAGTAAATTGTTTTCAGTCGCAAATACTAGATAAAAAAAATTATTTATTTATATCCAATAGCTTACTTGTTCTACTCGTTGAATGACTCTCTCAGCATCATAACGTTTTGGTTGTAAATTTGAGTTAAGATCTATCAATTTATTTACTAAACAATTATTGATAATGAGACACGAAGAATAGGTATGGCTATTAAAAACATGTTAAAAATACGATTTTAATATAAAAATGGATAGATACTTATAAATAAGTGATGAAATTAAAATTTCACAACAAAATGTGGATTACATAGCAGGTATGTGAACAATATTAGATAGGTAATCGTTAATACGTTTTTCGAATTTTCGCAAAATATGTTTGATTGTTCAAGTAATAATATTATGAACTATTTTAACCTTCGTGGTTTATAATATTTTACATATCTGCCATTGAAATAGTTTTTAGTAGTTGGTGGTAAATATTAACTGAAATGTATATTCATGTAGACATTACATCTTTAACACGCACTATGATGACTGATGTGACCTGATTGAAATGGATTCAACACGAGAAATGAACGTTGTTGAGGGATGCCCAACTCTAAACCCATTAACTAAACGATTTATTTTATTAAATATTTATACATCACCTAAACTGCATGCCATGAATACCAAGCTTATAATATTAATGTTGTGTTTATGAAATTCAGTTTGGTATGCAATATGTTGTATATTATAATGAACTTATAATTTACATGCATGTAATAACGAACTATAATAATTCACAAGAATCATAGAAATTAATACGTATTTATATATATTTGTATTTCATACATAGTATAAGTATTTAAACGGTTCGTTACTATTGATTTGTTCAGTATTTAAATAAACTACTTTTTAGATGATTAATTGTTGTAGTATGTAATGATGGCCGAATGCCGATCGATTAATATTTATTTACTTTCGTACTGTGATATGTGAAAGAAGGGGTTTAGTATAACAGTAGATTTTTCACTAGACTAGAAATTTGGAAAGCTTAATTATTATTTTTGGATTATCAATTTAAAATGAAAGTGTACAAAAGTAAAACCATACCAACATTCTTTTACACTTAATGTATTGTAGGAAAAACTTTTAGGGAAAAAAAAGAAAAATATGATACACATTATTGTCATAATGGTATGTCTCTTTTGTCACGGTTACACGAGTAAAAAGGCTTGTACATTTATTTATACATTAGAGTAGGTATAGGTACAATAAGGTTACATTTTACAGTATCCTATAATTGTATTTTCCATAAACATACTTTTATTAAATAATATTATGAAAGGTATTACATTTTTAATGATAAAAAATATATGATAGAATATGCATTATTGTAAACATGTTTCATAATAATTTTGTTCAGATGATAATGCATACCCACGTCGTACATTAATTCATCTATTTCTCGATGAGCCTATTATCTAAGTATAATCATTTGACGAACAATAAACGTGAGGTTTTCGCATTATAGTTTTGTTTTTATTTTTCAACATTTTGTCTAACTTGATGCTAAAATACTTAAATAATAAAATTATGATCAGGATACTCATAATTTGTGCCCAGGGAACTTGTATTTTTTACTCGCTTCTGCACAATACAGTATTGTATTATTGTTATACTTTTCGAACCAATGATAAAACCATCGCATTCAAAACACAAACCTGAGTGAATTCCTGTTTGCTACAGTGTTTATAGTAAGTTTTCTAAAATGTTAAGCACTCATAAAAGTAATTTATGACCAATGATTTTGAAAATGTACTGAATATTGTATAAGTAACATTCGCTTGAATAAAAATGTTCGAATAATACCCGATATGACACATCAAATCAATAAATATAAACATAAAACAATTTATTAATAATATCGTCGTAATATCGTTTTGTGAATTCAATTAATTTCGTCATAATTTATATTTTTAACACTAGTTAAAAACTACATAATTAAAAATTAAATCATAAATCGATATGATGTAGAATTGACCACTTGATTTTTCCTTGGCAAGTTTAAAACTTTTTTTTAAGAGTACAAAAAAAAAAATTAAATGCAAAAACTATAATAAGAAGTCGAATATTGATTTGTTTGTTTCTTAAACATTTGCATTCCACGTTGCACGATATCTGCTACATTTTGAAGTGTCAATCTTAATACATAGAACTATAGAAGTATAATACCATATTATCAGCTGTTCACATTGCATAATGGAAAATAAACCTGTATTACAGTATTTTAAAATTAAAAATTAAAAATTAAAAATTAAAGCATTTTTCGACCTGTTTTTTGAATACACAAATGATGTCAGATTGCCACATTAAATTCGAAATATTAAAATTATTAAAAATTAAATATATTTTAAAATCAATGGCCACACGTATGTCGATGATATTTCCTATTCACAAATATGAACAGCGGATATAAAATAATATTAGCTACCTATAATAATATAATAATTTATGACTAAGGTATAAATAATATAAAATATGAACAATAATAATTATAACAAATTGTTTTCTAAATTGGAAACCTTACACAATCAAACAGCCTTGCGTCATCACATTTTACTAAACTCAAACTCTCAAATTATTCTGTAATATTAAAATAACGATAAATTATCACTTATAAGACACACGTAAGTTTTTTTTCAACATTTTAACAGCTTTTGAAATATTTTAAACGCATTTATACAGACAGAAGACATTGAAATCAATTCAGTGAAAATTATTACACAAGTCAATTTACATTTTGTTCACTAGCGGCTAGTTCAAAGTGACGGTACATGCAATTAGACATGATTACAAACGTTATAACGATCGTTTATTGACAAGACGATGGTGAAACACAAATCAATTCATTATTGTTATCATTCGAATGGCACACAACTACGTTTCTGAAACGTTGATAGGGTACATCGAGTACCCAAACATTGACGGAGCACAATAGTAGAACCTATACATATAATCAGTTTTCGATGCGTTGTATAATAATATTATTACATTTTCGCTGTATACACACAAGACAAGTTTTAAATGTCGAATATCACGATCAGCCGGAAACGCGTTATTGCACGAACTTCGTATTTACGACAACATACACAAGTCTATATATCACGATACGACTTACGAATCCTCCGTGTATAAAATAATATAATGTATTATTATCATTTTCGTTTGGCTCGTGAGTTTATTCGATTTTTTTTTTTTTTTCAGTTCCCGATTTATGGGCCTCAGACAGACGGCACAGTCGCCACGCATCGGTCGGCGGGGGCATGACGAACCAACTCGACCCGAGTAAGTAACTGCAATGACTATTATCGCTGCCCACAATAATTAATTATAGCTAGTTAATGTTGATATTATATCAGAAAAAAATTTAGCTAAGTATTATCTGAGTTATTATGAGTTTATTATACCTAAGTATCATTGTATAGGTACTTAAAATAATAATTTTTGTAAATATGTAGTAGCTAGTATAATATACAAATTGTAATTTATTGTTATGAATGTAAGTCCAGATATGTTAACAGTATGAATAGGAAATAGGAAAATCTAATTGTTTCAGATAAATACTTATTGATTGTCGATGTAACGCTTAAGTAGTTACAGCAGCGTCGTTGATGTCACTAAAAAAAAGTGATAAATACACATTTTACAATATTATTTGTTTAAATTGTACTATTATAAAGCTTGTAAATATTCATCAAAATATAATATATAGTTTGATACATTTGACAAATTCCAAATGGACGCTTTTCTTAATCACAAAAATTTCCACGATCAAACCTAAGCATGGCATCATTTTATTGATCTGATTTGCATCAACAACGACAACTCATGTTTTTACGATTGTAATTTGTAGCTTTAATATTAATCATGCAGGGTAAAAATGCAATATTAAGTTAAACTTTTTATTTAAAAAAATTAACGGTAGTATTATTAGAAGCAAATTTGTAACTATCTAAGGTTATAAACACGTCTAAATTGTATAATAATCGTATAACAATAAAACTATTATGATCAGGGGATATTAATCTGTAACACAACTGAAATTATTGCTGTTTCAGAGCAGAGCACCCATATATACGAAGTATTTTTGCAGAAATAATAACATTGGCATCATTTTTCAATTTTTCGTGTTATGTTTGATTTCGTATCATACTGAAGATAATATAATTATAATGCCTGATTTTGTATGTGGGTAATGTACTACGTGGTGATGTTAAAGTTTTAGTCATGTACGCAAAGTTTACGGTGTTCCGGAATTAAACAGTAAAATAGTATAATTTAATCCATAATCCATTTATGAAAAATATTTCGAGTTGTTTGTTTAAGAATAATAATATATCAAGTCATAAATATTATACCTATAATTTTCCAGGAACGAAATCGCCAGTATTTAGTAAACTAAAATGGTTCTTACATTAATAAATTTAAATTATAAAATTTAATAAATTCATGGTTGTAAATAATAATTAACTTGTTGATATACATATAATAAATATGTCTATAATATATAAAATAAATAGTACCATAGTGAAATTTTTCTATATTATAATATTGTTAGTAGTTAAATAATGTATCTAAAGTGATATGAACCCACTATCATACATGCGTTCAACCTCAACTGTCCAGTATTCCACCCATAAAATCTACACTGTACCTAATGTCTGCACACTTATTTAATTTAAATCATCACAAAGACATTTTTATATAATATTGTCGATTGAGGCATCTACATTGATAGTCTGCAGTATAATATTGTCACAGTTATATAAATCTGGTAATATGGTGATTGTATTATAGAGATATTATAGGTGCACGAACGACTGATCGCGAAAGCAAGTCCCACGAACTCCGTTTAACAATCAACAATATTTTCCACTTTCCCGTTATAAACTCTAGTGCAATTTTCAACTCGTTTATTGAACTGGTCTGTAATGTAGCAAATTACGACTAAAACAAATAGTAAATTATAGCACCTACTATTATAGGTCATACGGATAATATTATTATTACAATTTGGATAAAATGTTGTTTTTACACGTCCCGCTAAATGCATTAATTACTTTTTACTACAAAATAGTTTTATTACCCTGCAACTATAATTTTTGCCAATAACGTTTAAAAGTTATTATTTTTCTCTGTCGCACAGTGCACCGCAGCTGCAGCTATATATATATATATTTATGCACCACTGCAGGAGTTGGCCCGCGAAGGATTTTAATTTCGTTAAGTGCCGCGTAAACGACCGACCGACGGGTTTATGGAATTTTCGCCAAAAAGGGCATTTTTTGAGCCGACCATAATATTATAACGAGGTGTGGCGATGATTTAATTTCGCTTTCTGCGGCCACGTCGTCACGCGTGTTCGCGTGACAAAAGTTTTCACGCCGACAAACTTTACACCCACTCTTAGCGTAGTCGTACACGGACGAAGTTACACGGACCCGCGCACATGGGTGTTACGACCGCGGTGGTATACCTATGACGAGTCGGTATATACTATTAAATTTGACATTAATGAAAACGGCGGACCGTTGTTTATTATTATTTATTATAATATTCTAGTACCCACCTATATATTTTTTCCCGCTCGTCGGAATATGAGCTTGCCGCAGAGGCACCATCATGATTTACCTACCACTATACTTATATACTAATATAATATTATGTATATATATATATACGTACAGGGTTGGAAAAGATATAAAAGATACTTTTAAAATTATACACAACATACAATCAAAACTGATCGATCAATAATCATAAAAAAATTTTCAAACAATTGCAATAAAATATGTAACCTTGTTTTCGTGTCTTGTTAGATGTTATTTCGCAAATGAAACATTTTTAATACGGCAAAATATGTAATCATTAAAAGTTTCATTTCATATAGATAGTTTACAACTACTGCACACATAAGGTACCTTATTAACCTTATTATTATGGAGTACGAAATGTAATTTTAATAAAATGTTAATGTGGGCAATCGCCCAAATATTATTGTTTGTATTTTTAAAACTGTAATTCAAATATTATTTATATGCGCAAAATCTGGATTGGTGATTATCATTTAATAAAACTAATAGTTAAAACCTTTCAGGTCATCATAAAAATAACATAGAAACATTTTTAAACTGAAAACGTATCATCTCCTGTCATTTTTAGTCGACGGATAAATTAAGCCAGTGAAAATATATCTATATATATTATGTAACAAATCTAGATCAAAATATCCAAGTACAAAATATCGGTGATTTCCCAGTTTATCGACATTCGACACCCCGTTCACCGATGTCCAGTTTACCAAAACCCAATTCGCCAAGAATCAGTGTTCACGTCATTTTAATACAATTATTTGTATCCATGCATAAACAATATCCGGTATAATAAAAACAAATATAATGCAATATAATAATATGATTATGTGGCTTATAATATTTATATGTACGTTCGTTACAGGAGCACGTTACTAGTATTCAAGTGTGCGCAATAAAATATGACGACAAACTAAAATCATAATTTTTATTTTAATACTACAGTGTACTTTTAAGTTTTTATAATAATTTCTATTATATAGGTACCTATAGATAAAAATATATTGACCAAAGTCAATTATCTTTTGATGGGTACTTGACAATGAGATAAGTTCAAAAATGTCACTAGTACCTATAATAATTGTATTGATATGCCAATATGCACGTAGCGCATTATAATATCATCGTTGTTGGCAAATTGCAGATTTTTAGCAAACCATTAAAAGTGTTTTTTTTTTTTTGTTTTTGGTTGGAAAACCTTATGTCAGCGAAATGGGTGTAAGTGAACTGGACATAACCGAAATATCCACGGAAAAGATATTCAATAAAAAATACGTTAATATTAACACCTATTATAATATAATTATAAGTAACAATTGTTGAGCTATAAATATAGCTATAACTTTTTGTTTACGGCCATAACATCAAATATAAAAATATTCCAATCTTTCCAGACAATTTGTATTCGCCTCATTACAAAAGCCCCCTGGTACGTCAGCAATCTCTCCCTCCACTCTGACCTCAAAATCCCAACCATTCATACACTAGCCGCCCACTATTATAAATCATTTCATAAAAACACTTTCAACAACTCAAATCCTCTAACCTCAAACCTCTACTCGTACCCTTCCTGATAACCCATGGTAACCCATGCGGCCGCCGTCTTAAATGGAATTTACCAGGGACTTCCTTAACATTTTTAAAAAAAAACCTTCTAGAATTATGAAGTAGGGTTATTGGACCCCCTTCTATCACACTGACCAGTCCTATATACTTGTACCTCCCCATATTACTTATTGTATATATTTTTGTTTTCTAATAAAAAATAAACTTTTTGTTGATAGCTAATAAAAAAATTATAATAAACATAAAATTATCAAAGCTCACCAATCTCAGCTAATAAATCAACGCACACATAGTACATTCACCAATATCAATACAATTGGTTAATTATTGATTTAAGTACCTAAATCACAAACATTTAAAAATTTGCACATTAATTGAATAAATTCAGCTGGAATGGCAAAAATTGTACGGCGCGTATACCATTGGACCACACCACAGATCAAAAAAAGAGGTGGGCAAGTAGGTGTTGCTCTGCTGTACAGAAGGTTACAAGTGAGTCACTGTTAAATTTGAATTCAATGGTATAATATTATCATTGTATAACAAAAACGATTCTGAGCGAAGACGGTCAGTCAGCCTATGATATTACTAAGTATGTTTGATGATATTATTGCGAAGAAAGTACTTTTTATAATGTATCCTATTTACGTGGAACCTTGTTTTAAACTGTCAATACTTAGCTATAAAAGTTAAACAATTTTATAAATTTTTAACTACTGAATAATTTGTAAATTTTCAATTTGATAAATATCGTCAAAATTCAAACTTTAAATGCTTATAAAAAAAAATTGTGCCTATGTATTTTTAATATTTTTCAACTGCTATTGTAACAATTATATCAGTAGTCTTGTATTAAGTTTTCAGGCTTTGGGCCCAACAAATAACATTTTATTGATATTTATAGAAAAAAAAAACCAAAAAGAATTGAAATTTGAAATAGTCCGTTAATGGCTGAAAAAGAGTTAAAATATTTTCAAAATTTTATGGTGTATAGAAAATCAAAATATAAACATTCTGTTTTTTATGCTACTCAAATGTTCGTGTTGTAAAAATACCGTATTTTATTTTTCAATCGTATAATACGTGTATTATACATATATTGTACGTGTATAATACAGTATTTTACAAAAATCGTATGGCGTTTGGATTAATGTTAAATATATAGCTAATACCAGAGTGCAATAACAATATTGCAGTTTATTGATGAATAATGATGGAATTTGATTATTAAGTTATGTAATGGCAGTCTGGTAATAAATTAATAACTAATAGTAAGTATATGGAAATAGATTAGTTCTAAGTTTTGAATAGGTATTGGGTTTTAATATTTTCATTAATTTTAATTAGTACCTATGTAATTATTTAATTAGTAAGTGTTTACTGTGGCTACTGGCTACACAACTAGTAAGTGTAGACCCAAAACACTATAGTTCTATAAAAACAAAGTTTTAACAAAAAAAGAAAGCAACTTTATTGTAAAATACAGAAACGTAAATTAATAACTTTTTGAAACAATTTATCAGAAAAATATTAATAGTTAAATATAAAATATACCTAATTAGTAATCACCATCATTACTCTTTTGCAATTTTAGATTGTGCTTAACATACACTAGTTTAGAAGCTATCTCTGTTGTTAATCTATTCTTTTTAGCTATATTTCACTAGTCCATAAGTTGAAAATTATCTCTCTGTCGAAGCTGAAGTAGGTGGACATTGTCAAATTTCCGATGCAACTTTTGCCAAATTTGTAGATGAACAAATTCCATTCCACCATGTTATTATGTTCATATGAATACCATCAGTTTTAGTATTTAGACAATTCCATACAAAATCTCTGGCCCATTATGTACTGCGTATATTTTATCTTTATTATTGATCTACCATTTATCACTGATTTTTTTTTATACCATTTTTATTGTATTTTTTTATACATGACGTATAATACGCTAGTATGATACAATATTATACAATTTGTACTATACAATTTACATCACTGTAAATCATGTATCTACAGTTATTAGTTTTTGAATTACAACAAAATAAGAAAATAGCTACATGAGAAATCCAATGAATATCTAATATCTAATGTCGTAAAAATATGAGCGCTCATAAAAATGTAATTTGACTTTCTTGTAGACATTTTTATTTTTGATATAGGTAGACAACATTTCGAGGAGCGTAGTACTACATTTTCAAATTTTAGATTTTAGAATAGAAATTTAAAAAAACACCCATCGATGTAAAATCCAACATTCATTGGTCCGCTCAGAAACTAAAATTAAAAATCTCTGTAAAAAAATATTGATGGCAGTTGGGATATTCCGGTGTATTTAAATGCCTTTGATAGTTTTACTAGAAAATACGTGTAAGGTATCTACGTAATTGTGTTGTTTGCATTTTAACGTATTTTACATTGTTCGATTGACTATGACGACATTTTAAATTGTTTATGGTTAGAAAAGTACGCATTTCTAAATGTTGGTATTATTTTGTGTGTGGATATTTTGACCGATTACCACCATAGTAATATAACAGATAAAAGTCGTATCTTCGATTAGACGCATCATCGTGCTCGCGTGAATATGAGACACTTCCTCCACCCTGTATATACATCATATTATAATATAATATAATGTGTGGTTCATATAACACAATATACGCCGTATGACACTCGCCATATATTGATTTTTCACACCGTCAATTGTCTTGTTATACGGCATTGTTCCGGCAGCGACGTTATAAATTATTATACACATTCAACGCGTATATTATGGAATCGTCTGGTTAATTACCACGCCCACGTAAAAAGTTAAAAGTAAAAGTTGCTAAAAGTTCAAACGGTTCGTCGACATAAATAATATCATACAAATACCTCCATGGGCATGACATATATTATTATATACTGTAATATATTAGCTGTGTGGAACGTACGCGTTTATTAATGCGTCGTGATGATGATATTATTATTATTATTATTGTTGATTTTGTCGTTGTTGTTGTTGTTATTACGATTATATTATGTTATGTAGCTAAACGTCTTACTGTGGGCAGAGTTGAGTTATGTTTCTGTTTTCAAACAAACCTGGTTCAAAGAAAAAAAAAAGACATCAGACATCGAGTAAACATGAATGTGAATAATTGTGTGCTCCGAACAAGTTTAAAAATATTCCGTGGCTATATTGACACAATAAATATACTATAATTATAATTTATAATATAGAGCCTTTTTTTTTTCACAAACCCATTTCACCAAGTATTTTACTATCAAAACAATTTTGTCATACATGTTATACCTAGTGGTTATTTATGAAATCACGTTTTAGTCGAACGTCAAAAGATTTAATCAAAAAAAAAAAAAAAAAAAAGAGTGAACACAGTTTCAAACTGAACTTTACGTTTTATTTGATACGGTAACAGAATAGTAGTTTGTGAACTTACTACACTTGCGAAAAAAATGTGTTAGAACCAACTTATACCATCATGTTGTTGTACGCATCTTATGTGTTGTGAGCATTTAGATTTTGAAGGTAATATAATATAAGGCTTCCGGATTTGGATTTTTGTTGGCCAACAAGTATTAGTCCTTTCTTCGATACATAATATACATAGAAAAGGGATTTTAGCCGACCTTACACCACACCTCGATCAAACACATTTTGTTTATGCTGAAAAACATTCAGCTGAATCTCGGATTGTTGTTATAGAACTTGAATCTCAAGATTTTTTTTTTCTTTTACATACATCATGTATATAAATTTACATGCAAGCCGGAATAGAAGAGTATCGTTATTTTTGGACCGTTTTCATTTCAAGCCCGTCGCACCAATGATAAATGGTCGAGGGAAATAAAGGTTATACCATAAAGGAGGTGGCGTATTGTTCCATAGGCAATATATGAGATAAAAAAAAAAAGAATAAAAATCGGAAAAACCACAAGAAAAATAGTTGAAAAAAAAAGCTATAAGCCCCATTAGAATGCTAGTAAATGGTTGGCATTTTATTTTTAATTTAAATTCTGTGGAATTTTAACTCTTTGATCATTACTGCCACTTCCGTACCTATGCACGTTAATAAAGTGCAAAATGTTGTTCCAAAAAACCACCAAGGTCGTTTCATAAATTCATTTTTTCCTCTCTCATATATAATGGATTATTAATGACGTACTCTTGAATTTTACCCATTAATAACAGTAGGTAAACAATCTAAAAGAAAAAAAAACAATAATATTTCAAGTGAACAAATTATATACGTGCTTGGTGCGTACTATGTTTGAGTTGTCATAAAGAAAATCTACCTATTGGCTATACAAAATTAAAAATTAAATTATAGGGACACATTTATAAACAAATTTGAGTAAATAGAACACATACAAACTTAAAACTATTTACAAATTGTCTATACTATATAATCATTGTGTTTAATGTTTTGTTGACATAAAGTTCATCTAAACGTATACGATGGCTTTGAATTTTTATAGAAACTGTTTAATCAATATTATTAAATATTTAATTTTATGTTGCGTTAAAAAAATATGAAAACACAATATTATTGACATGAAGATCTAATATGTGAAACACACGTTCAGATAAACGTCCAAGACACAAAAACCCTTACATCGTTGTGTCTTGTGTGTGACACAATAATAATCAAAACTTACTGTAAAATGATCGACTTAAATATTTTATGAAGCTCAATTAAATTAAAACATACATATTTTATATATATTATATATTATATATTAAAACTTACTGAACGTAAAACTTTAAATACATGTATAAAAAAAAAAACAAACACAAACAAATTAAAAAGGCAAAATAATAAGGTAGAGCTAGGCACCTTACAAAACACAATTTCACACCAAACACGCGATGTGTCTCGTTCTTCATTACATTCAGAGTAGGATTATCATGACCGGGTTGATGATCGCAGAAAACTTTTAGACTTTGTGCTTTTTTGTATCAAAAACTTATTCTAGCCATTGTATTACTTTGATACAATGACTGTTGGTATTTAATACGTCGCTGAGTTCTATATTATCGTTCACGAGACCACGAATGGTGGTGGCACAATGTTTACCATCATTATTATTTTTAATATTAAGATTGTAGAGTACTAAATGAGATATTACATAATATTAAAAGACTTTGATTTCCAAAAAAACATTACTCCACAAAGCATTTTCTTATCAGTCACGTTGAGTAGGTCGTAGATACCCGACGTGTTTTATGATTATCTCGTCAATCGATCGCGACCAAGTTATATCGATACTACTAAAATTAATTTTGACGTAAAAAATTAGGTTTTGACGGAAACATTTTAGATTATGGTTGGAGCGATAAATGTATTGGTATATTACATAGAAGTGATGTGTACTTTTTTTGTCTGTCGAAAACATTAAGAGCAATAAAAAAGATTTAATCTAAAATGTTGAGTCTCATTTTAGGTAGAAAAATTGAATCTTGTAGTTACTTTGCAGTGTTAAAAGTAAAAATACGCATGGTTCCATTCAAAATAATCTAGGAAACCAAAAAAAAAAAAAAAGGGAACAACTGTACCTAATTTTGTAGAAAATTCATAAAATATTAAATTTTACCAGTTTCTTTAAGTACCAAGTTCTAAAGAAGATATTATAGTTTTACAAATATTTCTTATAGTTTTGTGCAATATACATTAGGCATTTTAGAATTGTTTTAGTTTTATTTTTCTACACATATTGATAAACATTTTAATGTTCAGTCAAAAAACTTCAAAATACAATGTACATAAGTTATACTTAATAGTATAGCAACTTAAAATATCAAAAGTACATGTGCACAATTTAATTTATAATCAATTTAATTTAAAATTATGAAAATATATCGAAAATACATTTTACAAAATTTGATAATATTTTGAAACATTTTAAACAATAAATAACAATTAGTTATTTTGTTATAATTCAAGAAAAATTACTTCATACAATGAACTTGTAACTTTTTGGTATTTTATTGGTTTCAGTGATATATTAAAAATATTTTGATAAATGTTAAGCTATTTATACCATGGACCCATTCACACCATTCGGTACGTCGGTATTAACTATTAAATGATGTGTGAATAACATCTAGGTAGTAATATTTAATATGAAATAATATTAAAACAATTATAATAATATTATAATATATGTGATTTGTTGTGGGCAATAATTGGTTTGAGCATATTATACTTTTTTAGGACACCACATGAGAGACTCGGTAGGGCCAAGTATTCTTTTTTAGATGGATAAAATTAAATAAATAAATATACTACAATATCATTAAAAATATACATGCTGTCTCCGCTCAGAATCCTTATTCGCATACGATGATTTACCATATATGAAATCATAATTTAACACATACGTTATAGTAGCCTACTAAATGATGACATTGTACAATAGATAAATTCTAGTATACAACAGAGTGACTTCCTTGATTTTTTTTTTTTCGCTGAAAGATATACAAGGAACATTATTTCAGTTATTTACCATTTTAAACATTGATTTTGAATTTTAAAATTAAAAACTTCTTTAGTTTTTAAATATATTGATATCTTATTTAAATTTAAGGAGAATATCCAAATAAACGAATGAATAATTCATAAATAAAGATGAATAAAAAAAATTGCAGTCGGAAACTAATGATATTTAGACCAATTTGAAATACATGATTATAAAAAATAAAAATGTAGATAATCAATAGGATGGTAATAACATCCAATAATGTAAAATATATTTGAAATTGAACCATGGTATGATCAAACAAAATAATAAATACATTTTTTTTAAAGCTTCCCACAAGAAGTTACAAGCTTTTTAATTATGCATGTCAAATTATTAATATTCATGATTGACGTTATAGCAGTATTATAATATTGCTTATTAATGTCATCAAAAAATTTTAAAAACATTATTAGTATTATGAATGAAATAATACATAAATAGAATATTCTTTGTAATAAGCTGAGCAATAATGTAAAATGCATTATAACTATTTATATTTTACATATTTTTCAGAAGCGATCATTTTGCTTTGATAAATTCACATGGTACATTTTGACTGAAATCTTTTCAAACAATTGTATTTTCGTTAATTAAGTATTACTATAAATATATTTTAAAGTAAAGACATTTATATTTTTGTGAAAAATATTGTTTAGATTTATTTGTTTCAGTATGAACTACATAATATTATGAGGTACATACCTTGTACTACATTTTCAAGTTATTTTACTAGAATTTATTCTACATTTTTTAAATATAATAAATACAGAATGTATTTTCGGAAAATATTAATTCAACCTACCATGTTATTTATAGTAATATAATAACAATATAAAAATATCACAAAAATATATACCAAGTAATATAAGCTGACAAACTGTCTTTGCTCACTGCTCAGAATCGATTTTCGTATGCAATAATTCATCATTGAATTCAAATTTAGTCTATACATTGCAATGACTTACTCAATGACTGAATGACGACTGACGAGGTACACTCAACACCTATAGCAAAGCAGTTACTTACTTTCTCCCATTTTTTGTTGGTATTTCATTAATTTACTGGGTACAGTACATTAACATTTATCTAATAGTTTTGCATAAAATGAAATAAGGTGATTATGATTTACAAACTATCTTGAATACAATATTTTATTATTTTCTATCCCACGATTTTTATGTAGATTTTTTTAAACTTATTAGTTATTAGATGTAAAAAATTAAAAAAAAACAATGTTATGAATAAATTACGGTACGTAAAATAGTACACTTTCACGTAATAGGTTTGAAATATTATTTAACTTGGGCCTAATTATAGTTATTTTTGTTAATTTAGATATTAAATTTATACCTTGAGAAATGTTTGGTTTATATACGTAACATGTAACTAATATATATATTTTTATTTATACTTAAAAAACAATGAAATATAAAATAGTATTTGTAGGTATTTGTAAAATTAAGTGGAAAATATAATCCATGTGTAAGTTTTAAGACATTTTTTTAACATTAATTAAATAATTTCCAAAAATGTTTTTAAACTTAATTAAGAAACATGTAAATATATTTACAGTTTTGGTAACATAACCAGTAAACTGCTCTTCCTGAAACATTTGAGATTTAAAATGATTAAACTAAGTATGTATCTATTTATACATAGTTTCTATTATTTAGTTTTGTTCAGCATTATCATAATATGTTCGTTCAACTTCTTGTAAAAATAAAAAAATATGTTTATATTAGTGAAATAGTATTATACCTACCTAGTTATATGTAAGAATTTATATTAAGTCGAAGTTTAATAACTATTAGAAAATTATTCAACACAATTAACGTCAAATACAAATATGGTATCTATTATTCTAAAATTATATTTAACTAAATGTACATATTGTAAATGGTTTTTATAATTGTTGTTACAAATTTATAAAAATACATGTATTATTCTATAAATAAAATAATCCTATCTTAACCTATGGTGGTTTTATCCGTATTTAAATTCTCAGTTGTCATTGTTCGCCCGGAAAATTTTATAAATATATTATCAATATTTGTATTACTTATTTTCTTGTGGCTGGATAATTTGGAACAGTTTATATTTTCAAATATTTCTGTGTGGTAATTAAATAGGTGTAAATTAATAATAGTTGATTCGGAATCTAACTAAACAGATTTTGCGTGATCGTTGGAACACAAATAATTATTGTTGATCATAAAATTATTTAAAAATTTAAAAATAATTTTTAATGTATAGTATTGATAATTATTCCAAAGGATAAATGTAACAGGTCTTATAGTTATTTTATTTTTTGTAACATATTTTGGCTAGTAATAATAATAAATTAAAGAGGTCCGTGCAAGAACCAGGCAGCTCCATTTTTATTAATCGTTCAGGACGACCGAAATGTCGTTATCTCATTTACTACTATTGGCGGTAATTAATTAATTTTGTAATTTCTTTGGGAATAATAAATCGATTATGACACCTAATAATATAGGTATTTCTTCCATGAATGATATTCTATGAAAAACTGATTTTCGATAAAAACAGAGCTGTCTAGTTCTTGCACGGATCCCTTCGTATAGAGTTCGTAAAAAACACTAAAAAAGTGACCAAAGCACATTCAAAATCAAGAGCACGACGCATTTTGTTCAGAAATGCTGGATTGAAATTGAACAACCGAGTACAATAAATTTGTAAGTGGTCAATTTTGAAATATATTTTTTATATTATATCAAAGTAATTTTAAATAATATGTACCTACTGATAAATAATACCCAAATTGCATTGGTTATTGTCCATTTTCTTACGAGATAAATATATAACGATTTTTAGATTTCAATCCCCCCGAATGTACCAATGAGATTCCCGTAAACTATCCCAAGGTTCATAAACCACAGAATATCAAACGACCCTAACTTTTTTTTCACGTATAATATACTATAGGTCTTAAGACGTTGTGAAATGGTTATTGACATAAATCCCTCTTATACACTTTATTCGATTTACCATGAGTGGCTAGTAAAACATGGAATAGTAAGTTATCCGGTTAACTTGGTCCAAATATAGGACTGTGTAAAAAATAAATATATATAAAGCACTTCCGCCAATAAGTCAAAAAATAAGTGAAATAGGATAAACGACACGTAAGGAATCAAAAAATATAAATAAAATAAATTGCCTATCAAAGAAGATGCATAGACGCAAGTATGTATTTAATACCTAACGAAAAGTAACAATTCCGTTAACATTGCTTAATGTCTTAAGTGTTAAAGATAACACACGGGGGTCTTAAAATTTGAAATTCTATATTATTTAGTTTTTTTGTACATTTTAGATTTTCAATCAATTTAGGTTGAAATAAAATAAAAATATATTCGTTATAATTTGTTAAATCCGTTCAACCATACAACCATACGATGATGGTTCATTTGAAATTATAAAAAAAGGTTTATTATAATTAATATCATATTTCTCTAAAATAACAATAATATACCCATTATTTTATGAACCAATATTCGAAGAATTGAAAATTTTTGCCATGATCTTAAATATCTGAGATTTTTTAAAAGTTCAAACTAGAATATTATTATTGAAATTAAGAATGAAACACTAATATTTATCTTAGTAGGTACCGAAATCGTGGAAAAAAAAACTTAAATATGATACAGTGGTCGTGTATAATTGGACACATGACTTTTATATTTTATTAACTCACTTTTAAAAAAGCCGATAAAATATCAAGAATTCAAAATCTTTCGTAGTGTATAATTTAGAAAAAGAGAACTCCAAAAGAATTCCGTATATTTTATATGCATATTGATATATCATACTGCTATAAATAATGTTGCATAATATATTAATTGATAATTCCTCCTCTTCAGAACCAAAATGTGAAAAAATAAATTAAAAAAGAATAACAGTCATCGTATATTTAAAAAATAATATTCATACGGTTAAAATATAACTTAATCAGTAAAGAATCTAAATATATATATTATATATTGATACTCATAAAAACTATTTGAATTAATATAATCAATCTTTATTCGTGCAATCTTATATATTACGTATTGTATACGACACACTTTTTAACAATTTTTATAAATATCAAAAATCTTAAAGTCAACATTGTTTCATTTTTTTAAGTTGCTTAACATATTACAGTGATTTATTGATCAGTAAATCAGCTTTGCTCAGAATTAAAGTTTTGTACGCTATATTTAAAGTTTAAAATGATAACACAAGTCTCTCTCTCTACGTACAAATAATACATCGATTGGTATTCTATACTTAATACTTATTATATTATGTAAATGCACTTTATATTATATAATAAATATTAAAATTGAATGTCAAAAACAACTCTTCAAAACATTTTTGTAAGATATAAAGAACAAAAATATATTTTATATTTCTCTATAGTTAATTATTGAAATTCATCAAATACAAATAGTAGGTAGGTACTAATAGTAAGTAATATTCTAATATAATACAGCCAAGGAATTGTAAACACAACAAAATATACAATGCTGTTGCTTATACATTATAATTAAATGCTTATAAATAATATATCAGTTTTAAAATGTTTGAGCTATAATATCCACAGACAACAGTGTAAGTTTAGTAAATACAAAATGTATAGATAAATAAATATATAAATAAGTGTTTAGAGGGGGGGGACATCCGACAATAACTAGTATATTTTCTTATATTTTCTTTTACAGTATAAATTGTAATAATTTTTAATATATTACAGAACATGTTCCTCATTACTGGTGATTGTGTAATTAATAATGTTATTATATTATTTATTACACTTTTACTTATATACTTTTTTATATCATAAAATGCATTTTATAATTTAGAAATTAGCTCAATTAGTTAGAAAGAAACGCAAGCGATCATTCATTTATGATGTCAGAAATAGTTATTTATCAATAATTACATTTTAGTGGTATGTTAAATTGACCAATAAACGCGTTATGTTAAAAATGTGTTGTAGGTAAGTAGGATTTCTATAATACAAATTTAGAATAATAACAATAGATTTATGAAAACATTCCTATTTTGTAGAATATATAGTTAATATTATTGATTAAAATTGGATTTATCTTTCATCGGTATACACTGCATTATACCTATCAAAGTTATTAAACTTTATTTTATTAATCAGCAAAATCGCGTAAAACGAATATTGAATTTGACTGTTAATTTAGTTAAATATCGATATCTGTACTCTTTTAATTTATTTAATTTTCGTAATAATTTGATTACGGAGAATAAATTATTATATTCATGATCATAATGTTTGGTATTAAAATAACAACACGATTGCTGACTAACTTAAATTTATATTTTATATCATACAACAAATAGGAATACCTACCCACTCATTTATATCGAAAATTATGTTAAATTTTAAAATCAACTTTATTTAGTATAAATCTCATAAAACGTATAATATTTTATTTCAAAACCGTATGTTTAAATATGTAAAGTGAGTGATTATATGAAAACATTGTTTATCGAAAACAACATGATTTATTTATTGCAACATAGAATTTTCAATATAATTATGTTATTTATTATTATCGGTTATTTGACTATTCGTCATAAATAAACATATATTTGACGCAATAAGTTTTTTATTACAATATTAGATCAACAACATTTATTTATTTGGTTTTTTTTTTTAAGTATTTGCCCGAATGCTCGTTTATAATAATATATGTATATTTTCTCTCCAATATTTCACCTCGAAGTTTAAACGCACAAACCGTAAAATATATTTATATTGAACTCGTTATTTGTACCACCAAACCAATAAATCATACATCAAAAATGTGTTGTCTATTCGCTTGTAGTGGTATTATGTGGTAGTATTATGTGCATATAAAATATTGTGCTATTCCTTTTGTCAAAATTATTGCATGAAAAATTCAACTAAAGTTCAATTGCTTACTCGTGATTCCCGATACTTGAGCACAACGATGCATGACATGAAATTTGACTCGTACATCGTGCCCAAACGACGATCGTTTATGGAGACAGAATGCACATTTTAAATGGTAAAATATTCGAAGTATATACTTTAGAATAACTGTTTTCTCGCTTAGTCGAGATTCAAAAAAGCGAATTTTTACGTATAATTTACTACGTATATTATATTTTAATATGAATATTTTAAGAGTTTGTTGTGGAAAAAAAGTCACATATTTTGCTACAACATTACATGTTTCGAATAACGCTAACAAATAACTGCAGAACGCTGTAATATATCTTGTACACATATTCCAACATAAAGTATCATATAAAAAAGCGTGTAGAATCATATGGGATAAATATATCATGTCATCGAGGCTTAAGCAGGTATCTAGTACCTACGGGTGTACTGGTATTCATTGGAGTGTTTAAAGGTATGTCATACGTTATGAAGTTACTTTAACCTATTAAACTTATCAACCGATCACAAATAATTAATTAATGGCCGTGCTTAGTGAACTTTGCATTTATGTATTACACATTTATACGATATTAAGTAATATATTATATTATAATAATATAAATTAATACATCATTACTTACGACATTTTATTATACATTGCACAAGTATAATATGGCGACAGTTTGACTTTCGTCACAAAAAAAAGACCAATTGTAATTGATTTAAAACTGCAAATGCAAATTAATAACCATTTAAACTATTTCGATTTTCTCATTAAATAGCTTGATATTGAAATAAATAATAATGGATTATTTAATGCTTATAAATATTATGAAGTATATCAATATACATATTATTAATAAATCATTTATGGTAAACTTACGTATTAATTATCAGTTACATACAATATTATAATTAAAACGAGAAACGTATTATGTAACAATTAAATAAAGATATTTGGATTCAATATAGTCAACGGTGAACGAATAATGATTAACTAAACATTATAATATGCCCATATATTCCATATGTAGTACCATTAAAGTGGCTTCAGTTTTAGTGAAATAATAAAACTTCCGATATGACGAAATAATTTGAATTTTTTAAAAGAAAAATACTATAATTTTTTTTAAATACGAATGAAACTCTTTTGACGTTTTAACATTAAGTAAATATTAGAGGAAATATATTTATAAAAAACTTGACACTTAGTCAATTTTTATATTGTCTCTAAATCACAATAAATTAACTAAACATAATTTTGTTAGTACTAAATACTGTGAAAAGTTTGTTTAGAAGATAAATTGTTTTAAAATGTGCATAATTATCGATAACCATAACATTATGCAGACATTTGTTAATCTAAAATTTTAAAATAAACTTATGACTTTGCATTACATTGGCTTAGATTTTAGAACAAACTATTATTTTTACTATGATAACAATTTTTTATTTTATATATTAAATAATATTTTAGTATGGACAAAAAAATAATGATTATAGTTTATGAATAAATTATAATATTATGTTTTTTACGTAGTTTCTAGCTCGTTATTTTTGGATTTAAAGTTTAATTTTATTTTATAATGTGGGACCTATATAATAGAAAAAATTTAAATAATACGTGTGTACTGTACACGTTTATAATTGTCTACTGTATACAAATTATATTATTAGGTAAATAGAATCACTTCCCATAAACGTTAATTTACGAAAGATTAAAGAAGTCCTTTTTAAAATATAAAAATCAAAAAAAAAACCTTAGGTATAACAAAAACTTCTAACATCAAAATAAGTTTTAATTGAACAACAATATTTTATTCATGCGTATAAAAATACATAATATTTACGTGTAAAAGTTAATAATTTAAGTAGGTACCTGCTGTTATATATTATACGTATAGAACAATTTTTAATTATTAAAACCTCTGAAATGAAGACATTAAAAATAATAATAATTTAGACATAACTGGTTATAAAAATAAATATTATGTTCAAATTGTAATAGTTATGAAAATATTAAAGGTTAACATAATATGTAAAAAAAATATAAATATAATATATAAACTTTCAGTTATTAAAACTAATTGTATATTACATTTTTAAAAAAAATATATCAATTAAAAACTTAAAATGAAATCCCCTGGTGTGTTGTATCTTAGGAATTCATACAGAAATATAATATCTAAATAAATGTATAATAGTATATAATATATTTTAATATGTATGTAATATGTATTATAATTAATAACAATTAACTTAATTACTTAAGTTATAATAAATTAATAATATATTTATATGTACAAATATGTAATGACCTATTAAAATGTTGGATAGCATAATACAAATTTAATTTAATCTTTCTTACTGTTATTCCATTATATTCATGATGAAATAATGAAATGTATGAAATCACAATTTAAATAACAAAATTAACATAAAAATATTTAATATCATTAAAAGTAGATGAAATTTATTGGAAAAGAGAGTTAGACAACAATTCGGCAATAACATTTAGTACACGACTCTGTTACACGAGACGTTAAAATGCTCAACCTAATATTGGAGAAAACATTTTACTCAATACCCAAAGGTTATATTATGTCAGATGATCCGATTTGTATGTACTAGTTTGGGTATAGGGCTTTAGACATTTCCTAAATATTGCAATTTATGAGTGCGTTTAACGGTAATATTATGACGTACAAATTATCAGTACAGTAAAAACTAATCTCACGTCCATTCCAAATACAAAAAAAAAAAAATGATTCATCGTTTACACTATATTCCGCTGCACAGTTTATACTGGTATGATGTTGTAATGAACACTAACAAAACCCGCTCGACGGACGTTATTAATATGATGTTGTATTGAAGGCATTGTGATGTAAGAACAATTATTGAAGTTGATACGTCCATATCATAATATGCTTCACATCATTATAACTTGATTTTATTCTCAAAAAGTTAAAATATAAGTTGAATTTATATTATAATTTTTTTTTTTTTTTTTAAGGATACCATATCAGTATTATACAATAAATATATTTTTATTTCATTTTGTTTTTTTCGTCCACTTTAGAGGAGAAGAAAGTTGAGATTATTAATGTCGTTTACCATCAGCGACATGTTGGTAGTTCTCAAAGTTATTTTCGTTGCCATTTTACTCTGTGCACTACAAAGCTCCTATTAATAATTTTTATGGGAGGAACAGTTTTATCTGGCATTGTTCAACTAAAACATAAATTACCAACCCGAATGAAGTTTAAATAGATAACAGAGCAATCAGCAACACGCGACCACGCATGTTGACCGTTAAAACTGGACTGAATTTTAATGGCGAATTAAATAAAATATTATAACTTATAATTATACAAAAAAAATTATTTAATGAAAAATTAACTACCCCTTAGTGATATTGAAGTTTTAAGTGACCTTGAATCTTTACCATATGTACATAATAATATTATAACTCCATAAAATCGTTTAATTACACAGTATATGAAAAACATATTTAAATGTATTTCGAATAACTAGACATGGTTATTGAACAGTCAACTTACATATGCTTAATATAATATAATATATATGTATGTATTACTATAATGTATATATATATTTTTTTTAATTGAATAATTTGGGTTTAAAACTTAAATTTTAAGAACAGTTTTGAAGTTAATTTTATTTACTCTAATTCTTTATAGTAATTTTTGTAAAAATGTAATTATATTGGTTAGTCGACACACATTTCTTTTATGCATTTTTAATCGGTTTTTATTTAAGTTGTTTCATTATGGCCCGTAATGCTTTACTGGCACGTAAAACTTTTCGTTCTAAGCTAAACAGAAAAGAGTTACAGCAATGAATTACTTTTTTTACCTTTAACCGTTTTTAATATGCACAAATCTATTCAAGTGTAAAACTAATCGATCAGAGATTATATTATGTTTATTGTACTTTGAGCTCGTAAATATATTCATGGATGTCTGTTATGGTCCAATGAAAGTTTCAAGCTCAGAAAGAAAATCCTTATACCGGTGTTTTTAAAATAAATAATTTTAATACATCGTTATCAACCGTTAATATGACGAGTATAACGTATATAGTTTCTTGAAAACTTCCATTGTACATTTCGATTCTGGGTGAAGCGATCAATATAGTATATTGATTTTACGATTATGTGTTTTTTGTGTCTGCTAATATCTTTTGGAGCAGTAATAATTCTTCAATTTTAAACTTTATGCCCCCATATTCTGATACAAAATTTGATCCAGTAAGGTCTACTTTTGAGGGAAAAAAGTAAAAAAATGGGTTACAGTTAGTAGTAGGTAGCTCAGCTGTATATTTGTACAATAATATTGAAATTTTAACATATTTTCGTAATAGATTCTAAGTGGAGCTACAAATGTAATGATTTTACTATGATGTGCGTTTTTATTTTTAAATTGTTATTATTTCTGTGTTAAAGACACATTTTCTAGTAGAAAAATATTTCAAATATCAACTTCGATAGAGGTTTTTTGCAGCAAGTTGATACCTTTGGGAGGTCAAAATAATTGATAATTTTCGGTATTTTTAAAAATGACCATGAAATTAAAAAAAAATCGGATATTTGGGTGTCGCTCTGCTGTACGATTGTGTGACTGTAATGGATGGTGTTAAATTTGAATTCGATGATATAATATAATTGTATATGAATATCGATTCTGAGCGGAGAC
Source organism: Metopolophium dirhodum (assembly GCF_019925205.1). NCBI lineage: Eukaryota > Metazoa > Arthropoda > Insecta > Hemiptera > Aphididae > Metopolophium > Metopolophium dirhodum. The sequence continues at coordinate 39,418,653 of NC_083563.1, read as the reverse complement.
GGTTTATCAGCCTTGGGAATTTTATTTTATATGTATATTGTTATAATTAATACAGTAGGTAGCTGATTAAGTTGAATTATTAATATTTGTTTATCATCATATTTATATATAATAAAATACTTTAGAAGTTGTGTGCCCCCACGAATAATATTTTTAAAATATAACACAAACCTAAAATCATTGCTTGAATATCTAATTTCGTCGATATTTGAACATAAAATAATTATAAAAAACTGTGTTTTATATTTTTTTTTAGATTTTTCGGTAGTTACAGAATAACCTACTAACGTCAAACCTTGATTTAAATGTTCAATCCTTAGCTATAAAAGTTGAACATCTTATAAATGTTTAAAAAGAAAAACATTTTTCAATTTTAAATTTGGTAAATGTTGTCGAAATTTGAACTTGAAATTTTTATAAAAAAAAATGTCTGCATATATATTTTTGATATTTTTTTACTTCTATTGCAACAATATATCAAGAGCATTGTATTACATTTCTAAGATAAAATCTAAGCATTTTTACTGTCCCGAAATGTGATGACAGATACAAATAAAAATAAATAAATAAAAACTCTTTTTTGGACTATTTTCGGACTGGAAAAGTTCTCCAAGCGTTCCAAGTAGCCCTATAAATCGATTGAAAATTAAGTCTGAATGTAATATTTCATACTTCGAACTTTGAACTTTAAGTAGATTTATCTCGATAATTTACCTAAGTTTAAAGTAAAGTACAATGAAATTAAGAAGTTTAGCAATCACTTTCTATAACTATTTTTAGTTCGTGAAGTTAAAATCATTATTTTACATTTTATTTACAAGATAATTGCAACACACTCAGGAGCTGGGGATACTTATTCTCGTGTTAGAACTTTTTAGTCCTAAACATATTATCAAAAACCAACTATTGTTCAATTCACCTATACTATTATAATTTGTAATACTTAAATTTACCAATTGTTTATGTTTATGATTCTTATGATTTTGATGATCTACAGTATTTCACTAACCACACAATGAACATATTAATCAGAAATGTTATAGGCCACATATTATAATGCTATTAACATCATAGAGATATGCATATTGCATTTAATTTTTACTATAGTTTAGGAAAATTTGTATTCAAAGAGATGTAATTATGAAGGTCAATATTTTTATTTAAAAAAATAAAAGAATAAGGCGTATTTCGCAGTAAAATTAATAATTATATAGAAAGTTAGTAATCGACTTACTGAATATTGACTTACGCAATACTTAATTTTGTAATGTAATTACACATTTATTATTCGAAATAGGTTTTATCTTTAAATTTGTTTCAAGTATAATGCATCAATAATATTTTTAAGTACAACACTTTTATTAACAGATTGCAATCAAACGTTTACGAATAGTTTATAGACGTATAAAGGCAAAAATTCGTTCATTAGATCCAAAGTATCTATATTGCATTTCCTCGAATAAAGTTCTTGTAGAATTTTAGATTCTGAGCGAAGCGATGAATGTATTGATTTTACAATGATGTGTGTTTTTTTTATTTATTTTTTTATTTTTTATTTATTTTTTATTTTTGTATCTGTCATCACCTTTTAGGACAGTAAAAGTGCTTGGATTTTCTTCAACAGTAACTTTTCTGATAGGAAAGTGAATCTAGTTGGTACTTTGGGAGGTTAAAAGTGAAAGTTTTTAAAAGTAGTTTTCAAAAGCGACGTGAAAAACAAAAGAAAAATTAAGAAAAAACGGGAATTTTTACGTAAAATCTGTTTTTGAGAAAATCGATTTTGGTTTTTGGTGTAACTTTAAAACAGATGACTGTAGATACTTGAAAATTTCACTGGATGTTTATATTAGCATTTTCTATACACCATAACATTTTGAAAATATTTTGACTCTTTTTGAGCTGTTTACGGACATTGTCAGTTTTCATTTTTTTAGTTTTTTTTTGCTATAAATATCAATAAAATTTTATTAGTTGGGTAAAAAAGCGTGAAAATTTAATATAAGGCTCCTGATATATCGTTCTAATAGGTAGCAGTTGAATAATATTTAAAATACATAGGCACAATTTTTTTTTATAAGCCTTCAAAATTCAAATTTTGACAACATTTATCATACTTATAATTTATTAATTATTTTGTAGTTAAAAATGTATAATATGTTTAACTTTTATGACTAAGGATTGAAAATTTAAAACAAGACTCCACGTAAATAGGTATATATAAATTAATTTATTCACAATAATATCATCAAATATATTTGGTAATATCATAGGCTGACTGACCGTTTTCGCTCAGAATCGTTTTTCTTATACAATGATATTATATTATTGAATTCAAATTTAACACCATCCATTACAGTGACCCACTTGTAACCTACTGTACAGCAGAGCGACATCATTGTTTTGGGCGAAAATTGTTTGTAAGAATTTACTTTTTTATTTTCAAATAGTACGTACAATTATGTAGAAATTTATAACAGCAGTAATTAATAGGAATAATAGTTTAATAATTTTGTATTCTTTATTTGTATATTAATTTTTTTTATATTTGGCAAATAAAAACAAAAACTTACTATAATAATTATTATACCTATTAAAATTTCACTGCAAAGCCAATTTTTATTTTAAGAGCTTAAACCACATCCATTTATGACAAAAGTGAATTTGAGTTTATAATTGTATTGCATGAATATGAAGTTACACAATAATTGTCCATTTCAAATACCTTGCCACTTGGTAACTTGTTTTTTTTTTTATAAGTTCGCAGTAATTTCATATTATTAAACAACAATGTGATACCTACAAGTAAATTAACAACGCTGCAAAAAAGTTGAATTTGAACAATAATAAAAAAAAATATATGTTTTACGAATTAAACTTATGAACGTTAGTGTGATGTCAATAACCATAATCCCATATAAATATAATTCAAAGATTTATTCTATTACATTTTTTTGTGGAATTTATAAAAAATTGTTTACTTACTTATCTTTAATACTTCTGCGATTGATGTCTGGAAAATAATATAGAATAGTCCCTATAATAAAGAACAGTACGAATATACACAGAAACCGTACTACTATATTTTATTTAAATTACATGATTAGAATAATCTGATGATATTTTGTAAGCTCGAGCAGTCGAAATAAGCTGTAAAAATCCATTGAAAAATTGTTATTCAAAGCACAATGAATGTATTTTAATACATTTAAAAATAGGAATTAGTACACCATTTATTTTATATAATATACTGATCTAAACTATATACATGTGTATAACCTGCAAAAACATACAATCTTTCATAAAAAACGTGGAATATTTATGAAATGTGTTAATTTTAATTTTTAATATTAAAAATTAACATATTATAATATTACTAATATTACTTTTCTAAAAATGTATGTTCGTGAATTTCGTGTAAACCAATTAAATAATAATACATACATATTTTTGTGACGACACAATAGCTTATTGTGAATAATTTAAAATGTATAATAATTATTATGATCATTGATATCATATTGCACATTGCATGTGATATGAAAAATATATTATACATGTAAATGTATTCCAATTTTTTTCCTTGTAAAAAAAACAAATGTTATACTATTTAACGGGTTTTATTTCGATTTATATAATATAAATATGTATATATATATTTTTTTTTAATGAACAATTCATATAAAAAGGATATCTGTGATCTTTTTAATGCAATTTATTTATTTTTTTTACTCGTGGGAGCAATAAATTCAATTTCCCCTTACATAATATATTATTATCGTCATAGCGTAATTCACCACAACAAAGGATTCAAATTATTACCATACATTCCAATATCGAACAATGTTTTTCCGAAAAAAAGATATATCCCAATAATCGTTTTCACGTTTAATTTTAAGTTTTATTCAACAATACACGTTAATACGGGTTTCGAAATTGAAAAAAAAGTCCATTATATAATAATTCAATATCGTCAGCGGCATTATACATGACTACCTTTCTTTGTGCTTACCTATTGCCTATAAACGCTTTTAATCCACCGACCAGTAAATGTATCGTAATAAATGTAATCCACACGCGCGAGAGTGGAAAATATCCGAAAACCCGATTTCTCGTTTGGGTATGAGATTTTGTATACTTATACAATTCGCACGGTGCCGCGACATCAGCGCCGCTGTCAAACGGACGTAAGTACTTTAATATATACCCGTAGGTAACGATTAATATTCGGCGATCAATCCGTTTCCACCGTGGGCCGCCACCAAATATCAGGTACCTGGTCGAACAAGAAGTAGGTAGTTAAACAACGGACGTAATTGATCGACACGATGTTGTATTCCCGCGGAGACGTGTAATATACGGTTGACGAGTTCATGACCGAACCGGGAGTGCAGCACATCGCAGACGTTGTTTTTCGCTGTTGGTTCCACTGTGGTCCGCAGATTAATGGACAAAAACAAAAGCCAGCACATCGTCAACCGGTATGAAATAGTGAATTAATAAAGGTTTGCAGGACAGAGGAAAACGGACGAAAATTGTGTACGGGACCGGCGCCGTAGAGAAGGACGAAACTTGAGAGATACTGCAGATAAGTATACGTTCAGAACGGTAATGAATAATAATTAGGGTCTCAAGCCCTATAAAATATGCATTTGCATATGTGTTTCGGGCGTTTGGATAGCATGGCGGGTTTTCAGGATACAAATTATAACGTTACAAAGTTGTATGCAATATTTTACTTTACATAATTAAAATGATTTCAGTCGAAACAACGTTCTGTGGTAAAATCACAATATGTTTTTAAAAAAAAGGGTAAAGTAGGTAACCACTCAGATGTGAAGTAGGTGTCGGGGGTACGAAATTGAGTAATTCACTGTAATGTATATGTGTTACTCGAAATGCAATGATAAATTATTGTATTTAACAAAATATTCAAACCGAAGACGGTCTGTCATCCAATATTAAAACTGTAGTAATTTAATTTACTATTAGTAATACGTTAGGTTGAATTAATTTTTGCCAAAAACATTGGATTTGTTAATTATTATTAGTATACATTATAATGTTTGATATCATATACTATAGTATTTTTATTAACTTTAGAGTCAATACCAACTTACCGCAGAACAGTGTGAATCGGTACTCGGAATAAATAATAGCAATAGCCTACAATTATTATTTTAAATGTTATTAAAATGTCATCGTGTGTCTACAATATAGTAATATACGTACAAGTTTAAGAAATAATGTATTTGTTGACATGGTGAAATAAAACCAATCATTAATTAATAGTTTAATTAATATTTATTTACACCCACACACACATATAAGTAATAGAAAGGAAAAACAATTTTAAAATATCCAATTTAATTTAATTCTTTAATGACGATCCGCTACCGGAACTTTACATTTTATAAGATTTGTGGTTTAAATCATAATTGGCAATTGCTTTATAAAATCTTATCTTAGACATAATATGGTGACTACCCCCATCGCCTCCCTTAAACACGCCTCTGTCAAGAGTCCATGACAAGTTGAGGTTGGTTAATTGAATTGCAAAAAGCCAAACAAAAACATTATTCACATTAAAAAAAAAAAAAATCGTTACATAATAATAATCAGTTATAATCAACAAAAAAAAAAAAAATGCTTTTTTGCATTTTTAACGAGACATCAATATTATTACTATATCTGATTCATTACTTGGGGTGCATTTTTAATAAATAAATTTAAAATATTTTATATATACATATAACATATTATATTGGCATTAAATTATAACTATTAATTTTTTTTTTGTTAATATTAATAAAATAATTATGTAATTCTGTATAACACAGTTTTTATAATGCATAGATTATTGGTACCTATAGAATATGTTACTTTTATTGGCCAGTTACGTCTTTTATAATTTAATGTTACCCATATTATGTTTTGTAATGATATAGTGACTATATTATGGATGACTGAATTCAACCCACTCAACTAAATTAAAAAAAAAAAGAAGAATAGAAAATATACAAATGATATTCAATTTATAAAAACTTGAAACGCATATAATATATTTATTTTTTTTTAAACAAAACTTCTTTTTATGAAAGATATAATATGATAATAATTATAATATAGGTACTATTATACTGTTCGTGTATGTAATCTCCTTTCTCTAAATAATTTTTTTATGAACAAACAAGTCTAGGAAATTATAGTATGAAGTGTATTGTATTTATTATGTGAATAATAAAATAATTATATGAATAAATAATATGACAGTTAATATGTTATAATATATGTTATCATTTAATACAGTGTGTACTAAATCATATAGTAAAACCAGGTTCACTTTGTCTACAGTAAATTATTGACCCACAAATGACCTTATGAACCAACGAAGTTGGACCAAAACTTTATGATAATATAGTATAATATACACTTTAGGACAACATTATACAATAGATTAATTATTATCTAGCTTATTCACTATATTAACGTAATACCAATAATAATTGTCTAAATGAATATTCAAACTAAATTCTATGCTACAAATGTACCGTAATCAAAACTATTTTAAACGAATTGTCTAATATATATAATATATACAAAATGCATGTAAAAAATTATTAAAATGAAATATATTTTTAGAACAGTGAAGTCGTATTTATAAAATATTGTGTTATAATGTATATTATATCCATTAAAGAATTGTAAATAAAAATTTAGTATACATAAGTACATTAATTGACAAATGCACGCCTTCAAATTGAATAACATAACTTTATTAAATAACTTATTTTTCATGGCTTCAGAAAATGGAATAAAATTATATTTTGGCAAGACATTTTACTACAATATCATTAATTGTATTAATGTAAGGCTTTATCAAAAAAATCTAAAAAATGTCTTATAAAAGAACTTATTTTTAGATTCTCCTTGATTAAAATATTATTTTGTTCTACTATGGAGATTCAACTAGATTAATACTGACAAAATTATTTTTAGTACGATGTAAATGTGTAATTTTCAGAGGAAACTTTTCTTTTATACATATACCTATTTACTATATTATACTTTCAACTTTTTTTATAAGAAGCCCAAGTTATTTCAAATCTATTCATGGCACCCATTTCAAGTGAAACATGGGGTGAGTGTATCAATACTGAAAATGGAAACGACCCTCCGTGTTAAGCCTTCTAACCGTTTGCACAGACGCTTAAACCACTCTTGCCCTTGGGGTTTTTTCCCTCCCCTGATGTTTTTGTCCTAAATGAGCCCAACCCCGCTATCGGAATTAAACCATCTTGAAAATAATATTCGTGTCCTCTAGAACACGCGACCACATTATATACACCACACTGCTATATAACCTACCGTAGAGGGTTGCACTTCATTTAATATTCCTCCGGTAAATGCGTACGCCTACTTATTATTCCTGCAGGTCTACCTATATCCAAACGAACAATTATTATTTGTCTTCGAATTCATTTCAAAATAGTATTTAATCTGTATTCAATTATTTGTGTACATAATGTAATATATTATTAATTTATTATTAGGTATATATTGAATGAGATGTCCGTTGATGGTTTTGTTAGTATTACCGCAATATTATATACCTACCTAGTATGTATGCTCGTGTGTTTCGGGGGTGGATGGAAAATATGATGGATGACGGCCAGCTCAACTTCGGCATCCGAACGAACACCTTTTTATAAAAGTGCCGACCCACCTCGCTTATCTTTCCAAATGTATTTTCATTCTTCTATCACTTTCTCCGCCTTGCACGGATCCCTCTATTGAATCTGCCCGATGAAAAGTTGAATACCGATTGGTTGAAACGTTATTTTCATAAACGACGCGCGATGATGGTTGAGAAACATGCGTACTTCTCGCCAACTATCAGTATAACTAGAACCATTGTACTTTTCACGAAAACTGCTATAATCGCTTTAGGTTAAACTTACGTATGAAATCGATTTCATTGTGTTTCTATCGAGGGGTTTCCAAAACGATGGCGTATTTCGATTTCGATTTAAAATGATATTAGTTTTTAAAATCCATTATTGTCAGTTATAACCGTTTATGCATGTATAGTGAAAAGTAATATTATATTCTTCACGTATTTACAGTGATGCCATAATTTAATATAATATTCGTTATTATATATTCTTATTTCTTATTAATTATTTTAAATTACACAACTATCAACATAAAAGCACATTTTTTATTTTTCAAAGCTTTTTTTTCTGTTAGACGATTTTATGTTACTGATAATGTAAGGATTAAGTAAAACGCATAAAAAATAATTATAAATAATAAATAAAACTCAGTTTTTGATGGTTTTATACAAACAAAAATATATATCACAGGTAAAGTACTTTCAATACAATATTAATTTGTTGGACGTTGGTATATGCCCGTTGCATATATATTGGAATATTTATGGTTTTTAATTAAAAATAAACCATTTAAAAAGTATTTTTACGATACTTATCTTTAAATATGTTATATAAAAACATTTTAACTTGACTGAAGAAAGCAGTGTTGTATTTATATGATGTTTTTCTTCAAAACAAATAATCGTAAAAAGTATTGCTTTTTTTACTACGTCATTTCAGTTAAATCCTAAAATGGTATCCAATAATGGGATTTAGAAAAGTTTGATATTTGTTGTACAGCAGTTATGTGTTCGTAATTTTTTTTTACTGACATCGCCACATCGGTGAACAACTACGGAAGCCTAAATGATGGTTTCCAGGTAGTACAATTTTTTTAACGACCTCGAAATAGGTTGTAAACAAGTGTATTATTAAATTAGTGATGATTACATAAAAACCGAATTCAAATATAAATTCTGAGTGAAACTAATAGTATTTTTTTAGTAATGCTTAATAACATTAAGCTATTGTTTCTAAGAAACTCCCAATTATTTTAAATGTATTTATCTAAAGCGTACGTCGCGCTTCGTATCGCATCTGTTGTCTCCATCTTACTAATACATAACTAATACATTACTAATGCATAACATTCCAAAATATACGTTCAGCAGTTCAAAATTTGTATTGTTAGCTTTAATATAATAGTGAATAGACCTACTATGAAACTTAAAGGTAAGAACATTTTCTGTGTTCTCTCAATGGATTGTTACGATATTTTTGTTTCAGGTCAAGTTATGCGTATGTAAAATATTAATACTTAAAAATGCTCATAATTTACTTAAAAATGTAAATATTTCTACCGAGAGAACACAGATATTGTTCATACATTTAAGACTTGTGATATGTCAATTCACTATAAGAGTCTAATATGATGAAACCTAGCAATACAAAATCAGAAGTACTTAACGTATATTTTAGTATGTTATGCGTTAGGACTTAGGAGTATGGAGACGACACACATGTGAAAACAATGTCCTTTTAATTCAAAAACTAACTTTTTTATATCAAGAAATACATCAGCTAGGTAAAAGGTTCAAATATACAACAGCTTAAGTAAAATATTGAGTGTTACTTAAACTTGAAATCATCGATTTACAAATATGTTAAAGAGAAAATACTAGTAGTACTAAGTATCAATAAAAAATAAACATTGAAACGTTGTGCTATCACAGTTATAAACCACTTTATAAATAACTTAACTTTTTAAATAAACTCTTTTAAATTCCGAACCAAAGCACTAAATTCTTAAATATTAATCGTGGATTGAACATACATTTATATTTGCTAACTCAGGTCTACTTAATGTCTAATGATGCTTTTTCTGTAAAAGAAACTCCTCGTGGGTGGCTCTTCACTAAAAAACTTTTATATTCTCACAGAATACAGAAAATCACTATGTTCTAGATTAATATCCATAATATTTATAATTCACTTACCATAAAAATAAAGGCATGTTCAAATTATTGATGTGTGTATAAATTACGAAAGTCAAAAATGTAATCTCATACTGATAAGTGATAACTGATAATGTAGAATAAATCCTATTATCTGTCATTATAGTAAGTTGTCTATTATAGACGAATACTGAAAAAAATTTAAACTGTTCTTGCGTAAAGACGAAATGGTATATTAAATATAAAAATTGCATTTATTTTTATCCAGCTTTTAGAGAGATTCCATAAACGACGCGTTGTTGAATGTAAAATAGTAAGTTATATTCCATGCACTCGCGATCTTGCCATCACAATTCTTGACATTTTTCCCGGAGCCTGATAAACGTTTATTATACCATGGTGTATTGGTGTTGTATTATACAACGATTTTACGTGTTGTTATGTCAGATATACTCTAATTATTATAATATATTTTCCTTAAACGCATAATTTAAACCCTTAACATATTTTCCACTTTTTACATTTTTTTTTATTTATTATGTTATGAATAAAATGATAAGTTCTATGAAACTTCAATAAAACAAATATAAACAAAGCCAACTCACTTCATTTATAAAGGGTGCGTACATGTAATGCTGGCAATTGTCTTGGAACGGCCACTTAGTCATATTATGTTTTTGTCATTTAATAATAATTAATAACAATGATAAATCGTTTTAAATCACAAAATTACTTGGACAAGTGAATATATCTCTATCAAAGATGAATAGAGAGCCAAATTAAATTTGTATAATACGCGATTCTATTATATATATTATGAAGATAGAAAAAAGGGGGAGTAGATAACCACTTTACAGTACAGCTATAGGTGTTGAGTGTAACTTGTTATTGAGTAAGTCATAATAATTTATGTGATAAATTTTAATTCAATATTATCAATTTTTCCATACAATAAATGAGATTCTGAGCGAAGTTAGTGCGTTGGCCTATATTTCTAAATTAATCCCATGGTACAGTTTTTTATATTGCTATTTAAGTAATTTATTTACTATTAGTATATTACGGCAGGTTGGTTTAATTTTTCCCAAAAACATTGCATTCATTATGATATATTATGTATATTTCATTAGTATAATATGGGATACAATAAGAACAATTTTCTAAATTCGTGTATAAAATTAAAAAATGACATCGCTTTAATCAATAAGAGTATTCAGGGATATTGAATAGACATTTATTTAAAACATTTTTTCGAATTATTTAATAAAATGAAATATAATATGTAAATACTTAATTTATAGGTATAATATATATAATATATTCATTTATATTCTATTTCATAATGCTTAATACTTCATAATAATCGGTAATATTAAACCAAGGATGGCTATAACAACGGACCGTGAATCGAATTCAACCTACCATAATTTATTATCTGGCCTGTGAAATTATTTTATATTTTCACTCTTATTTTTACATTCATTAATATTTTATATTTACGTCAAAATAAAATTTAAAAATTTAAAATAATTCGAATATGTAATATTATATACATTCACCTATTTAATACTTACCATACATTTAAAAAATGATTTAAAATTATTGGGATACCAATAGTTACATTTTTTATGGACCGTGGTTAAACAATTTGACAACAGCTGTTATTGAATATTTTACTATAGATATTTAATTTAAATATGCTTAAAAATATATCCAACGTGTAAAATTAGGAAATATTTTTTTCTACCAATAAAAATTAATACAATAAAATTATTTGCATCTTTTACAACCTCACGTCCATGATGGTCTTTGATCCAATAGAAAAAAGATAAATAATACTATTAAAAGGAAAACCTTAATATTAAATAATCAAGTCTTATTCAATTCGGAGTTGTATTCGAAATTAACGAGTAGTGATAATCAAAATAAAAATGTAAAATATTTTTATTATTGATGAAAATAGGATCTGTTGAGATTGCGTATAAGTTAGTAATATTATAATGCATAAGTATATACAAATAAATACATCAAAATATAACAGTGTTGTAAAATTTTATACTGTGTGAAGAGCAAAAACTTTTTTTATACAACGGCTTCTTTGAATATTTAACAAAAAAAAAAAAAGCCTGGACGCTTCAATAAGTACAGATTATAAGTGAGAATGATCGGAAATTGTATATTCTGCTTAAAATCGACTAAAAGCTCCTAGAATGATGTCTAAATTGTATTTTTTGTTTTTTAATAAGCCTTTTTAATTTACTACAACACATAATAATAACTTTGCATTATATATTTGATACAGGTTATTCAGCTATGGTTCATTGTACATATTATTAAAGTTTGTTTTGTTAAAGTGAACGGCTGACATATTTAATTTCATTAACTGTAAGACATAAGTTATATTTTATTATACCTACTGTATTAGTTTTTTTATAACTTGGTCACGGTGTTGAGATTTAAAATATAATACTACTGCATCAGCAAAACCAATCACGTGAGTTGTATCAGTGTTCTAGCCATAGAATAATCATATCCATAAGTAAGTTATTTCTATAATTTGACTGTGTGTTTAATCCAGGAGATTATATAGCACTCGTAAATTATAAACGATGAAAAATATTTTAATAGACAATTGGAAAAATACATTTAAAAGCTGAATTAATGGTCTAAAGTTGATAACTAATACAGGTATTTTATATAAAATACTATTGATTCTTATCCATTCTATGGTAAGTCATCTTGGATATTGTTAAAAACAATAATAAAAAACAAAAAAACAATTATTTTTTTTCAATATTAACTTGAAATTGAACGCGACACCATATTATTTTTCACGCACCATTATAGGCAATGTACATAATTTTGAATAAGAATTCCTTAAAGTTAATTGAAATGAAATATTTATAAGTTAGAACTTATAAACCATAAAAACAGCCAAATCTGTTTTTGGTTTTATGCAAGAGACACAATTCTTTAAATTCATTTTTTTTTTCAAAGAAAAAAAAAATCATGGATATTAATCGGTATATAAGTTTTATGTTGAAAATTATATGTTAAGTATAATTTAAAATGTGCATTTTATTTGAATATTTTCTTTTGACCTATTGTTGGCATCAACTACTTGTATAATGCATAATTTTGAATTATCTATTCAAAGTTCAAGAAAACAATTTCTGTTATGTTCCAAGTATTATATAATACCATCATCATTGTGATTTATTCTATGTTTATTTATTCATAAATTTACCTATATTATATATAATTTTACATAATACAGCCGATAGGTATTATAAATATTCAAACTGAAACATAAATATTTAAAAATTAGATTAAATTGTATTTATAATATTATATGTTTGATAATATTAGCATAAAATAAGCAATATTAAAAATAGATCGGATTATATTAATAAAACAAAATGTGTTTATAAAATATACAGAAACAATCAAAAAAAAAAAAAAAAATTATTTTAGGAATTTTCCTATTTCAAAAACTACTAAATTTTATACAATTATGATAGTTTTAACTTTTAAAGTTAGATATTTCATTTATCATTTACACATAGTTAGCGATTTTTTAATTTTCTATTGCCGCATAGTTGAGTAAACGTAATATATTATTATAATTTTTTGTGTCACCTATAAAAATATAATGAACAACATTTCTTGTATTTATATAATATTTTAAAAAACAAAATCAATTAGGTACTTACTCATATTATAATTATAACATTAACGAACTTAAACAATTACAAAAAATAACAAATTAACAAAAGTGGTGTCTTCAATAAATGGCAGAATTAGGACATACTCTGCAGTTATAATCATATTTTTGTCATTTTATTTTGTAACTCCTTATATTTATAAAAACTTGGTGCTACAAAATAATATCAGCGTTTACTTAACTGCACAATTTGATGATATCTGCCGAAACCTATTTTTGTTCATCAATTAATGGGTAACTTTTTTTCTAAATTATATTAAAAATTGACACCCATTATGGTTAAATCATATAATATATCATATATTGCACGTGGACTTTGTAGGGATATGGGGATACCGTGGTAACTATCATTTTAGATTTTAAGTGTGATAAATGTATTGATTTTACAATGATGTGTTTTTTATTTGTATGTCTGAAGACAATTTTTACGGTAGAAAAATACTTTAAATTTCAACTTTGAGAGTGGTTTCTGGTAGAAAATCAATTCTAGTTTGTACATTGGGTGGGGGGGGGGGGGACAAAAACCAAAATGTAGAGCACATTGAAAAATAATAGGTAATTACAAAAAAAAAAAATTACGAACGTTTGTTAACATTTTAATATTTGCTATTAAATAATTGTTTTGTAACTTTGATTAGCACAAAGTTAAACCATCTTCGTTCAAAATAGTTTTTTTTTTATCATATTATTAATTGTATACAATATATACGATACATGATAAATTATCGATGGATTGAAATTTAACACATATATTAAATTTGATTAGGACGGTATTTTGTAGTACATATTATGCCGGAACTAGGTTATACGAACCGTGTCAGTTATTCGCAGTTTTGACGTTGAGGGTGTAGCAAGTCACCATTCTATCGGCGAAGATAGTTTTTACACGGACTGTAGTCCGGCGTGTCCGGATGATAAATGTCTGCAGTTCAATTTCGCACTACAGTCAAACTGTACTTATACCTACTCAGACCTATATAATATAATATAATATAAGCCCATGACTTGTCTATGTTCAAAATATTTTGCAGGGTTGAATTACAATTACATATGGCACTACATATTTTATATATTTTATACTGTATATATTATATATCTTATAATAATATGGATGAAGGAAAACACCAAACGGTTGTGATTCATGTTATGTGACAAAGTATAGATACCTTTTTATGGCGGTTCGCGCCGGAAGATGGTATTTATTGGGTCCGTTTGGATAACTGCTGCTAGGTTATTGCGCACTACAAATTGACAATTCAGGATTTAAATATTAATGCAACGATTCTGTTCGCTCCGATGCTCGGCAGTTATATATAGGATCATAATCGCTTTTCCCTATCAATAACGGAATAACACGTTCATTTCAGAGAAAACCATTTTTTTACCGTATTAATTAAATTGAATTTTAAGCTATCTGTATATGTTCAAATTTTGTTGTTTTTTTAATTACGTATCTACGAATATTGGCATTATATTCATGGCATCTAAATTAAACACGCAGGTATGGACCTACATTTTTAATAATAAACAACTGATTTGCACCAGTAAATTGTATTATTTTATAGACAAACAATATGATATGCTAATTCAAATTGATTTATCACCCATACCACCCAATGTTATATAGTTTAAATGATTTTCTTTGTAGATAACTCAAAAGGCTATAATACTTGTCTCAAGTATTTACAATGACTTTTGATAAAGTTAATACAATTTCATTTTTAACCGATACTTTAACATCTTACTATTCACGCCGTCTTGTATCAGTTACAAATAAAATGGTTGTACACTCTAGATTTATTAAATTGGTTTTATTAAGTATAATATCATCCTTGAAATGCATTTAATTATTTGAAGAACTCTAAAATTTGAATACTTATCAGAACCCCGTATTATTTGAACTCTGTTTGACCGAACCGGGCTTATTAAGTCAGGTGCTTGTAAAAAAATAAGTCTAGGTACTTTACTTTGGATACGGTAGAAATTATATTATTGTTTAGTTTGCAGGACATATTTTATCCCCCCCCCCTCTCCCATAAACATTTACTACGTCATATTATTTAGTTATTTAGAGGCGTGAACGCCGAGTAGTGTGATCTGTATTTTTATATTAATACACTTTTGTTGAAATAAACAGGTGTAAATACTTTGCCTATAAATTACTTTTGTTTATATCAACATTGTCGCTGAAGAACTATATGGGAGAATTATATTTTACACACGTTCTATTTAAAGAGTGGCGATTTATCATGTTTTTTATGACGAAAGAATAGTTTAGAAATAAATATAATAACTATTTGATTTTTGTTTCCAGTGGAAGAAACTTAATATTACCATAGATAGCACTTACACGCGAAACATCAGAGACAGTTAACACACGAGTTATTAGTAAACATAGTTATTACATTAATATACACAGGAATGACGAGTTTTTCGGTATACGGTATTACATAGGTATACCAGTTATTGCTCAAACACCGCTTGAACGGTATACTGTAATGTCGAAGTGCCGATGACGTACCGTCCAATACCGAAGTAGATGTACCGCCCAGACAGCAATTTTATGATTAATAATATTATTATAACATTGTAATAACGAACAATATTAGTATAACGTTATTATAATACTATAATAATAATACTATCATTACGAAATGCTGTCTGGGCGTATATCATATTATTATGTGTTGACGGGTTTTCTCGGTACACCTGTTCTAGTAGGGTACCAAAGTACTGGTATCCTATTTCGATACCGTCAACCTTACGATAATATTGTACGCATCTCGAATTTAAAATAAAGAGGAAAAAACAGTACTAAAGAGACTAAGAATCTGACACTAAGGCTGAATAATTAACACACGGTTTTCTAATATAAAAAGAAGATCCACCTATATATTATGCGAAACCTGCGGAGTAACACTAACCGTCGACACCCACTGACAATATGTCGCGAGTACAATATTAAGAGGAGCTCGGTAAATGCATAACACCCACCGCTTCAAATGCAGTTTTAGCGGATTCAAGTGTGGAAAACAACCAGGAGATTTTATGTTCTTTAGAAAACAAATGTATATAATATAGGTAATACGATAAAACGTAAGAGAAAAAATCAAGTTTTGATGAAAATTATTAACTATAATGGCTTGTGCAGGCGAAGTTCATTTTAGATAAATAAAAATATATATATATATATAGTATTGTATTTACATTTTTAACGCAAAGGGTTAGTTTAGTGTTGACGCATAAACATTAACATATTCAAAATTATATATAATAGGATGAGAAATTCGTTATGAACGCCGCACTTAAAATACACATATATTATGATGACAAGTACTTAATACGTGTTTATGATAATGTAACGTATATAATGATTTCCCGTAATAAATTTTCGGTCGCGGAATAAATTGTTGTATACGATATTATATTTATATACTAACTGGTTGTGGATGAAAAAAAAACGAATGTGTATATGAATCGGAAGACGAATGTTGACAGAACACTGTGTACAACTAATGTAGCTTCGGGATGGAATTTATTGTTTATTGTTAATATTAGACGGCAACTATATATACCTATGTATAAACAAAACAAAATGTGATAACCTTAATAAAACTATATAGTCTGGGAGGACACATACTGTCTGTGTAAACTAAAACAACCCGAATGATAAATAGAGGTGTTTTTGGCTGCCGTAAAATTTCACGGTTTTCTAATGACACGTTTTAAATTGAAATATGATAAAAAAAAATGTCTATGAAAAATAACATCAATGATTTTTCTGGTGTAATTATATTATGTAAATTGTGTGTGGTTCGCGTCGGGGATGGGTTATTGAGCGTTAAGAAATTATTCTTAATTTTTAAAGAAAGGAATGTCTTTAATTTTTCTTACTTGCCAGTGTGAAGGAATTCAAACCACTGCTGCTTAAAGAAAATTGATTCTCAAAATTGATGTATCTCACTACTTACAATAGTTTATTTTTAACAGGTTATTGACTGGTAGAATACCAAAATATTATTCCACGTATGAAGTTATAAATAATACATTGTAAATGAATAAGATTTTGATATTCCTCTCGTATTTTCTGATTCATTGACTATAATTTATAATAATAATAACTATAACTATTACTGTATTGTTTTTAACGATTTTTATTATTGTTTCAGGAAACACGGCTGCAATAAGTAAGTACATACGGATGTTTTTCAAAGCTATTATCATAAGCAAATAAAGCTTACCAACAATAAGAAATTGTATTCTGTATTGTTTACTTCTGACTTAATTAAAGATTAAAACAATTTTTGAATGATTCGTTAATGACAACAGAGCTAAACTGTTACAGGTAGGTATTATGCATAAATTAATAAGTGTCCAAAGTTGGTGATTTTCAGTGTGCATACATAGATGATTAAATTAGTTTTAGTTATAAACTTTATTTATATTTTATTATACAATAGGCATTTAGTTTTTAACTAGAAATAAATAAAATGTTCACATTATATTATTGATGTATTATTATGTTCAAAATTGTCAGTGTTTTGTTTTTATTGTCTGTTTAAACTTTTATAGAAATAACAACAGTTCATTTTTTAAGTCGATGTAAAGTATAAAATATAATTTCATAACGATTCGGTTCATATGACGTAATAGTGGCTAAACCGTGCTGTCAAAACATGTTTCCGTATTTCATCGTTTATGACTCGTGGATGCAGAATTACTTTTTTTTATTTTAAATAGAATGATATACATTTTATCTTCATTTTTTTTAGAGGAAATATTTATCTTATTTTATATTTCGTTATTCACAATTGAATATGTGATAATTTTTGTTTTAACATAAGTTATACAGGATGTAAAATACATAAAAAAAAATGTCACAAAATACAGATAAGGTTTTATTATAGTACTAACTAGAAAAAAATTGTGATTTATTACTGTTTTACAATTTAGAATGCATCCAAAAGCCAAATCGAAAAAATATTTTGTAGAACTGTATTTATTTATTTCTAAATTTTTTGAAAAAAACAACAATCGAATAGTAGTAATGACTTATGTTATACACGAGTATTATCAAACATGTTGAGGAAAAATAGTGGAGTTTACATGAAAAAAGGCCTATAATTTTTAATAGCACATACTTATACATTTTAGAGGATTTCACGTCTTTCTTTCATGACAGTAGCATTACTGCTTTAATCTTAATTAACACAGAATAATAATGTACGGTTATCGGAGAGACGAGTTCAATTTTAAACTCTTTTCATTATTTATTATTATATATTTGATATGCCGTTTAGAATAAAACTTTGTAGGGGCTGTGTGTGTGTGTGTGTGTGCATATGAAATTATGTGTCTCTGAGGTGCCAAAAGTTCTCTGTTTTTGTTCGAAAGTAAGAGAAAACGGAATTACACGATTAATTAACTAGTTCGAAATTTCGAATATGACGAACTAAATAACTGCGGTATGTGGCGTGGAGTACTTTAATATTTCGCACATATTATAAAATATGTAATTAAAAATTGATAACCCCGTGTCTCTGCAGTGAGTGTTACACAAGAAAGTTGAGTCCCATATAATACGACGGTAGCAATAATATTATGTAGTTTAGCGAATCGTATACATTTTGGTCTTACGGCACCCGTAAACTTCATTGCCGTGGAGTTATACGATCGTACTACGCCAGCTGTGGTTGAGATAAATTCCGACGAAATTCGTTTGTTCGCGAGAAATTTGCGCGGAAGAGTTCAATCGGTTATGACAACCGTAAAAAACCGTCTAAGATAGGGTCTTCGGACGAGTGGACTTACAAGTTACAGGATGAGCACATTAATACACAGACACGTAATACATGTACAATCGGTTATGACAACCGTAAAAAACCGTCTAAGATAGG